>NW_026138072.1:3605000-4317500 GCF_025592945.1 Manacus candei | reverse complement strand
CAGGGTCAGTCTCACGCAACCAACGTCCTGAACCGCCTGCATGCAGGGTTGGGTCTGCGGCTTCCAGTGCACCTTTCACCTGCCGTTTCGACCCTCGTCTGTCGCTACAGGGCTTTACAAATGTGGATATCACCCTCGAGCTTGCACAATGGATTTTTTAGGTGAGACACAGCATGCGCAGAACTGGACTCACCCTTTAATCCTAAGGTTCATCTGCCAGGGCCGAGCAAGGTGGATGCTGACAGCAAGGTCCTTAGGACGTGGGTTTAATTAGAGTGTCCTTCTCTTAGATGGATGGCCTTACAGGGCTAAGTGAGCTCCATCTGCCCAGGTTTGGGATTAGAGTTGTCCTTCTCCTAGGACGGCTGCCTGAAGGCCAGTGAACCCATCCTGCCCATGAATTTTTTTTTTCATTTACTCTTATAGGAGAACTATAAAAGGCTCAGTTGAGTAAAAATATTCTATTGATAGAAAAAAAAAGTTACAACCAGAGCACCTTTTTTCATCATTCTCTTGTTCAGGTATTAGACTGAAACAATTAAAAATACCTAGCAATGACATCATTCTAAAAATAAAAATAATCCCAAGTCTGAATCTTGTCATAGTCAGTTGCTGTATGTTGTCACAGCCAGATGCATGTTTCTGGCTGTTCTCAGAGCCAGATGCTTCACTGCAGGTATTTATATCAGCAGAGATCTGGGTCACTATCAGAGAAGCTAAAAGGAACTAAGGAAATTTTTAGGCTGAATCTGGGCTAGCTACCCTTACTTCTGAAGAAAAGCATTAGGATCCCTAAGAATGTTTCTGGTCAAGCTCTTAAAGTTACAGTTCCTTCATGTAAGAGTTTAAGACTATCCAGAGTGTCTATACTATGTGAGTGAAGAAAAGGAAAGGCTTGTGGCTAGTAAACATTTCCAACTGTTCAATAATACTAGCTGACGAGCAAGTTCACCTGTACTGTTCAGCTCCACATGTAGTGAACACTTGTAGCTTCTACTGGTTTTGAAAGAACATGAGTACTCAGAACATTTGAGGAAAATCAGCATGAAGTCCTACTCTCAATGGAAGACCTTTCTATCAAATTCTTTCTTGTTTATCTTATAGTCACCACATACAAATGGGAATGTGCAAAATTAACAACTGATTTGAAAACTGTAAGATTAGATTCTCTAGATTTCAATTTCTTATTTTCTTTAAGCCCAGCAAGAGTACTGATGAATGATATTTAGCTACTTCATTTTTAAATAGTATTTGAATATCAAACCATGATTAAGACCTCTCATTTGTAGGAATGCAAGGCTAACTCAAAACTCCCTCTTGAACAGGCCGGTATTTGTTTTACTGAATCTTTTCTTGTTGTCACCATCACTTCCTTTCTTCATTAATTTCAAAATATGGTACAAGTTTGCTGGAAAAGTTTGTTCTGAAATTTCACATATCTCCCCAGGAAAAGTTGCCTTTCTCTAAAAATAACCCCAAAGTACCCAGAGAACTACTGTACCACAAAACTGGTCCCAAAAATTTAAGTCAGTGGGTATGCAAGATTATGTGAAATGAACTGGTAAACAAACAAATAATTACAGAGGCTATCAAAGAAAATAAAAGCTAAAAACTCCAAGCATTATTCCTCTCAGTACTACATTTTCAGGAGCTTACCTATAAATTATTTTGGGAAAGAAGACAACAAAAGCAGACTACACACTCAGATGATCTGTATTTGTCTGAACATTATGAAATCCAAAGGAGACTTTACAGTCCTATCAAGTTATGCAGACAGGGGAGGAGCATGACACGCTCTAAAAGTGCTAAATTTGCAACACAATGTAACTGAAATACCCATGACCAAATTTGAATAGTTCCTAATAATCAACATTGTGTAATGGAAAGATAATTGAGATTAGATAAAAGGATAAATGGAGTTTTCACTCTATATGAATGCTAAAATCCATGTAACCTCAAGAAAAAAAAAACAAACATAAAAATACCATCACATTAGCATTGTCTATGAGGAGAAGCTGTATCAGAATACTCCGGAGATGGTCTGGCACTACAGAAAGCTTTTCCAAATATGAAATTAACTACTTAAGCACTGCTCTGTTAGGTAAGACACTATCAGATATTAGGAGAAAGAAAAAAAAACTAGCTTTTGGAAAATGTACTATAGCAATAAATCAACTGCTTAGTCAAACAAATTATAGCCCTGGATCCACAATAAGGCTTTAGAAATACAGGCTTCTATGTGTGGTTAAAAAAGAAATGAACAGTTAATGCCTCTCAAAAATACTAAGAATCAATACACCTTGTAAGTTTCCCAGCCATAAGCAGAGTCAGTTATTAATTTGCTTGGCTTCCCTAAGCTGTTCTTTCAAATTTACCATTTCTCATTCCGTTTAGCTGCTGGTCTCATTGAAAGGTGTTCATGATCCGAATGTAGAAGGAGTAAATAAAAAGACAACAGATGAAAAAGTATGTTGGATCTGATCACTTGTTAGGAATAATGATTATCTAACAAGTAGAGACACTTTGCTGCACACATTGGTATGTTTTCTATCTAGAGTTTAAAATGCTTCACAAACATATTACAAAATCAAGGAACAAACAGAACTCCTTAGTGACAATTATTTTCTTAGGAACATTAGATCCTTCTCTTTATCAAATATTGGCAAGGATAGGTAGAAGTATCTCAGGAAATCCTTGTTTTCTGTACAGAAAAAAAAAAGAGAATGATGCCTGTCTAAACAGATGTAGTTATGATGTAAATTGTAGAGTCTGTATCCTTGAAGGGCTGACCAAAACCTCCATCTCTGATTAAATACATAATAACATATAAACACTTTAATATTTAAAATTGTCCCTTAGGTACCAGGAATAAAGTGAGTTACAGAGCTGACAGCCTGATGTCCCACCTGCATTCAGCACACAGAAATTCCAAAAGGACTCTGATAGTTTCTAGATGTGATGTATTCTTGCCATGTATTATCAGTGATCATAATACTTAACTGTTCTGCACTGATGCAATGCTACATCTGAGTAATCAGAATTAAAAAAAGAGAAGAAAATACAATTTTTTCATAACAATATGAGTTTCCTTAAGGGTTGCCAAGGCCACCTAGTTAGAGTCTTTATGTAATTTACTTAATATTGTATTTCAATTGTTCCTTCTAGAAGTAAAAAAAAAAAATGTTCAAGACATACCAGTATCTTTGAAGAACTAAAAACAGAAATGATAAAACTGCAGCATGAAGCAACATGAAGAAAAAAAGTAAGATGCAGTCTTGCAAATAGTGTCTTAATGACTAAAAATGTAGGATTTTAACTATTTAAGGATTGCACAATGGTGCTTCACAATTATGGCTAAGACAGTGCCTTATTTCCTGAAAGTAGGTTAAAAGTCAATATAGATCACAGTCTCTGCTTACTGTACACATAACTTCACAAAGCTATTCAAGATCAAAATCTAAAGCCTATGAACTTGCTGCAAACTCTACAAATGGTTAGAAATAGTGAAACATATCTTAACTATGTCATCTGACTAAATGAAAATTTATTTCAACTATTACTCAATTATCTATTTCCGAGGTTTTAATCAAGACTTTGTCTTTGAAGAATCTGTTCACCATAAAACTGGACTGCAGCACTTTGCATAATGCCTCAAAGGAAATGTTCTTGGTGCATTATTAATTTCCACCAGTAATACCTACTCTACTTCCCTTTTCTTTCAAGTCATAATGCAGGAACTATGACTTGTCCTTCTTGAATTATGTTTCTTAATCAAGCTCCTAGTTTTAGAAGGATTCTCCTCTATCCCTCAAGAACTACTGTAAGTTAACTGATAACAAAATTGATGCTTATTTGATCTTTTCATTGCATCTACAGACAAAATTTTTAAAGTTTCAATGGTAAGCATTTCAGAGACTGGCAAGATGTCAGCATGAATCAAAAACTTACTTACCACCAAGCTATTAGCTTTGCTACTATGCAACAGCAAAAAAATACCTATTCTTTCTCTTCCATGGTGCTGTACTTCACGCAGCCATGCTTAGAGCAGTCACAGTATACCAAGCTCAGAGATCTCTGGCTAAAGGTGATACATCATCAGACGGAAAATCAAAATTGAAGCAATTAACAGCATGTAATTAACCAGCAATCAGTGATCTCTATATTTAAGACTCAGTATTACAAGTAAACCACAATATTAGATGCAAACAAAATGTTAATAAACCGCAATATTAGATGCATATGAAATGCTTATAATATACACAAACAAAAATTACCTCCTACAAAAACCCACCCAAAAAGCTCTAATCACAGACACATAAACACAATTATACATGCAAATCTTTTTCACAGGACCACTGAGTAGTTAGTTACAAGCACACACATCTCATCTGGGAGTGCTGGTTCCCTTCCTTACACATCTCCTGCTAGAGGTGTGGGTGCTCTAGCTTTCTGTGAATCTGTGCAGCTCCTTACAACCTGCTAAATCTCACACCACTGTGAAAGAACCCATGACTTCATATATGCACATCACAAGTGTGGGCATGTGTTGTTGCAGTCTGTATTGACAGTTCACTAACTGGATGCAGACACCTCACAGCATCCAACAGGGAGGATGCTCCTTCCTTAGACGGAGGTTTTGATTCCAGCAGAGCAATTTCTCACTGTGTCAAATGAAATTCTGAGTACCGCTGTTTCGAGCCCAAAATCTCTCCCTTCTCCTCACAAATTTCCATACTGCTTTTATACTTCTTTACAACCAGTCTCTTTCTTTGAAGAGTCAATACACACTACTGTGATTCTATTAAGCCAAAGAAGCTATATTGATTAATCTCCCAACCTAACATTCCATGAAAACAAGATCATGAATATCCTGAATTTGAATCTGAAAAAGAAACTTCTTTTCTCCACACTCATCTTCCTCTCCTTACACCACAGCACATTAAGGGCACCCTCACCTCAACAAAGAATGGAAAACTTCTCACTTAGCTTTAGATGTCACCTGTATCCCATAATAGGTTTCAGATTTCCACTTTAGGACAAAGTAAATCACACATTTTGACTTCTAGCTCAGATGTAACTCTGAGTTGTATAACTAAATTTATGCAAGCAGAATCTCATCCCAAATGTTTACAATATCATCTAAATTAATGTTTTCTAAATTAGCATGGAGCACATTCTTTTTTTTTTTTTTTCTCCTGAGAGAAAGGATGCTTGGTTGCACTGCATTATCTTCTGTCTTTGTCCAGACTGAGAGTGCTATCATTTTTAAGGTGTTTTTTGCTGCATCTCCTTCTCCACTTTTTCCTCCTGCCCCTAACTACCATCTATCAAAATCAACCTATACACTCGAAAGAGATAAGCACTAACACATACCAATATTCTACAGGTCAGATACGCTACTTGAAGTAATTCCAGATTCCCAGTTTCTCTATTGCAACACAGAAGTTCATCCATTTGAGGTATTCTTTAAAGGTCTGTTTCCAACTACAATCTTTCAGTCACTGATGTCTATGCACACTTTGAAAAAATCTCTTGGTATGCTATTTTTGCAGGTTGCTGAAAACTCTTTTTCAACATAACTTGGAGTATTGTTTGATTATGTAATGGAAAAGAAAGCTTGGAGAACCGTAATACCCACCTAAAAATGGGTGGTATGTTTCCAAGTACTGCAAAAAGAAATTCTCACATAGACTTTAGTGAGTATGAACTTGATGGTAAAAGAATTTAGTATCTTTAAAGATGTTCTAAATTACTGTCTTCATATTAATATATCTATGTAATCGAATATAAACAGTTCACCTTCATTTTAATGCCAATTTCCATAAATTAGTTCTGACTTTCTGCATCAAACCAGATACAAGACTGTAGGGCAGGAAATGGTAACTGCTTTTATGCTGCCATATTCAATAATTCTGTTAAAATGAAAATTACATTAAAAGGTGTCTTTTCCCTCTCAAGCCTCACATACATCATCACAACACCAGCAAACAGTTGTTTACCTTCGTTTTCTTCTTCCAGATCAAATTTCTTATTACTGTGCAGTTCTTTCCCACAAATAGAAGATCCATCTGTATACACATAACATGCTGGAAAATTATGATCTGCAGTCCTGGAGAAGGGAAGCAGGAAAATGTGAGTAATTGCAGCACTTACCACAGAGTAGGTACTACAAGGCAAATACGCTCTCCCGTAAATGGAAAAGAAACACACTGATAACAATGTAAACCAGGAAGTCAATGTTCTTGGGTTTGGCACAACTTCACTTACTAACCTAAAGCACGTGGGAGATAGAAAATTAAACATTTGGTTTAGTGAATTAAACCGAAAAGAGAAGCAAACTAGATAAGTCTGAGGAAGAAAATTAGAAAGCAGAGTTAAAGATAATATGTCTCTTCACCACTTATTGTCCTATATATAATCTTCACTGTTTTTGCTACAGGACTGACGTATTCAAACATTTCCAGTCTTCTTAAGCACACTCCTGAAACAATAGTAAGGAAAATTGTAGTTCATGCATGCAATAAAAAGAAATCTACCTTAATGAAATCTGATCAATTTCGTATGTTTACTTGAAAAAAATCTCAATATAAATTACATACTTTTGTTGCAAGTCTATTTTAATGCTATCAATTAAATCTATTTTTATTTTAGATCAGCATTGTTTCTAACATAAGGGTGATTCTAGGTCTGAACAAAGGCTAGTGGTTCATCAAGCTTAGTACTCTGTCTCCAAAAGAGTACTCAAAGTAAAAAGGGAACAATATGGCACGTAGTGGAACTTCTCCCAGATGACCTAACCCCCCAAAACTTGTAACACCTACAATTCCTCAATCAGAGACAAGGTCTTTATGTTCAATAGGTATTGGTGGATGTTCCTTCCATTAAATTATCTACTCTTTTGAAGGCATGTAAACTTTGTAGAGTGAATTTGTGGAGCTTCTCGCAAAAGATATTACAGATGCTAAGGCAAGATGAATAACCAAGTATTCTTGCTTCCTTTGAATGAGGTTTCTGTTAGCATCAACTGATGTTCTCCATCCTTTTTATTGGAAGTGAGACTAAACAAGAAATCCCTAATGCACCACCTTCATTCCAGTTGGGGTTTTTTAACCCGCTTTAACATTTCCATAGAGTAGTTTTTTCTCTTGGGTAAAGAACTCTGGTTTACCTAGTTATTATTCCTGTTCTAACCACATCATAGTTTAGATCATCCTTTTTACCTGTCTTTGAATTTTTTCCAGTTCAACTACAGCATTTTTAAGAGGAAGAGATAGCAATCGTTAGGCACCAAATTCATGTTTTTATAAAATCTGTTGTAAACAAAAGACCTCATTCCTGAGTAAGGTTGGGCAGCTCAAAATTCACCATAATATGTTGAGTAGTCAGGAATGTTTTCATCATCGCAACACACTATAGATAACACTGTATTTAGCTACATTTGCCACCTCAATCTTCAATCTCTGTCTCAGTCTTCTTGTAAAGATAGTCAGAGACGGTCTTTGAGTGCTAGGGGGTGTTTATTTTCATTTCTAGTCTCCTTGATCTAAGAACACTTTGCTACATGGTAACTTATGAATTCAAAAAATTAGCAATTAAAAGGTAGTTATTCTTGGGGATTTCCAGAACAGTAGCCTCTAACTTTGCTGATTAATCAATTCATTCTAAAGTAGTCCCATACACACTTACATTTCACTGTCACTGGTTCTGTTTGGCTTCACTCCAATGTCAAAGCTTTTGACATTCTGCCTAAAATGCTGTCACTTATCTACACACACATGCCTTCATATTCCTTCCTCTCTTTCTTCTTTCATTTAAAGTTGCAAAAATTTCCGTAAGTACTTTTATTCCCTTAATTTCAGTTCACATTCAAGAATTTAATTTTGTCTATATCATTTCTTTCATATACACTTTATCTTCCCATCCTCTTTCGTAATATTGTCTTCCATAAATGTCTCATTTGTCAGTTTACTTATTTGCATTTTAAATCTTCAAAAACTTTTATTTAACTACAGCTATGTTTTGCTTTTTACATTTGTTGTACAAATCTTAAAAAATAAGACAGGTAAGCCTTTAACAAAAACTCCTCCCTTACCCTGCTTTTGCTATGTTTTTATTACGCTAACACAGTGCTCTGAAATGAAACAGGCCCTACCAGATTTGTCTCTCACCTGATGTAGTGGGAGTTGTGTCCCCTTACTCCAAAAATGGATTAGAATTACTGAGATCAATATTCAAGCCAGGCTTGCAGAATTAGGGTGCCAACTGAAAAATTCTGGGGTTTAATAATCAAATTCTCTGAGAGTCTGTAGTTCCATTTGAAATACAATTAAATTCAAAAGATAGGAATCATCTGAGCAAATGCAAATGTCTGAAATGTAGATATCTGAACTAGTTGTCTAGACTCTATGGTCACAAGACAGAGATAAGCACTTTTGTGGTATGATTCATCTGACCTTTTAGAAATGTATGAGATCAACCGAACCCTGCAGGCAGTTGTTTCTCTGCTAAGAGTATAAAAGACTAAAAGACTTTCCAGATGAGGCTACCTCTGATGTCCCTTAAGCAACTATAAGGGGAATCCACAATGAATAGCCCAGAAGATGTCTGCAATAAAAAGGCCTTAAGTTAGCAGCATGAATACCACACAAAACATTTCAGCCTGAATGTCACAGACATACACAGACAGGCAGCTTTTCCGAACACTTGTTTAGAAGACCAAAGTTTTTATTACAGTCTAAACTGGAGGTGCTAACCCTTCAAAGAGTGTGAATCTTTCTTTATTAGCAGAGAGAAGTTTTTTATTAATTAGGTACCAGAAAATTTGAAAGAAAAAACTGTCATAATGTATAATATTTTGCATTTTAAAATTAATGCCAACAATATTCTCTAAATCTTAAAGGGCAGTTTTCATGCATGCTCTTACACTATCTAGACCATCTCATTAAATTATTTTCTTCCTTTTAGTTAATGGCATTGCATCAGTCTTTGTCAACCTTAATATAATATGATATAAATGTAATAACAATACATATTTCAGAAACACTTCATCTGATTATTTTTTTTAAGAAAGGGGTAGAGAGCCAGAATATTGCTACTCTCTGTATGATTCTAAAAGTCATCAAGAACATATATCAATACTGAGTCTTATCCTGTAACGGTCAAAAAGTTTCCATTAAGTCCCAAATTCTAGAAAATTCTACAGCTCTAAAAGTTATCAAAACCACTTGATCATATTCTAGGCTGTGATCCAAGGGAGAGGGACCAAACTAAAGGCACTTTTCTCATCCTGGTGAGCACAGTGGGACAACTGATGGTGGCTTTTAGATAACTGGATCTACACATCTTAAGCAGTGCAACCTCAAGCTCCTGCCTCATATATCTTCCTTACACAATGACTCCTGGGACATGTCTAGAGAGCTGTCCTATAAATGTTGTGCTGAATATCACAACACCTCTTGGGGAACATCCCAAGATGATTGGATACTTTTCAGTACTCATTAAAAAAAAAGGAAAGCTCCTTTAAAGCTGAATATAGGAGCCAGAAAGTCAGGAAGGAAACCAGTGGACAGGATACGAACACATTCAACACCTCAAGCTGATTTTTCCGTTCTATACTGACTGAATTCTGCACAATGCTGCATATTATAAGCATTTGTGTCTTTACATCCAGATCACAAGCAAAGCAGCAGGATGTGTTGCCACCTGGTGTGGAGGTGATGTAAAAATCTTTGCTGACTCCTGTGTGAGCAAAGGCGGCGTCACTGCAGAGGCACATCTCTGCGCGGCACATCCCGGCAATGTCGTCAGCTACCTTGCTTGCTGACTCACGTCTCAGGAAGAAATCAGCTCAGAGGACAGCGTCCTTCAGCCCGTGATGATGCGGAGCAGGCAAACACAGGGAGCGCAAGACTTGCCAGAGAATGGGGAGAGAGGGAGAGATGGCTAGAGGCAAAGGAGCTGAAAGCATTTGAAACGAAATGCAAATATATATGTGTACATCTGCCAACGGCCAACCTGTTGATCCTGCCATAAGATGGTGAAGAGATTCTAAAACATTATGACTGTTATACAATCACTCACGTAAATGGGCTGCTCTTAGATGAAGGATGAATGTCTGTTTCACATCAATCATTTCAGAGTTTTCCTGCACTTCCTTTGCTAAACGGATCTGTGCTTTTTAATGGAAACTTCATCTAAATAACCTGCCTGGTATTCCACTGGGTAAAGAACCTCTTAAAAGTGGTAAAAGCAAGTTCAGTGAGCAGATTTTTTAAGGACAGCAATAAACATCAGAATTGTTATTTATAAAGATTGCTTTTCCTCAGGAATAGATCATTATACAATTAAGCTTGGAAAACCTTTTGCCTGTTTTCAAAAAGAACAGTGTAACTGCTGCCAACTGTTTTCTATAGACTCCCATATGAAACACAATTTTACCTTTCTTTAAAACCCTGTATGCTGCTCCAAGAAGCAATTACAAACCCAAAACCATCGTTCATCTTCAGGAATGATTTTCAATAGCAGATTTGTGGGCAGTCCTAATGTTAGTCTTGAAAGAAGCTGATGCTGTGCCTTTTATAGTTATTCAATACTCCAGAGCACAGTGGTGTTCTACTGCCCCTGCAGCTGAATACGTCATCATAAATATGTTGTACGTGTGCATCCCGCCACTGAAAGATCTCTAGGGACATTATCTTTTGATATCTTATGAGCAGAGGTTTCACCTGTTCTCTACAGCTTAACAGGGAAAAAGAAGCATTACCACAAAAATATTCCAAGTGCTTTTTGGCAAAATTGTTGACAGACCCATTTTGGTACCACACTGGAAAAGAGACAGAAGCTTGAAAAACAGGTTAATGTATAGTTACCTGTAAGAGAAGCATTTTTTCCCATGCAGCTGAAAATCTTCATCTAACATGGTGATAAGTCATTTTGGTAGAAAAACCATCCTTGCAATTCATGAAAAATCCTTTCATAACTTATCTCAGAAGAGGCTGTTAATGATGGGGAAAAGACTGACAGACTGACTGACTGATGTCAAAACACTTAATTGAGTGAAAAAAATTCCAGTGCCCTGAGAGAAACTTTTAAGTATATACGAACACATTCACTAGGCCTATTGCACTTATAGGCTCATCAACACTGTCTTGTGTCTGTAAAGCTATAAGCTAATAGACTTGTGGGAAAAAAACAAAGGGAGAATATATTTTCAGACACAGTAAATACTAGATTCCAGACTATTTTCAATCTCTCAATAGTAATTCCAATTCACATGAGGTCTTTTTCTGAAAAAGGATATATAGTTGATATATGCACTAACCATTATATAACACACAAGTTAGTCAGAAGAGTATTTTTACAAGGGAAGAGTCGGATTTTAGGCAGAAGATAGAGCCCTTTAACACTGAGGTATTCAACATTCACAGGATAAATTTCTCTACTATCAGCATTATCACAAGAAAAGACTGCTGGTCATTTCCAAAATATGTGGAACTGCACAGTCACATTGCCCATATGCACTGTCTTTAGCCA
This sequence comes from Manacus candei, assembly GCF_025592945.1. Classification (NCBI taxonomy): domain Eukaryota; kingdom Metazoa; phylum Chordata; class Aves; order Passeriformes; family Pipridae; genus Manacus; species Manacus candei. The sequence continues at coordinate 4,305,968 of NW_026138072.1, read as the reverse complement.
TCTTTTTTGTCCTAAAATAAGAATTTCAATTGTGTATGAAGCAGTGGTATTCTGAAAAATGATTCCTAACGCTGCTGGGACAAAAACTTCAATGTGAGATTTGAGATGGGTGACCTGTCAATCAGCTATATTTACTGTATCAGTTCATATGATGAGAAAAGAATGGTCCTGGACCACACAATTACAACAGCCCCACTGCACAAGCTGGTAGTCATAATGTGACAGTTCTTTGAATGTAGAGCCCCAAAAGGTGTAGCTTAGCACCTTCTCCCTGGCTCTTTGCCTCCAGACACTAAACGGTTCTCTTTGAGACATGTGGAGCCATGGAGCAGAAAAGAGACCATGAGACTACATTGTACAAGGCCCAGATATACTAGAGGCCAGAGCAGCATCTAGCACTACAAATGAGAGCAGATAGATCTTCTCTTCACACAGCAAACAGTTAATCTGGTAGAGTTAAACAGTAATCACTCCAGTATCCACACTTAAGTTATTACAAAGCATTTGGATTTCCATCATGTAATCACGATAGATACAGGGGGAAAACAGAAAACATTAAAAAGGTGTTTCAGTAACCTGTAGAACTACAGAAAACACTAGAAACTCATTATTGTTTCATATAAACTAGATGATGTTTACTTTGAACTTTGAATTCCTGAGAAACTGTTTCAAAGAAAAAAGAGATCATCTTTTGCCATTGAATGTGTTAATGCCCTTAATCAGTTCAACCTCCTGCCTCCCTTCTCCCTGTTTCCTTCAAAAAAGCACAGGACAGTAACAGTTTCAAAACTAATTCTCAGTCCTCACAGATAGTCATACTTTTCCTGGCTTCAATCACTGCTGTGGTATTTGCTTGGCTAGAGCAGAAGACGAACACATGTGGTCATAAAGGCACAGAAAAATCTCCTTCTTTCTGTGAAAATAATTGTACATTCTATGGTACACTAGAATCCAACATGAAAGATGGATGGTATTTCTTAAATACAATTCAAAATCAGGAAGTTTCAATGGGAGGTTTTATCAGATATTCCAGTGTGGGAATAGGGTAATTATTGTCATTTCATTGCTCTCTAACTACCTACAATTATTTTTTTATACTAGTAATCAGCCTGATACCATTTGATCTCCTTTGCTTTTTATCCATCTAATTAAAAAGTAGCAGTAGATGTTTGCATCACAAAAACTGGTTTGAGTACCCATTGCAGATTCCTTCAATTTTCAAATGTCTGTATTTTCCCAAAGATGTAAGACTGAAAGCTAAACACATATTTAAAGGCTATGTTTTATGCAGCAATGGTAGTCATGTACTAAAAAAACAATTTTATGCAGAAAGATTCATCACACTTTTCACCAGCAGTGTGTAATACAAATTAACATGAACAGAATGATAGAATCATATGTCATCCTTCCATTTTGATTAATAAATTATTGGGTCTGAGACATGAAACTTGTGCTCTTTTTCTAATATGCACCAGAAAAATATAAAACTTTTCAACAAAGCCTTTTTGAAAAGTTAGATGTTGATAAGCATTTCAAAAGCATTTCAGAACAGTAGTTCTACTTTCTTGTGACCCTATTTCAATCACAAAAAAAAAAAAAAAAAAGTAAATTTGGAGACTGGTTTTCAGTAGTTAGAAGGGTTGATAGAGTTCATTTGGATTTGGTGATCTAAAGCTGGTCTTTGGAGGAGCTTTTCCCTCATTCTTAGCTATACAGCCTCTTAAAACACCAGATATGTGTAGAGGAAGTCCTGCGATCACACATCTTGCCATACTTCATGACTGCAAATGCTACTGTGCCTCCTGTACAGTAACAACCCTACTCCCCTTTGCCCAAGAATACTTTGTTTTATTACAAAATCCTCCCTCAGCTGTGACCTTGAAGAAAAGCCAGTTGTGGCAAGGGAAAAAAAATATGCCTTGCTTTGGTATAGCCATTAGTCACCAATATGCAGCTGGATATCAGGTTCAGTTTAGCACTCAAAAAAAGGAATAGTGCTGGTACAAGCTCTGAGGCCAGTGCTCTTGCACACCTCACAAAATACAGCTCCTTTTTACCCCAAATTTAACCCTAACTGCAACTGAAGACACCATCATAGATAAATGCAACCAAATCATTATGAAAATGTGTATTTCTGAAACCACACACTTCTTCTTGCTTACTAAAATCCATCAGCAAATGCAGTCCTTCCATTATGCTTTTCTGGAAACTAATCTCAGTAAATCTCATAATAGGCCTTAACGAAACACAATGACTGCATAATGAGTGGTTCCTCAGGCTGGAGTTTTTGCTCACTAAATCATGCAGACCTTACTGGGTGCTACAGTGAACAACAGCCCTCCATTGCCACTTTCTCTAAGTTCCAACTTCAACAAATGTTGAAGTAGGCTTTTACTATGGAAAAAGGCTTACTTGAGAACAATTTAAATTGTTTAAATTGTTCTCAAGTAGAGAGGTGAAATTTTGTGATATTTTCCTTACTTGCTCAATTGTGTTTCACAGAGGCAAAAGATTCTAGAACAAGATATGTATATTGCTGTAAACATGTATAAAAGGCAAATTACAAGCTATAGTTTTGTGCATGTCTGGATATTTTATGCCTAAGCTATCTTTCTCATGTTATGAGGCAAAATTCTGGTGCAGTATAAGGTTCAATCACATATCGTGGAGCTTGATCAGGATACTTGTGGCTCTAGCATACCCACTGACATGCTGTAGCCAGAGTTCAGTAAATTATTTCGAAATGATATTGCAGCATTTTCTATGTCACAGCTTGCATTACAGAAAGATCGATTAGCATGGTATTAGGATAAAAGAAAGTTGGCAGATGGACGGACTCTCTACTCTTTGATGCCCGACGGCAACATCTTTAACACCTGGTGTTGGATGTCAGTGTATTACATCCCTGAGATGGCAGCCAGGAGAACCCTCCTCGCTGGGACGGGGCGGGGTGTGCGACACACAGCCCCGACACAGGGCTGGCCGTATTTAGCTCCCGAATACACGCCCCTCGTCTGCCTACGCAAGGTTTTATGGAAAGCTGGCACCGGAGAGAAACGCTGGAAACCACGAGTCCAGAGCTCCCTCTGCGACATTATTCCACGAATTACTTAGAACTGCTCCTCGGGGAGGTTTTCTATCTTCACTATTAGCACAGGTGGAAGCGCTTAAGGATGAACGAGTGCCAAGGAGTTGTTCTTTTAAATTACTTTTTTTTTTTAATCTTCATTCTGTACAGAAACGCCCGTCAGCAGCTGCTCTCCTACACGGACAGCCCCAGGCTCCCCTACCTTAAGCCAAAGTTTTTAAGCTGGCACATTTCCGTTCCCGGCACCCCAAGGCAATCACGCGGGGCGGAGCGGACCGGGAGCGTGCGGTCCGAGGACCCGAACCGGGGCCAGCCGGGACTCGAACCCGGAACCTCCCAGTCAGGGCCCGGCGGCACCGTCCCGCCCCGCCCCGCGCCTCCATCCGCGCGCGCCAGCCCCCACCTGTGCCGCCGCCAATCAGCGCGCGGCACGAGCCGCCCGCGGAGGGACAATAGGGGAGGGGCCGGCAACGCCCTGCCTCCGGCCGGGCGGTCCGATTGGCCGGTTCGCCGCCTAAACCGGCCAATCGAGGGGTGCCTTGCCGAGGCCCGCCGAGCCTATGGGCGTGTGGGTTCCTGTTCCGCTCGGGCAGTTTGAACGGCCGGTGCGGGAGGCGCCGCGGCCGCAGGTGAGCGGGGAGGGGGGGCCGGGCTGGGGCCGCGGGGCTGCCCTCTCTTCTGCACAGCACCCGCGTCCCTGCACAGCGGGGTCGGTGCCGGCACTGCCGCCACGCCTTCCTTCTCCACAGCACCCGCATTCTTGGCCGGCGGGGCCGGGGGTGGCACTCCCACCGCCCCTTCCTTCTTCACCGCACCGGTATTACTGCCCGGCGGCTTTACCCGCCGCCCGCGTCCCCACCCCGAGCTTCCCGACGGGCCGGCGGGTGTCCCCTGCCCCCGGGTGGTTGGGCTGGTGGCCTTAAAGGCCCTGTAAAAGCAAAGCAAAGAGAAGGAAGATCTCCTGTTCACAGTCTGATCATGCTCCCCGCCGCCAGACCGCCTCGAGACGCTCGGCGCGGTGTCCCTGTTGTCCCCGGCTGCCATGGCAGCGGCGGTCGCGGCACTGCGGACGCTGCCGGCGCCGGGGGCAGCTGCGGAGGGGCTCCAGGGAGAAGTTAAAAGCGTGAGCAGCGCTGCTTTGCAGGGGGGTGCAGCTAAAGGGAAAGGGTGTGTCATGCATCTACTGGCAGGTGGTATAGTTCTGTCCCTAGTGGTGACCCCCAAGGTTCAATATTGGACTCAGGGTCGTTTAACTTGTTCACCCATGACTTGGATGAAGGGACAGATGCCTCCTCAGTAAGTTCACTGATGACACCAAGCTAGGAGGAGTGGTTGATACCCCAAAGGGCTGTGCTGCCCTTCAGAAGGGCCTCAACAGGTTGGAGAGATGGGCAGAGAAGAACTGTCTGAAAGTCAACAAGGGCAAGTGCAGGTCTTGCACCTGGAGAGGAATAACCCCCTGCACCAGCACAGGTTGGGGGTCAACCTGCTGGAAAGCAGTTCTGTGGAGAAGGACCTGGGGGTCCTGGTGGACAGCGAGCTGTCCATGAGCCAGCAGTGAGGCCTTATGGCCAGGAAGGCCAATGGTATCCTGGAGTGCATTACGAAGAGCACTTCCAGCAGGTCGAGGGAGCTCATCCTGCCCCTCTACTCAGCCCTGGTGAGGCTTCACTTGGACTGCTGTGTCCAATTCTGGGCTCCTCAGGGCACGAGAGACATGGAACTCTTGGTGTGGGTCCAGCAGAGGGCTACAAAGATGATGAGGGGAACTGGAGAGTCTCACTTGTGAGGAAAGGCTGAGGGAACTGGACTTGTTCAGCCTTGAGAAGAGAGGACTGAGAGGGGACCTCATCAATGTCTATAAGCATCTGAAGGGAGGGTGCCAAGAGGATGGATCCAGGCTCTTCTTGGTGGTGCTGAGCAATAGGACAAGGGGCGATGGGCAGAAACTGATGCATAAGAAGTTCCACTTGAATATGAGGAAGAACTTCTTTACTGTGCAGGTGACCACACACTGGAACAGATGCCCAGAGTGGTTTTGGAATTTCCCTCACTGGGGATTTTCCAGAACCATCTGGATGTAATTCTGTGCCATGTTCTCTAGGATGATCCTGCTTGAGCAGGGAGGTTGGACCAGATGCCCCACTGTGGTCCCTTCCAACCTTACCCATTCTGTGATTCTCTTTCCTAGGTGTTGAGTTCTCTGATCTGCATGAAACATTAAGTTATTTGGAAGCATCACCTTTAGTTAAAAACAAAGCCAGAATTGCAGAAACCTGAGCACAGCTTAATTAGTTCAAAATTAAGAAGGAGAGCAACCATGGTGAGTCAGACCAAAATCTTTATAGTTGCATCCAGTTTCTTAAAAGTAGCAGTCTCGTGTCTCACCATATAATATTTGCAGCTGAGCAAATCAGCTTGTTGACCCAGAGATGGTGTCTTAATATCCCTTGATTTCTCTTTTAGAAACTTGTCTGGTATTTTGTGGGACTTAGTGCTTGTTCACTGAGATTAAAGCAGACAAGTTATTCTTAGGCCAGCTTGCTGAGCAGGGATCTTCTTCTGGAGCTATGACAAGAAAAGAAAGTGTATGCCTAGTGGAAGCAAAGTCAGGTGACATGGGAGGAATACAGAGATGCAGCTCTCCACTCTAGAGAGAAAATTCATGTGGCCAGAACTCAATTAGAATTGAAGCTGGCCTGTACTGTGGGGGACAAAAAAAATTGGTTTTTTAAAGTATGTCAGTAGTAAAAAGCAGTCCAGAAATAACGTGCGCCTGTTACAGGATGAGGATGGTCACATCACAAACAAGGCTATTGACAAGGCAGAGATGTTTAGTGATTTCTTTGCTTCAGTCTTCAACTCTGATGCAGTCATTAGTCACAGCCAGTGTGGGTTCATGAGAGGAAGGTCTTGCTTGGCAAACTTAATTCTCTTTTATGACAAGGTAACCCACATGTTTGTTCAAGGGAAGCCAGTTGATGTAATCTTTTTTGGATTTCAGTAAAGCTTTTGATACTGTCTTTCACAGTATCCTTCTGGACAAAATGTCCAGCACACAGCTGGATAAACATGTGGTGTGATGGGTCAGCAACTGATGACCTGTCACTAGTGGGATTCCATGGGGCTCAATCTTAGGCCCTATGCTCTTCAACATCTTCATAAATGATTTGGAGACAGCACTGGAAGGGTTACTAAGTAAGTTTGTTGATGATACTAAATTGGGTGGAGCTGTTGATTTTTTCAAAGACAGAGAGGCTATCTGGGACAGGGCAACCCTGGATGTGTGAGCAGACTTGGAAATAAGAGGCTGGAGAGCAGCCCCACAGAAAGGGACCTGGGGGTCCTGCTCAATGGCAAGTTGAATATGAGTCAGCAGTGCCCTGGCAGCCAGGAGGACCAACTGTGTTCTGGGGGGCATCAGGCAAAGCATCACCAGCCAGTCAAGGGAGGGGATTGTCCCACTCTGCTCTGCACTGGGGCGGCCTCACCTTGAATATTGTGTGCAGTTTTGGGCACTGCAGTATAAGAAAGATATTGAGCTACTAAAGAGCATCCAAAGGAGGGCAACAAAGATGGTGAAGGGCCTTGGGAAGGCATATGAGGAGCAACTGAGGTCACTTGTTCTGTTCAGCCTGGAGAAGAGGAGACTGAGGGGACACCACATTGCAGTCTACACCTTCCTCATGAGGGCAAGAGAAGGGTCACGGACTGATCTCTCTGGTGACCAGTGACAGGATCCAAAGGAATGGCATGAATCTGTGTCAGGGGAGGTTTAGGTTGCATATCAGGGACAAGTTCATCGCCCATAGAGTGGTTGGGCTGGAACAGGCTCCCCAGGGAAGCAGTCACAGCACCAAGCTTCACAGAGCTCAAGAAGTATTTGCACAATGTTCCAGGCACATGGTATGATTCTAGGTGCAGGGCCAGGACATGGACTTGATCCCTGTGGGTCCTTTCCAGCTCAGGATATGCTATGATTGTAGCATGATGTAGCAATGACATGTCTGTAAACACAGGGTTAAAATAATTGTATTTCTCCTAATTTATCCTAGCAATGCAATCTGTTGTTTTGTACAGATATCTGGAATTTTAGGTTCACTAGGATTTTTACTGAAATGCTGCACTAATCAAAATGCAAACTCTAGACACAAACATTAACAGTAAAACAGGCAAAACATAGAAATGTGAGGAAAGCTCAAACTCTTAAGTATTAAACTGTTAGTGGAATCTAAAGCTGTGCTCAAGTCAGTAAAGGCAGTCGGGTGGAGACCAGATGGACAAACACAGTGGAGGGCTAGTCCATGGTTATAAAGAAGAGGGATGGGAAGAGGAGCCAAACACACTGAGCTTGAGGTGAAAGCAAGTGACTTCTTATATAAGACAATGTCAAACAGGTAAGTTTCAGTTAACAGATTTGAAGGGAAGAGTGGTCTGGAGGGGAGAGGTAGCATTGCTTATGATGAAGGAACCTTTTGAGTTTTAAAAGACCATGGAGTAGTTTCAGTGATAAGTAAAGAACTAGATCCACTAGAGTGTGTGTCAGGGACATGATCTTAGAAAACCAAAAACATAAATCAGGAGATTGGTCTTATGTTATTGCCCAAACTTTTCAGAAAAAAACTTTCTCTTCCACTTCTCTGGACTCATCTATGTTCACATGGAACTCCATTTGCCCCCCCATGTCTCAGAAAAATCAACAGTTTAGTTCTTTCAAAGTGGACTGAGAAGGGAAGGTAACAGTATTTATAACTTCTGACTGCAAATACACATCTAATTCCTGTAAGTGCTAGATAGCTGGTCCTTTGTGATCCTCCATAATGTACGCACCCCCCCTCCACATTTGGGTGCATCTGGGGCTTTTAGAGTAGTCAGGATCCACAATTCGAGAAGCTATCTATGTGGGAAAGCACGTGAAGTTGCAGCTGATTTTTTTAAGATTACTGAAGAAGTATTTTTTTGGTATTGAAAGAATTTATCAGCTAAAGGAAGGTAGGGTGCTAGTATAAAGCTATTTTATTAGGTAGAGAGGCCAAAACCAAAGGTGCAGATAAGGAATAATTTGTGTGTGAGAGAGGAAATTATCAGAGCAGGAGACAATGAAAACAGAAGAGGTGAGGAAGCTAGTATTTCTTCTCTCATCTACACACCATTCTACAGCAATAAAAAATATATAGTAAACATTCATTAGACTTTCTATTTTGTACTTAAAATACATACTTGGTATATTAGGACTCAGCAGGAAGTAGGGAGATATTAATAATATCTTTTGAACTTTGTGCAATAGGAAATCTCAGCATTTGAAATTGTCTTTATACCATTTTTAAAATGTCCCTTATCAGCACAGGAATAAGCTTGCCATTCTGAAAGGTGTAAATACCCGTGGCAGAGAGAGCTTTTGTGGTACAGGAAGAATCAGTGTCTAGAATAGCTCAAAGAGCAAAAAGATAATTAATTTCCATCTGTATTCCTACAGACAGAGCTGTGATGTCAATGTGTGGGGTTTGATATTTTGAGAAAAGATGATAGTGCTGAAGTAAGATATTCCTGTCAATTTAATGACAGTATAACTAGCAATCTAAAAATTACATTTCTGTCACAAAATGCATCTGTTTAAAAAACAACTGAAAATATTATAATTGACAGTGGTAAAGGTCTCTCCAAAAATAAATTTTCCTTCCAAGTTACTTGCTACATTGCATGAGCAGTTCCTCTGGTTATTTACGGTGGTGTCCTTACTCTCTTCTGACAACTCCCTGTTCAATGTGTCTGATTGTCTTTCATGTGCATCAGGCAGCTTCATCACTCTGCTATTCGTTCATTAACAAATTCACCTTGCTTTATACTCAGTTTGCACTCATTTTCTAATTTCTTTCATCTTCCCCCCCATATCCTTTGGAGTCCTTTTTCCCCTTATTCTATCGAGTCTTATCACAAGAACTTCAGTTCTTCACTCAAGGACCTATTCATCTCAGTAGTAGATTAAAAGATACATATATCTTTCACAAAGTCTTCAAGTTTTCTTATCAGTTCTACAACATTGCCTACTTCCCAAATGTTCAAAGAATGCCTCACTGTCCTTAGAAATTGCTGGAATGATTACTTCAACCTAAGGCATTACTTGTCCTTCTATATCTGTTCGTCTTCCTGGGCCCATAAAGCAAGAGGATTCAGAAAAGTGGAGGGAGACTGATGTTGACCACTCAGCTTCAGGGTATTGAGGAGAGCATTTAGGGCATCATCTCATCTTGGGCTGTGGTTGAGGTTGTTTGGTGTATGGGCACAGTGTAGCTTAGGCATTCCTGTGTAGTAGGAATTTTGTACTGGAACAAGCTGATAAGTTTGAAGACAATACAGTGTGAATTAGAATGAGGGATTGACACAGAAGTATATCTGAAGTATATCTGCAAGAACTGACATTGCTTTGTGGTCTTTCCTTTTTTTTACTTATGAGTCAGTGAAAGTATTTCCATGATTTTGAGTATGCTCTGGATCAGGCACTTTCCTACCTAGCATTATATAATGAGACTAGTCAATCAGTTTAGCCCAAAGAATGCGTATTGATGCAGTTTCTACAGCTGAATCTCTGTTTCTGGGGAAAATGTTGGTGAATATATGCTTACATACTGAAACTGAAGAATGAAGTTCAGCTTCTACTGTTTTATAGACTAACTTTGTGCAGAATGTCATCAGATGAGGAGAAAAGCACAAGTCCAATTTTGCCAAAAGACTCTGTTCCAGACAGTTCTCTTTCTTCAGATCTTCAGGTAGGAAAGAGGCAATATTATTTGATTCACTGTCATGGCATTTTATTTGACAAAGGATAATTATGAGAAAATCTAACTAAACATGCATCTTTGTGTTTTACATATACAGGAAAACAATTGAAATGTTATTGAAAATAAACAAATTAGGCCCCCAAAAAAATCTGATGCTAAAATATCTTCAGTTGGTTTCCCTTTCATGCATTTCACAAGGAATTCAATTTATGTGAAAAATCTTATTCAATCTTAAGAGGTTGGTAGCTGCAAGTAAAATAGTACAGTTTTCTTACCTTTTTATTTTCTGGTGTTATTTTATATTTGTGTTAAGTCTTATGAAGAAACCAAAATTTGACACAGTAGGATAGAAAGCCATTATTTTTGAGGGATGAAGCAAAAGTTTTATTTTAGGCTTTTTTCAAGAGGATGCAAAGATACAGGATAAAGTCTTTGTCCTATTCTTTTGAAAGCAGCAGATTTTCATCCTTTAATAATTGGTTATTCCTATTTAAGTAGTGGGTGATGGTTTTTTGCCTTTGGTAGAATTCAATCCGAAACAGGATAGTTTTGACAAAAACAGGGTTTGCTATTTGCCCTGTAGAAATGCCTCTTTACGTTTGTCCCTTGGCGGCATGGGCATGTACAGCAGAAACACTGTCAAATTAAGGCATTTTCTTCTTTCTTTTTTTTCTATGTGGATTGACTTGTACCTTTTAAACTGCCTGTTTAGAGGCAATTCATATACTTCTCTGTTTGTGGTCATGTCTCATGGATAAGTTTTCTTAATTTTTGTTTAGCAATAGTAATACATCTGTGTTTCCAATGCTTTTTGTGGTAAGAAAACCGGATAAAAACATAGTGCTACAAATTTTAAAGGACCAGAATTTTCTGTTATGATCTGGTTGATTAACAAGGAGGTTCTAAGGCCACCTTGTAGAGAATGATAAACTAATATTAATGAATGACTGTTTTGCTAATGAGAGAACATGTCTAACGTAGAATAGAATAGTTCCAGTTGGAAGTGACCTACAACAATCCTTAGCCCCACTGCCTATGCATTTTGTGGCGGACCAAAAGTTAAAGCATATTACAAAGGGCATAGTCCAAATGCCCCTTAAACGGTAACGGGCACCTCTCTAGGAAGGCTGTTCCAGTGTTTGACTACTCTCTCAGAGTAAAGAAATGCTTCCTAATGTCCAATCTGATCATCCCCTGTGCAACTTTGAACGATTCCCACACATCCTATCACTGGATCCCAGGCAGAAGAGATGGGCACCTCCTTCCCCACTTACCCTGCTCAGGAAGCTGTAGAGAACAATGAGGTTGCCCCTCAGCCTTCTTTTCTCCAAGCCCACAGTTCTTAGCTGCCTCTTGTAAGAGTTTATTACTGTTGAAAAGGAACACTGGTGTCACAGCTGATCAATAGGAATGTTGACAGGAAACTGTTCTGCTCCCTTTAGATAACTTTGAAAGGCCTATTTTGTTTGGTTTGGTTTGAGTCTTTTTGGTAATGTGTTGCTTCTAAATAGAGACAAGATTATTACTTTTTTGTTATAAAAACAATCCACTGGTTTTAGAGAATTTCCATTTACTTATAATAGGGTTCCACTGACCTTCAGGCCCTAGAACTATAAACCTCTTGTTTTACACAATAACAGATTTTTTTTGTAGTTGACAAAACAGCTTGAAAGTTTTGTTTAAAGCAGAACCAAGCTAGTAAGTAAACAAAAAGGATATATTGTTAATTTTATTAACAATACGATTCTATTGGAAATTTATTGGTCAATATTGCATTCCATTTGCAGCATCCTTGTTATGGAGAATTTAAGATTGAGGTAATGCACTTAATCACTCAATGTTTCCATACATATTCTCACTGCAGTCTCCAGGATTATTTTTTTATGTCTAAATTTCTGGTTACAGTTGGGATACTTTGTTTTCTTTGATATTTGCCTTTTAACTTCATTCCAACAGTGTTGTAATACTGTAATTTATAAACATTTATTTCCAGATTTATCACTGGATGCTGTCTGTTGACACTTTCTGTTGGCATGTAAGAGTGCGTATTCCCAAAGAGTGGATTCTTTGGGTTTTAATAACAGTGTTAGAACTTGAAAGAAAATTCCTGCCATAACTCTATATGTATATTTTGAGTGCTAGGAATGCCTATAGCAGGACAGATTGTGTGCTAATGATTAAATTGGGCAACTCAAAAGGAGCCAACAACTTGCATCTTACCTACTATGTCCCTTGAATTGAATAAGGTAATCATGGAAGTAGCTGGATCAGCTCTGAGAAGTAACTTGTTTAGGACAATTTGGTCACCTGACCTCTTTGGAGAAGACAGAGGAGTGATCTAGTGTCTTCTGCACAATCATTTAATTTAGATTAGCTAAGGTAAAGACTTGTAGGGCCTTTTTTATTCTGCATAAGTTTTGCTGCAGGGAGTTTTTTACAGATCCATGTAGTTCCTGGTCGAATAACTAATCTGAAGATATCTATTTTCTTCTTTTAACATCTGATAAAATCTAAGCTGTATTCATTTAGAAATATATGGCTACAGAAAAATTGCAGCTAAGTATACCTTTTACACAGAACGTGACACCCTTGCTTATCAAAAAAATACATTATGTATTTGTTTGTAATTATGTAGCTTCATAGACATTTATTTCAGCTTTTAATTTTAACATCATAGTTTAGAAGATAGGAAATGGACGTTTAAATTGAAACTAGAATTCAGATAAAATGTACAAAACCAATCTTCTTAAATTCTCCAAGTAGTTAAAACCCACAAAAATGTAAGGGTTACACAAAGTTTTAAAATATTATCTTTTTCAGTTGTTGGATTCAAAAACACATTGCACATAATTGTTACCTTTCGTTGATTGTTTTCACTCTGACTTTCCCCAACTTGAAGAAGAAATTAATTTTTCAATTCACATTTGGTTTCTGAGGTTTGACCTCACTGGGATACTAAACAGAATTAGTATGATAGTACTAAGTGGAAAAAAAAATAACTGATAGTGGTCTGGTTTAGTATTTTCCAACTGGCATTTTTTTCCAAATCTTTAATTAGTGGGTTTGATTGGTTTCAGCATGTAACTGCTACTGGAACTTGTTTAATGAATAACTGGGTTGTATGTTTAAGCTGTAATACAGTTTAGAGTTTCACAATGAGCACTAAATACTGAAAATCTGTTTAATTAGGAGATTTTTAAAAAATGTTAATTGGCTTACTTTGGTGCATAGTATAGTATAATGCCACATACCAGTTATATTAGTTTATAACTTCTTAATAGGAAGGTTTCTTTATTAATTATATATACACATTCCCTATACAGTTTTAAAAATACATAATATAAGGTGAGAATAATTATATCTACTCTGAAAAAAATAGTAGCTAATCAAATTTCTTTCAATGATTGGATTTACAAGAAATTGTAATGGTACGGAATGTAAAGTGTGACTGTGTTCAGTAGCATCTTTGTCATGGTTATAAAAATACATATTTTTCTTTGCAGCAGTGTAGTGATTAGAATTAATATGGAGTCATTAATAGCTTATATGATTTGGAACTGGATTTTTTTTCTAGTTTTTGTTTGTGTTTAAAATGCCTGTTATAGTATCCAGTTCTGGCATCTGGCAGAGTCTTTCTGTGTAACTATTACAGTGGATCTAGTTGTAATTAGAATGGATGTGAAGATTAAACAAGAGGAAGTTAGATTGTTAGAATCATTGTAGGAAAGCAGTTCACTTTTGCAACTTTAAGGGAGATTCTCTTAATTTTTCACCTCTCAAAAAGTATAGAAAATAATTTCCACTCCTTTCATATAGCTTGGCTTTAGAAATGTAATTGTAGTTTTATAATTATTTATCATCACTTTGCAACAGGATGAATATGAAGAGCCACATCATGATGCTGTAGTGACTCCAAAGTTTGCACAGGATTTATCAAAGTGGACAGAGTCTGCCTCAGAACTGACACCAGCTGACAGACCTGCAAGGGCAAAAAATTATGCCAGACACAGTAAGACTTCAGGTAGTATGCCCAACAGGTAGTATAAGAACAATGATACAACTTTTCTGACTTAGGTTTTTTAATAGCTTCAGTTGGAAAAATATATATAGCATATATATAGTACATTTCCAGTTTTGCAAGTTTGCTTTCCAGCTTAGCTCCTCATGTTTGTAATGGTTTTTTCCCCTTCTTCTGTGATGATATTGAGACCAACAGAGTTTCCAAAGCCACGTGATGCCTTCTGAAATTAAATTCTGGTTTTGCAGTATTCGTTGATCTGGCATTTTTACTTTCTCTTCAGGTTTTAAAAACTGAAGTGAATGTTACCATTATGATGGTAGAAGTCTAACTACTGGTAATCTCTATTTCAGGAAATTTAAGTATACATATATACATAGTATCTTCCCTAAGAGCTTCCAACCAAAAAGGAAAGTAATTAGAATAAACACGCTGTACTATACAATTCAATGTCCAAACGCTTTTAAACTTCGAAACATAAAATCTAATTTCTTGTTCTTGTTACCAGTTTAGTTGATTACTAAGACTGGAGCAGTAAATGGTTTGTTGCATTGATGTGTAACGATGACTCACAACCAAAAAGTGGAAAAATTCCTTCTCTTCAGGCTTCCAGTACTCAGTATGGATCCATTAAACTTCTAAGAACATTTTAGAAAATTGCTACACTGAGCTTGGGCTACTAATAGCATGTCATGTGTGAGAACACTCTGTCAGAGCTTATTTACTTAATAAAAGCAGAACAAGTCAGATACTAGAACAACACAGAAAAAAATCCAAACGTAGTACTTGGATAACAGACATCTGGATAAACAGCTAATTTCATTACCTCTACTATAACAAGAATACAGTCTAGAGATTTGTTGGAGTAAATGCATGTGGAGATTATTAAATAAAGTAGATTTCTATACTTTTCGTATCCAAATGGTTCCATGTCCTTGATAACCTTAGCACACTGTAACTGAATGACATCATGCAATGCTGTGGAAGGAATAGAGGTGACAGAAGGAATGTGTTAGAAATAAGAATTAAATTTATATGTGTACAACTACAAAATTATGGCAATGCTGGAAAGCCAATATGAGTTATGTAAAATGATGATATAAGCATGTAATAGATACGGTAAATAAGAAAAATGAAAGGTAAGTTAGGATAATCTGTACATAGGGAGGATTAAGGGAAGAGGAGTGATGAATTTGCAATGTTATGATCTCAGACTACGGCAGTGGTCAGTCTATTTTAATATCCTGGTTTTATTGGTTACATTTTGTTCTGTTTTTTTTCCCTTTGGAAGTATTTTGCAAACTGTGCTGTGTAAATTGGATACCTCTGCAATCTAACCACATCGTAAAAGTTTAAAAATCAAAACAAGCCTTCATGCATTTCACATCACAACTGAAGGAAGAACATAGTGACATGCAGGAATGGGAACAAGTGGTGAAGGACAGAACTGGGAATATTTGACAGTGGTAACAATTGACAGAGAATTTATATTGTCAAATGCCAACCAGATTTTCCATCACAGAAATTAGATGCATTTCAAGTAGTCTGGATCATCTGACTGGCATGTAACGTATTTTGGAGATTTTTTTAGAAGCAATGAGTATTCAAATTCCGCAGTTAACTAAGCAATAGTTCTCTCATTTACAGGAGAAAGAAGGACAAAAATCTGAAGCCCAATCTTAATATACTGTGTGATGGGGAACAATCTGTTTATGATCTTCTGTTTATTGATATTGGGTAGGACATTTAGTCTATAGAAACGATGTGCTAGATGGGACTTCTTCGGCGCAAGCTGATTTTAATTTTGTGATGTCTGGTTATGCATTAGCTTGACAGAAACATCAAAAAGCAGTTGTAACTATCTCTGCATCATGGCTCTTCCTTATTTTCTTCTTGGGAGTGAGTGTAGTAGCTGTGTAGCGAGGAGTTATGAGCCAGAGAGGTCTTCTGACTTTCTTTGGACAGGAGACCTACCAGCGACAGTAACTATAAAAGAGTATCAACCATCAGGCTCTACCTTGAATAAATTAGAAACATCCATTTCCAGTGTCCACTGAAGATACTACTTTTTGACAAACAGATAAGCTTATCTCTTCAGGCTTGTCCCAAAATATAGTATTCACCCACTGAGAAACCAATTGTAGAGACAATATTTGTTTTCGGAAGTGAAGACTAAAATGTTGGAGGTTTCCTCTCTCAGTTTATGAAGAGAACTTTTGAAGTTGTCCTGTTCGTTATTAATAACGGGAAGCTGCTAATCCCTCTTCTTTCCAATTTTTTTTTATTCAGTTGTCAACTCAAATAGCAAATTTTCTGTCAGGAATAACTAAATATAAAACAATATTTTATTTCTTCAGTTCACTTGAATATTAAGTTCTTTATTCTTAGTTCAAACACATGCCAATTAGCTTTTGGGCATGGATTAACCTTTATTGCAGTGGTAGATAGCCACAGCACCTGAAAGTGAAGGCTTGTTGTTTAAGGCATTATATAAATTCAGAGTAGATATTTCCTTTCTCAAATTGTTTAAACTCTAATTAGATAAACAAATTTAAGGCTTTAAGGAAAATAGATGCAGGTAAATATCAACATGGAAATATAGCCCCAGGCTGCTTTGTGAACGCTCGAAGGAACACCACTGACCTCAGGAGTTTACAGTCTCATTAAGGAAAAAGGCAAAAGTTTTTAGATTTTTGACCTGAGATGTTAATAGTCCAGAAGCCTTTACTTAGAGATGTTGGTTCTGGCAATGGTATATTTTTAGTTCTTGCTGTGATCATCTTCTTTAAAATTAAATGACACTAAGATACTGTTTTTAAAGGTAGCAGTACATTTTGCCTAATGTTAAAATAGAATTGTAATTAAATACACTTGTGTCTTGGAAGTATATATTTGAATTGGGCTGTGTCTCATGTGAGAAAAGGAGCTTTCTGATGCCATAAATATTTCTTTTCTTTGCTATCAGTGCCTGACTTCTGACTTCCATTCAGAATGGGGACCAGGTAGCCTTTCCAAAGTGTCAGTCCTTATTCTCTTGTTTCATTTTTATCTTAACATCAGTGAAGCAGACTTTTGAGACCAATATGGAACAACTTATTCTTTCAGAAGCGACTTCTTCGCAAGGGTCCACACATGGTCCAAGAGAAGTCAATGAAACCATAATGACTGAATTAACTTTACAAGATGAAAAGCTCAATCAAATAGAAAATATACTTGATCTCTGGACTGGAAGTCTTAAGGTATTTATTTTTTATGGAATCATAGATATCACAGATGTCAGTGTGTTGTAGAATAAGTGAGTGCCCAAAAAGTTGCTGTGTGATTACACTGGAGAATGGTGGTTTTCTTTTTTTGGTAGTGCATACTGCATGTAAAGATTAGAATATCTTATTTCAAAAACTTTGGAATAACTGTCTCTATTAGGGATGTTCAGATATTATTCAATAATTCATTGTGTCTAGTAATATTTATAGCTAAAAATGTCCTGTGTAATGAAGATATCACTGTAAATGTTCATTTCTCCTTAATTGCTAAGTGTTTTAAGATTAAAATATTAGGGAGGAGGGAATAGTTTAACTACCTGCATTACTGTCGTCCTTTTAACTTTTCAGACAAACATTCTGACAGAATTGAGAAATTGGAAACTTAGTTTGATTCAACATCACAAGCTTCAAATGAAACAAGAAAAAGAGAAACATGCTGCACATGTGAAACAATTGTGCAATGAGATGGAAAACCTGAAGGAGTTACTACATACTTATGAAATTTCTATTGCCAGGAAAGATGAGGTAGTAATTCAGTTTCACATTTTAATAGTTCCTCTCTATTTAAAAATATCCACACTGAATTTTTTACTCCATCTCTTTGAACAACATTTTTCTTGAGGCAAGTAATGTGAAGAAGTAAATAATGTATTTAGATTGTGTAGTAGAAAACCAATCCTTGTTGCTAGTAGTGTTCTCCACAGTAGCAATGAAAACTTGACACTGTGTGTGTACATACTTTGCATTGTTTGCTTCTTAAATCTACAGTCTACTCTTGTTCCTTATTTGTTTCATGAAGATTACACAGGCTTGGATGAGTCTATTAGCTCTTACACTTTAAAAGCGTCTAGTTTTTCAATTATTAGATTGGTTTTCTTGAATTTCAAATGGGTAGCAGTCTCCAAAGTGTTAAAGAGCCTCTGTTTTAGAATTCTTTGGAATTCTACATTCGTACATATTCTTAAGATTGTACATTTGGGGTCTGTGATTTACACTTTCCTGCTGTCAAAAATGTAAACAACTTCCAACTTAACTAGTTTTGTGGAAATGGATATGAAATCTTGACAGTCTTGCAATCACATAACATAATTGAATCCTCTTATTGCTATCATGAATTTTTAACCTAGTACTGGGGAACACTTAATGAAGTTTGTATTTTTAATTCCTATTCAAGTTTTTTTCAAAAAACATAGATTGTGGGAGTTAAAATATGGATGAAGATCATGTTCTGTGTCCACTTGGAAAACAGTCTAGTCTTACAGACCAAGCAAATATAAAGGTTGTAACATTACAAGAACAGGATTAGTGTAATACAGTTTAACTAGTGCATATTTACATACTTATTTCAGTGTATAGCATTCAAACTTCTAATTCTATTGGATATCATTGTAGGTCACTCATATTTAATGTGCCATAATTCTGAAAGCTGTATCTCTTTTCTGCTACCAAAGAAATTTTTCTTCAGCCATTTTTATAGTTATGTTTCTAAAAAAACTGATATGAATAGAAAATTACTACTGCTATCACCTGAATGGAAGGTGAAAGTGCTTCCATGTATCACACTATGGCTGTCAAAACTGCTGTATTATGACATGGACTTAACCCAAAATCATAAGCCTCACAAATTAGGAGTACTGTAGTTTCCTGTTTTCACATTGTAAATCTCACAAATGCTTTTATTGGCAAAAACATAATTAATGAAAATGGATTTAGGCTAAGACTTCTAGTGTATATCAGCATGCATGCAGCATTGAAAGTTGATGGTTTATGTTAGTATATGACACTTTTTCAACAGAATTAATTAATTGAATATACTAATTTGATTTGCTTTCTATTTTCTTATTGATTTGTTGCTTATTTATGCAAGTTTACTTCTAATTTTAGATAATTTCAATGTTACTTATGTAGCTGAGACTGTTCAGTTATTCTGAAACTAAGAAGTTAGGTATCTTTAAGGAGAGAAAAGTAGCTTATACAGGATTAACGTACAGTATTATGAAAACTCATTCTTAAAAATTATCTTTAAATTATTTCAAATGTATCAAATTGACCTTTATTTGTTTTTACTTTCACATTTTGAACTCCTTAAAGAAACTAAGTTTTTGCTGGGTAATATTTCATGAAACATTCTGAAGATGGATTGAAACAGTTTGTATGAATTTCTGTCCTGAAACAAAATAGTTCTTAGCAACCACTTAGCTTGTTTATTTTGGTCATACAGTTGAATAAGCTTTCTGCAAATAAGTTGTTTCTTTACACTTCAGTTAAGTAATCACTGAAACAAACTTCTAATATAAATGTTTCTGATTTATCAAAATTGTCTTTGAAATAAAAGATGCTTCTGACATTATGCTACGGTAACATTTAATTATTAGAAAGTAGCTCAGAAACCTGCAGATATAGGAGGAAATAACAATTCAATTGAACTTTTCCTGAAACTACACAATGAAGGTACTGCAATCTTGAGTATTGAAGCCATTGGAATTTTACTACTGATTTTTGTTTCCTACTTTATTACATTAAGGGGAAAATTCATATAAAGCATCTGTTAAAAGCAAGTGCTTTAAGTGAAAAATAACTGAGGCATAAAGTACATTCTATTTGTATGATCTTACAGAGATCATAGCTGTGTTGAAATAGTGTTAACAAATATTTTTGCAGGTAATTACTAACTTGACCCAAGCAATAGAAAAGGAAAAGGAGAGAGTAGAGCTGATGAGAAAGTTTACGCTGTGGCGGATTCAGCATGTTAAAGCCAGTCAAGAGGTATGTGCACGAAATAAAAATGCAATGAAAAGGAAATCTCTGAACACAAAAGCATCAGAGCTGCTGCAGTTCCTGTTACAGTTTGAAGAAATGATGGTGTTTCTATTTTGATGTGTTTAACATTGTGAAATAACAGTTTGAAAACATCAATTCTAAAAAGAATGCTGCTGTCAAAATACTCTCTGGAATGGGAAAAAAGTCAAGCCATTGTCTGTTGAGTACTTTGAAACAGAGTAGAATAATAGAATTGTTTTAAAGGAATTTTTAAACAATCTTGAAGTCTAAATTCATTTAAACGATATGTATTTCATGCTAGTCATCTGCAGTCTTTGAGACTGCAGGTTTTATATGATTTCTGCAGTGAATCCAAATGTGCCACATACCCACTAAATAGCTTCACAGGTGCGTGTTTGCACCATGTAGGTGAGGTTATTGCTTGAGTGTTATTAAACCAGAGTAAAAACACTGTTTTCTGTCACTTAGGAGTTAACAAATGGAGTTTCTCATAGCGGGGACAGTAATGCTCCATGACATGTGCAGGAAGAAACATGGAGCTTGCTGATGCTCTTTGTATACCACTTTCCTGCAGGACCTGTTACTCAGCTGAGGTGTTCCTGCTGTGGTCTACATAATAAATTGTAAAACAGTCATCCACACTTAAATACTTAAATTTTTAGCCAACCTCAACTTCCACACCATGTGGTTATATTTGTTTCCTAAGGAATATG
The DNA here is from genome assembly GCF_025592945.1 of Manacus candei. Taxonomy (NCBI): domain Eukaryota; kingdom Metazoa; phylum Chordata; class Aves; order Passeriformes; family Pipridae; genus Manacus; species Manacus candei. The sequence goes on along the minus strand of NW_026138072.1, from coordinate 4,285,326 downwards.
CAAATAGAATAGCAGACAAACAATTTCGGACAACTTTGATGAAGAAAGTGTGGGCAGCGTGGCGCTCTCTTAGTGAAGAAAAATGGAAAGATAAAGTTGCAAGAGCCTGTCAATTGAGGGCAGAAGATGTCTGTGTTCAGCTCACCAATGATTATGAAGCCAAAATTGCAGAGGTAAATTCAAATTTCTTTTTTTTTTATTCTTTGCTCCTTTGCTGCCAATTCCCATCCCTCCAAAGTATCTCCTTCTCAGCAAATCTGAAAAACGTGAGGATTTTCCAGCAGAACAGAGCTCCTAGCTATACAAGAAGATCTGAGTGGATATAAGATGTTATGTTTTTAGATGTGACTTTTTTTCCTGCATCTGCTATAAAATGTTGCTGATCTGCATGCACAAATGAAATAAATTGGACTTTGCTGAAGTGAGACGAATCTCTGTTTGCCCACCAATAGGAATGCCGTTTGTTTTCTAACAGCATCCTGTTAATACTGGCTATGCATTATGAGGTTTTAATGAAGAAGACCATTATTATTCTGAATGATCATGATGAGTACAGTACTTTTTCTGTAATAGCTACTCTGTTAAAAGCTGAAATTTGCCTTTAATATGCCAATTAAGTTTGTTAAAGAATTTTCAGAGCTTAAGGTGAAGTTGTCAACCTGTGCATGGTGCATGGCAAGTAAACAGTTTTAAAATATAAGTTTTAAGAGCTTTGTATTTCAACAAGAAATTAAACTTAGAACTTTAGGAACAGGCTTACCAAATGTGACTTACCAGCACAAAAACTGTAAGTAGTAAATTACAAAAGTAACTTGGTCTGTTCTTTTCTCAGCATTTTTAGTTTTTTACAGTATCTAAAGAAGAGAGATTGGTGGTGACAATTCACCCTATGCTTAAATAATTGTCTGAGAACACTTACTGTTCACTTCTGTTGAGTGAACCCATGTTCCCGCAGAACTCTAGGTTATGCCAGATGCCTAACTTCTAGAAGAAAAAAGCTTGCAAGATACATTTCTGCTTGGTTGGGTAGGGTCTGACAGTCCTCTCACCCTGGATAAGCTCTAGCACTAGTATTGTGCTGTAGTACAAAGAAATTACAAGTAGCTGTTCATCTCTGGTGAACCAGAGATTTTGGAGTTCAAATGCATATCTTTGTAAATATAGTAAGTGACTTTTAAAGCAAATTGATTATTATGTTTGTAGTTTGCATTCATAAGTCCAAGAGAAGTGTTTTCTTATTCTGTTTCGTAGCTAACTGCTAATTTGGAACGGACAAAAGCTGAGATTCTGCGACTGCACAGTGAAAGGGATCAGTATGAAGACACCATGAAGAAAGCCTTTATGCGTGGTGTATGTGCTTTGAATCTGGAAGCAATGACCATGTTTCAGGGCAAGGACAGTAGGCCAGATCCTGGTTAGTATGAACAGCAGCTCTAATCAGGTAGTGCATGTGCATTTTCATTGGGTTTGTTTGGGATTTTTTGTTTGTTTTAACAGAGTTCCTTTTTGCCTTTTTTGTTTTTTTGTTTTTTTTTTCAACTTGGTAACTTGTAGCAATACAAAGTTTATTAAATTTCTATTGCTTTAAAAAGTCCTGTTGAATATGTTGAGAAATTCTGATACTGAACTTTGTAGTGCTATAGCTGAAAGGAAGAACGTGTTTTCTTCATCCCACATTGCTGGGAGAGTGGTAATCTGCATCTGAAGGCAGAACAGGAAGCCAAGGGTGGGAAACTTCTTAAAATGCTGTATTACAGGGGAGTGAAGGGGAAATCCTGAAAATACCTTTATGCTCTGGAATCTTGGTGTGCAAGGAATCAGCTTTTCCCAGACAGCTCTCCCTTCTTTCTTAGTCTTGCTTTTGAATATAAAAAGGGCAAGCAATCTCTCAGGTTCTGCCTTTAGTTGTAATTTTATGCCAGAACAGGAAACACCAGTCTAATTATATCAGCAGCATACCCGTAAAACCCGTGCAGCTACACAGGAAAGAGCTGTGCACGCTTACTGATGTAATGAAATCACCCCCTCAGACTGAGACAATCTGTAGCAGTGGGAACATAATCGTGCTGGTGCAGCAATCTGCGTTAAAGAGAAAATAGCTGTGCCAGCAGGAGTGTCACAGCTGTACATGTGGCTCAACAACCAGCTGTACTGACAGCAGTGGTTAATGTCCTTAGACAAGTAGCTTCAGTTGCTAAATTTAACAATCTTATACAGAAGTTTCTGAATTGCACTGGAGAAATTCTTCACCAAAAAATGTAGACATGAAGAGGAAATAAAAACCTGAAGAAGGTATAGGAGGATACTTACCCGAGGGGCTGTCTAAGCCTGTTAAACATAAGCGGTATTTGTGCAGTTGCTTAGAAATTCATATGACACTGGCTAATATAGTAGCTGTGTGCTATAAAAACATAGGATCAATATTTAGAGAGAGTCAAGAACAAAGGATTTTTTTGATATACTGAGTCTGGAAATAAAATTACACGGCATTTCCCAAGCACTTTATTTTTCACTGTTCTTAATTAAGAACTACTCTGTATTGAAGCTTTAGCTTTTATTTGTTTGTTTACTGTTTTCAAAAAACATGGAACAGACAACATCCCTAGTAATGATGGGTGGTGTGAAACAAAAACATTGTTTCTGTAGACCTATAAAGAAGAGGGTAAGTAGGGAGGAAATGAAGAAAAATGAGTTCTAGAGCAGCCATGATCAACCCCTGAGTTTCATGGACCAAAGATATTCCTTGATTTTTACTATGAAGTTGGAACTGATACTCTGCACCAGCACAATATGTAAAGATTTTTCTGTGCTGGATGTTATGGTACCTGTCACTAATTTTTTGTGTGTCCAGCATTATGCTTTTTAATCAGACTTCATAACATCTCACAGACTCTGTTGTCCTTGGTCCCAAGCAGTCCATCTCTCATACCACCTTCTCCCCTGCCACGGGCACACTTATCTCTTTCTTGCTACAGCCAGATGGTGGTTTTAATGAAGTTAGTTACATAATTATTTATAGGGTTGTACACCTGTTGATTTGCATTCTTCATCAGTTAGAACAGTAATCAGGACGTCAGGGACTTCAAACATCAGAGTAGATGATGATTGTGCTTTGTTCTAGTCTTGTAATCTATGGACATCAAAACTTCCATCAGTCATAAATTTATATGAACACTGCAGTGCCACCTACTGTCATTGGAAATAAAAGCAGAATTTTGTCCCTTTAGAGATTTATTATTAGGTTATTATAATGTATGTTTAATATACGTACAATATACAGATAACACACATATCCTATACATTATAATGTAAGTTATTAATAGTGTGTGAGTATTACAACCTTCATGGGTCCATAACACTTAGTGTCAGTGTTGATAGTGTAAAAGTTATCTCAGTGATTTAGACCTTTTTTTGTTATTAGTATATTAAGATTATTTTTAACCTCTTTACGTATTTAAGGGAACATCGAAGTCACAAGAACTCATGACTTTTTGCTTATGAAAACCCTAACGCTTTTTTTAAATAATGTAGATCATATCTGATTGTTCTGTAACTGTGCATTGGTCCTGTCTGTGCTTAAGCTTAATGAGTGTGTGCATACATAGATATGTACAAAATGCATATTCTGACATTCTTTCACTCTTGAAATCTATGAACGTTGCACTGACTTGAAGCACCTTCCTTTTATTTTTCCGGCTTACTTCAAAGAATAGTAGAAAACCAAACACTGCTACTACCACATGGTGTCACTCTAGTCCCTGGAATGAGCAAAGTTCCATTATCTTGGAACTCCTGCTGGCATCAGCTGCTTCAGAAATAGGAGAGTAAATAAGAACACCTCTCTCTCTCTCCTTTCTTTAATGAAGTTCCTCTAAAAGGAAAAGGCTGAAAAGGCTTGGAAAAGATACTGGCTTATGTCTGTAGATCTGACATCCCCAGGATGTCTGCATTGCAAGACAAAAGAATCCTGGATGGATTTTGCACAAGCTCAGGCTTACCCAGCGTAACCTGGTGAGCGGACAGGAGGGCTGTAGGGTGCCTGTAGATAATCCCAGCCCTACAGCCAGGATGTGGCCAGTGTCCAGCCATTATATGCGGCGATAAGACACTGTGAGTGTGAGCTACGGCTTCTTGAAATTGCACTGTATTATCAGGAAAGTTAAAGTAACATTTTACTTTACTGCCAGTAAGCCCCCTTAGAGATCTTGCATCCTCATGAAAGTCCAGTATGATCTTTCTGTGTTTTGCTGTTCTCTACCTAAACTGGATTTTGGCCCTTCGTATAAGAGCAGCTCTTGCACACTGGATTTAATATTGTCAAGCAATATGAAGAATCTCAGTTCTTTGCAGTAGAAGTATGTGACAAATGCCACAGGGATGTTGAGACATAACACAGAAAGCAGCCCCTTGAAAAACATTTCCAAGCATCTCAAAAGACAAGTAGAATACAGGAATGTTTGTTTTACATGTGTACACCTATAAAGAACAGGCTGATCCTTCTCATTAGATAAAATATAGATAGATACAGAATTAGATACAGAAATCCCAAAGAAATAGTCAAATTTTTATGGTAACTTATCTTCCCCCTTCTCCCTCCTTAAGATTTGCTAGATTATGTGCTGATTCCTTTACTTTGTGTTTCTAATAATAGATATAGGAAGTAGGAGAAATGATAATGGTACCACTGCTGCAGGAAGGCTACCTCCTTCACAATATAATCCACCCTCGCCACCACCTCCACCAGCAACTACTCTTCAGCTGGAAGGCATGGTAAGTGTGTTCCTGGAACAGAACTGTATTTGCTAGAAATGAAACTGAACTTCCTTGGTTGGAGTTTTTTGAAGAGAGCCAAAGTATGAAAGGAAACCTGTGGGTATGTTCAGATTGAATTGTGAAAATGAAGTGACTGGAGCACAGCTGCTGTGACTTGCTGTACTTTCAGTAAGCTCTGTTTTTTATTTTGGTGAAAATGCATTACACTAATGAAGACAAGATCACTACAATAAGCAGAATTTGCTCTCCAAGGTTCTTTATGTAAAAAAGCTGTTGAGTTTTTCTTAAAAACGCCTGAATTTTTAAGAAAATTTTTAAGAAAATACTCCGAAAAGAAGAAACGCTGGCTTGCCTTAAAGCTTCTTTTTTAGGGGTGTAACACATATAGGCACAGAGGGAACTCAGCGTATTGTCATGTCAGCTTAGCCAGATTATTATCCAGTAGCTTGGTTGTTCTGGACCTTCCCTGGAGTCATCCAGAAAACATTGCCACTGTAAAACCATTTCATGCCGAAGTGTAGGTTAAAACAAAGATGTGTGTGCCTCTCTCTTGATTTATCGTTCTAATGGTGACAAATGCTATTCACACCCTTTCTACAATTTTTAGACAAGTGATTTTAAATTAGCTAATAAACAGGAACAATAAAGGTAAAATATCTGCAAAGACATTAAAATTAGAAGGATAATTAGAATAGTAAAAAACCTGACTTTCTAAAGAGTAAAATTTTATTTTCTAGAAAGTTATATTCATTCTTTGTAAACTCTGATTTTATTCACAGTTTTCTAGCCACTTCAGTCATGCAAGCACTTCTCAGACCAGGCTAGATTCTGATTCTCCAGTGATCATCACTAGCACAGCAACAGGATCTGGTGTGACATCAACTCAAAAACTGGTAACAAGCTAAAATTAACCTTTTTCTTTTTTTCTATTTTAAGGTACAGTTATAACAAATATTAGTTTGGATATTGTCATTTCTGCATTTTTCAGAGCAACACAGATATGTAGTTGAGGACACTGCTGTAGAGTTTCAATAGCTGTGTGAAGACACTAGCTTGCAAATGCTCATTAATGTTACATAAACCCATGTACACTAAGAGCAATTTTAAATTCATTTTGGAGTTGAGGAGGCAGAAGTGTAGCAAAATAAGGAACAGAAGAATGTATGTACACTTACATATAGTGCAATAGGAACAACTAGTGTTTGACTTGATACCCTTTTGTTATGGAAAGAGTATGCTTTGCTTCATTATCCTGATGTTTGAAATGTTTTCTCATTCCTTTTTCTGTACTTGTTGCTAAACTGCTCTCCTTTCTTTTCCCCACCTGACACAGTTTGCTATCAGCTGTCAGAGAGAGATGCAGCATTATATGCATGGAAGTTTTTTGGTATCTGCTCTGTCCTTGCTAGAAAGGCTTTCCACATTGAAGTACCTTCTAGCTGTCACTTGAGTATGCAGTCAGTGAGCAAAGCAAAGCTATCCATGCTGCTGGATTTTTGTCAAATTAGCCTAGCTCCCCTCAGGACAGAAGTCATTTGCCTGAAATGCTATATCTTACTTAGCATGGAAAAAGATGGTTGCAAGTAGGTGGAGCAAATTCAGTCCTGTGTAACATAACTGGACTACCTGCAACATCACGTGGTCCATTTAGGCACCTGGCAGATAAAACTAAGCAAAAATATTAGAGCACTGTAAATATTATGTTTAGAATTTTTTACCAACTAATATTTAATTTACTTATAGCCCATGGCAAAAGTAATAACATCTGCTCAACAGAAAGCAGGAAGAACAATCACTGCTCGTATCACAGGCAGAGCTGATATGGGACAAAAATCCAGAACTTGTGGGAGTTTAGCTGTGATGGGAGTTGCTCCACCCATGAGTTCAGTCATTGTTGAGAAACATCATCCAGTCACTCAGGTAAGTCAGAATTATGTTTGTTACAGTATTCTTATTACAATACATTTGGTAATAGTTTAAAGAAAAATCGTATTGTGAAGAGGTATTAGACAAAACTCAGACTTGAGTCCTGTTTAAAATAGCAAAACAGTACTTGCAGTCTTTGGGCTGGGTAGAAGGCTCTGCCGAGGAGATTGCCACTTTAATCTATTTGTCTTAGTTCTGTAGTAATTATTTCACAGGTATAGTAGTCTCGTATCTCTTTCTTAGCCAGCTCTTCCATGAGAAGTAGTTGATCCAGCAAGGTTTGGTGTCATCACCATGCCACCACAGTTTAAAGACAAGTCATGGTATAGAGCAGGAGTGACTGCAGCAGAGGTGGTATAGGTACAGACTCACCTGACATGCTGAGCTTAGCAAATGGCAAGGGGGAAAAAGTAAAACCCTTGTCCAGAGGCAATCAAATTTGTCAAGTCTGCTGCTTGTTGTATTTCGAATCCTATTCTCTGTATTTATCCTGAAGAAAACACTGAAATAGTTGCATTCGTAGGGTATAGAAGCAATATTTAAGAGCACTATAAAAGTGGCCTAAATGGCCTAGGCAATCACTACACATATAGACCAGTCTGAGCAAAAAATGGTTTTACCTGGAGGTATAGGGAACAACTGAAGATATTTTTTGTTATATTATAACCTGTAAAATAGGATCTGAGTTTTCTCTGTGTTATCTGAAAGTCCAGTTTCTTTTCAGTGATACAACCAGAGCAAGCAGAGCTACTTCGTGTCCCTTAATCTGGCTGGAGTTACTGGTAGCTGTGTGAGGAATGTTCTGCTTTCCCTCATTTCCTGCAGTGACTCAGAGCCCTATGGCAGGCTGCACGCAGCTTTCTAGAATTTGGGCTCCTAAGCAGATATTCATAATTAAATTGTATGTCCTTAGAGGGTTAGAGGTTCCGTGTGATAATTATTTCATTTAGAACAATTTCTGGATTCAGAGTGTGTGACTAGTGTCACAAAAAATGTACCTGAACACTGTATCAAAAACTGATTTCTGAAAATGTAATAAATGTGAGACCCCACCTCAAGATATATTCTGTATACTCTTTCTGCAGATAAATGCCTAAGTGGAAGACAATCAGATTGAAATATATCTCGAGTTAATCTGAGAAGGGAGAGAGTTTACCTTGATTAAAAGCAGAATAACTACTGTTTATTACGCTAAGGTGGCTAGTTTTTTGTGCAGAACATTAATTGTTGATAAAATTGCAAAACTTTTCCTTTCAGAGATCTTTCAGAGGCTTCCTCATAGCAAATAATAAGCTTCAAAAGGAAAGCTGGCATGATGAAATTAGCCCTACAGAGGAAAATTCTGAATGATTTGGTAAAAAAAACCCAAATGAACCAACCTTGAAATAAGATTGAGGTGATAAAAGCTCAAGATAGCTAGTTAGAAGTTTAGCACTTTACATTCTAAAAACTGTATAACAGATAAGAAAGGAAAAAATTACTCGTTCTGCTAAAGTAACCCTTTTTTTTCTATTTTGGTAAGTGTATTTCAGTTTGCTAGGTTGCAAATCTTTGTTTAAACTACAGCTCAGCTGGGGCTAATTTAATGGGAATTTTTTTGTACCACTAAATGTTTTGATGTATCTGATTACTTTTCAGCAAACCATATCACAAGCCACTGCTGCTAAATATCCTCGAACTGTGCTCCATTCTTCTGGCTCTACCACTGCGAGACCTGCAGGACAAGCTGGGCGAATGCTTCAGGGCCAGACCTCTACCAGTGTTCAGTCAATTAAAGTTGTTGACTGAGTAAATATCATTATCACCGGTGGGGTTTTTTTATCAAGGTACCTCCTCCCAGTCTTTTCAGATTTGATGTAGTAGGGCTTCAAGTACATATCATGTTTTTACCCTTTGCTAAAAAAAGGGGGTTTTTTTAAAGTGCTTTTGTAGTAAACATCTGGAGGGGAAAAAAACTTGAACTGTTGTTCTACCTCCAAACTACTTGGGAACTTATTTTATTAAGATAAACCCTTTCTATTTAAGGAATCTTTTGCACACTTTTAAATAAAGGATACAATGTGATTTTTGTCTGAATCTCTTTGTTTAGTTCCAATGATACTAACATCTGTGTTCAAGAGAAAATTAAATTTATTTTTGTTATAAATGCTTTTAGTTGCTTATGTGAGTAAGTGTAGTTGACATGCACCTTAATTATATCCTACATCTTAGTGTACTTGAATGAAGAACAACAGGGTGGTATCCTTCACACCCCAGGGTGCAGCTTGGGCCAGGTGAGGTACTGAGTCCATCAAATTCTTAAACATTCTCATTTTTCAAGCTAATGTTGTAGAACTTCATGCATTCCATAATTTGAGGATTTACCAGCCTGTTCTTCATATTCCTGTGATGCTTTGCAGACATGTCAAAATAGGTTGCACACAAGAGGGCAGTTTGGTGTAAAACTTCACACAAAGATACAGATTATCTTTTTAGTACAAACAGTAGGATTCAGTCCAAAATAATGCAGATTATATACAAACAGAAAAGGTGATTCAATTCTTCCATTACATATTGCTATGTTGTTATAAAGAAGATAGACATTTTGCATAATTTTTCAGATATGCAATATATTAAATGAGAAAACCCTTTAATATGTTCAGCAAGGCACTACCAATATTAATTCAAGATATGAACAAGAAATAGGTAGATAATTTCTAGATGTGTTAAGTATTAAATATCAAATGTTCTTTTTGGAGTATGCATACAGCATGACAGAAAATTCTGTAGCCAGACACACTTGAGTTTAGACATGACATTTTTGTGTATTTTCACTATATAGTTCAAATGCTGAAGAAGAATGACTTGTCATAATCCTAGGAAGACTTTATGAAAAGCTGAATCTCAGATGAGGCCAGGTGCCAGCCTATTTCTGGAAGTGTTGATTTATTTATACTAATAATTTTTACTTATTAAATTTGACCTTTTTCAGGTAGAAAACATCTTATTTATATTTCATGTCAAACATAAAATTAATTTGCAGTTCCAGTATGGAATTAGTGTATCAATGTTAAGTGAGGTGTAGAAATTGTAAGGGGTGGCTCTTGCTTAGCAGTATAGTCATAAATCACCAGTCAGCCATTCACTCTTAATTTTTTTAAATTGTTGTATAGCAAGCATTTGACAAAGAAGTAACCTACATTTCAGAAGTGCAAGTTCTTCTAGCTTGCAAAACGTTGTACAACTTCAAAATAGGTTTTTGTTTCCAGAAAAGATATTATTTGAAAGTCACTTTCCAGCTGGCATGTAATTCCACCATATATGCCATGTTTTATTGATGAACTCATGAAACTGCACATTTTCTGGAGTCCATGCCAGTGCTAATTGAAGTTCTGATCTTCTCTGTAAAGTAAGAGAAAACACTTGCTTGGCGTGCTCTGGTTTTTACAAGGTCAAACTAATCTAACTGAAGGGTTGCCAGTTACAATTTAACCATGTGTGCAAGACAAAGGAGGGAAGTTTGCACATTTTTGTCTTCCTTTAGAAATCTCAAGTCTCACTTAAATGCTTTTTCTCAAGCAGCCTCACCCCGCAGCAAGGGCAGAGTCCCAGAGAGGAAGAGTGTCCTCCAGCCCTGCCACAGTCACACCATCCCAGCACCAGCGGGGACCTCGGCACCACACTGCAATCTCCTGGAAGACAGTGTAATGGGCTCTGTATCAACTTACCAGCTAAAGGCTGAAATCCTGCTGTCATGAGATCTTCATATAGATGTTTGACAGGATTCTGATGAGCCAGCAGCGTCCCATGTAACCAGATGAGCAACATTCTGTTTCCATGTTCCTTGTAACTTTTTTTCCCTATGCAATACACAAAGTACTTGTTCAATATGCTGGAAACAGTGTATTTTGTGCTTTTGCACTTTTAGAGTTGCAAGAGGATTTAAAACCTGCTCAATTATTTCCCTCTCACCTAGAAGAAAAATGAAGATTGATGCTTATAAAAGTTTTTTTAAAAAAATCCAGTTTTATCCTAACACTACTGTTAAGAGAGAAAAAAATCCTAATACATCTTAAAATTAATTTTTCCTTTCATTTTTGCCCAAGATGTGGAAATATATCCTAGAGTAGCAGTGAACAAGTATAATATGTGCTGTAGAAGTATTGTTTTACCAGCACTTAATATGCCTGAAACCAGAAGCTACTGTTTCATGGCAGCTATGCAGACAGAGCATGAACAAGGTCTTTCTGTGTCATGAGGTTTCCCAGGTCCTCATTTGCAGCATGACCTGCAAGACCCTTCCATGCTGCTCGCTGCTTCTGGTTTTGATCTCCCAAGAGGAAGGTTTTTTCAGGCCAAAAGGGAGAGCAGAAGTGGCCTGTAGTTCTACAGCACTGCTTCCTGGGAACTAGGGACAAGGCTTGTATCCCTTCACTATGTGATACTCACATAGTTATAAAGCAACACTGCACTGTGGGGTTTTTTAGCCTACATATTAGGTCTGGCCACTCAGATGTTACTACCTGTCCACTGTTCTTCAATGGCTTTAATTTGTTCATCTGTGAACTTCCAGAATATGGCCAGTTTTTTCCATTCACGGGGTTTTAAGTGGTTGTACGCTAGATTCCAAAGGGAGGAACGGATTTGCTTGGTCTGTATACTGTGATCTTGTTTGAAGGAAAAGCTGAAGTCTGAGCCATCATCGCTATGAGCTAGATGTGTCTGAAAAAGAAAGCAGGTGATAAATCTTGTAAGAAAACCTTTGCTTACTGAGTAGTGGACGGTGTCCTGGACAACCAGGTGTAGCTACTGACAGGTGATTTGCTCAATGCCTGTAAAGGAACCATGTATGGCTCATAGAAACAGAACTGACAAAGTCCTCCCTTTGCCGCTATGCCTTAGTAAATTAATTGCAAAATAAGCCACTTTCTTTCTCTGGTATTTGATACACAAAAGCAAAGTAACAGCAAATACTGTGCCAGCACTGCTGTGCTCCTTGACTCTGTCTACTTTATATGTCACATTTTGAACATGGTTGGGTTTCAGGCACAGTTCTTACTCTTTCCTCTTGCTTCTAGAAGTGCTGATCTTCCTCTGAGAAGAGGCACCCACCCTCAGTGAGGCACTTGCTCAAGCTGTTCCTGCCTCTGACCTGTCAGCTTCATGTGGCTGAAGTGGAGACTTGCAGATCCTTTGCTGGCAGCATGAGCTATTGGTTTCAACATGCAGAACCCCGTTCTGCAAAATGTCTTAACAGCAATACACACACACACTTTGAACCTGAATCTGGTTTCATTGCCAGATAGAAACCAAAACCAAATGGATTTTACCCTCCAGATTAAGTGATGTTGCTACTGTATGTGTAGCTCACCTGAAACAGGAGTGATGGGGTTGCTTCTTGTTTGGGCACCTTTGCAAAAACCATGTCAATCAGTGGTTTCAGCGCTGAGTGGTGCCCAGGGAACAGTCTCATTCCTAAGTAGGTAAGCTCAAACTACTTCTATATTTCATTTTGTTTATGTACTGGTCCTGTCTCAAATCAATCTCCAAAGGGAAAAAATGTCTTCAGGATTTGATAGTGTTGATAGAGGATTACAAAGCAGGTACTAAGCAAAAAAGGAAATGAAAGCATGCCACATTAAAAAGTGCTAAGCATAAAGTACTTCGTTCCAAATTAAATTCAGAAAAACACAACAGGATTGTTTCCTATACCTTATGAGAGTCTTAAAGAAAAAAACAGTCTCAGTTCAGTAACTAAGCATTATCATGCATGTTTGATTCCATTCATCTGATGCAACTCTAAAAAAATGTTTGCAACAGCACAGCTTTGCTTTGCTGCTAATTCTGTTTTGAGGCAATGGCAAGGTGGGATAGTAAAAGCAGCTCTCAAATCCAGTCAAATCCAGCCTGGACAATGATAGGGAAGAGTTGGGTAGAAACAGTAAATAGGAAAAAAGGTCAAACAGAGAGATGACACTCATGCATTAGTATCATGTGCCTTTCCTCACATCTACATGACATTTCCTTTTGTAACTAATGCTTTGTCATAGATGATAAGTCAGCTCAATGTAATAAAAAGACAGTTCTTAAAATAATGGTTCCAAATGGTGTAGTTTCCTGTGTGGTAACACCACCTGAACAACATCATATTCCACAGCTGTAAGATCTAAGCTGCTCCCAAAGGCTGTGCTCTCAGCTTCAGGCAATAGGATACGAACACTTATGTTTGTATTTCCAAACATCTCTGGTGCTCTTGTAGAAAACCATCTGCTTAACTATCTTTTTTTTCTCTTCAGGCAATTCAGTACACAGTGCCAAGAGGTTAGGAGCATTATGGGCTTACTGCTTTCAGACTTGTCATGTCTTCTGTGGCAACAGCTGACTTCACTTCTAATTCCCCTTTAAGCCAAAAGAAACAATAACATAGCTGACAACTCCAGCTGAACTGGTGCAAATCAAATAGGCACAATACAGAGCATTGGGGGAGGCACTTTTCATGATAATTAATCTAGATCCATAATTTATGAGCCCTGTAACATTAAGTGTCATTAATTTGGCCACACAGAGCAGGAGTGGGGTGGTAAAAGCGGCTAATTCTGTGCCTGCACTGGGATGGGATCAGTATGCTTATACACTTGGCTAACTTAGTGAAACAAACACTGCCTGGCAGGAAGCAGGAGTGAGAATGAAGTCACAAATTGGTATGGCAATTTGGCCCTTTAGGGAGGCCCAGCACTATGCAGCCTACATTTAAGTAACAACTAGGGAAAGAAAGTAAGAAATTCAGACAATCTAAGCTGTGTCCTTCACTTGTTGCTGTATTCTTTTCCATTTCATTGATTTAATTTTATAATTAACACAAAAGGAACAGAACAGGGAGCTTCTGCCAAAGCAGCTGAGCCCTTGGTAACAAAGGAGTGACAGACATCTGCACTCCACCATTTTTCAACCACAGATTCTACTGTACCAAAGGATCCAGGGATCAGCGTGGATCCAGATTATCCCAGCTCTCATGCTGATGGCACAGATTGAATTTAGTTTAGAATCTCCCTCCGCCCCTTTGTCTCTCTGTGTAGAGCACAGTGCAGGAAAATGTTAAGATCTGCCTACATTTTTAACAGCTAGTCAGGAATTAAGCCTGCATCTTGCAGCCTGCCAAAAGGAACTACCTCAAGCAAAAGACACTTCAAAATCAGAATTGGCTTTTCCTTTATCGCTGTATTCAGTGTAATGAAAGATGCCTCTTACCTGTTTCATGGTGTAATACCTTTCTGCTTTAATGATCATATCTACAATGAGGGCATGATTGCTCCTTGATGCCACAGCTAGTGCAGTTTTTCCATGCTGGAAGTAGAGACAGTGAATCAGAACATTATCTCAGGTAAGTGTATCATAGAAGAAATGCAAAAACAGTTCACAGAGACCCATCTTTTTTTTGTTGGGTGTTTTTTTTTTTTTTTTTTTTCCCTGGAAAAGGTATTTACTACAATTTTATGGCTTTTGAGTAACTACAATCCAAGTTCTATGCTCTGCATGAGCTCTATCCCCTCAGCCCAGCGGTGGTCAATTTCTTTCCCACACTAGACTTCCCTCTAAAGAATTTCTAGTGAGGTATGGCTGCTTTCAGAAACCTCTTGCACTCAGACTGCTGCATACTTTACACCAGCTCGCACTCTCCAGTCACTGCTTCCAAGTTCACACAAGCCCAGGCATCTCGAATTGAAAATTACCACAATACAATCCATTCCCATGTAATGGTTAAACTGGCATTTCAGATGATGGGCTGGCAAAGTTGGAAATTGACTTTAAGGGCAAACTTGTGCCTTGTTTTATTTGGTAAAAGAGGTTAGCTCACAGAATGAAAAGAGAATTACTTTTCTCATGACGACTGAAATAAGCACAACTATAGGATGATGCTTCATGGGTAGTATGGGCAGCCACAGTAACTAAAAGCCATTGCTTTAAATCCAGCTGCAGAGGTCTGCTCGGTCTACCTGAACCCATCTCTGCTGTCAGCACTTCAGTGTAAAGGCATCTCAATGGCTCTAAAGGGTTAATTCTGCAATGGTCTGTTCTCAGATTTGCACTGAGTGTAACTGCCTTGGATTTAAATATTCAGGGTGTTCTCCACATATCAAGTGCTAGGCATTCTAGAAAATTAGACCTAGCAGAAGCCAACCTCTTAATTAGAAGATGCAGTAATGAGGTATTTCAACTATCTAGCTGCTACAAAGTTCCCTAGTATACTCTTTTTGAGGTGTAGCTCCTAGTTCTGCTCACGATCATTCTCGTTTTTAGAAAAGCATCACACTGGAAGCCAATGAATTTACATTTCATTAAACCTTTAAGGCATAGGCTTGCTTTGTATGTGAAGAGTCCAGAGACCATAAGAGCTCCATGAGTTTCACCTCTAGAGGGGTGCTCTACATTTCGCAGGGAGGCAGAGGGGGTGGGTGTTTCTGGCCTCCTGTGCTGGTGCAGGCATGCTGGCATCCTGCATGCACATGTAGCATGGTAGTCTTGCACACAGGGAGCTCTCTGTGCACTGTCACTCACAACCAAAGACAGTTTTATCTGCAGATGGGAAGAAGGAAGAGCTCCTGAGATAGCATTTCCTTTGCTCTAACAGCTTGCAACTCATGCAGATGTATGACACGCTCTGGAGACTGAGGACTCCTGCTGCCAGGGTATGGAGGCCAGGACAGGCCAAGACAACAGGACAGGACAACACTGTGCAACAGAAGCAGGCCCCCCTGTTTCTTGTCTACTGTTAGTCAGTTTTGGCATCTCAGTACCAATTCAGTTCAACGGGGACTGTACTTGCAAATGTTCCCAGTGGAGGCATGACCTCAGAGGTCATCCAGCAAACAGGCAAGGAAAAAACTACTTCAAGAAATAAAACCAGTGCAGAAAGGTGACACAACTTGTACTGGTTCAGAGCCAAATTCTCATAACAAGTCATGAACTCTATCAAGATTGCTGTAATACCAGGGCACTATCTATCCCAAGACTTGTAGGTGCTTAAGGTCATAACAAGCAATAATTGACTGTGTCTGCTCTTAGAATACAAAGAGGTTGAGAAAATTTTCCAGTGGCTAAGGTGCTGTCTAAAGTGAACAAGATTTCATTCTGGGTTAGCCCATATGAGAACTTTAGCTCTCTGGCAAGTGTAGGCATGATTCTGAATGAAAAAGCTTAATTACAGTGCAGCATCTTACCTCAGCCTTCCAAAACACATCAATGCCCATGCTCAGAGCCCCAAGCCTCATGTCAGGCTAGGGAAAAATGAGACAATCCTAGTTTGCAAAGCTTCACTTCTCATGAGGACAGTTTTGTAAAGGAAAATTACTTTTTATAAGTTCCTAAAGAGCTAGATTTTTCTCATAATAAACATCAAATCCATCAATTCAGTCATACAGAAAATCTGTAATAGCGGTAACTGTAAAAAGGGGAAATTCAATCTAGCAAATTTGTAAAAACTGGGTTTGGTATTCTGTCCTTTAAAAAGCACTTGCCTATCAACTTTGCTTTGGTACTTCTTCCAGCCATTGCTCTTCTTGCCTCAGTCTTTCCAGGCTGAAGGGTATAAACCAGAAAATAAAATCATATAATCCTTGCATGTGTGAGGAATGCAATTTACCTTATCCATGGCCTTGAGATCACATCCTGCCTTAAGCAGCACTTCCACCAACTCCACATTACCAAGATCAGCTGCCAAATGCAGAGGGGTTTCCTGCCTCTGGAATTATAGACACCAAATAAATGTAATGCATCAAACTCCCTCCCAGAAGCAGAATGCTCTCAGGCTGAATCTAAAATTGATTCACAACAAGAGGCAGCCTTAGTGAGAAAACACAGAATGAAATAATTTAACTTCTGAGTGATCTACCTGCCAGTTTTATTTCAGGTAAACAAGACAGCACATGGGATCTCTGTAGGAAAACCAGACAGAAGTTCCAGCTGGCTCAGGAAAAGTTGCTGCAATGCCCCTCTAATGTATCATAAACTAACAAGTTCTCTCTCTTCGCTCTTAAAGCAAGGTGTTTTGGGCAGAGTGCTTCATGCAACTGCCAACCTGCATCAATATTATCCTCTCAAGTAACCTCTTCCCTGCTGAAATGCGTTCCAAGACAACTAGACATCCATAATTTTCAACATTATGATGCAACATCCACAACAGGGCTTTTTAGCGAGCCCTGCCACAAAATGATGGTGAGTAGCAGAAGTCTACCTGTTTCCTAATGAGTTCAGCGAACTTTAACTATGCCACCTGACAATCAACTGCCTCTGGGTGAATTCCTGTGCAGCATTTCCAATTAGTTGTTTAACCTTATGAACAATAATCAAAATCACACTCATAACACACTCTAGTATGAACAGTGTGATTACACAAGGATATTCAAGGAACCAAGTAGCTGTTACAAGAAGGTGGGGCAGACCTATCATGGAGGATAAGAAGGGGTAGTGCCATTTGTTCCTCTTTCCACAAAGCACCTCTCCAAGGAGGAAAGGGAAATGGTGTAATTGTTGATTTTCTTCATGAGAGTACCCAGACAGTGGCATTCTAGGGCCCAAAAATACCAGATTAGGCACAAGGGCAGTGCTTTTATCATCACCCTCACAGGCAAAGAAATACAAAGTGACACACACAGCAAAAGCAGAAAATGGTCATTAACAATTGTAGGAGGATTTGTACAGAAAAAACATGCTAACTGATTGCATCACAGAGACCTATGACATCATCATTCAGGGTGTTGCTGTGTAGTGTGGAGCAGCACTTCACTCAGCTCTGCTCGGCTGTGTCCCCTCTCAGCTCCCTCAGCACCCCCCTGTATTGACCTGGGGGCATGGAATGTGAAACAGAGAAATCCTTGGTACTGTTCAAACACTGCTCAGCAACAGTTTTAACTCTGGTGTCTTACTAGCATGGCTCGGTCACAGATCTAAAACACTGCACCCCGTGGGTTGCTTTAAAAAAAGATTCACTTCTTTCCAGTCAAATGCCACGCTGCACTGGGTTTGCCTCTGAGGTCAATACCATTGAGACAAATATTTCTGTCATTTATTGCACATGAACCGTAACACTTGAACAATAAATTAATCCATTATCCTTATCTTCCACAAACAATATTAGCATAGCATGTACCAGTGACTAATACAAGCAAAAAGATAAGGAGGGAACCACCTCTTCCTTCCTACTTTTTTGCACTCCAAGCTCATAAGGCAAAAAAAAAAATTCAAGCAAGATCCACATAATCTCTTCTTTACCAATGAAATTGTGTTAATTCCCAGTTTTTCTTACATTGTTTAAGGAGTTTATATCATGATTGGCATCCAAAAGGCTTTTTACTACTGGTAGATTGTTACCGATGACTGCTAAATGGAGAGGGGAATTCTTCTGCTGTGGAGGGAAAATAATAAACTGTTATGGTTGGGTACATTATTAGAAGTTTATTCAAACAAGAAAGAGGTTTTAATTGAAAACTACCCATTGCAAAGGCAATATGCTCTAGCAGAGCTTCAAGATTGCAGAAAACACATCTCAATGTGCAGTTATACCAGAGATGGTAGCCTGCTCCTACAGCATCAGGTAGACAAATACAGCTGAGAAAATAGAAATATGGAGTTGTATCAGTGTGTCACCATTTAGGAATGTGGCAAGGCTCTCCTCTTAAGTCTTCCTACCTGGGCTGTGCTGCTATCCTTGGCAGAGAGATTAGGGTAATGTTAGGGCTCCCTCAGAACATTGGGTTTGCCCTTAGTTGAATAGCCTGAAGACAGATTTATTCTGTATTTGGTAAACGGATGTCAAAACCTACTTTCCAGGAACAAACACATTGGTGCTGGAAATATTCTTTGTACTAAACTGACTTGCTGTCATATTTAGAGCAAGTTACAGCTGGTAAGAAATTAAGGGTTTTTATTTGAGTGATTATTTATTAAAGTAACTGGGCACAGGTCCAACACCAGTCACAATCCAATCATCTGGTTGGCAAGTTCACTTTGGATGTTGAACCTGTGACTCATCAATTTCTTGTGAAATACAGTTAAAGAATAATTCCATACCACTACTATTCATGGGTGCCAGACACCAGTTCGGTGTCTTTATAAAACACAGCCACTTCTTCAGGGCTACAGAAAAATAAAGGAAGCTCTTATGCAACACCCTGCTGGAAATGTTTTCAGAATGTAAATTATGATTGCATGAGTTGCTTCTCCTACAGAAAGCCAGTGAGAACAAGTAGCAAAACAACTGCCCAAACTTTAAATCATTTCCAGCACATCATAAATTTTTCTTCCTTGATAACTTCCTGCAATAGGCCAGTGATCACTGCCTGTCATGAAGCCGAGATGCCATTTTCATCCTGTGCTGTAGAAATGGAAAATAATTTCCTATTCATAGCAAATCTCAGGCGTAACAAAAACTCTAATATTTAAACTGAGAGAAGATTTGCATAATATAAATACCCCTTCTTTTTAAATCCCAAAGAATGGTGGCATGCAGACTTTGAGGCCATTGAGTGTGCATTTACCTTCAAACGGTGACAACACCAAAGTGTTTATGCATCTTCTAGTTATCTTTATTCAAAATCCATTACGAGTGTTAACTCTTTGCCCACAGCACACAGGGAGGCCTGCTTTGCTAGTTCAAGCAGGGTACTTTGCTCATCTTCTCCTTGGCTTAGCCTGGCCATGTCTACACTGCACTGGACTAGTCTGCTCAGGCACTCCCTGGGTTGTGCAACAGGACCTTGTCTCTATTGGTCTATACATGTTGCTAATCAATATCCCAACTAAGTGATAACGTGTATAGTATAAAATTCAAGGAGCTACTCAATGTCCTTTGGCTGTCTGAATTCCAAGGAAGGCCACAAAAGACAGGACAGGCTGAGCAGCAGCAGAACAGTTATTCTGATATACACTCACCTCGGATTTAGGAACCAGGTCAATATTCTTATCAATAAGAAAAGTAACCAAGGATAGATGTCCATTCTGAATTGCAACCTGCAAAGCACTGCTATCATTCTGAAAGAAATTTTGATAGACAGCAAAAACTTACATTTTTATTGCTGAAAAAAAACCCAGTACTAAAGAGAGCTACAAATATAGGATAATCTTCCATTTAAGTTTGTGTTATTATCCTCTCTGTGAAAAAAAAAAACCCTTTGATAAAATGATACTAAAAGAAGTGGATCAGCAGTCAGGATGATGTGCAATTGCTTTTGTCAATAGTGAAGGAATTTCCCATTTTTACTATATCACAACAAATATGCTAAAGAACACCAGTATCCAACAGCCCTTTTCAATTGTCATCTATACTGAGCCATGGACAACAACAATGTCAATACACATCCTAGTCTGTTAGTTAGCCTGTTAGACCTTTACCAAGCAAGTACACTCACATTAACAAACTTTAAAAATAAATCCATAGAACATTTTTACATAATAATTCTGTGTAAACAAACAAGCGCTCAGTCTACCGGAATCATAATCCTCTTGCAGCAGGCAAGCAAAGGTCATTCAGCAGATGTGAGTTGGACCAAAGTCCAGGAACCAGATGTGGATAACAAGAACAAGAACATCAGATCAGTCACTGCCAAAACATAGGATTTTCAGTTACCCTAGTCTGCTACATTTTCTGGTCATATGATGTACTATTGGGCATACAGTGAATAAACTCCACCACAGTACTCTTTCAAATAAATATAATGCTATTTTTCTTCCACATCAGTTTTATTCTGTTAGTACTCTCTACATTCCCCATTCTATTTTATTATTTTTCCCTATTTCATAAAAATAAGCAGAGCAAATACACTTTTAGTACACAGAGAAAAGGGAATATAATGTCCTTCCCCACTGCCTGGGATGTCCCACTACCTGTGTGCTGTGTACATACCTGAGTTAAAACATTGATGTCACTCCCTGCATCCAGTAAGAGTTCAGCACATTTTTCATGACCTCCTTTAACAGACAAGTAAAATGGAGTTTCTCCGTTCTAGACCAAAAGAGAGAAAAAGTCTGTTCCCATTTAAGCCACATGACTAATAAGACTGTGACACAAAACACCTCTGGTAGGCTCAATCAGGCTCTTCCAGCTCAGTACAAAAGGTGAGATGGTCCCAAGAGAACACAACCTGAATGCTCCTAAATTAGCACTTGAATGATGTGGCAACTCACCAACAGTTCAGTGACAGATGGCATTTATGTGGACAGAGGTACAGTAATGTTTAATGATACAGAAAATTATTTAATAATTATTCATATATTAATATTCATAAATATTAATTGTGTTGCTTTCAAAGAAGACTGCTGAAAACAGGCACAGAAACAAAGATGGTGGGTAGCAGTTGTTGCCGGTCAGCAACAGCATGATAGAACATACAGTAAGTACTGAATTCTGTCAGTATAATGCCATGGATTTCTGACAAATTGCAAACACCTAGTGCTACTTATAAGGAGGATTTTTAATAGAAATAATCTTATTTCATATTTATTTCAAATCTTCTCACACCAAAAGAGTCTCCATGTCTCCACAACAAATCTCTAAAATAGCTAACATCAGCTGCACAATGATCTACTCCCTGCTTCTAAACTCCTAAAATACACAAAGGTTTAATAAAAATTACTCTAGTGTTTTAACATTCACAAAAGCTTTAATAAATCCTGTCTGTACTTTGCTTAAAATCACCGCACCATTATTCTGGTAAACTGAATATATTTTAGTCCTTTGCTCATGCTATGGAAAGAGAGATCGGTTTCTACACCACCCAGAATATGTCCAGCTGGAGGGGAAGGTCACTCCATTAGCCATGGCAAGGCAGGGGCACAAGCAGAACAAGCTTTGTGTGTAGAAGCAACATTCTTAGACAAGGCTTGGAAACAAAAGGGCTCCACATTTCAAAGAGGCTTGTGTGCCTCTTCAGCTTGCATAGCTGAAAATAGCAGACAAGTTGGGTAAGAGAGAACCTCTCCACCCACAAATCTGTTGCTGATAAAGGAAGAAGAAGGCCTCAGGTAGAAGTGGGTGTCCCTTACTCATTTCACCCACTGGGCCAGCAGAACAGACCATCAGCCACACAGTATGTTCCCACAGTGGGCATGACAGCCCACAACAAGGGAAATTACCTTGCTCAGTTTCTTCTAGCTGCCCCATAGAAGAAACAGGAGACACAAAGACACTTTGGAAAGCAGGAAAGCTGAGATGAGCAGCTAGTGTGCATTTCCTTTCTCTACTCCTTGTTTAAGCCTCAAAATTAAGCTCATGACTGCATCAGCTCAAGCATACAACCTTCACAGCTAATATGCAACTGATGAATATGTCAGCTGAGCTCACCAACACTAACCCAGGAAAGCAAAAGCAGGTAGGCAGTGTTTGAGCCAGTTTCACGCAGGCAACTGAGTTCAGACAGCAAGGTGCAAATCTGAGACCTCCTTGCTGAGGTATCTATGATGGTAAATGCTTGGTATGCAAGTTGAACTGGTCCAGTGAATAGCTTGAAAAGCACCAGAGATGCTATATGTGAGATGCTAAAAGGAATGGGATCACATGGTTAAAAATGCTGGACAACAGAAAGCAAAGTGGAGGTTAAGGCCCTTCTGTGTTTTCTTCTACGAGTAGTTATGCAAGGGCATGCCAAATGGAGGGGAGGTCATTGTGTGAGGAATAGAGGACAGAGAAAGAGACATTGAATGAGTTAACAGAGGTTAATTTATTGGACAAGGAACAAGGAAACAGGATGCAAAGGTACTAGAAAAGCAGCAGAACTAAGAAAGTCCACTCAGTGCCACATCTATTCTTTTGAAATTTTATTTTTTGGACAATTTTTCATGTCTCTAATTTTATCTCTTTCAGTAGTTTCAGTGTCCTTACCTGATTGAGGTCATTTATTTCCTCCCACTGTTCAAGCAGAATTTCTACAACTTCACTGTGACCATTTTTGGCTGCTAAATGCAATGCTGTGTTTCCCTCCTTGAAATTAAAAAGTCAAATAGTATTAAAATTTTAAAACACAGAATAAAGTAAATATATTAACTAAAACCAACACAAAGCCTTTGATCTTTTACATACAATTCTCTCTTACGTACAAGGAGAAGGAGGCAGATCCACAAGACACATTCCAAGATTGAGACTAACTGGAAAAGGGCCTTTTCACATGTAGGCAGACATGATCTTGTTGATCTAGCTGGTTTTCTGAAAACTTCAGCATGTACCAGCAAAAAGACTGGGTTCTGCAAATATGGGTACTACACCAAGCCCTCAAGACCAATGATTTAAAGATTAATGGCCAAAACCTGGGTAAGCACATTTGTAGTTGTATTTCTGTGGAAAAGAAATCTTTACCTTATCTTTTTCAGATGTGAACAGTTTCAGAGCAATCAAATTGTTTATCATGTCAACATGGCCTTTCTCAGAAGCCAGAAGAAATGGCTTTTTACCTTTCTAGAAAACAATTATGGAAAGAAACATAGTGTTAGAGAAAGTAGAAATACTTGCTTCTGGTTACTAGATTCATGGCATGCATATGTGTACATGTATCCTACATAAAAATGTATGTATCATAAGACTAAGGAGATTAATAGAATAGTAGATATACACAAGAAGATTAATAACTAAAAATATATAGTTAGTGTAAGTAAACAGATTATACATCTTGTATATCCTGAAGAAAATATATGAAAACTGTTTAGAAATGGTGAAAATGTAGAAATTATGCTCAAAATATTTAAATCTTAATTCTTCTCAGTATGAAAATATTTATCGAAAGAACATTAAAAATCTGAGAATGCTCAGAAACAGGCAGTAAAGAAAATTGCAAGATTTATTTCCATGGTGTAACATGTATGATTTGAATTCTGTAAGCACAGACCAGAACTAACATATCTCAGAAGTTTCATCCTGGAGGTCTGAATTTAGAGCTGCACGTTTGGGGGGTTTTTTGGGTGGTGTCTAAATTTCAAACTGTTTACAATTCAACTGCAGAAAGTTATCTTCACATAAAACCATACCACTGTTCAGACAGTGAGGCACTTAACCAACTAGTTAAAACAGCCTCATCTCATATCTAAGAAAAAGAAATGCAGGCAACTAATAGAGAATTATGAAACAACCTCAACAAAGAGAAGATGCTTCTTCACCTTTCTTTTCCCAAGGCCTAAGACAAAAATGTTTGTTTTGTTAAATTAACTCTGTTTTGTCAGCCTTGTCATATGTAAAAAGAATTCAGAATTTTGGGTCAATAAAGTTCAAGGCTGAAAAAAAAATAAAAGAAGGGAGATCTTTGATCATTCTTTTGATGACAGATCTCACAGGAATAAGTTTTCCTCATGTAAAAATAAAATATCCTACTTAGCTATGTAAGCTTTCAAAACAAGATCCCAAGACTGTGGAAAGGGAAAATAAAAACACAGTAAACCTGATGAGGATGAGGTTCTGGCACTGTTGAAGAGTTGGTGCATCTTTTTAGAATGGCTGCACAGAGTTTTATGTTCTATCTTGAAAAAATACGCCCATGTTGGCCATAACTGGCAGGTTTTGGTAAGGGCAGGGGGCTGTGTGGGAGGACATCAGAGACTGCCCTTCCATAGCCATTTACAGCTGGCTCCACAATGGAATGAACTGACCCACCACGTGCCAACACTCAAGCCATCAGAGGAACACATGATATCTCTGTGAAAATGTATTTAAGAAAGGCTGGTCACTGCTACAGGGAGGAGGCACAAGGGGAGATACAGGAGGAGACATGAGAGGATGCAAGAGAGGAGACACAAGAGAAGGTACACCTGCAGGGAGACTGTAGCCCAGGGAAGAAGCTTGCTGAAGCAGAGGAAAAGAGTAAGAAACAAAGAGCAGAAAAAAAGGAATCCACTGTGGACTGGCCCCAACCTCCTCTGCCTCCCATTGCCTCACCAATGCAACTGAACATCACATGCAGCAAAAGCAAGGAGAGCAGGGGAGGAGAAGTTTCTGCAGTTCAACTGAGATAATCAAAGAGGGAGAAAAGGTGTTTTCTCCAAGTGCTTGTCTGGCTGTTTGTTTTACTCGTTTCTCAATATTAAAGTCACTAATTAAAAGTTTATGTAACTAGCAATAAATTTAAATTAATTGAATTTCCCCAAGTCAGGATTGTTTTGTCCTAAACAAAAGCCTCATGATATCAAAGAAATAAACAGAAAGAAACACACTGTACCGCATCAGGCTTGTTCAAGTCATTCAGATGAAGTTCTTGGAGAAAATAATCAACTATTTTAACGCTGTTGTTCTGAGCTGCAAAGTGCAGTACATTCATTCCTTCCTGAAAAACCATAAGTGACTCTGTAAGAATAAGTTTGATTTTTTTTTCCAAACAAACATGTTTAGAGTTGATAAAAATTTGTCATAACAAACCTCATTCTTAGCCTTTTGATCAGCACCTGCTTTAACTAATTTTTGCATTATATCCAGATTTCCAGTCCAAGCTGCAAGATGAATCACTGTCAGGCCATGCTTCAAATAAAATTACAAAGACAGAAATTACAGCTAGGAATTGAATTTTTTAATTGCCTTAAAACATTGCTACTGTAGCAAGCTGTGCAAAGAAGCCTCATGCCAGGAGACTGAAGATAAAGGCTGAGGGGAGGGGGCCTAGCCCACAAACTCTTAGCTTTGTGGAGGCCAGTGGGGAATCTCTGAGTGTGTGATGCGTTTCTCCTATGAGCCAGACCATGTCAAAGGGGTCCTTCTGTGCACACACCCATCACTACCCCAAGAAGGCCTCATTCTGAGCAGGGGTGCCTCTGAAGCAGCCCCCTGCCCCAGCCTAAATGACTGGGAAAAAAACAGCACCTCCAGCCTCTGACCCAAAACTTACTTCTGTCTTGCAGGGTGGATTGCAACAACTACCACCAAAACACCTCACACCAAATTTCTTTAAATCTTACTGATTAATTCAGTGTATCAGGTTCTGCTCTGCAGGCTCTTAGAAAAGCAATATTAACACCTAGCAGTATGAGTGGAATTAAGGAAAATGTAATGCAACAAGACTTATCTAAATGTCCAGTGTGTCCTCTTCTTGACAGAAGGTCTGGCATCTCCAGAGAAGGACTGATCCCATTTTAAGGAAGGGTGGGAGGAGGGGAGGGGGTACTAAATACTACCTGCAAATTATTCTCTCTCTCTCCAGAAACTATGTAGATATTTAGCCCTGGGTGCAGTGGATGACAAATCAGATGACTATATGTAGTGGCTCTATATCCATGAGTCGCCATAATTTTCCATTTAGACTTTTTAAGGTTCTTTTCTCTCAAATTCTCTAAAAAATATTTCTATTATAGGGGGAAAAAGAGAAAAAAGAAAAAAAAAAAGAAAAAAAAACCCTGTTTTTAACTTAGAAACAAAAAGGCTATCTCTACTCTGTGCTGATGCAGCCTCATCTTGAGTCCTGTGTGCAGTTTTGGATGCCACAATACAAGAAGGATATAAAGCTGTAAGAGAGTGTCCAAAGAATGGTCACAAAGATGGTGAAGGGCCTTAAGGAGAAGCCATACAAGGAGTGGCTGAGGTCACTTGTTTTGTTCAGCTGGGAGAAGAGGAAACTGAGGGGAGACATAGCAGCCTCCAGCTTCCTCGTGAGGGGAAGTGGGACGGCAGGTACTGATCTCTTCACTGTGGTGACCAGTGACCGGATGAGGTGATAGTGACTTCAGGGTACTACTCATAAACTATTCATTGAGTAAGAAAACAGTACAGGATGGAAGAGACTTCTGGAGGTCCCACTGCTATAGCCTCTTGCTCAAAGCCTGTCCAACCAGATTAGGTCACTCAGGACCTTCTCCTGGCAAGCTTTGAATAGCCTGAAGATTAAGACTAAAAAACTCTCTGTAAAATCTGTTTCAGTGTTTGACCACCCTGACAGTGAATTTTTTTTCTTCTTCTATCTAATTAGGACCTCCCATGTTGCAATTTGAGAGCATTGCTTCTTGTCCTGTCACTGTGCACCTGTGAGAAGAGTCTGTCTGTCTTCTCTATATTCTCCCCATATGTAGCTGCAGACAGCCATAAGGTGTCCCCTTTACCATTCTTCTCCCAAGGCTGAGCAGGCTCACCTCTCTCAGCACCTCCTCATACACAGTTCTAATCATGCTGCAGTTCTAATAATCCTAGAGGCTCTGCACAGGACTACAGTCTATCAGTGTCTTTCCTGTATTTGCAGAAATTGCAGTGGAAAACAGTGGAGGGCAATCTGGAACATGCATCTGGTGTGCAGGTTATGAGACAAATCTAGGCTTGGGCAAAATTTGTGACTGTTTCAAAAGTCTGCCCTGAAAAACCTTCCTAAGTATGAATAAGGAGAAAAAGTAACTAGAATTGATAGCCTTACACAATGAGACTAGTGGATGAGGGGAGAGACATGAATGTTTATCTCAACTTTCATAAGAGTTTTGACACTGTCCTTCATAACATCCTTCTAGACAAACAGAAGTACAGGTGTAGGCAAACAGGTATACCAAGTTGTACTGAAAGCCAGCTGAACCACCAGGCCCAAAATATTCTTTGATTAGTAACACAAAGTCCAGATGGAGGCCAGTCACAAGCAATGCACACATTGATCCTGGGTCCAGCACTGTTTAACATCTTCATTAATGACCTGAATGATGGGGCAGAGAGCACCTGCAGCAAATTTATAGGTGGTATTAAACTGGGAGGAATGGCTGATAGACCAGATTGGTGTGCTACAATACAGGGGAACCTTGACAGGCTGGAGAAAAGGCCTGGTAAGAAGATAATGAAATCGTACAGGGGGAAATCCAAAGTCCTGTACCTGAGGGGAAGCAAACTCAGGCAGCAGTACTGACTGGGGCCAACTGACTAGAAAGCAGCTTGGCAGAAGAGGACATGAGGCTCCTGGTGGACATTAAGTTAAAGATGAATCAGCTGTGTCCTTGCAGCACGCAAGGCAAATTATATCCTTGGCTGCATTAGGAAGGGCACTGCCACCTGGCCAAGGGCAGTGATCCTTCCCCTCTACTCACTGGTGAACCACACCTCTAGTATCATGTCCAGTTCTGGGCTTTCCAGTGTAGGAGAGACATGCCCCAGGGACATCTGACATACGAGATGTTCAGCAACATGGGACTGTTTAGTCAAAGAAGACTTGGGTGGATCTTATCATTGTGCATAAATACCTGATGGAAGGGAGTGAAAAAGAACCATCCAGATTCAGTGGTGTCCAGTGACAGGGACAGAGGCAATGGGGCAGAAACTGACGTACAGGAAGATTCACTTCAACATAAGAAAAATCTTTTTTGCTCTAAGGATGATCAAACACTGGAATCAATTGCCCGGAGATGTTATGGGGTGTCCATCCTTGGAGATAATCAAAACCTGATTGGATACAGCTCTGAGTAATCTGCTCTAATCAGGAGGCTGGACTAGGTCATCTCCAGAGGTTGCAACCTCAGCCACTTTATATGATTCTCTCTGTGTGCTATTTGGCAGAGGGGAGTCTGGGAGGAGAAAAGGAAGTACAAGGGTAGGAAAAAGGTGAGCAAAGGAAAAGACCAAAAAAAAGGCAAATAAGGCATAAAATCATATGGAAACTAAAAAACGTGGAGAATTGTGTGATTGTGGACTCCTGTGCTAAGGGTGATAAGATGACCGGCAGACCCAAGCTCCTTCCAATATAGCGAGGGACTGCCTTGGACTCTTCATTGGGTCCACCTCTGAAGTAGTTGGGATGGTAGGATGGATAAGAACAGATAAACTTCTACCTTGATATTAAGTGCAGAAGGACAAGAATTGTAGCTTTGTATTATAAGATCTCTTTTCAGTAATTCTGTATCAATGCTAAAAATGGTAACAAACAATAAAATTGTAACTCAATCACTGCAGCTTGGGATTGATATAGTTGTGAATTAATACTACTAATACTATTAATACTAATTAATAATACAATTAATAGTGGTGTGTTTATTGCCAGTTTCTTAGAAATGTGTTTCTTAATCAATAAACATCTTAACTACCTCCATGAGTTACATCAAGTCTCCAATCTAGAGACGGGAGCAACACTTATCTGCTGCTTGGAATGCTGCTCTGTGTTTTTAGCTTATTTTTTGTACTGAGCAGTGTTGAGAGGGCTTAAGACTTTATGCTTATTAATACAAAAAGTATGTCAGAAATCAAGTCACAATATCTTCATGCTATTTCTTATCAGTTGCAAGATCAAACTGATTGCCAGAGAGTACATGAATCACTGTCAAATACAAAATGTAATGTCATAATATTTAAGTCCTGTAAGCTAACTATGATGGAGCGTCTCCAATGGTCTTTCAAAATGATGAATGTCTAATAGAAATGTCTAATAGAAACTCCAACATGCGTGGAGGGTTCCACTGTGGCTTCAATGCAACTTATCAGGATAATGAAAGGACCAATAAAATGTTTTGAGGCACCTCATTGCCTAAATAAATCTGAAAGACTCCTAGTGAAAAATAATTTGCCATAAAGGATAATTTACAATAGATACAGAATAAAATTTACACTATACCCACTGGTACTCTGTGGAAGATCCAGGGATCTATTTCTTAACTGTTAGAGAGCACTAATACTTGAAGAAAACTTCTTGCAGTACTTTTCCATTAGCATTTATATTATAGACAATTAATTTTAAACTTCCATTCAGGCAATGTCTTTCAGCTTGCCAGACAAATGGGAAACGTTGCTTACAACAGTGCAAGATCGGCTTAGGAGTTGATAGGGTCCAGAAGGAGGATATATTTCTTCAGAGCAGCACATGAGGTATTCACTGACAGAGCAGCTCAGGAGCACATTTCAGAGCAACTCAACCAGCATTAACAAGGAAATGGTTACCTACACTGCAAGAACATGCCAAAGCCATGAGCCACTGATAACTGCAACTGACAGATCTCTCATTTTCATTCCAACACAATGTGAAAATAAGGCAGACTTTTCCCTCCACTCTCCACAACCTGGCATTTATCTTATTTATAACTTAAACACTGTTGCATATGGTGGATAAGAAGTAAACAGCAGAAAAAGGTAAAGGTAAATTCATCAATTTTCATAACTCAGTTCAATGGAAAACTCTTGGTTTGAATAGCATATTTATTAATAACACACCATACATTTGGTTTTAATATCTGACTCAAATCTTGCACTGTGGATCACCATCTGGCCCAAGCAAATCAGCCATACATGGATAAACATTTAACATCTTGGAGGCTGCAGAGCAGCTGACAGTTTTGCATTAAGCTACTCACATAAAAATGGAGGTAAAGAATACAAGGAGTACTTTCTGAGCCGCTAGCGATCCCCATAGCTCATTTTTACTTTCAGTGATCGCTTTCATATGAAGTGGCCCATGATTAATTTACAATTACCACAGACAGTGTATTTCAGCCACCCTTGCCATGTGCCGACTCAAGTATTTAACTTAGCCAGTATTCCAGGCAACATGTTTTTCTCTAACAACGTTTTTTCACACAAATGCGTGAAGTTCTAAGGCACACTGGAGTTTTTACAGCAAGCATTTAACTTTGCACAACTGGGAGCAGAAGATAAATATCTACTTTCACTTTTCCCCTAAGGTGTTCCTATACCGTGTGAATCAAAACAAGCAAAACAGCTTACCTGATCTGATATGTCAAGCCTAGCCTTGTGATGAAGAAGGAAATCCACCACTGATACATGACCTCCCGCAACAGCAAAATGGAACGCAGTGCGCTTCAGCTGAAATAAGCAAAGCTTTGTTTGTCAGGTCTGTAATACAGTTCTTTTCCCTGTGCAGGTGATCAGGATTTTGGAATTCTCTGATTATTACCAAATGTACCTGTTACTATATACTATTTCATATTTCTCCTTCAACAGTCACAGTAGGTCTTTACCTACGTTTTTCTTCCCTTGTGGATAGAATTTAAGTATCGATCTTGAGAGAATTCTTTTAAAAACAGAATGGTTTAGTTAGTCTACATAGCATTGTTCCTTCACTGAAATGTCAAAGTGGGATGAAGTATCAAACACCGCCTAGAGAAGATGAATGCAGTACAAGAAGCATCCTTGTTTACTATTTTATTATATGGATTGATTTGAAAAGCTGAGAGCTAGATTTACACAATTAGATTTGCTTCTCATATCCTCCTTTTCACTAAATCTCTGCAAAGCATGACAAGATTTCTCCCTCATTCAGTGTTAGTCACCTTCCCAGACTGAGTCATTATCTACGTAAGTGAAAGCTACCATCTTGCCAGCAGTGAGTAATTTTACACAGGTAAATAGGTTCAGTGCTTATCAGGAAGACTTGATTAATTGCTCTGTAAAGTAATGAATGGTCTGAATTTAAAAGGGATTGTTAAATTGAATTAAACTTTAGTGGAGGGAGTTTGCTTTCAGTTAAAGTCAACATAACTGGCTTTAATATAATTCACTAATAGTTTCCATACAAGGAAGTATAAAGAGATCTAACCAATTAACTTTAAAAGTAGGTTTTGATTTGTTCTCATTCTTCTCTGCAGATCATCTGACTTATTCATGTGTAAGTTTAAATTTAAAGTGATATGCATTAAAAACATAAAAAGGTGGGATTTACAATGTGTATTTATGCCAGAAAAAAACTCTTGCACAGAAATAGTACTATAAAAACTCACCTTTTGACAGCCTTGCTTATTTGGCTTGGGAGTACAGGGGCAGGAATGATCAACATGAACAAAAAGAATGGCTTTGCCAGTATAAGCTACACCCCTATTAGGAGAATCAATCAAAGCACAACCCCCACATAGCTATGCTAATAACTCTCTCATAATACACGTGTGATTTAAGGACGACAGAATAAAGTTTCAAACTACTTGACTGGAAATGTATTTAGTTAAATTTCCTAAATTCTGGCAAGCAATAAGGAAGCAAGAACTATTTTACATGACTTTTTAGAGTACTATGCAATTGATGGGAACACTCTCACTGTTCAAAAGAAGTTTATACATAAGAAAATTTTGTCTCCCTCTCTTTTTCACAAACAAACCAGAGAATTCACATGTACTATTGAACATTCTCCAGTGGGGGAAAATGAACACAGTCATGGGAAAGAAAGTTTTTTTAGAACCTGTGGTTAACTTTGGATGTCCATGGATAGATGATTTATATGTAGCCACTGAGGGCATGCTATTATCCACAACTCCCAGTTTAATGTCATGACCACTCTGTTGCTGTTGAACTACTTCTCATGTTGAATACAGCACTATATTTTGTTACTGTGAAGTATACATCCTCAGATTTTAGGCCCAGAGTTCAAGGCAGCATAAGAAAAGCATTTTCATCTCTCTGGGCAAAATATGAACTCTGATCTCAGCCTGGAGCTAGAGGATGTGATAGAATGCTCCCATGGTTCCATACAAACCGAAGGGTAATACTTCACCCTTGAAATTTTTGATGTTAGTAGCAAAAATTAATTCTTAATGAGGTAAAGTCCTCCCACTCTAAAAGATGGGGAACTTGAGAAATTGGTCACCCAAGAACACTGAGGAAATATTATAGTAGGGACACAATCGAGAAGTCCTTATTTCCCAATGTGATACCCTGACTAGTGGCTAAATGCAAAAACCTGTGAGTTATGCTGCACAAATCCTACTGTTCATGATGGATGTGTGAAATGTTTCTTAATTAGGTCCTAGAGGGGACTCCCACAGTTCCACCACCTTGCAGTTGATGGGACACACCAGCATGCTGGCATTCCACCAAGCAACCCCAAGGAGTCACGTTTCATAGCAGTGATCTGTCAGGCACGTCATACTCACAGTATCTACAGCATTTAAATTAACATTCTTTTTAAACAGCTTTTCCATGGTTTCCAAATTGTTAATTTTAGCAGCATATTGAAATTCTCTCTCATCTGGCAATACTGTGGAAAAACATGATGAAAAAATTGTATTATTAAAAAAATAGCCACAACCAACATAAGGGTAATGATACTTTTCTTACTTTCTGCTATTTGTCCTGATTTAATGTTACAAGAATAATTTGCTTCTCATCATAGGAGTGTTTCTGGACTACCTTTTTCTCCTCTAGAAATACTTGGCTAGTGTTTCTAGTTTCAAATTTTAAGTGCAAATAAAGGTAGTTCTGAAACATTTCAGAACATGGATTACCTTTGTTTGCACTGCTCACAGGAACAGTTCTTTTACAAAGCTCTTGCCGTCTAAATGGGCCCCAAATTATTTTA
Organism: Manacus candei; assembly: GCF_025592945.1. Taxonomy (NCBI): domain Eukaryota; kingdom Metazoa; phylum Chordata; class Aves; order Passeriformes; family Pipridae; genus Manacus; species Manacus candei. The sequence goes on along the minus strand of NW_026138072.1, from coordinate 4,252,441 downwards.
TAGGCATACCAGTGAATGGTACAAACTCCAGCATTTATTTCTTGTTCTTTTGAGAAGCTGCTCTGTTTTAAAACACAACACACCACCAAAATACAAAAAAATCTAAAGCAGTAACCACATGGCATGACACAACTGGAAAAACAACAAAAAAAAATGAAACCAACCAAACCAACCAGGTTTAAAGGGGGCAAAAAGAAACAAACAAAAAGGTGTCTACTTGAACCCAAAATCTGGCCACAATGTGACATTCACTTTTAAACTGAGACCTTTCTTCAATGTCTCAATTCAAAAATGAACATCTGTTCAGTCAGCTAAAGTAGCTGCAACAGCCTGTTCAGTAACTTTGGACAGTAATATGCCAGTACCTTACAGCTGGTTTAGCTGAGGGTCAGAGTATTTTTCATGTTTCTACCTTAACATTTGATTAATCACTTAGAAGAAAATAGCATAGTGGTTAAATCACTTGCAAAAATGTTAGTAGATATCTTTAATTCCCTAGCGTATCACACTTGTAATATAATTACTTAGATATCTTCTGTCTAGAATATTTTGCCCTGAAATCACTTGTCCAATGATACCACCAAAGAGGACAACACTCTGTTGAACCAGGAACTGCAGCAACTAACTATTCCTTAGAGGCCTCTCAGGCAAATTCATCCTACTGCATTATGTCTAAGTTCATTAATGCCTAATAAGAACACAGCTTGAGGTAGTATGACTGCAGAGCATACTAAGGAAAATCAGTATAGCATTCACTTAATTGCTTTTCACATGTTCCCCATGGCTATAGTCTCAGGGGGAATAATCACAGTTGTACTGTAACAGAATGAATTAGAAATTAAGCTGGATACTTGCAAAGGTATTTCCAGTTTTCCTATGAAATTATCCAAGCACCTCAAACAAATGAAGCAACCTCCCAAATTTCTCTGCAAATCATAGAATATGTTTTGCTTGTATTACAACATGGGGGCACAGGGGAAAATAAAAAAAAGAAAAAAAAAGCAGTTCCAAATAAAAAGGCACCCCTGGCATCTGTGGCAAGGAGCATGCCTGACTGGAAAATCATCATTATGAACTTTGGGATCTTTGATCCATGAACAAAAGAATCTTTGAAGAATAAATTTCTTACTCCTAGCTTACTCAGTCATTACCCTAAAGAAGTATCCACCAGAGCTTTCCACTAACTTAATTTCAATTCAGATAACAATGGTCAGAGGACACCTTGCTCAAGACAAATCTGTGGCAAATGTGGAAACAAAATGTACAGCACTAAGTAGCTGCAATTAGTTACAATTAGGCCACATTTGTTACTGCTGATGAACATCACACATATGTCTTACTTGAGAATGCAAAAATAAATGCACCGCAGGACATTCATGAACAACCCCAAGCGTTTACTCAACACTGCCTTCAAGAAACAAGAGAAAATTATGTTTCTTTAATGTATCTGCATCAGACAGTACTGCAAGGACAGTTCTGTTGTAGTTCTGACAAAGAATTAATAACTGATCTTTTCTCTCCTGTCCACACTGTTAAAAGACCTTCTGTTCCCGGCATCATTTTTCTTAATAATCTCTCTCTTAATACCTCTTGTTAATTCATGAGTTAAGAACAGTGAGAATCCAGACATGCCATGATACTGATTTGTTGCCCAAACTTTTGCTGCTTTTGCAAACTGATTTTTTTTCCCATGTATGAAATCACAGGAGTACAGAGCTGTCAGACTACAGATTTATGGAAGCTCTGGGGTCTCCAGGACTTGGCACTCCCTGTGTTACCAGTAACCACTCTATTTTCAAGTAGCGGTAGCAATCAATTATCTACTTGAGGTTGTCAGGGTTTTTTAGGGGGTATTTTCTATGGCTTCATACAAAATGTCTGGCTTATTGCCCTACAGCTTGTGTCATAACTGCATATTTATATTATAACAATAAAATAGTTATATTGAATTTCCTTTGTAGAGAGTCCTGGCAGCAGTATATTGAATGTCCCAACATTGTTCATCTCTTAGAAGGGCAAGAAAATAAAAAGTGCAGAAAAGTAAATAGCTTTGTTGGTCTCAAAACAGAAAGTGAGGTACCTTCAATTCTTTTCTCATACTTATGTCTTAGAGGCCTCATTCTGTCTTTCAGTAATATCACAAATATGGATGATCTCCAATGAAGTAAAAAAGTGCAGTAGAGATTTCAGTACTTACAGACAATGAAGTAAAAAAGTGCAGTAGAGATTTCAGTACTTACAGACAATGAAAATCCCTGCATGTGTGTGTCCCCCACCTCCCCTGTCTCTTTCTAATTTCCTGTTGTGGTGTCCACAGGATGAAATCCAAAATTATCTCAAAAAGCACATGGAAAAAAACCCCAAGAACTTGAACTGGCTGAAGATTCCAAGGAGGTAAAATAAAAAAATAACAACATTTAAATTCAAATGGCAATAAAATTGTTTCTAAAAATTAAGTCATCTATTTAATCATTTGACCATCTTTTCAATGTTTCCTTTGTTTTCTTGTTATTGGAAATAAAATTTCTAGGGCAATTCATGAGAATCTTTTTCTAAAATAGTAATTTTCTGATTCAAAGAGGTCATAGGAAAATCCACCGAGTGCAACAGTGATATTTTATCAATTTCTTTCCCTTCTTGCCCACTCTGCCAGCCTGGAAGCAGGAACTACAGCCCAGGAGAAGGGCTCCTGGTTGTCACACTTCGATCACAGGACCGGGGTGAGGCAGGGTTTAACAACTACCTCTCAGTTTCCACAAATCAGGTCTTTTCACTAATTGCAGCCTATTCCAGAGCAGTCTGGTCTTTCACAGACTGGTGTGCAGGATGAAAGCTGGAGAGCTCATCACTGAGACTTGTGTTGCTGAGTGCAAGGTCCTCTGATTTCTGTGTCCCCAAAATGGGGGCCCAGATCGGCTGTGGGACTGGTGGCAGGGGCTCAGCCCCAGAGACGTGACTGATGCCAGCGAACCCCCCCAGAGCAGGTCAGGGGTGAAGCAGGGCACTGGGCAGTTTGCAGGACTTCTCCTTTGGAAGGCAACGTCAAAATCAGCTTCTGACCCCACATCCACACATTTACTGATGTCTTTCACTACATGTAAAGGAGCTCATGTTTAACCTTGTCCTTTCCAAACCCCCACCGCTCATTTTGTTCTTCGGTCAAGGCAAAAAGCGGGTTTGGGAGGGTGCCACCGCCCCGGCAGCCCTGACGGGGCTGTGCCCGCCGCACAGGGGCCCCGGGGCTGCGCTGTCCCCCGGGCTGCCTCGCCTCCAACCCCCCGGACTCACGGCCCTCATGGCTGGCTGCCATGGCTCCCCGCACAGCATCTTCCTCGGTGCGGAGCAGGCGGCTCAGACCCTTCATCGTTGCCCCTGGCTGGTCTTCCTCCTCACGCAAGGGAAGGGGCCCCCGGTCGGTGTGCGGAGGGAGGTGCCTTGTGCTGGCCTCGACAAACCGGTTCTGGGGCTCGAGGCCTCACACGGCCCTGCGGGCACACCCGCAGCACCACCCACCGCCTGGACGCATCGCCCCAAGGGGCAGAGGTGTGGAGTAGCTTCGGGAGTCTGTTCTAACAGAGACCAGGAATTAAATATACTGCATTTCTTGGCACCAGCTAGGCACTGAGCAGGATCATCCTTGCCGCATCCAATCTCTAGGTCTTCTCTAGCCTTACGTGCCAATAGCACTTGGGACCTCCAAAAGCACACGGCAGTCTCGTTGCACCACACAAACAAGTAACACTTTATTACTAATTACCAGGTAGTCATGGTTGCATTACTAATTACACAGTGGTCCCGGAGCTCTCTCTGCAGGTTGGAGTCCATTTGGGAGTTATTCTCACCACTGTCAATCAGTGTACACTGCACCGGGAAGGGTGACTAGCCTGACACAGCCTCAGGATGTAAGAGACTGAGGTGCCTCTGCCACAAATTTGTGCATAACTACACAAATGCACTAGCAGTTTTGATCCAATCACAATTTCAGGTAGGCAGTATTTTCATTTGCTTTTGTCAAAGTCCCATCAAAATAAACACACATCCCCCAAAAGGGTCAGTTTTTGTGAAATGACATGCTGAGATCCATCCAATCTATCTATTCCTCAATTTATCTTGCAGTCCCCTGTTACTTTGATCTACTTAAGGCAGCATTGATATGTCATTTCACACAGACAATGATTTTTCTCAGGGCATAAAAATTGAGTGACTACCCTAAATTTTACTTCAAGAACAGCTTTCGATATTGCTGGCATTTCAAAACAAATACTGGGAGAAGTATAGCTCCAAGAATGCAGGAATATCAATATTCAGCCTTACAAAACTGCAGACAGATTTGAGTTCCTTCAATGTAATTTTTTCTTAGTAATTAAATTACACCATTGTTTTAATTTCCAAGATTATAAACACGATACCTGTCCATGGTAAAATTAATCAGAAAGACTCAAGAGTTTGTAAACTGAGCAAATTTGGATTCTAAACTATTGGCTCAGATTCAGCTTATCACAGATCAAAAGATTTCACAGTTCTTTTCTCCTTTAAACACTTTTGATACAGACAGGCTGTAATGTATAAAAATCTTTACATTTGATACACCTTAGTCTGATAGGATAATTACATCAACTGTACTTAAAGCAGATGAACATTACTCAGCCAAAAAAACCCTGAAACCCTGGGAAAATACACCAACTGAGAAGAACAAGCAACTGATTTTATCATAGTTGAATTATGGAGGTTTCACTTTTTCTTGCTTCCCATCAAATGTTCCAGCAAAATTCCTTAAGAGGAAGTTTTACTTCTGTATGATGACTGGGCTAGTAGTACAGACCCACTGTTTTCAACATTAATGCTCCTTCTCAAAATGAGTGACCAGAGACAACTAGGAGTGATCAAATTTGCCTACAAAGCTGGCACCAAAGGAGGAACAGAGTATGAGTTACAGTAAAATCATAATTTTACATACAGTCAGGAAACACCAGCTGCTAGTTTCCATTCTAATTACTAACATACAGTACTATTTCAGAGCATATCGTATGAGTACAACTACATGGGCTCAAATTTTGCAAATAGCAAGTTTACCACATTTTCTAACTACTTCCCACAATACTGACTCTTTCAAATGGCCCCAACAAACTGCAGAAAGACTGATGCAGAAACCTACAGAGATGCAGAATTCAAAACAAAGTGCAGAGCAAGGAAGTAATGTAACATATTCCTCACTTGCCTTCACAGCATCTCTGACAGGAACTTAAGGAACTTTCTGTAACATTTAGTATTAAAGTAACAGTAGTAATAAATACATAAATGAACCAATATAAAGGTAAAATGTAAGACCCAAGCATGTTGAATAGTGCATAAAGAAGAAAAAGCATAAATTATCTCCTGTAAAAGAAGGTGAGATTTGAAGTCTAGTTTAAGTATTTTTTTATTAAACTGTGTATTAATCTTATTAAACTGTGTTCTTCTACCTTAAGTATGAAACTACAGGATTCTGAGTCCTGCAGTGCATGAATTCTTAGTCTGTTCAACTGTAGCTCCTTCAAGTTATCCTCATCCCTTATGGTTACAGCTGCTTGTTGCCACCGGCCTTTGCTTCAAAGTAGTAATTAGAACAGTGAAATGGACAGGCCCAGCCTCAACAGGTGCTCATGTACACAAATGGCATCAGAATGACATGGCACAGATCCCTGCAACACCAGCCAGATGACAAGCCTGGGCCACTGCAGTGGCTCCCTCGGCTGACTTGTGGGCAGTATGATTCTTAATAACTCCAGCCCTTGGCTCCGACCTGCACACTACAATGTGTGAGAGCGAGACTGGGCTGTGATAAACCATCCCCAAAATAATTCCAAGGTGGATCAACCTACAGGGAGAACATGTCAAGCCCAAACTCTGTCCTGCTCATGTTTCTACCTGTTACCAACATGCTGCGGTCCGAAGGGGGGATGGGGCCGTGGCACAGCACGGTCCGGGACACAAGGTAGGGTGCAGGTAGAATCGTTTATTGAGGCGTGCGCCGGATTCTTTAGCAGTTTGGGTGGGGAAAGGGCCAGAATATAGGGTGGAGCATGAGACAGACAAACGGGGGAGCAAATCAGGATAGGGGCACAAGCAAAAGAGGGAGGAACGTGGGAGGAACCGGGGAAAGAAGGGGCGAATTGAGGCTGTCTCCTCTCTGCAGCTTCTCCAGCCAGTCCGCAGGAAAGCAGAGAAGTGGATAAGCCTGAACATGCCCAGGAGATACAAATTCTGGGGAAGTATACAATGTGTATATACATAATAACTATAAAGTCTGTATCATAAAGTCCTTTCAATCCCCGTACATATTTTTCCACTTCTGAAATTTTTCCCATTGATTCCTGGTCCTTCACACCAACACTTCAAAATTATAGCTCTATGACACTTCACTTTTAAACAGATGGTAAGACAATTTTCAAGGCTTAGTCAAACTAACTTAATTTTTTCAAGCCCTTACAGTAGCTTAGTTTTTGCTAAGTAATTCTTACATAAAAATACACAATTTAAATATACACACACAGTGACAAGGTAATACTTAGATTCTACACTTTATTGAATCAGACAGATACAAACTAATAAAGGGAGAGGTGTTCACTTTCTAAACAGCAGTGGCAGCTTAATGTTCCCCCAGCTGCTTTTATGTCTTTCCTACCAAAAGTTTCCAGCTCCCACCTCTGCCAACAGAACAGTTCATGCTGAATGCTCACTGACCTGCTTCAGAAAAAGTCAACTCAATCAATTTGCACAGTCTGAACTAGTCCAGCTGATTTGGGCTGAAGAAGGTAAGGGAGCACTGACATGAAGTCAAATGACAGAGCTGTGGGTACAGTGGCATCTGGCAAACAAACAGACAAGCAGGTTGAGATGGTGTAATCATTCCAGCAATTTTGGAAACAAAAAAGCACATTCTGGACTTAGCCCGGGCATCTAAGACATACCATGTACATACTGGATTAAAAACCAAGCAAATCCCCAAGTATTTCCAAAACAGTTAAACAACAAAATAGATGTTTCTACAGTAGCCACTTCTTTAAATCAGTTTGCAGTCAAAAAGCAATTTATATATCATACAGGGTTTAGCACTGTTTGTGTAACTGCTAAGAAATATGCTATCATAATAAATTATTTGTCAGATAAATATTTAAGTATAATAAAATTCCTTTAAGCATTTTGTCATGAACAGAAAAAGCTAAACAGTGTATTTTAAATATTTGCACTTAATTCCTTCCTTCAACATATGCACTGATAAAATATAATTTATTCAGAAATAAAAAATAATTTTAAAGAGAAATATAGGTAAACAGTAAGAGGTTCATCATCTTGCATATTTGCACATAATTCATTATTATTGCACCATGAGACCTTTTATTTAGAGCAAATTATGTCCTACTGACTGGTGACAATTTCGAACCGTGAAGAGTTCTCAATCTCTTTGGAAAGGTCAAGGATCAAATAGCATGTCTGACTACACTGCAGGAATCCTTCTCTCAATTAGCAGTTTTATTAACATTTTCTAAATCAGTGAAGTCATCCTGTATCTCACCACAATGAGATGGACACGGCTGGTCCATCGATTCTTACTGAAGTAATTTTCAGTAAAACAATGAAAGCTTGATAGTGCTCTAAGTTCTTGTTCTTGTCCTTTGAAACTGTGAGACCAGTAAGTTTTTTTGCTCACTGAGAAGACATTTGTAAGCTGAAGTCAAGCAACTCAGCTCTTCTTTGTTATCACACAGCCAATATAATAACTAAATTTGGCATTGAATTGTCCAAGGAAGTGTCAGCCTGAGCTACTACGATTACCACCGTGAGGATGGCAGGTCAGGTGTGGTCCTGAGAGAGAATGGCAGGTCAGGTGTCCTGAGAGAGCCTTCAGTAAGTACAGTGTAGCACCCTAGCTAATGATTCCTGCTCTCTAGGGAGCTTGCCCTACAAGCTTGCTCAATGGCAGCTCTACCCAATCTGTTCCGTTTTTTGAACAGCAGAGAGAATTCATGAGGCTGCTCATGGCTCTCAGAAAGTTCTACATGTTCAGTACAAACAAAATCGTAGTGCTAGCAGATTTTGATTCTTGGAATCAACTGGGGAAAAAAAAAGTACTATTCTAAAAAAAAACAAAAAAATTACCTTATTTATATTTGCACCTCTTCTTCTACCTCAGACATCATGTTCTTTCTATACAGATATGCAATGGCTCCAAAGTGACAGGCACCTGAATCCAGCCTACCAACAATGCTAAATTAATTTGCAGTCATAAAACCGTATGAAATACTTCATATAGAATATGCTGCTACACAGTCATTTAAAAAACATTTTGATTGTATGCTTGGAATTGCTCAACTTGGTCTTTTTTGATACTGATTGTGAAGTTGTTAATCCAGACCTGAAGTTAAAAAACAACAAAACAGTAAGAGGTTAAAATATACAATGCATACCTACGCAATGTTTACAACACCGAATAGTTTTCTAAACTTTATTATTTTAAAATGAGTGGTGTACTCAAAATTCCAGAAAACTCTCACCTTTTTGTTCCTTGTGATGGATTTGTGCATTGCTGTTCTTTGCTTAAAGCTCCTTAAAAGTAATTGGAAACAACAAAAATTAATTACTTCAAGAAAGAAAAAATGCTTCAGAAATTACACACATGGCAGAACTTTCTTTTTTAAACATAACCAAATTTAATCTGTCTCAAAAAGCAGATATTAGCTGCAGTCTGAGTATAGTAGTTTATATTAACATTTTAAAAAGAGAAAACCAAAAAGCCTTCAGTTTATTGAATTCTTTGAACCTCTTAGTTCAGAAGTTTTCAGAAATATTTCAGCATAACATAGTGGATTTTCAGGTGGTAGTTGGAAATTATGTTCTTAATTTTTTTATCCTGCGGAGGGAAAAAAAGAATCTTCACCAACAGTAAGTCCTTAATTTAAATCAAAGTCTGTTTGCACATGTAACAGCAAGAGTGTTTATAAAATTTTCTGTGTAAAAGGTTCATATTTTAAATATTAATTGCATACTGAAAATTCCAATATGCTAGCATTTTAATCTTCTCTTACAAATGTCAGGGAGAATAGGGATAAGTACTTTAGGCAGATACTTAACTACCTGCACATGTCTTCTAATCTGGCCAAAGATTAACTCTTCATCAAAGAAAGAAACTACTTGAGTAAACATCTACTGGTTTGGCATGTTACAGGTGCAGGTACATGATATATTTTATATTTATCTACAAGAAGCTTGGAAGTTTCTGCCTTTAAACTCTAGCTCACCCTCTCTGGTTTTGCTAGCACATAACATAACTTTTCTGTCAACTGAATCTCTGAAACAATCCAGGTTGAAGATGTTTTAATTGATTTTCATTTCAATCTCAGTGGCCTTGCAAACACCTTTCTGAACATGGTTGCAGGTAAAAAACAAACCATTTACAGAAATTCCTGTGCCACCATTATGGCAAATGGGAGGGCACTGTCTAACTACCATTACAGTCATAAATCTAGTTTCTCATGAGAACTGATTTGGTATTTTTTAGATAAAAATGTTCAGTCTTACACAGGCCTTACTAAAATGAGCTTGTAGCAAAAATCTCAAAGTTCCAAAAAGTTCAAATACACCATTACCAAAGTATTTTAATTGTACAAGCAGATAACTTGAATAATAAATATATCCTAGTGCATATACTCACCAACTCTATTCTGGTTTTCCATACTGTAATTCTCAGCAGGAAAATCTTTTTTTTCTGTCAGCTCCTGGATAAGACCTTTATTTAAGCAGACATCCACATGTCTGTTAAATGACACAAGACTGGTGGTTTTCTGTTCTGTATTACAAACTGGACAAACAAGAACACTGCCTTCTTTAGCTTCAAAGAAACAGGATAAACTAGTTCCTGCTGTATGTTCCGTCTTTTCAAAATGGTCCTCATTGCCTTGAGATATTCTTTTGGGGAAGAGACACTCTTTCATACACACATTTCTAGCAATGTCACTGAGATTGCTAGGCTGTTGCTCTCTGTGAGACTTATCAGATACTATCTGAGCAAATTTTTCTGTGCTGTTGTTAGTAAAGCTGTCAGACGTACTTGCAGACTGGTCTGTTCTTGCTAATTGATCTGTTTTATTTTTTTGCCATTCATCACCATTTTCATTTTCATTTCTAAAGTGTGGGAGTGTGTTGAGTGTATCTTCTCTTGATTTGTCATTCTTGGATATTTCCATAGTATCTTTAACAAATGTCCCATTGAGGCACTCATCAATATGTCTATTAAGTTCTTCCAAATTATCACTGCTTTGCTCCTCAAAGCAAACAGGGCAGGTGAAGATCTTACAGACATTAGAACTCTGGAAACCTGTGAGTTTCTTTGTTTCTTCCACAAAATTTGCCGATGACTTCCTATCGTGAAAGAGCTGCTTACCTACAGCTTCATTTGGAGGAAGATTCTCACTGTTTAGCAGCCTTGCTGCTCGCTTTTGATCAAAAAAACTCCCTCTATGAGATGCTTCTGAACTTTTTGTGAAATACTCTTGGTTAGACTTCTCTGGCTGAAGCCTAGGGAAACCAATTTCTTTACCTGATTTTAAGAAACTCGTAATGCTTTTTTGTTGGTACTTCTTTTCTTCTTCACTTAGAAATCCTGATACTCGTACACCTAATGATGAAAAATAAACTTATAACAATAATTTTATGAGAACTTAATACTATTTCTTAATTAACACCTTTTGAGGTATATATCCACTCAATAACCGTGCACTTTATCTCTAAAAGGTGGCTATAGTACCTGCAAATACTAACAGTGGATCACAAGGTCAATACAATTTTATCAGATGCAATCATTTGCCCAACCATATCATTAACATCCCTTAACTTTTAACTGATTGCACTAAAACACGAGGCTATAAACACAATACGGTTACTTAAAATTCAGTCTAAAAGAGTTTTGCATGAATTTTCCCCACAAAAATATTTATTTTTTCAGTACATTTTAATATCTTAGGCAAATAAGTTTTATGTATCACTAAATGCTTCAAGCAGAATGTATAGGCACCTGAAACATAAAGGTCTTAGGATTGAGATAAATTTACTTTTGTCAGAAGTGTTTGCATTTCTTGCAGGACTTTGTACTTTAAGATCTATAAGCACTTCTGTTGCTGTGGTGCAAAGCAGATTTAAAAGCTCTTTTAAGGCACCAGAATAAGCAATGCTACAATTCAAGATTCTGCTCTCATGCTGATGTGTATGTTGTTCTATAAAACAAGTTCAACTTCAATTAGTAAAACATTCCTGAGTTACCAATCATCACTCCAGAGCTGTTTCAATTTGCAAAAACTACTAGGCTAACAGAGAAAGGATAAATAAACTTATACTGATTTTACTTTAGAGTGCAGTGTATATTATTTTGATACACCGTAAGATCTCATAATTCTGAAAACGAAGAATGAGTTTGAAATATTTTTACCCATAAGTCTGATCCGTAGAGGGTGAGGAGCAACACTATCAATTTCTGTTCCTAACAAGTCTTTAGCAACAGCAAATATTTCCTCCTCAGTAGAAACAGAAGACAGCACAGTTGAAGCTCTTGTTTTAACTTCAAAGTTCACATTCTTTAACTTCAAGGTAACAGTTTTACCCTTGGGAAAAAAAAGAATATAAAAAAGGAAAAAGGTTAAGCATGTCATAGAAACAGAAACAATTATGATGTAGCATCTATATGGGCCCTTAAGCCACAAGCAAGACCGGGTGCTTATCTGTGCACAGCAAGGGGCACTGCCAAGAATTTGCCACCAAGATTCTGTATTTGCCCCTAACTGTTGAAGTCAAATTCTCTGAATTGAGTCATTTGGCTACAATTCTCAGCAGACCGTCTGCCACCAGTGCATGTTCAACAGAGTTCATGTTTTGCCTACAGGTCACTTCTACCCTAAAAAATTATTTCATCATTTCGAAATTTCCAATACCACATATCCTAACTACTAAAGCATGCAAAAGCATACCCAATTATGGATTTGTTGAAAACTTCCTTCCTCCTGCATAGCACTATCAGAGCCACACAGCTTCCATGTTTAGCACAGATATTCCCACTGGCAACACCTTCCAAACCATTTGTGTGATCTATCATATCCATCCAAATATAAATAAATAGCACTCCCTTTGTTCTGATGCCTTTGTAAGCTTATCTCCTTGTCCTTCTTGGCTGATCATCTTTTGAGATATTCTTTTATGGCTGAGGAAGACTAACCATAATTCTTTTAGGTCTTGAATGTTATTCTTTGCTTTAACACAAAGACCTCCAAAGAAAACATGTACTGTTCTTTCCAGGTAATAAACAGAAATCTGGGGAGAAGGAATAAAGGGATTGTTTCTACCATTCATAGCACTGAATGCATATATGAATAACTTGTCAGCAAGTTTGGCATACATCAAATTCTAAAACTACACAACTGGCTACTGACTGGATCCTGTATAAATATAGGAAAGAAATATAGTGTTTTACATACATTAGTGTTACGTGATTGTCCAAGCATGGCTCTATTACTCCCTTATAAACAAACACTGCTTTTAGCAAAAAATGTTTATATGCTAAGTAACTGGTTAATAAGTTTAATTTTTTTTCCCACACATATTATTAGATATACACCTCCACAATATCAAAATGCTGCCTACATCATTCTAAACATCTGTAAATGAAACAATGAAGACTTCTGAAGATAGACTGCATGATACGATGCTGCTGAAAGCATTTACACTAAAGCTGCATTTAATAAGTTGGAGTGCAAAGTGGTGTCTTTTTGAAGTAATCAGAATAATATAAATACCTTAAGTCCTTCTTTCTGTAGCTCTTGAGCAAGGTCTCTGCAGAGTTCTCGACACAAACTGTACTGGTCTTCTGCTCTGTTTATTTCACTGAATGTTCTAAGACAAAGATGTGATCTTTTTTCAGTATGAATCCTACTATATGTTCATATATAACCGGCTGCAATCTAAAAATATTTTTTGTACAGTTAAGCTAAACTACATCAGAAGAATGTTGTATAGGTTTGAGCATTTACTTCAAGGAAAAGTTATTATTAGTAGGAATATTTTGTTTGCAAAATGTTTGCAAGGCCCTTCAAATAATTAAATAATTTGGCTTTCAATTTTTCATGCATTATTTGAAAATGTATCAGATTTAATGTCATTAATGCTTAAATATTTGCAAGACAGAATACTAACACTAAATGAATTCACAGAATCAGCCAAGTTATTTGAGTTTAGTCTCCTTTGTACACACTGTGTAACATCAGAAGAAATTCAGTATTTGAAAGTCAACATCAGAGCCAAATATCAGAAATAAATAATGCAGATGCTAAGAAAAAGATGCCAGCTAGGATAATTACGTCTAGCCTCAGAGGAGGAAAAGCTATCTTTCTGCCAAAAATGTTGCCAACTACCTTTGCTAGAGCTTCTTAGTAGGGAAATTACAGTATTTTTTTGTTGTTGTACATTTGCTTTTAAGTAACAACATGAAAGGCAACCTTCAGTTAGAAGTGGTTTTAAGAGAAATGGGAAGCAAAACTTAGACAGCAAATACTTTTGGAAAGGTCTCTCAGATCCATTTTTTCATGTCAGGCTTTATATTTACAAGTGTAAAGTCCATATAGTTACACTGGATTTCACATCTCTAAGTTATATTCAGGTTTACTCTATTCTATTGGAAAGGCTTTGCTTATTATCATTCACATTCCCCTAAGAATGTTTGCATGCTGCCAAACTAATGGGACGAATATTTCCCTGTGGGTCCCATACCATTATCCAAGGAGTAATTCGTGCTATTCTGGCAATGTTGTAGTCCAAGGTTTGGAAGGAACAGTATAGAGAGGACTGTCTCTTCCCCTCCATATAAACTAGTTTCATGATCTCAGAAGCCTGCAAACCAGCACAAGACTAAAGCCTGTAAAACAGCACAAGACTAAAGCTATAAATTTCTCACGTTTGATGGTACCAAAATCTTATGGGGCTTACTTCAGCTGCTCACAACTACTAAGTCTCAATAGGACTAAGCATCTTTTCTTACCATCTTTCCTAAGAAAAGACAACACATGAGGGTAGGGATAACTATTATCGTGCTCTACAGATTCTCCCTGCATCACTTCTGTATTGAAAACGAACTTCTGGAAACAATAAGCACCACTTTTTAAGGAACTTTACACTAACTGAAACCTAAAAATAAGGAAATGCATGTGACTGCAGGCTATTACACTGATATTGACATTAAACTAGAACATATAAAAAACCTCAGGCCCTTATATATTTCCACCCTATCTTTAAGCTTCATGATCACTTTGATGTCTTAAAGGCATCGGATGATAAGAAAAGACAACACACTTACTGACAAAAATATCTCCATAGTATTCAGGAGCCAAGGGAAAAAAATAATGAAAGCTTGAATCTAATTTAGTGAGCTTATTGTATATGTTGTTTTTTAACACATATAAGTACATAATGAAATTATACGTCTAATAAAAGTATACACTACATGGTATTTAGTAGTTTTCATAATTAATGCAATTTTTCTCAATATTAAAAAGGCATACCTTTCAGTACTCATACTTTTTCTTTCTCCATCCCTTCAAAAAGAAAAGCAATTTATTATACTCACTTTACACAGAACTGTTATCTTTTCAATAAACTCTGAGTCAACCAATTATGCCTCGATAAGTAACAGCAATCTCTTCTATAAAGTCTGGATGCTAACTTTTTCTACAAATCTTTTACATCCAGTTTAAACAAGTGTTAAATGGAGATTTAAAAAAAAGGAAACCCTTAAAATTCTGTAGATTAAGTAAAGACATAGATCAGCCATAGATGTCAATAAAAATAAACACTGTGTAAAAAAACCAAACAATCCCTCCACCCTGCAACTCACCTCCTGTATCAGGAGTCTTATCTAAAACCAAAACTAAGTACAAATCCTATGCTGTCACACCTCGCTGTGACAGGACTGCTATCAAAATCCTGAACATACATGTATATTTGAATATCTTTTTATCTGAGGATCTGAGGAAATAGTTTGCTTTCTGTCTAAATGATTCTTCAGGTTAAAGGTGACGTGTTAAGGCTAGGTTTTCTTGTTGCATTCTTTCTTTTCAGTTTTAGTTGAGCACCCTTTAACAACTCTTCTGCATAAAAGAAGTTCCTCAGAGCAATTTCTTTTTAAGTCCTTCTTTGTAAGTATTTTTGTATGTTTGTAAGTATTGGAAATAACAAATTTGGTATGTTCAGATTTTCTTAAAAGAAGGTGGTCAGAAACAACAACCATAAGATGAACTATTTACTGAGGACTCAGGCTGTGTTAAAGGCTTGCATTCTCCACACTGAAATCACTGAAATTAAGTTGATGCAAAAAAAAGAAGAAATTTCTTAGACATTAAATCCATGAAAAATGTGTTCTCCATATGACAATAACCTTGACTTCTGAAATGTTCCTTTTTTCTTTATTTTTCCTTTTTTTTTTTTTTTTACTTTTTTGGGTTTTTTTTATGTACTAGGAGATTGCCCAGACGCTACAACACCTAACAAGGGTGAATAAGGAGAAAGAGTGCACCAACTATTAAAAGACTATTCAAGGTCTGTTTATATATTAACAGAAACAAATATTTGGAAAACTGGGTTTTATCTTTTATCAAGTCACCTTTACAAAGTCAATCTTACTGCACATTTTTTTACAAGTCAACATACTTCTGAATAGAAAGAAACCCAACAACACAAACTTTTGTGCTAGCACATTACTGGGCTTCAAACTGTTAACTGTATATATTATTTTGCAACAAAATGCTACAGTTTGCTGGTTTTTTTTTAAAAGAACAAGTGCTCCGTGCTTGTATCCAGGACAAGCTTAGAAATTACAAATATTATTGAAGAGATGTATTCACTAGTCAGACTGACTTCTCCTAAACAGGAAGCTAAAAGCAAATAAAGTCGTATGAACTTTAAAGGAGCGGATATTAAGAAGGATATAAAAATCTTCAGTTCTATTCCACCAAATTCACATGTTGATATTACAAATATATATGTAATCCTCATAGAAGACACATAAACTTCACTTACTTTCATTAGAAATATGACAATTTTACTACCAGAGAAGATCAAATACCAATGCAATTTTCATTATAATCAGATAATAATAAACACTAATGAATGTGTATTGTTTTTTTCAAGGAAAAAGGAGTGAACACCTCTGCTTAGGGCAATTCAGTTCTGTTCAGCTATTTTGATAATTATGAGGTTATCCTAAATGATCCTCCCCTGATTTCTTGATATACACGTATGTACAACTTCCCTGACAAGACTTTTTTAGATTTCATATTTAGACAGGGCTATACAAACCTTTGCTTTTTCATGTTTGGCTGTTGTATCTTAGCCATAAGTATAACAATAACAGATGTCAGAGACTAAAAAATATGCTAAACAAGCCATATTTCCATAATATTTGTCAATAAAATAAAATGTACATTATGTAACACACACAAAGAAACATTTAGAAAATTCTGAACATAGGAGGAAAAAAACCCCAAAGCATACTTTTCCAAATGTGTTGAGCCCAAACCAAGGGAAATATCCAAGAAATTACGCCAAGATATTTCTGAAAACAGAAGAGAAAGCAGTGCCCTCTGCTGGTAAAGTTCTGAGCAAGTCACAATTCCAAGGGCTTTTAACATCTTCTCTGTTACTTTTCCTATGCCTGGCACCTAAAAAAGAGTAAGTAACATTATAATGGAAACTTTCCACTTGTAGATCCATTACCAAGAACAATTTAAATCAAACACAACTTGGAAGATTACCTAGAAAACTGTATCCTTTCAGTAGAAATTTTCCTTTTAGAACAGAAAAAATATACATGACAGCAGAGTAAATGTCATAGTGTCTCTTACCTTTCTAATGGGTAAATCTTTTAGGAAGTCTAGAACTGCTTGTCTCTCAGGAGTAATTCTGTATTGCCCATTAGGCTTATTACGATCACTGCACATTTTTGCTAACATTGTATTTGGTGCTATTCCTTAAAAACAAACAAACAAACCTCACCTTTAAAAAATACAAGATGGAGTTTAATTTCAACAGTCAAATATTTAAAAGCAAATGAGCAGCCTACATATTTGGCAAAGACTAAAATAAGGAAAAGAATGACAATAACTGATAACCAGACTTGATATAATTCTGCAAAAAAAATTTTGAGATGGACATCAGAGAATATAAATACATGTAGCAGATTAAATATAACAGATAAAGTTTACTGCCTATTATAAGATAGTCAGGATAACATAACATGCCCTAATAAGTCATGAAGGGTTACATACCAAGTGCTTAAAAATAACAACAGTTACGTGATTGAACATTTGCATGATGTGATTATGGTGAGACAAAGGAAATGCTTCCAATGGCAGTTATAATGAACTGTTTAGGAGAAGATCTTTCTTCCTTGTATTTCAGCAAAAAGAGTTTTTTGACAAAATTTACCAAATTTTAGTATTTTGTGGGCTAGCAGTGCAAGTAGTCATTTAGAAATACATACATTTCACAGACACTGATAGGAATGAGGAGGGATGGCTCTTTTCTATCAAAGTATCTGTTTCTACAAATGAACTCTGGAATTGGTTTAGCAAGAAAACTAAAATAACTGTGTGCTAGAGTCCTAGTGGTCCAACTTTTGATTTGCTCACTGATAAAACATTATTCAAGATAGTAGAAATAATTCTACTTACTATTGATTATCAGTATTTTTTCAGTTAGCCTTCTAATTGTTTTTCACTGTTGGGCTTAAGATCCCTGATTGCATTTAGAAAACCTATGTTTTCTAAACACAAACTTATCCTTAGGAAGGCAAAATTTCAGTAAACAAAACTGATATTTGTCTACCACTCGTGAGATACTATACATAGGTGGAAGACTCATCCAGCTTCCTCTTACAAGCTGTTTCGTTACCTCTGCTTACATTTCACATTTCCTTAGCCTTCTGCATCTGCTTCATAAACCTCAGCATTCCCTGATGCCTCACTGACCTGGTTCACAAAGCACTAGGGTGGCTTCCAAACTTTGTGGCTAGGGACATATACTGGTTTTAGTGACCTAATGCAGATTATAATCAAAACACTTGAGATTCAGAGGTAGCTTGCCTGAAGTCAAGACATAAAATTTGATTGGTAAATATTAAAAAGCTACTGAAGAGTTTACTAAACTTCAACACATATTTACTTCTCTGAGAACTAACATTTTAATGAATTTTGATATTGTCTTAAGCAAAGAATGGTGTGGAGAAGTCAGAAACACATAACAGTATGGATCTGCTATTCAAATTAAGAGCAGTTTAGCAACCAGTGACAGATTTTACTATGACCCACTGGCTGACAGAAACAATTTACGTGATGCACTAAAACAGCAACCACCTGTGCTAAGATCAGCTCAGGTGCACTGGTCATTTCTCCACATTACTTACTTGTATATCAAGAAGAAAGAAGCAAAAAGACAACTGTTTCAATGATTAAAAAAGAGAAAAAAAGGAAAACAAATAGCAGTGGCTTTAATAGCTGTGAAATCTGAAACAACTGAAAGTCACAGTCTTTGCAGAAGAGAGCATGTACATGTAAAGAGCATATTTCTTTGCAGCGCAAGAATGCTGTGGCAAGGTTAAATTCTTAATTAATGCTCTCTGAGATAAGAGTAGAAAACATTTTGGAAATACAAAGATTTACTATTATTCATATGTGTCTGAATACCTGCACTAGCAGTCAGTTGAGTTTTCTGCTCAATCCTAAAGCGAATTTCCTTCACAACTTCCTCTGCAGAAGTACCAAAGACAACTGAATTTTCTACTGATTGACTTCTTTGTTTAAGGTGAGATGTGTTGTCTTCAAACAGTACCGGTGAAGAAGAGCATTCACCCTCATTAAATTTGTCAGACATATTCATATCATCTTTATCTAAGACAGAAACACAAAGGATTAATATATCCATATATAACATCCTGATTTCCTTCTACAGCAGCTGCAGAGTTCACTAGTGGTTTTATTTCTTTCTACTTTTATTTAGACATTGCCTTTTTTTTTGTTTGAAGATATGAGAGTCATAACTGCTTTGTTTTTAATATGTTTTGAACTTGGCTGAGATTGGCAGAATTAGCTAGGAGACTGGACATAACTTCCAGAAAAGCAAAAAGATTTAATGGCCTGTTGCTGTAGCAGCTGAAAACCATCAAGATTTTGGCTTTATTTTTGTTTCAAATCAGATTGAAGGCCAGATGCTCTCTTTTTCTGGTGGAAATGAACATCTTTTGCAGAAGTTTTTTCAATATTGTCCAAAGCAAATTAGATTTCTGGAATATGTGGTTCTAGAACTATCAGTCTGGTGAGCTTCTTGTTTTCAACTGCAGTCATAGCAGAACAAGTAATTCAGCAGTCCTTTTTGTCTGACTCTACAAACATTATACTTACAGTTTCACATTCCAAGCAGTTGTTTGTGTTTCAGAGGAAGACAGATGTCAAAGAAGTATGAAGAAGCACATGACTACACAGCAGTGATATTTATTTTGTAAAGATCATGCCAGTTCACTGCTTTCTATTTTATTAATACTTTTCTGCAGTAGTGTATCCTTTATAATCCTCTTCATGACTATTCAGATAATTTCTGAATACTGATAATATAAATGTTCCAGTTAGTGCATCCTTCAACCGTTTTACCATGCAGTTTGGTTTAGAAAGCCCAGTACCACTTTTTACACATTTTACTCACGTTAAAAGAAAAATATCCTCCAAGTCCAAATCATTAGCAGTATACCTTTTATTAACAAGTGAGCAATAGAGGAAGTTGACCTGTTAACTAAAAATCTGAGGTAGAGAATATATGCAAGGACCTAAGTATTTACACTTCCAATGGGTGCAGCATATCTGAAGCTTATGTTATGTGCATGTGTGACCAGCACTCCCCACTCCCCACTTCCGGTACCGTGGTTGGTCATCGTGACTGAGGCCATTTCACAAGGCGAGCAGCCCTTCTCTGGAAACGTGTTTGTGCCCCTTCCCCTCGTTATCAGGCCCAGAAGGTCCTGTGCTCCAAGGAGACAAACCAGATATCTTTTTCCCCTCCCTCCTGGCCTCAGGGTCCCTGGGCACCAGGCCAATCACTCCACTCCGTGCCCGCCCCCAGGTCCTGCTCCGGGCCAGCCCGGGCTGTGGGTGATCCCTGTGGGTGACCCCGGTGGCTGCAGTGCCAGGAAGCATTCTCAGCCCCAGGAGCACTGTCTGTCTGTAAAATCCCCTGCAACGGGTCCTGAGAGGGAACTTGTACCAGAGCTGCTGCTGGACAGAGAGATCTGGGACCCCCCACTGTCCAGGGACACCTCTGCCATTGTCTGCTTCCTCTGAGGACTGAGGGAGGGACTCGTGTTCTTTTATATGATTTTTGAGTCTAGATTAAGAGTGTTATATTGATACATCAAACCATGTGCTATGATCCAACCCGATCTGCAGAGGGTCCAGACTGTATTATACTATAAACTCTTTATTTTGCTACTTACAGACTGTACTACACTGATTCTCCTTACAGAAATCCTTTGCCATTCTAATAATAAATTCCACACCATGCTAACAATTAAATCCTGTTAAGAAAATAAAGCTTAAATCCTAACTACAATTTAGTGCCATCATCATTCTGCCAAGAATCCCTAAAAGAAACTGCCTGTCATCTCAGTGTCAGGCGACCACACGAAAAGTAATTTGCTTACCTACACCTGTAGGGTTTTCTGTGTTAAAAAAGAATCTTCTCCTATCTTCAGGCCAGTTCAGTCTTTCCTCCAAGTGCTCTGTTATGTTCAGGTAGGCTTCATCTAGGCCCATAGGCATAAAGTTGGGATCATATTCAGCCAGTATTTCTCTAACCTTGATAAACACATAGTGAAAGTTTAAAGCCTCACTGCTATAAGAGCAGATCTTGACACACAATTAGGACATGAACAAATGTACTCCGAAACTTCAGAATGACCAATAAATATTAAAGATACTTAAGGAACAAATTATTTCTTCATACTGTAAAATTACAGTAGTGCTTCTCACAAGTAGTAAGATATTAGTAGTAAGTGAGAACTAAACAGATGCAGAGCAGTGTATTTTACTGCAGAGGTCACTAAGATCAGTGCATAAAGACTCCAGGTTCACTGACACTGCAGTAAGCATGGGAATAAAACTCTGGGGACCTGAAACAGCAAAGCAGATGATGCATCTTTCTGCACTGTGTGTCAGATACCACATATGCAAGGGTCAAAAAAATCCACCATCAACTGCAAACATCTAAGTTTTAAATTACATTAAAACTAAAGTTATAGCCAGTATTTTAGAGCAGTAGTTAATGCCACAGTTAAAACTTTTTGGGAAATCTTTAATGATAAGTAGAAGGAAACATAGTAAAATAAATGGTCAAAATAAAACCTCTACCTTCTCTACTCTCTCATTTTTTTAAAATATGGAGGAAAATCTGACTGCCTCATGTGTTTTCCTATCAGTTTGGATCAAATTCTTAGGTATCACAATGTTTGTTCACATGCACTTCATCTTTCTGAAACTGAAAAAAGATAGGATTCACTATTGGATTTTAAATGACAAAATGAAATATATTTAAATATTTTCAATCCAAATCCCAAGAGAAAAACGTAAATGAAAATCCAAATCAAAGTTAAGTGGTACTATAGTTAGATGTGGACATAGCTTTTTAGCAATAAATCCAGGCATGGTTCCACACACACCAAATCTTCTAGCATGGTAATTCCAGGTGGACTTAGGAGAAATTAAAAAAATTTAATACTTTACCTTATCAAACAACAAATGAAATATGTAACATGAAATCCAAGATCCTTACCAAGTTCAAATCCATTCTGAAATACTCATATTTATATATGCTTTCTTTTACAGAAGTGAAAAAAATCAAGTAAGATCAACCTTATTTTTTGTATGTGAAGAAACTGAGGCTTCATAAAAATAAATGAGTAAGTTTCCATAATTTTATGGAAGTCAGGAGACTTGTGTCATGCACTGGTTTCATTTAAAACATACAAAAGATCTTTTTTCCTTTTTTTTTTTTTAAACCAGGCTTTTGGGTAACCCAACTATTTCCTCTGGCACTAAGTAAACTACTGCCATTAAGGTAAAATATGATTTTTTTTCCCCTATTTCTTCTGCTCTTTATATGAAGTCCCTTCTTTAAAAAAAAATAAATCTGCATTTAGAACTCACTAATGTTCTTTGCTTTTCTCTCTCAAGTAATAAGTATTCAAAATTATGATTATGCATTTTATGAAATTATTATCTCCATGTTTCCTACGTACTTCCAACTTCCTAATAATTAGATCATGCTTCATGGTTTTGAACTTCTAAGAATAATAAGGCTCAAGTGCTACCACTACGCAGAGGTTTTCAAAACCTCTATCAGCAGCACTACTAACTAGTAAAACAGTAAGATGGGTGAATGTAATGCTCTTTCATCCCCTTGCCCAAAAGCACCAATTTTTTGTTTAACTTATATTTAAAGCCACATCACTGAAGAGTTTAATATTTAAGCTATCACTTTTCATATTATCTAGAACTGATATTATGGATAAAGTCTAAAACCAAGTACACCAACTTTTGGTTAGAGAGTACTTTCAGACTTACCTCTTTACTCACTTTGCCATATTTTTCAAAGTTTAGTGGTACTATAGTTAGATGTGGACATAGCTTTTTAGCAATAAATCCTGGCATGGCTGCACGCACACCGAATCTTCTAGCATGGTAATTTGAGGTGGACTTAGGAGAGAATAAATACGTTTACTGTTCAGTAATCAAATTCTTCTTAAAGTTTACTATTAAAGAATCACATTCTAATCACATATCTTCACATAGAAAAGACTGACAAGGCTAAGAGTTTACATGCACTTGCCCCTCCCCCCTCCTGCCTTTCAGACTGTTTACATACTTTAAATTTTCATTAGTACACTTTTTACTGCAAAATAAAATCCACCTTACACGGTCAAGTCTAAGAACAGTTGTTTTTTCTATTATTTTTGGGGTTTTCACACTTTCTATATAATAGTGTCATTATACTATACTATTATTGTTATGGTTTATTAGGCTTAAGATTTATGTAATCAATTTCTGTAGTTTAACATATGGCCTTACCAACATACTCATTGATCCCACTGCTATAGGCTTTTCCTTCAGCTCTGGATTGTCTCTCATTTCCACAGCTGCATAGAAGGCATCCATGTCAATGTGTACTATTGTACTGCTAAGGTTACGGGTCTGTTCCAGTTCTACCACAAGTTTGTCCACCTGAACAGAAGAAACCAATAACTGAAAAACTAACCTGGCAGAAGTGCAGCAGTATATGCACCTTGCATATAGTTAATGGAAAAAAACTAACAAACTGGCATAAAAAAACCCAAACAACAAAGTTTCTGACAAAACTTGCTCCCAGAGAGAACACTGCTGCAGCAATTAGTACAAAAACCGCCCAAAAACTCAATGAAAAAAAAAATGTTGTCATCTAGCCCCAGCTGGCAACTAAGTTCATGCAGTCACACCCTCACAGTGGAATGAAGGAGAGAGTCAGAAGAGTAAAAGTAAGAAAACTCATGCATTGAAATAAAGACAATTTATCACATAAAAAAAAAAAAGCTATGTACACAAGCAAATCTAAATAAGGAATTCATTCACTGCTTCCCATGGGCAGGCCAGTGTTCAGCCATCTCCAGGAAAAACAGGTTTCATCCCATGTAACAGTTACTTAAGCAAACAAATGCTGTAACTGCAAAAGACCCCATTCCTTCTTTCCCCTCCCACTTTATATGCTGAGCATGATGCCATACGGTCTGAAATATTGCTGTGGTCAGTCAGGGACACTGTCTGAGCTATGTTCCCTCCCAAGTCCTTGTGCACCCCCAGCCTCCTCATTGGTGGGGTGGGGTGAGGAACAGAAAAGGTCTTGGCTGTGTGCAAGTGCTGCTCAGCAATAGCTAAGCATCTCTGTGTTATCAGGACCATTTTCAACATAAATCCAAAATACTGCCCCAGGCCAGATACTGTGAAGAAAATTAAGTCTATGTCACCCAAAAGTAGCACAAAAGATCACCCAACAAACAACAAAATCCTACATGTGGAAAAAAACAGATGATGTAGCTGATTCAGACAGAAACTTCAATATGCAGCTTTAGTTGAAGTACTTCGTTTTAGCGACATAGGTTATTTTTAAAAAATGAAAACATGCTATTATAGAATTTCCAGCACTCCTAAATAAAGCTATCGCACTTCAAAAAATTTGCCTAGAAAGGTGAAGACCAGCAGCTCATAGGACACAACCATCCTGTCTTGTCAGAAATAAGGTCTCAAACAGGTTCATTTATGGCTAAGTTAGCTACTGTCAATCCCTCAATAAAATTCCTCAATATGTGTTAGAGGAATTCATATCATATGAGGCTAGATTGCCAGGAAAACTACAAAGTTTTTAAAGAAAAGCCTATACACAAAGTGTGTTTCACTCCAAATGGTAAAGATGTATCTCTACTAGTAGACTGTGAGCAGTACTGCTTTATCAGCTCCATGGCAATGTGAGGCAGAGGCCAAGATGCAGATAGCTCTTTGAAATACGTTAATTGTGCTTAATTTGCTTGCACTTTTTTATCAAAAGTCATGCAGATCATGTGCTTGTTCCTGAAATAGTGTTCAGCTATGAATTAGATATGAACTGTGCATGTCATGAGAAAGTATGAGTGTATTATTTGACAGGAGATTTTTAAGGTCTACTGACTTAAGATAACTGTTTTGGCAGTATCACATATCATTCTATAAGAAAGAGAAAATACAGAAAAAAAAAGAAAGCTATTAAAATATGATTATCTAACCACATTAATGATTATGGTAACCTTGATTTACACAACAAAAGGCTGACACTGCTAGTAAAAAATCAAATGATAGGCATAATAGATCTCAAGAAACGGAATTAGCAAAAGGAACCAAAGTTTCAATTTGCTTGCAGACACAAGAACACACACAAACTCATGACATTAAGGCACCATTACAGAAATGTCTCTGGACTGACTGCAATGCATTTATGGTCCTCAAAAGGAATGTTCACATGCAATTTTCATGGTCACTTGAAGACTTTTTTTTTCCTTCTGTCAACAGAGCTGCCTAATAAAAAAACCATAAAAATCTTACCCCAAAAAAACCATCTTTCGAGCTCAAGACTCTTGAACCAAGACAAGTGAGCTTGGAATGTTCTAATTAAATTGCTGATTAATGATTTACAAAGTATTTTCTTTGTTTTGTTCCAACTTGATTTGAGGGATAAAAGGCTACAATGGGGCCTTAAACTAGGCTACTCCATACAGAAGAGTACAGTGTGCTCTCTGAGGCTGAGAAAACTGGTTTAGACAAATTAAAAGCACAGGAGGAAAGCCATTCAAATGAACAACTGAAAAAAAAAGTGGAGTATTTACATTATTTTCATTATGCTACTAATTCAACAGAGCTTTATGTCACACTATAATTATCAAAAGCATCCTTATTTTAAATTATACTCTGCAGATAATTATCAGGCTACTCTCAAATTCAAATTGTTCAATTAATACTGTCAGTTGCTACTCTAGTTACACAACTCCTGCATTTCAATTTGTCACATTTATAACAAAAACTTATTTTTGCTTTTCCTCCCCCAAATATATTTCTAACATGCTACTTATTGATCAGCTAACAAACACATCTAAACAATGAAGCAAAATTACACTAAACAAAATGATAGCTCCTCAGCAAAAGAAACTGATACAAGCAATATTACATAACAAAACCCAGCCAAATGTACCCAGAGAACACTAGGAACCTACAAACATCTCCTTAAAAGTTATGGAGTAATTCCTTAGAGGTAAACCAGGCTGGCAAGTTTTTAAAAGCTTCTTTCAATTATCCTTTGAAGATAAAAAGAGATACTTTTAAAAATTTATTTATAACCTAGATAAAAAAACCCCAAAACTAAAAAGTACAAATTGCAATTAGAAGTTTAATTTTGCTTACAGTGACTTTTAGACAATTTGAAGAGTAATCTCTCCTTCCTTACCCTATGATACAAAATATGAGTTTTCAAAGCATGACAGAAGAGTGAACAAAAGCAAGACAATAGTAACTATTTACCCAGTAACTATTTATCCCAGAATAAACATCTGGGATAAAACCAACATGGATGAAAATAGCAAACAACAGTATGGTAGTTTCCAAATCTGGTAGTAGCTGGATACTTTTTAAAGTATTATTAACTATTGCTGAATTTCAACCAGTTCCACTCTAGGCTGTTGAGATAATCTGTTACAGAAAAGCTTCCAAAAATTACATGATACTGTACAGTATATAATTTCCCTTAAAATGTTACAATTACATCCATGAGGAAAACTTCAAACCCCATTTACATTTAAGATTATCAAAACCAACCAACCAACCAAAAAAACCCAAACAAAAAGCCCAAACAAAACCCCCAAAACAAACAAACAAAACAAAAACAACAAAACCCCCACATTTGTATGCCGAAATGCCAGTTTTAAGATTTACAAGTCCTTTCTGATCTTCAATATTTGCAAAATCGATGGTGGTAAGTGCCCTTCTGAAAAGATGGCCTTGTAAGGAAAACTAAAATTTGAGGAATACCCTCACAAATTCCTTGGTATACACACATTCTACTGGTGAGAAAGACAGCAAAATCCAAGATTTCAAGATTTTTTGTAGCTGCAAAGATCTAAACTTAGCCAGTAAAGAAGTGTGCATGTTATACCCTCTAATGACAGTTCTCATGAAGTATGACAGCTGACCTTACAGTGTCTCCATTGGAAATAAGGATGACTGCTATTTCAGCAAGTACCATAAAGATATCAAACTTGGAGTTTGATACTTGAAACGGAGTTTCAAACTTGGGTCCCAGTAAGACCCATATGAGAGAATTTCTCTTTTTAAGTTTCCTTTTTTTTCCTATAGAAACCAGTTTTCATAAGAAATATTAAAAGAATATAACATTATATTAAAAGATCAAAGAACCAAGTTCAGAAAAGGCCAACAGGAAGGTAGACAAAGCAATACAAATTCATTGGCTTCCACTATGTGCACTACATATTCTTTCATGATGACATAACTATACATTAGTATTATATATAAGATTCCAGTCATTCATGTAATTTATTTTATAAGAAAGATTATTCTCTTTAAAATAAATAGTTCTGTGGTGAAGGTAGGATAGAAATGAAAGTATTTTTTTCTGTAATTAAGTGACTTAAAAGCTATCTCAGTTAACTGAAAAAAGCAATTGTACAAGCAGAGTCATAATTGATCTATGCTAAAGATTCACCAAAAACCATTGTGGCATAGAGACTTAACAACAAACTTTTCTGAGGTACTCAGAACTGCAAGCTTTTCTGAGCGCAAATTTGAGACCCTGGCATCTCATGTACAGAAGAGATTTGCAAATCTGTAATGAACAAAGAAGGTTGTACACCATAAGAAGCTCAACCCATAATCCTCACAACGGCATTGAAAATTAATGGACGTGTCTAATCTTCATGTGCTTCAGCTCCTAATCTCATCATCATCATCATCATCATCATCATCATGGCCAGTCTTCGCGGATGAAGATTTGGGAAAGGTCATTACCCTTCGAGCCTGTGCAGTGGATTTTTTAGGTGAGACACAGTGTGCGCTGAACTGAGCCCACCCTTTAATCCTGAGGTTCATCTGCCGGGGCCGAGCGAGCTCGGACAGTGGCAGCGAGGTCCTCAGGACGTAGGTTTGTTTAGAGTGACCTTCTCTTAGATGGATGGCCTTACAGGGCTGACGAGCTCCATCTGCCCGGGGGAGTTCCCTGACCGGGAATTGAACCCGGGCCGCGGCGGTGCAACCCAACCACTAGACCACCAGGGGGCCCCTCCTAATCTACAAACCAAAAAAAAAAATACTACTTTTCTAGAGTAATGCAAGAATTAAGAATTCACAGCATGTGGTGTACAACATAGAAAACTCTATGAGGAAGTCAGTAATTCTGTATTCCAAACTGTAATCTCCCTCATTCCATCAGAGGCCGCTGAACACAAACATACATATATTCTAAAACTCAAGACTGATATGATACTTATTAACAAAGTATTTAACAAATCTTTACATAAATTACTTTAAACTGATCAGACAGAAGAAAAGGAGAACGTTTTGGAGAGATTTTGCAATCTGTTCCTCTAGTGAGTTTTTTATTAAGATGACATCATCAAAACATTGTGCACTTTTATTTGAATGTCTAACATCCAAACAGTAGTTAACATTGTGCCTTCCACTAGAATTTAATGCAATAAACTAGAAAACACCATAACGTTTATGATTTGACATTTACTCCAAAAAACTTCTACAAGATTAGTACCTGCAGTTGTGCTTTCAAGAGCTGTTGTGTTGTAATTTTCTCTTTTAGCTGCATCATTTTTTCAATTCGTTGGTTAACTTGTTGATCTTTTTTAAGTTCATTTTCATAAAATCTAGAACCCTGAAAGAAAAATCACAAAAACACTAAGGTTTTTATTTGTCTTCTCCTTTAAGCAACCATATCTGATCTTTAAACACAGAAAACATAAAACACAGTAATGGTTTCTAATGCATTCTTTGGATTTTCATATAAACGATACAGAAAAGAGATCAGTGGTTCTTTGCATCTCTCACTTCAAACGACACAAATATATCTCTCCTTCTCAGAGCCCCTATACTTAAATGAGTATAAGGGACATATTTAGAGAACTTTGTATGTTTACTCATTCTAACACTTGACAACAAAAATTCAAAAAGAGTAGATAAAAGTCAAACTATTTTTTGCAACACCTCCAAGGTATGGAGTATAAAACTAATAAAAATTTATTTAAGCATTTTGCCAGATTTCCATATAGTTTAATATATATGGAAATACAAAACGACATTGTGTAAGTCAAATTCACTTGTTACATTGAGTATTCTGTTGACCTTTTAATCTTGAAGGACATTGCAGAATTAGAAGCTATTTGGAAGAGGATGATCAAAACCAAATGGTTATAAAAAAGTCCTGCTGCTCTCAAGTATTTAATTGCTCCTTCAAAAGGCGTAAATAAAAGGAGATGAAGTGAAGACAAAAAAAGACAACAATCGTGTACAAAATGTATAATGTGACTTCCCTTCCTGACTCATAGCAAAGAAAAGAGAGCATACAATGAAATAGAAAAGAGGAAAATTCAAAACGAGGAAAAATATTTTTCTTGCAAAATCTGCTTAGCTTACAAGGGAAATAACATTTGCAGGAAAAGGTAATGTCTTTTAATGAGCTATTTGGTAAAATCTGCAAAAGGGAACAAATTTTTAGCTTAAAGTGTCTGACTACCAAACTGTCAGAGATACCAAAAATTCAGCCACAGTCAAGTAAGAATAAGGTGTTTATACAAAAAGCAAAAATATCTGCTTTTATAATAATGATAAAAAAGATGAATGGTAGGACTGTAGTGTCATGTCTCATTGTTTAGAAGAAATCTCTGATTACAAGAAATTTGGGGGTGTTTTCTTTGAGTATCAGACATGCATTTTATCTTTTCTCCCTCTGCAATCAAACATGACTTGTTGAGACTCATTGAAAGAAATAAGTAGCAAAATACAGGTGTGGGAAGCAACCCAGTACTTAAGATTATTATTAAGTTGCAGGCTTTTTTTGCTTCTCTTGTGGTATTTCACAGTTGAAATGCCATAAAATCTTTCTCTAATACAGTTGTGGCTAATGTTTGTAGGTGTCATTTTGCAGACTATAGAAAAGCTTAATAAAAAGAATCAATGCTTCTTTTCAGATTTCTTGAGGTGTATCTGGTATTCATACTCTCTTGCTTTGTTTGCACAGAAATATATTCTAATGGACACATGCCTGTAAGTCAGTTTTAAAAGTTTGTTTTACAGTTAATTCTATTTCACACCGGGAAATGAAACAGTAACTTTGCTATTGAAATAATTTATGCAAACATCATTATTTGGAATATGTCTGACAAAGCACTGTTTTCAAGAAAGAGCATACAGAATAAGTACAAGAAACATCTAAGTAAAATGGAGCTTGATAGCATATGAAGTATGATCAATGTGAAATTGCACACACACACAAAAACAAGTTTGAGAAATAAGAGCTGTTTGCAGCGTGTTTAGTTCCCCCCCTGCCCTGCCCTTGCAGTCTGCCACAGAGCAATAGTAGTCAACACACAATTCATGAGCAAAACATCAAACACTTACTTTAGGGCCATAGTGACACCCAAGGAAATACCCACTTGATCAAGGAGAAGAAAACCCAGAGTTGATCAAATAAAGTGTTATCCCTATATTGTCCTATGTGAACTCTTGAAGAACAATTAAGAGGGCTAATATTTCAATGCTTTGTAGATTTGTGGGGTTCTCTGTGGATCTTTGGTACAAAGTTGTACACTACTGGCCACCTCTCTTGAATACTGAGAAGACAGTCAAGAAGACAGGCAATGAACACCAAGAAATTCTACTGAAAGTACTACAAAAACCTAATTACATGAAATTCATCAGTTACAGGAAGGTGACCAATAGAAGTAAATCTGCTTGGCTAATTAATGATGGAGTGGACAAAAGGAACAGAAAAAGGCAAAACAAGAGGCCTAAGGAAGCTGCAACCTTCACAACTACCTCTGCAAAATGCTGTGACATTTAGGTACTGCTTTGGACAAAAAGGGAGTACTTAAGGACATACACAATTGTATTCCTCCATTTCCCTGTGGGTGAATCCAACAATACCCTATGTGACACTAAGCTACAATCCCTCCCCTTCTTCCCAACACATGCCATTCTCCTAAGAAGAAGCCCTCTATATACAGATATGAGGGATAAAATCTGGGGAAGGAAGAGGGCCTTATGATACTGGACCACAGATAAAATATACAAAAAACGTAATCACACCGACCTTGGTAGCTTCCATGATGATTTTATTGATTTTCTCTTTATCCAAACCTTGCATTCCAGCTTTGTTATCATTAAGGCCCATTCTAAGTAGAAATCCATCATCGCAAGAGCTGTTAGCAACTTTTTTCTTATTGTCCATTGTACTTCTTGAAAACAAGTACCTGTTTTAAGACTTAATATCTGAAAAAAAAAAAAGATTTTGCATCAAATATTTATGTTCCAATTGAACAGTAACAAAAAATAAATTTTGGAATTCATTTGCTTAATTTATTAAATAAGCATTTTATACTTATCCAGAAAACAACACACTTATCACAAATACGAAGACCTGTATTCCTGCAAAGTGGCCACATGAGACCTGCCACACTTATCACCATAAAGCAATTCTATGAATTGTTACTGTTCTGGAGAACAGTAAGCCTCTATTCTTTTATTAACTTACAAACATAGTCTTTTAAAAGTTTCCTAACAGAAATAATGGAGCACCACCAACTTCAGGTAAAGACTAGTACACCTTACATAGGCACATGCTATTTATGCCTATCAGATGAAACAACACTGTTTTAAGCACGAAATACTATTCACTAGATTATTATGTTAGAAGAAAAGAAGTTGAATTATTTTTAAATTACAGAAGACCACTGCTTATTTAGTCCTCGTTCATGCTTGAGAAAAGCCATAGAATCGTTCCCAGTAATTTCTAGCTCAAATTCAAAACTCTTGTTTGTGTTAAAGCTCATCTTTTAGAAACAGATGGCTTAAGTTAAAAGTTTTGAATAAAACCCTATTGTTTAATTCAGGGTAAAAGTCATATATTCTTTTTTTTCCATTAATGTGTAGAGCCATGGTATCCAACTGGTAGAACTTACCAAGCCTTTACTACTCAATTACTTCTATCAGCAATTTCTCATACATGCAGGTACTTCTGACGTGTGAACTTCTGACACCCTCCCTTTTTCTTTACGAAAGTAAACAGCTGAATCCATCAATAGGCTTTAATTATATGGAAAATTGTCTAGTTTTTAAATTGATCTCAAAAAAATAAAGAAAGTGAATTTCATCTTCTATTGAATGAACCTGTGGTCTTGTTTTCACCAGATTTAAACAAGTAGAATTATAGAACAGTTTGAGTTGGAAGGGACCTTTTAGAGGTCATCAAGTCCAAGGCCCTGCAACGAGCAGGGACATCTTCAACCAGATCAAGTTGCTCAAAGTCCCGTCCAACCTGACACTGAATGTTTCCAAGTGTAGGGCATCCACCACCTCTCTGGACAACCTGTTCCAGAGTGTTTCACCATCTTCACTGTAAGAAACCCACTTTTCTTGTATCTAATCAAAACCAATCCTCCTCAGTTTAAAACCATTTCTCCTTGCCATATCACAACAGGCCCTGATAAAAAATCCAAGTGTGATAATGGTATAATGAACTTAAAATATATTTATTACTGGAAAAGCATACAGAAATAATTTCTTCCTACCCCAAGTCATTGACTCATAATCCACTTCAGTTTTCCTGTCATGTAGAAAGAACACTGACTCCTCAACTTCCTCTTCAAGCTGATCCCTGTGACCAGAATCCTCCTCACTTGGAGAAGCCACACCTTTTCAGGCAAACACAGCTGCTCTATTAAATAACCACAAATCACACAAATATAAGAGTGTGACTTTTTTCTTTAAATGCCACTTTTCCACTCCAGGACTTCAGTGGGCCTCATGAGCAACCAAACTTAAGAAGGTCATTATGTATTTTTGTGTTTAGAAATTAATTTTTGCTACTAAAGAACCACATAGATGACTTAAAAATTATTGTTCATATTTTCCTGAAGATCTTCTACGGAAACATACTAGACAACTGAAGTCAAGATATTAAAGAAAGCCATATTTACAAAAAGGTTCCAACAAAAATATCCAAATTTTAGTCATATACTATTAATTCAGATTATTATCTCTGATGTCTTCTGAAAATGCAAGATCAGGTATGTAATGCTGTGTTTATCTCCAGTGTGTTGTATTTCAAAGAACAGAAGTTGTTGTAGAGACCAGAACTATTTTCCTGACCCTTTAGTAGCACTTGAGCTTCTATAACAGCTTCTGGGAACAGGAGCAGCTTCATAGCTCTGATGCGTATCTCTCAAATACCATGACGCTGAATATTTTCATAAATTTTTCACTGGCAGTAGGGCAATCTCTTACAGTTAGCATTCACATTTACCAGAGCAGTTTGCTAGACTTCAATCAAAGGAAAAACCACTGCATCCCACACAACATTTCAAGTTTCAGTTCATGTTCATAAGCACGCCCATATCAGCTAGTTCCCAACAATTTCATGGTTACTGGCAATCTCTGTAAGCAACAGGCACAATTCCCCATAAATATTTTCTTCAAGGTAAATGTGCCTCCACTATTCCTCCTCATCCTTTTATCACTCTTTCCCTTCAAGAAGCTAGAATGAACACAAGATTGCTTTCATTTCCTATTCCAGTCTTTGCAACGTGTTTCAGCTCTTCCTTATTCCTGTCTTTCTCCTAATATACAGAAATTTTTCCCCTTTCTCATTCAGATCACTCATAAAGGCCCAGTTTTACAGCAGAAGCTTTAAACACTAATTTATGTCAGTCAAAAGTCTTCTCTAGCACATTGTTACTTATTCAACAATAAAACGAAACCATGATGGAAAAAATAATTGTCTTTTAAAAGTCTCATAAATGGTGGTCTCTGATGTATTTAATCTTTTTAGCTTTTTGTGTGCAACAAAATACATTGCTAGTACCAGATGAGCAAAGGTCCAAATATCAAATAGTACCTTAGTTGAAATTAAGAAGAAATATTTATTTCAGGACATGACATTAGTTCTCCAGCCAAGATTAAAGGCGTAGAGAAGAGAAAACTTGAATAACAACTGATACAATTTCTATCTGCTTAACATGAATAGAAAATGAATATTACCTTGGTTTCAGATTAATGGGTCTGAAAAAAATACATAAAATATTTAACATATTGAAGTGAATCACAATAGCTACAATAAAACAACAGATACAGTACTGACAGATAAAAAACAGTGGTCATCTGCAAACTGTCATCATAGACAAACTGAAAATGGAAATATTTAAAGGTAATACAGAAGCAGAACAGCTTGAAACTATGCAAAATGTGAACAAAATGTCAGTGTGGACTGTGGTGAGGACAAGTAGTAACTATTTCAATTAACCTAGAGAAAACATTTAATTTGTGATGACACAATGTTATAAATTTGTTTTGCTAAAACAACTTGGAAAAAGTGGGTAAAGGTTTAGAGTCTAATGAAACACTAACTCAGTCTAGGCAGAGTGACAAATATTTGGCATGCTGTCCTTCAAGAAGTTGTCGCAAGACTGAGCTGTTTCCTCTGACAGAACACACTACATCTCTTTAAGCATCACGCTGAGTAAGCAGATGTGAAAGGAGAGAAGTCCGTGAAAGCAGTCTACAGTAAAATACTATCCTATTATTCCTGTGATTTGGGAATGAGAGGAAATAGGGTGGATGAGGTAACTTTCCAGTTGCTACAGGAAGGTACAGAGAAAGACTTTGGCAGTGAATGCCAGCATTAATGTAAAACAAGGGGGGAAAAAATGTGGAGAGGAATCACAGAACACCACTACTGAGTAGAAACATTTATTAGTAACTTGGGATGCTTACAAGTGGAAAAAAATCACTAATAAAATCCCAGCCAAGCTGTTCTAGAAGCAGGCACAGAACTCAACTGTACTAGCCAGACAGGACTACATATTTGTATCAATTTTTGATTGTATTTTGAAAGTATTAAGAGACTGAAACAGCAATAAAGTCAGAGCAACAATTTAATTTCATGTGCCTCTACCTTTATTCAAATTGAGCATATTTTTGAACAGTTGACTGAACCAGCATGAAGGAAATGGCTTGTATTTGTACTTGATGTACAAATGTAGAGAACGAATAAAGGAATACCTTCCAGAATCCTTAATTACATAGGCTACTTCAGAAGAAAATCAATATTAACCATAATTTCAATGACAAGGTCAAGGTGTTAATAGTTCTGTAAAATCACTGAAAGCACAATAAACAATTAACAAAGCTAGGACTTCATCCATTCTGGGACAGAAATGAAATTCACTTGTACCAAAGACCCTACTTCACAAGTAAGCATTAAATAATTTATCTGCTTCACTAATTTTTGCCAAGCATTAAACAGTTCTTGAAGAATAAAGAATAGAAGAGTGAAATGCAGAACAAACAAGTTGAGGGGACAGATTCAAGAGTAACTCTCACTCCCAACCTTCCAAATGTCTCCTTTGCACTGGAAATGATTGCAGCTGGAAACCACCTCAAAACAAAATCTCTGGGTGCTACTGAAACAACTCCCAATAAGACCAGAACTCATCTAAATCAACATTCTTATTGGAAAATACTTGGGTTTTACTCCAACTGCTAATTAGATTGAACTGGTGGCCACAAAGCTACACTTCTTATGCCACTTGCTGCACAGAAGTGTCTTCATCCAGTCTGTGTAAGCAACACATGCATCATTAAAGAATAAAACCCATCTAACCCACCTCAGTAAAGAAAATCATGTCCTAATAGTCAGGGCCTTTGAACAATAGATTTCACACAAATTGCTTTATTTCTTTAATTTCTAAGACAATAACAAACATAAATTCAGCAAACTAGGAAAATTTAACCCCACTAGAATGTTTTTAACATTTCGGATATTTAAAAGGTTATGCTACAAACTCCATAGAACATTTTATTTAATAGTGCTTGATTTATCCATTACTTGGATAAGGATTTTATCCCAAAATAGTAACAATTATATTAATCATAGAACATCCTGAGTTGAATGGGACCCATGGGATCATCAAAGCCCAACTCCCGAGCCTGCACAGGACAACCCCAAGATTTACATCATGTACCTGAGAGAATACTTATGTATATAATGTATGCATATTGCATACTTTCCAAAAAGAAGTACACCTGTCTTTTCTGAGTATTCATTTGGCAAGGAAACACTCTGGCTTGATCAAATTTAGCAAACGGTTTAGCTCTCATTTCCTTGTAAAAACTTGTTCCTCTGATAATGATTTAAGTATCAGTTGCTTTGAAGTCTGTCCTCAGCAAGGTAAACCACCAACAAAGGCATGTGCAAGCAAGTACATCAGACTGTCCTTCTGAACTATCTACTCAATTCCTTTCAGCCACAGATGGGTTGATATTTACAAGAGCCCTGCTTTCAGAATAGCCCTGAGAAGTCTTCCATCAATTTTAATCCTGTAGTGATTTCAAAAAAAAAGGAACTGGCAAAAGAAACTCCACAACAGTATTGTCAGCATTTAATATACATTGTGTTAACAACCTAGGTTTCCTACTAGTGCATTCAACGCTGTTACTGTTTTCACTATTCTCTCTCTCTCAATATATAATAAAATCTGGGCTTTCAGAAAACAGAATCTTCCGATAAAGATGTAAGTATTTTTACAACTGTAATCAGCCAAGGTACATGAAAAATTAATATGGAACAGAAAACTGGAACATAATTCATGGAAGTGAAAATGGCACTATTTTTCAAGTAGCAGCTGACTCAGTATTTTGCAAAAACAAAGATCCCATATAAGCACCTAGACTTAGCCCTGAAGAAAACGAGGCCTTAGAATTATGTCTTTTCTATACTCATTGACTTTAGGATACAGCAAATTAGTCAAATCCATCCTTTTGAAAAGTAAATAATTCACACTGCAAGTAAACAGATAATAGAGACAGCTTCTGACAATGCCCAAAATTAAATGCCAAAATATGTATTTTATTCCATTCATCAAACTGTTCAAATAATTCTTCACTTATGTGAAGAGCAAAAGAAGTGGAATACTCATCTCCTATCAATTTTCTGCAGGCAGGATGCAGTGCAATTCTTTTCTAAATTCTGCTTTCAGTTTCTCTGTCAAAAAACCCTCATGTCTTTGAAATGTCAAAGTTTATCTGAAGGACAAAGAATCATCATATCTTCTTCTGTCTCTGCTCTGCATTTTCAACTGAAGACCTTTTCAACTGAAAGATTTATTTCAAGTTTCTAACTAAGTTTTCCCAGCACTTCCTGATTACTGAAAACAAAGGTTTTAGCAATTTAATCCATAAAGAATATAATGAAGGAACTGAACACTTAATAACAACATTCATCAGTAAAAACTACATCATAGGTGATGTACTTATCTGCAACAAGGCCTCTACAGATGTGTTTAGTGACAACATATTCATACATTATTTATTTTTATTTTTTTTACTTAGAAGAAAAACCTTAATTCAGTGACTCACAGAGACCACAATTGCTTTAGAAGAAATTGTCTGAATCATTAATATTTCTGAGCCCATACTATTAGGCAATATGCTGTTGCATAACAAAGCTCCTTAAAGGATCCTCTTAAGAAAAATAGTCTCAAATTTCAGAACAAACATGATCATGTTCATGAACATACTAGGAAGTGTTCATATACTAGGGGTGACTTTTAAAAACTTACAACGAACACCCTAAACCAGAAGGTATGATAGTGGAAAAAAGATATACAAATAGGGAGAAGAAAAAAATAAAGATATTTATAAAGTTACCCACTTTACACTGCTTATTATGACTGACATCCCTAGAAGTCAAACTCACCCCATTTTGTATTATAAGTAATGTGTCAGCAATATAGAACAACACTATCTGTTGTGCTGTTCTGACAAAGGTGATGACTATTTATTTCCACCTAAAACAATAATTTGTAAACTTCTAGCCATCTCAAGACACTAAAAAGGGTACAGACTGGGGATGGGGTGACTTCCAATGAAAGAATACACACAGCAATGAAACACAAAATAAAGGTTCAGTAGAAAAGGCACAGAAGGGGGTAGAGGGGAGCGAGTGTACCAGCACATCAGTTTGATCTTCTCCATTTCCCATGCTTTAGTTTGCATCCCAGATTGGTCTTGGGGGAGGCAAACCAAATTCCTTTCAAACTATACTTAACTGGAAGACTGTGCTTCCAGAGCACACCTGCCACATGACAATTGTTAACGTATGTGCCCTCCATGGGATCAGAGTACTGTAGTCCAAAAATAAACCTCTCGAAGCATTTATAAGAACTTCCAGTCCTCAGCATTAAATCTTTCCTTTACACATCTACGCCCACTGCACCACATGCTTGCTAATACACATATGGCCTGATCTCATTAAGAGTAACAGACAGCATGTTATATTTTAAAAAGACAGTTGGAACATTTAGAAAAAAGAGGTGATTTACACAAGGTATTCACAATCGCAATACGGTTTTTGGAAGAACACAAACTGGTGACACTGTGGGAAAAAATAAAACGTATTTGGAGTATGTGGCAGATGTAAAAAAAAAATCTACTAGCTAGCATAGACAGTGCATTATATGAAAAGCTGAAAAGGCAAACCTTTTAGCATCCAGTATTTTTTCATTTAAAGTTTGGTTATAAAATGCTAACCAGACTTAATAATCAAAACAAATATTCTCTCTATAAAGGATGAATATGTTTGTTGAACAACCTGAAAAAATATCTCCCTAGGCATTTTTATTTTTTAATACCTGATTGAGTCAATCAGTGCCCTGGAGGGGGAGGAAAAGAAAAAAAAAAGGCAAGCTACTTCTGTAACTAAGTGAAAAGTCACAGACTGAAAGCATAACAGGGAACGGCTATGTACACAGCACTGTCACTGCCAAAAGGACTTGCTCAGACATGTCTCTTCTCCTCCTGCTCTGGATCAGGGTAAAGAAGCTCATTCAGAGTTTAACGGGTTAACACAATTGGCTTTACAGGTGATACCGGTTAATTTCAAAAATGTATGCAGAGAAAAACTATAAATTATTCTCATACATACCAACATTTACAAAACCTGACCACTCTGCTTGCTTGATAAATACAGTACATGGCAACTGACACTAAGAATTAAAAGTCAGGCTTGGTTTCTTTCCAAACAGATGGTTAATCAAAGAACATAGGTTTGTGATAGTGATTTATGTTTTAGAAAATTGTCTAAAGTAGCACCCACAGTAGACTCCTGTAATAGTTTTTTTCTGTGCATTGCAGTGATTAGACAAACATTACGATGTCTGTGGCTGTCCTTTATTTCTAATTGTTTAGGACAATGATGCTTCTTCATGAATCACTCAGTGCTGCATTTATTGTAAATATCTTTATACCTGAGACTTAACACAGGCATGAATATTATTTAACTTTTAGCTTCTACATATTGAGAATGCATATAAATGGACATAAATGTATATAAATTCTCTTTCAAAAAAATATTAAATTCTCACAGAAATGTCAAACCACCGAGCATGGGAAAATTTCACAAGGACTAGTCATAAGGATGAAGAGAGAGGAAAGAATACTACAGCATTGTTCTTGCGATACAACCAGAAGTATAAATTCCAAAACTGAAATTTCCTCAACCAGCATATTTAATGCACTTCCCCCCCGCCCAAGAAATCACGAGAAAGGAGATGAGTTAGTACGAACCGTAAGTCCTTCTCAAACCACTACACCTGCCCAAAAATCTTGAAGGTTCAACGGTGGGGTTGGGTTTTTCCCCCTCTCTGCAAATATTCCTCTATCCATAAACATGGACGAATACAGGTGTGTCAGACTTAAGTCTGAAGAAAGAAATCAGCGGTTTGTTCCCTCAACTGCGAAAGCAGTTTGATAAATGGATGCCAGGACACCCGCAGTACCTCGCAGCTGGTGCCGAACGCCGACCCACCAGAGTACCAGCTCTGCCCGTCCCACGCCCTGGGACATCACAGGCGAAGTGGAACCGGCACGGACCCGCCCTCCCGTCACATTTCACCGGAGCCGGCAGCACTTCCCGCCCCTTCCCGCCGCCTCCACCACCTTTGATTAGGGAAAAGTTTGAAGTTCACACCCCCTCACCTCCCCGAATCCCGCCAGTTCGAGGAGAGGAAGGCGAGGCTGCACCTCCTCACCCTAAAAAGCAAGCAGAGCCGGAGAGACGCTTCGCCTCGCTAAAGATAAAGCAAAGGATAAAGCAAGAGACAAAGCAAACATCCCCCGAGCAGCACCACCGCCCTCGGGAGCGGAATTCCCCTCACCGGGGGCACTGATGCGAGACCTGCCGACACCGTCAAGGGAACGACGAAATCAAGATGGC
The DNA here is from genome assembly GCF_025592945.1 of Manacus candei. NCBI lineage: Eukaryota > Metazoa > Chordata > Aves > Passeriformes > Pipridae > Manacus > Manacus candei. The sequence goes on along the minus strand of NW_026138072.1, from coordinate 4,212,274 downwards.
GGCAGTCCGCCGGCAGGGCTGAGACTACACCTCCCAGCATGCCCTGTGGCACTATCGAGGGGAAGCAGCGCCTCGCTTACGGCTCCGCGGTACTGGACTACACCTCCCGTGGGGCGCCGCGCGGCGGGGCTGGCGGGGGGGGACTGGTGAGTGGTGGCTCGGAGCGCCCGCCTCCCCTAAAATGGCGGCGGCGGCGCGCTGAGCGGGCGCGCGCTCGCCCCTCCTCCCCTCAGCGCCCCGGTGTTGTGGCTCTGGCCGCGGGCGGGGTCTGTGGGGCCTCGCTGAGGGGAGCCTGGGGCTGCGAGCCTGGTCGCCGGCCGGTCGCTGGCAGGTCGCTGGCAGGTCGCTGGTAGGGGTGGGCGGCGCTCGACGGCGGCACCCGCTCAGGTAGAGCCCGGCGCTCCCGTCCCTTCGGCAGGAGGAGGAGGAGGCTGCTGTGGGCGGGGGCCGCTCCGGCTCTTTCCCAGCTCGGCGGTGGCTGCGGCTCCGGGCTCCATGTCGGACAACCAGAGCTGGAATTCCTCCGGCTCCGAGGAGGACCCTGAGACCGAGCTCGGGTTGCCCATTGAGCTCTGCGGGGTGCTCAGCAAGGTAAGCCGCCTCTACCCCCTTCCCGCAGCCCGGCGCTCCCCCATCCCCGCTCCCCTCCTCGCTGTCAGCCCCAGGGAGTCAGGCCGAGGGGCCGTGCGGGGGGGTCTGTGCGGCTTCGCGGGCGGCGCTGGCACGGCCGGGGCAGCCGCCACCTGACGGCGTAGCCGCTGCCAGGCAGAGCCGTGCCGGCGCCCGCGCCCCCTCCCTCGGCCCCGCCGCCCCCCGCGCCCGGAGCAGCCCATCCTTCCCCGGGGACAGCTGCGGTCCCGGCCGGCCCCCAGCTCGCCGCCCGTCCGCTGCTGGGCCCCGCGGAGCCGGGCCGAGAGGGCGTCTCCCCGCGCCTCGGGCTCCCGGCCTGGGTGTCGCGGCACCCCGGGAGCTCCCGCAGGCACCGTGGTGGCTCCCCGGGAGCGGGCACGGCTTTCAGTGCGAGTGTTAAAGCAGGGCAATAAAGAAATACTCCTGCAGCAAGAGATAACGGGAGGAACGGAAAAGGAAAATGGCCCTACAGCTTGTTTCCCCTTTTAAAAATAGCCGTATTTTTTTTCCTCTTTTATCGCTGAAAATAAGGTGATATCCAAGTATGTGTCGGGTGGTACCGGGAAATCTTATTTTTAGAAGTACTTTGAAGTTGAATATTAAATTACTAAGTTTGACCACTTTTTTTTTTTTTCATTACGGAAAGTATATTCAGAATAATGTTTAGAATTAAAGCACTACGTCTTGCATTTTTTTTCCTGCCCTTCATGATAAGGCTGGGCACAAGCCAACGTAGGAGACATAAGTTACAGGATACAGAGATCTTAAACTTGCCCTGGATGCAGAGAAAGCAGGTCACACTCTGCTTGTTGTGAGGGACTCTCTGAACTACTTCCATCCTGAGAATGGATGTGGATGGATATGCTTCCATCCTTCCAGAGATAAGAAGAATAGTTAGGAGAAAAGAAGGATCTCTGCTTGCATTTGTAAGATCTTCTTATTTAACAGTGGATGCCAGAGGGAGGATGAGATGGCTGTTACAGCAGTTACAATGTGAGATTTTTTGATTGGTGTAGTTTTGCTATTTTGTTTGGGGTTTTTTTCATTGCAAAGGTTTTCTTTGGTAAGATGCTTCCATCATTAGAAGGGATGTAATCTGTGAGATATAATTTATTTTTATGTTAGCAAATTAAAAATTAAGTCCAGGTACTGTTTCTGGCATAGAAGGTGAAGCCATGGCTTCAGACATTCTGTAGCTTAGGTATGTGCAAACTTTTTGCTTTTTTAGATGAACATGCTAAGTGTAGCAAACACTGACTTTCCTGTGAGGAATTTAATCTGAATAGTCAAGTATGGCGAAACCTGTTGCAATGAGTATGTTTGAGGGATAAGGTTACCTTTTGTTAGTTGATACCTCAGTAATTATTGAGACAAACTAATTGAAATGAAATGGTAGCATGCTGAACTTTCTACTAAGAAAATATCTATTTTTATTACTTAAGTTCTAAAATCGAAGAAATAAGCTGCAGTTCGCTAAGTACTTAGTGTTTCAGTAGTTCTGCCTTTCGCTAAAGAGAAAAGCTTTGAAGGAAATGGAGTTATTTGGTAAGAGAAACTTGTTAGAAGTACGTCCTGCTGGTGTTTTGAAACTCTGGGCTTTTTTTCCATTTTGTTTCCTGCTAACGATTTTAAGGTGGATACGAAGAAAGAACTTCAACGTGGAAGAGTATTTCTTGAACATCTAGTTTTTCTAGATGCTTGGAAAAACAGTGGTCACTTCTCAGCCAAAACCTTGTGTTTACCCAAGTATGCTTTAAGGAGTCTCTTAATTCATGGCACACTTGAATTGCAACAGCAAGCTTCGATTGCAACAGCAGATGCAAGATTGACTGCTATATTTGTCTCTCTTAACTTTTTCGAAAAAGAAAAGGTGCTTTCTCTTGCTTTTTTGCCGAAGACAACTTCGGGCTCTGTCTTTCACCTCTTAGGAGGAGCTGGAAACATAAGAGATAGGAAAAGAGAAAGGCAGGAAATAATATACCTCCATAGCTTGTACTACCAGTTCATGTACTGACACAGCTGAGGCTTTCTTTAAGTAATGCTGAACTTAGCAATTAGTTGTATTAAGAGATGAAAAAGGGCTTTATATTTGGAGAGGAAATCAAGGTCTTGCCTACATTTGAAAATTGTTAGGAATTTCTCAGCGGTAATTTTTTTCTTTAGACCTCATCGTCTGATAACTAGAGTTAACATGTAGTTATAGAATATGTGTTAACTAATAAGTGTAGTATAATGTGGAAATAAGGCGGTTGGTTGATTTTTCTCCCCTCCTCATTTTTATATTACAAAATGAAAAATAATGGTTGTATTTAAATGCTAATAAGAGGTTACTTCTCTGAGCTTTTTGTCAAAGAACACTCGTCATAATCAAAGTAATGCTTGCATGATAAGATTGTTTTCAATGCTTTGGTTCTGTTTTTATCAAATTTATAATATTTTTACTGTGATTGAAGACTAAGCCCAGTGTATTGTCAGAATTATAGGATAGTCCTGATTTGCTGTCAGTATGATATGATTCTACAAAATGCAGTTGGGAAGATGTTGCAAAGATAAGATTAATAATCAGAACTTTTAGTCACTTCTTACTACATCTCTCTAGAATTAATCCAGAATTTGTTCCTGAAAAATCGGTTTTATTCCATGTGTGAATGTGAAGTCCCTAGAAAAATCTGAACAGCAAAAGCATGATTGAATGTCTGCTGATAAGCAAGTATCTTCTTTGTGAAAGTGGTTAGAATTAAAACCTAAAGCAGTGTTAAATTGATAAAAACCTGATTCCTCTAGGCACAATAGTTATTTACTGTATCATGAGATAATGGCATGATTTTATTTCTATGAAGAGAACTTTATATGACATTTTATATAAAATTTATTTCATGTTCCCTTCAAGTCTTTTGACCTAACTCCCAATTTTATATCAGGTACCTAAATTCTCTTTAGTAGTTAATGTTTGATTTTTCTCCCTTCCCCAGTTTCCTCAATTTGTACTATCAGTATGTTTATTATCTTTATTGTAACTGGCCTTGGCAATGCAGTTGCAGTCAAGACATCTGTCTCTATATTGACTCTTTGGGACAACTGAGTTTTTGTACCTTTAGGAGTTTGTAAAATTATTCTAGGAGCTCTGAGTAGAAAAAAGTTCTCAGTTGGGAAGAACTTGTAAAAATAAGTTGCTTTTTTCTGAAGGTGCTCAAAAAGCCTGAAAAATATCCATTTTACTTCCTTTTATTGTTATGTTTCTATTAGCTGATCTTTGGAAATTCTTTTTATAGTGGACCAACTACATTCATGGGTGGCAGGATCGATGGGTAGTTCTGAAAAGCAACACACTCAGTTATTACAAGTCTGAAGATGAAACTGAGTATGGCTGCAGAGGCTCTATCTGTCTGAGCAAGGCTGTGATTACAGTAAGTACTATTTCATTATTGCCATTATTTCATGTTTTGAGGTGTTATATGTTTGTATTTGGTGAAAGGAAATATGGGTATGGCTAATTCTCTTAGGTCATCTGCTTATGACAGTGAGTGGTGTCAGTGGAACACTGTGAAGCAGGGCAAGGAGTTCCTAATAAGAAAACAAGCGGTTCTCATTTGTGGCTTCAGTGAGCAGCATTTTGTTTCTTACATTAGAGGTTTTTGTGGGTAGAGATACTGTTTGCCTCTGAAGGCTGCACCATTTTTTTCCCAGGCCCCAGACCAACTTCCCAGAGGAGGTGCCATCTTTCACAGTCTTTGCACTAGAGAGAGAAGGTTTGACTGTACTTTCTGAATATGACTCTGTAGAATGTTTCCAAGGGGAAAATTTCTTCTAAAACGTGCTTGCTCTGAACAAGTTTGTGTGTTGCTGTAAAAGAAGGTTCAGAATACACTGATAAGAGGTAAAGAGCCTACATATAAATGAGCACAAGTCTTATGAGGATTGGCTGAGGGAGCTGGGATTGTTTAGCCTGAGAAAAGGAGGCTCAGGGGGTACCTTATTGCCCTCTACAATTACCTGAAAGGAGATTTTAGTCAAGTCTAGTTTGCCAGATAACAAGTTGCAGGACGAGAGTAAATGGCCTCAAGTTGTACCATGGGAGGTTTAGATTAGATATCAGGGAAAATGGCTTCAGAGAAATGGTTATAAAACATTGGAACAGGGTGTCCAGGGAAGTGGTGGAGTCACTGACCCTGGCAGTGTTAAAAAACCTGTGGATATGATGGAACTTGAGGACATGGTTTAATGGTGAATGTGGTGGTCGTGCTGGGTTGGTGGTTGGACTCGATGATATTAGAGGTCTTTTCCAATCTTTACAATAGTATGAAATCTCATAAAGGTGAATTTGTCTTAGATAAAGAAAAAAAATTTGCTTTTTTGGCTTCCAGAATTATGGATATGCATTATGACTAGTGCTTGTCAAAAAGCATACTGTAGCTTTTCTGCAGTACCATTGAATAGTCAGTCCAGTTATGTGATTTAGGTAAAAAGAGCTGGACTTCTGTCTAGCACACAAATTCCTAGAGTAATAGTGTTAAATCTTACTATTTATATTCTTATTCCACCAAATATGTGGGGTTTTTTTCAAACCGAATTAAAGATGACAAATGAGAAGTATTCTCTTTCTTAGTAATAATCAGCTAACAACTAGAATTTTAATAAACACATCTTGGTTTGAAAAAAAAAACTGTATTGATAACATCAACCATATGCATTTTGGAAAAAAAGCTTGTGAAGGAAAGGAGAGTTTTACATATATATGTCTGACAGGTATCATACTCCTCTATAAATTGAAACAGATCACCTAATGTATTTTAAAACTGTTTTTTAAACTGCTTAAACTTTTTAAACTTGCTCAAGATGTTGCTTAATCAGGAATTTATCATACATAACAACAGTCTCTAGGAGTTCTGACTTAGCCTCTGCTCAGGACTTCCAAAAAGTTTTCAAGTTCACTAGCAAGAGGCTTAGCATGCCAACCAGGAAGAGACAGGAAGGTGCTGGCAAGCATGTTGATGAAAGAACATCTGGAAGCACACTGTAGAGCACATCTCAGCATCCTGAATTCCACTTGTGGTGGTGGAGTGAGAGGTTATAGTGATGCTGCCATTTCTGCTGGAATGTTTTGATACATTGCAGTTTGTAAAGCGAAGTTGGCGAGCATGTATTCTGACTAGTAATTATGTAACACTGGAACGTCTTACAGGTAATTTTTGACTCTTCTGTCTGGCACTTGTTACATGTGGTAACTTGGAATTGAATTGTTGCATTCAGTTTTCAGTTCCTGAACTTCTTGACTACATTGAGAAAGAATTAAAAGTGTCCACAATTTTAAAAGTTAATCTGATATTTTAGTTGTTCCATTTTCGTTCAAGTTCATGCTTTCTGAGTGGTATTTGACAGTCTAATTGCTTGACTGTAGTTTGAGATGGTATCCCTGAAAGCTAGTAAATTCCTGTTAATTATTTCTAATTGCAATTAAAATTATTGTTGTGTAAATTTTAAAGATCCAGGAATACCATTGGATCATGTCTCTAGGATGTAGAAATATGCTTTCGAAACTGTCCTGTGAATATTCTATCTCTTAGTTTTTCAGAATTCATACTTCTAAGTCAGAGTTTTAGCATGAATGCTTCTGGTTTGATAGTTTTGTATCAAATTGAATTTTTTTTTTAACTTAAGTTTTCAATTGAAAATTGCTTATACTTAAATGTAAATTTTTAAAATATTCTTCCTGAGGTAGATAGTTAATCTTTATTCTGTGTCCTTGTAATGTCTTTACTAACTATAAGCTTTCTAGTATGTATTTAAATGCATAGAACACCAAGCTGCTAAAGTCAGTGTTGAGATGACAATATGTGACAACTACCATTGCGGTCAGTGGAACTTACTCTTTACTGCATGGGTTGTGATTACTTTGGTAGGGAAGGGAAGTCAGGTTTCTTACTGGTTTAATGTCAGTTGAACTGATTTGATGTAGTTGGGATCTTAATCTTTAATATTTTTCATCAATCTTTCACTATACTGTAAGTTCAGTTTCCCTTGATCTTGCTATCCAAAGACAGATGTAGTAACTACTTTTGTCCTAACCTGGTGTATTTCAGTAAGTCTTCCTTCAGTACCATGCAGGACATGAGCAATATGAGATGTTGTTCGTGGCTGTAATGTTTCTTTGTAGGTGGTTGGAGTTTCATGAAGCTTTCTTTTAGGCACTCAGATTAGGTATGCGTGTTTGAATCCGGGGGGGAATGTAATGATTTTCTGTGCATAGTTAATTCTACTCCTATTACAGAATGTCCATGTTTTGTTGATGTATAAGCATAAGTTTGGAAAGCTGCTGTCACTGAGTAGTCTTACCGTACTTCCAGCAATGAAGATCAGTCTAATTCTAAGTCATAATATTAATTGAGACATGAATCTTGTATGCAGAAACCCACAGTTGTTTCTCCTCTTGTTTTATCATTTGTATTGCATTGGTTAGGGATTGATAGATAATTCTACAGGGATATTTTGTAAAACACTCGTCTCACCCCTCTATTTGATGAAAGGCAGACTAATTAAATTAGCTTTTTTGGGTGTTTCAAGTGCAGAATTATATTGTCATACCTCCAGAACAGGTATGGTCTTGTGACAGTAGTCTTTAATTGAATGAAAAATATGGGATCTGGTTGGACTACTTGCTATATTAACTCCTGGGGCTCAAAAGGGCTGATTTTTCTGGAAGAAAGCACTAAAGGATGAATATTTATTGTATACTCACTGGATTATCTCAAGTAATGAACCATCAAGAACTGGCCGTGTGAATTAGGTTTGTGGAAGGACAATGAAAGTCATTATATGATGTTGAGTTGCTTTTATCCAACTAAGAAAAAACATCTCAAAGGTGTTTAGTTGGTTTATAAAAGGGTAGAAGCTGAAACTCAAGTTAAAAGTTCTGCTATGTAGTCAATGGATGAGAGGAAATTATGGGTGTTATAAAAAGTTGATATATGGACAAATTTAAGCTTTGTTGTATTAATCTCAGCATACTAAGTAACTTTGGTAGGTGGTTGTCAGTGCCAGATGGTCTTTATTAAAGACACTCTTCTTTATCTTAAAACTTCGTAGTTCTTTCATTCCTAAAGTCAAACTTCCAATGGAGAATTAATTCTGTGCGCGTGATTAAGAGTGGATCCATGGAAGTCCTGTAGAGGTGGACCTTTGGGACTCAGTTTTGGAGTTGGAAGGTCTAGGGACTCTTATTAAAAGAACAAAGAAAATACTCTGTAGACCTGGAAGTTCAACTTTCAGGGGGACAGGTCTTTCAGCTTGTATTTTCTTTGCCTTGATTACTGTGTCTGTTCATATAGTGTCGTCACCACTGTTGTACAGAGTGACTTGTACATGACTAACTAATGTAATCACAGCATGATAAGTCAAGAACAGCATGCTGTGACCCCCACTTGAGGCAGTCTTGCAGCAATGCCATCACTGATTTAATCATGGTAGTAATTTATATTAATAGCTTCTCAAATCTCTTTATAAATTCTTAACAATGAAGTGTTTATCTGGTGAATTCTAGGGTTTTTCCAGAAAGGATTTGCCTGGTCAGGATAGCTCTTCTGCATGGACCCATACAGACAGTCTTGAAAAATGCTTAGAGAAGTGTCATGCTTGATAAAGTTTAAGAACGCTTAAAGTCAGCCATGTGTGAACTTTGTGTTTTTTGTCACTAGAGGTGACTGCCTACAGAGGAGGAGGTCCAAAACCTCGAGTTTCAACTTAAAACTTCAGCTTTTCTTCAACTTGCCATGTTGTTTTAATCCAGTGGTTAGTCTTCATCTTCCTTCCTGTCTATATTACTGATGTAGAAAAACTTTTTGGTTTGGTTACTTAAACAAGATGCAATACCTGTGATGCAGTGATTTTTTCTTGGCTTAGGTTATGCTGCAGTGATGTACACTGATATCAAAATCTTTATGGAAACATGCTATTGGTTATTAGTTTGGGGTTTTTTAGAACACTTTGTTTTTATTGTGTTGTAACAAGATGTTTAGACAGGTCTGTGGAAGCGCCTGAACCAGGACTGAGCAAAAAATTCAGTTTACATAGTGGAGATACTTTCAAGTAAACTAGTTTGTTGGTTTCTTTTTTTAAGAAACACTTAATTCAAAGGCACAGTTGCTTTAAGAAGGCAGTAGTGATGCTTTGTATTAATATACAAATTGCAGCAAGCCATTTACCTTCAGAATGAACTTCTAAAAGGTGAGGGTTTTGAGTATCTGCTGTGAATATCTGGAGCTCAGGAGAAGCAAGAAGAAAAGAAAATGGAAGTCTGCAGAGAGACGGCTTAGTGAGTTGTCTTAGCTTTTTCCCCCCTAAGTTGTAATAAATTGCTGTTGTAAAGAACTTCATAAATATTCATTTTATAAATTAGGGCAGATATAAACATGTGTTAGTTTTAGTCTGCTGAAAGAACAAGAACACTATAATGAAAGAGCTAAACTGGTAGTTTTCAATTTTAAGCTTTCCATTTCATTATATATAGTCTGAAGAGAGTGCGACATGTTTGTTTCCAGTAATCAGCCACTAAAATTAAAAAACTTACCCCACTTTTTAGAGATAGGTTAGCTGAACAGCTGCCCTTCTTCATAGTACTTCTATTATATTTATAGTACAACATTGGCCACCATTAATAATTGGGCACTTGTGAGAGGAAGTAGAGATTGACATTTTTAAAAGCAGATTTACAAGTTACACAGAACCTTCCAATGAGAGTTTTTCTTCACTGAAACTTCAGACCTTACAGATATCTAAGTTTTAGAAAAAAGATGTGTGGTTTTTGTTGAAGAAGGTGTCAGTGCTAGACAAATATTCTTGGGAGCATGACGAATTGTGTCTTTCAAAGTAGTCTTTCAAAAATTCACCTTGACATGAATGGTATGTTGCTGTGTTTCTTTTGCGTTTTATACCATGTCAAATGTGTCTTTGACTCAGATAGTGTGGTAATGTATAGAAGTGGACCCACTTGGATAACTAATATGGGTAAACTTTGGATTTGTTCATTTCTAGCTACTGCTTCAAAATTTGTTCTTGATAACAGACCTGCTTATGATAAAAAAATGCTGTAATTGCAGTTTTTGTCCACTGATAGGTTTGATTCAGTCTGTTGCTAGTTTAGTTGAACAAGAAGTGATAGGGTTTAGTTGGTAAAAGCTTTTATTAAGAAAACGAAGCTATAAATCTATGCCCTGGGCAGAAACACTAGCAGTAAATTTGTAATAATTGCTAATTGCATGGGAAAATATTTTTTCCAACTGTCTGAGGTTGGAAAACAATCTGGTTTAGTATGATGTGATGAGCATTTAATTGAATAATTAATTTTCTGTAATTTGATAAAGTGCTTCCTCAACCATAATTGCTACTAAAAAGATGGCCTGAGTAAACTAAGACATATAATACAAGCCCTAACTAGATAAGGGTTTATTTAGGACGTGGCAATTAGTACTTTTAGGCTTTGGTGTGTGCCTCAAATAATCAAGTAGCTAAATCCAGACTGGTGGAAGATCTTGGTTAAATGGGAAACAGATATTCTAAATAGAGGCAAATGTGGCCAAGAGTACTTACTCATATGTGAAAGGCCAGAGGTGATTCTTTTCTGAAGAGGAAAATGCCAAAGAGCAACAGGAGAGTGAAGAAGAGAAAAGGAGGTAATGCCTGGGAGATAATGATACTGGGCTGCTGCTTGTGCAGCAGGCAGAAGTTGCTTGAAATGTGGGATTCTCCTGGACAATTAGTTTTAGCACTCACATCCTCTGTTCAAATTTGTGTATGCATGTGAGTTATCTGAACCAGCCATTGATGGGTTAATGTGAAAATATGAGAACATTGCCCAGTATATATCCAAGTGCTATAAAGTGCTAATATCCTTGTCAAGCAAAAACCAATTATTTGGCATGGTGGAGGAATTGATGATTGATAGTGTGTATTGAAGAAATTGTCAGAAATGGAAAAATACACACCTAGATCAACTTAGGTGAGGCTGTTCTGTGTACTATGATGAAGATTCCATAATGATTAAGATGTAAGAAAAAAAATCTGTAATGTGTATTAAGCAAATATTTTAGGATTACTTAATATTGCTGAAGAATTAGTCTTTAGTACTTGAATATAATCATGTGTTACCACACACTTGAAATTAGGGCTGTAATCCACCAGTACTTCCGTCAACTTCTTATTATCAGTGAGAATATTGTTCCCCCACATGACTTTTTATTAAGATAGTTAAATTCTAACACTGTTCGTTATTTGACATCCACTTCAGGATCATAATTCCTGCCCGCGGTTTATGTTGGAGCAGGTTCATGCTGTGGAGCGTTTCTCACAGATGCTACATGAAGTCTTAAATATTCAGTGTTTGCATTAGGTGCTAACTATGATTTTAAAACTCAGCAATTTTTTCTATTGTATTTGCAATCCTTACTCTTGCTCAATCTGAATTTCTGTGCATTTTCATAAGTTCGATTAATAGTTGATTTCTTGTTCATGGATACAGTTGGTTCATGTGTCACTCCGTCCAGCATTGTAGTGTTGCTCAATAGTCCTCCTAGGCAACTCACTGTTGGTTATCTGATGTGTCTTGTGATAGCCATTAATGATGTTTTCAACAGCTCTATTTAGGATTTGTGCAATATTGGACCTCACTTTTGGATATGCATAGAATGATTAAGTTGAAAGGTCAGAATACTTTTTTTTATTTGCTAATATGCAGCTGCACTCAACCATATGTTTTAGTTGCTTTCTGAAGTCACTGTCTTACCAGCCTTTCATTTTTGTCCATACATGGAGAATAATTCTTCATAGATAATTAGTTGAGTGTTGTTTTCTCCTTCTCCTAATTCATGTTTTTTCTCCTTTGGGCATAAACTTTAGTTGCTGCTTTTCTCTTGTTCCGGGTGAATTCTGATCAATGTGAATTAGATCAAGTAGTCTGGCGAACTTCAGCCACTTCTGAAATCTGTTTAGTGTGTCTTTCCACTCAACTGATTGAGGTCCATCTTTGCTCAGTTAAGAGGACTAGTTGGAACAGAATGTACTACCCCATGTCTCCAGGCACTTAACTCTGATTGTACTGTGACTGGTGTCTGATATATTCTTAAAGCTTTTTAAGTTGCTGCCTTTTAAGGATGATACTCTTTTTCCTAAGCTGTCTTTTTAAGCTCTTTCAGAACTAATTGTGTGTATAGATATATATGTACAAAAATATATAAATATATGAAGTAATTAGAGGAAGCTGTGATGAAAGAATTTAAACTGACAATTCAGGTCAATTTTAAGTTTAGAATGAAAGGCTGGCATTTTTAGGCTGACATTCATTAGCAACATGCTTTGTGCTTTTAATTAGTTCTTACATGTTATTAATTATTGCTACACATTAGTTCTTACACACTAACTATTATTGTTATGTGTTCAAAGCAGTCAGTTGTATATCTGACATATCCTAAATTAGCTGTAGCTATTCGGTACCATGTAGTACCAGTATCATGTAGCTAGCCTGATATCCTTGTTCTCGATGGTCCTAGTTGCTGAGGTTAACCTAACCTGATTTAAGAGCTCTTCAGTAAGGGGTGGGAGGAGGTGACAGGACAGGGACAGAACTCAAGTAGGCATCTTCTGCCAACACCTCCCCCCACCGAATTAGGATTTTTTGTAACCATCTTTTATAAAATGATTGAGGTGCATGACCCTGGACTGCATGTGGTGTCATGCTGGAGAGGAGTTCCTATCCCAAACTGCAACCTTTTTGCTTCTTTACCCTTTTGCTCAATTGTTAGGTTTTTTCTTTTCCTCTGGAGTACCTGCTCCCACCAAGAGCAAAAACAGCCTTCCCGGCTCTGGGGGTTGCATGTTTTCACTGACCAGTATCTGATCATTAAGGAGTTGTTTATGGTTCTGGAGGCCTCTGCTTTTCATCTATGTCCATAGTTTTAAGATCTTTGATATCACATGCTTAAATTTTATATCGTAAAGAGACATCTGGTACCAAGGTCTAGTTCATAGAGCCAGTTTTCATAAGATGTTGATAATGAGCCTTACGGATCAAGACTTGGACTTGCATAGTTAGCATAAGTTCTGTTGCTAATAATATTAATACTGCATTTATGGAAATGCTTATTCAGTTGTACTATGTTAAGTTGCTTATGTTTGTATTCAAATGAAGCTAATCTTAAATTGTAGTGTGCTGCCTTCACAGGTACAGCAGGCCTCTGTTTTAGCTGCAACTCCACTGATTTCCTGAAATTGGAATTTCCAGTCCCATCACCATAAATCTAAGTCCAGAATGCTCTAGTCTCTCCACCAGCAAATAGTAGTGCTGTGAAACATTGTTTTTCTCCTAGGGTTGAGTACCTTCTCTGGATACTTGCTCATGGTTTTCTTGTGAAATCTGTATTGTTCTGTTGCTGCTGGTGTATGTGCCGCTGGGTCTTCTGTGCCATGCAGCAGTGCATCATGCAAGGTACAATGAAGCTATCAATACACAAATAGTTATTTTAGGAGTGCAGCAGTGCATAGGTGATTCCTGCTATAAAAATATTATACAAATAACCTTTTAAAAAAGTGATGCACACAATGTTTCTGCATTCTCTGAAGTTGATACAAAGTTACCTGGCTTCCTGCCTCCTTAGTAACTCTATCTTCCTTCTGTGTATGATGGGATTCCTAAGCAGTTTAATTTGGTGATTGATAAACAATTCTAGACTGATGTTTTTCTGTATGGTGTATCATTCTGTTTGTGTTTTTTTTCCATAGCTGATGCATGTAGGTGTTGGATAAACGCAATTAAATTTTCCTCCAAATGGAAGCCTGAGAAGTATCATATGAGTTTTTCTTCAGGGGACTCAGTTCTCTGATTTGGTTCTCACCAAGACAACAATGTATACGCTTCCATTTCCAGTATTTCATATACTGGACTCATTAGCTGATACTTAGCTCTAAAGGCCAGTTTTGAATTAGTTCAAGTTTTGAATTCTTCAGACTGGTCAAACAGGACAGGCCTATTAGTTATATCCTCATTTCTCACACTGTGTATCTAAATCTGTTAATACTGAATCACTAATCCAGGGATCTTGTACGTAGTCACTAGTGGATTAAGGTGACAGCTGCATGCACATGCTGACTTACAACTGTTTCAGTCTTGCCCTCTTTCTTCTAGTAACACAGTGCCATTACATGTCTTCGACTAAAGTTTAGCTGACATTTCAAGTCCACTTCTGTTACACTCTAGGTCTTGCTATTACAAGTAATTTTTTTTTTCAGTAGGCATTTGAAGCACATGTCAGAGGCGTGTTTACATATAAACCAATACAGCATGACTTGATACTACATAGTAATTCCATTTTATTAACCGGGAAATAATTTGATTAAATATTAATTTAAAAAATCATGTACTGTAAGATATTATACTGCGAGATAGACGATTCATCACAAAAAATCTTAAAACTATTTCTATACAATTGCTTCTGCATCTGAACCTCTTCAGCAGGTGTGCAGAAAACCAGATTGACCACGTTTATGCTTGAGAACTTTGGGTTTCAAATTTCAAATTTCAAATGTGGTTTCACTGCTAAAGTACTATGTATAATATATGCTTGATCCAGACTTGAAAGGGCGATTCTTCAATGAGAGAAGTTCTTTGCAATGGATTAAACCTAGCTAATTTTAAAGTTTGCATAGCACGCTACCAAACTAATTCTAAATTCTGCTCATCATGCTGCTGCTTTCACTGGCCGTTACTTTAGTTAGATTTGGAAAGATAAGATTATTATTTAAAAGAATAATAAGTGTTGAAAATCATTTTGAAAAGCAAATATGCTAACTTAAGACCTGAAGTGAAATATTAGTGGGAAAGAATGTAAAAATTTTTAATAGGCCTTTATATTTTTAAGCCTATTTCTAAGGAAGTTTTTTTCCTACATGTGTAAATTCTTTTAAATGTGGTGATGAACAATAAGCAATTAGCCCATATTTGGCCCCTCAAAGGCTCATCACTGTTTTGGTAGGCATAGAGTTGTCCTGTTTATTTGCTTGTTCACAATAAGGTTTTCCTATACCCTGTACAAAAATTACAGCCAGCCAATGCAACTAAAAAGTGGGTTCTTCTTGGTTAAGAGTAACAAGGAAAGTCAAGACATTGTAGTGCAGTGTTTCTGTTGGGTTTTGCTTGGATTTTGGAACTTGGAAAGGGAAACCAGAATTTTGCGTTGTGAATTTTGACAGACCTAATTCCCCTTGACTTTTCTTGGGGCAGCAGGGGGCAAATACAACAGGTAAGAGGGATTAGAATTTGCAACATTTTGAAGGGTTTCAGTACATTTTTAATGAAATATAAACAATGGAGTATAGTGCTTTCTCCAAGTTGCTCTATCTTGGCAGTTAGATCTGGGGTAGATATTGATATAAAAAGTGAAAAACCCTTGCAAAATTAATTACTTCAGTAACTTTAATGTTATACTTCTAAAGCCAAGTGTCTTCAAAAAGAAGTCATAGAGATAAAAAGATCTTGATGAACTTTTATGATTACACTAAGTGAACATGGTGAAGCTGGGGGCTGCCAGGCAGCCTCTGTGAGGAGACTCCAGGTTGTCCTGCAATGAACACAGCCAGTTCCAGTCAGCTTCACTGGACCCAGCACAGGGCACAGCTGAGCCCCTCAGCCATTGCGGTGACACCTCAAGGTAAACATAGTCAGGGGGCCAAAATACCACTCAGAAATGTGTGAGAAAGAGAGGAGTGAGGAAAAAGTGTGAGAAACAGCTCAGAGCAGGAAGAGATGCTCCAGCCACAGAGCAGAGGTCCCCTGCAGCCTGTGGAGGAGACCACTGTGCAGGCATTTCCCTGTAGACTGTGTTGAGAACTGCACCAAACCAGATGACCGCACTGCAGCCTGTGTAGGACCCAACAATAGCAGCTGGATATATCCTGACACAGGCTGCAGTCTCTGAAAAGCCCGTGCTGGAACAGATTTACCCTGAAGAACTGCAGCAATGGACAAAATCATTTCTGGAGCAGGTGAAGAGTGTGAGGAAGGAGTGGCAGAGTTAGTATTAGTGACTGACCACAGCCCTCATGCCCCATCCCCTGTGCCTGCATTTTTAGTTTTGTCTCGTTTCTCACCATCCAACTCTAATTGGTCACAAATTAAATCAATTTTCACCAAGTTTGACCCTGCTGGCAGGAAGTGAGTGATCTCCCTGTCTTTATGTTGACCCATGAGCTTTTCAGTGACTCATAAAGAAATAAAGTAACTTGAGAAATACTTGTTCTTAGTATTTAATACTGCACAAAATCCAGTGTTTTGTAGACCTGTCTTGTCTGGTAAAATTCTAACCAAGCATAATATTATTTGATAAAACACATACTATGATTCAGCTTAAAGGATTTTTCCATTGATAATTTACATACTATTCATCATATAGAATACAACTTTTAAATCATCTCAGTGGTATTTCATTTCACTTTCTTTCTGTTCTTTTTTTTTTTTCTATAGGTTAGCATATTTTCAACCATTTTACATTTTTTAGTCAGAGGACATAATTTCTTCACAGTTTGGATCTGTCATGAATTAAATACTCTCAAAAATTATTTTAAGATGTGCACTTTTCAAAACTTGGCTGAGATTTTCCTCATGCTTTTTTCCAACTAACTAATCACAGGCCTTGCCAATTCCAAGCTGGTTTTTCATAGGAGTTGAAACAGAGTTTTCATATGTACTTTTAAAACTAATTTTTTCAATCATACAGCACAAATCTTAAACTTTTTATCTCTGTTTGGTTAGCACTTCAACATAGGTACATATAAGAAGCGCTCATATGAGTTTTCTGGCATCAAATAGGTTCTTTTTTTTATTTGTTCCCACAGTCAAAGTACACACTTTGGTATTAGTCTCACTTCTCAATAACTGCAGTGTTTTTCTTATTTTGATACACGCTGCTTACTGAAAATCATGGAGTGAAGACATTTTTTTTCTTTATTTGACCTTGTTACCTGCTACCTTATATCACTTTCCCTTTTTCTGTTGCATCAGGTAAGCTACCTTTTAAGGTGCTCAGCACTGTATTTCTAAAGCTCATCGTATAAGATGTTATGCTTTCTCTCTAACATAGGATACTGGTTTTGTCCATTGCATTGAAAATTGTCACATGCACATCTCTTCCTTTGTCTAGTTTGCTGCCTTCTGTTGTGAGGATGTTCCCTTGCTTGTGTGTGAATACAGTCCTCTTTCAAACTTATGTCTGTTTCAAAAGTAATACGATGTAAAAGATGCCATTTATTATATTCTAATAATTGCTTGTGCCCCTCTATCCTTTCTTGTCCTATCCGTATTATCCAGGAATGATCTCTTGGATTTCCTGTTGGAAACTAGAGAGGATAGAGGTGTTTTTGGCATTTGAATGAATACCTCCAGGTCCAGAACCCATTGAATGACCTATGAGCTTTTGTGGTAACTGCTCTGAACATCTTTTTTTTTTTTTTTTTTTTTTTTTTAAAGGAAGTGGTAGTTTGTTCAGGTACCTTGTAACTGGAGGATTTCAGGAAGTTGAAGAATGGTGGAAAAGGGACAATTTTTCCTGAATTCCATGGGAATAGCGGAAAAATCAACCAGTAGATAAATTGTACCTTGCATTATAGGACAGTGACACGGTTCACATGGGAAAGATTGTGTGTTTAGCTCTCTTGAACTGGGAAGCATTGGTTATGATAGTTTGGCTTGCATCTCACTTTCCAGGGTACAACTTTTCATGTCCAATTTCATAAGACATATTTAAGCTGCAATTGGTTTAAAAGTTTTGCAGGCTTATTAATGTGAAGGTTCATGCAGACAGACATCAGAGTTGCAAAGTGGTGTTCCGGTACTTCCCTGTCAGAAGAAGCAAAGGGCAGAATGTACCAACTTGTCTATTAAGTGGAAGAGAAGTGACTGGGGAGTGGTTTGTCCCTATGCACATGCTACAGGCGAAAAAAACCCATAAGTCTGTAAGCGTGGGCTACAGCATTTGCATCAGTGAAATATAAAAAACACTTTATGTTTTATGTAGGAAGAGTAATCTTAAGTCATTTTTACTTAGATAAGGCCTTTTTTGTTTCTTAAAGACTGAGTATTAGTATTTTTAATAGCTTCAGGTATTTGGATATAAGGCCATAATGGCCATGTGTAGGCCATTTTTTGAAGAAAAACTGAAGTTTGATTACCAAAACTTAAATTTGTTTTCTCAATTTTCAGTTACGTAACTTTTGACTGACAGTTTCCTCAAGCCTACCTGAAAAAAAGAATGTGAAGTTCTGCCAACTTGTTTTGAGTTGCTTTAAGAGAAGCAGGGGGAAACATCAGGTTTCATGTTTTAGCTTATAGCTACTACTAAAGTCTTTGATAGTGATTGAAAGCTAACAATCGTTATTCCTTGTCAGAGGAGTTCAGATCATTCGAACTTTTTCCATTAAGAGAGTTTTGTAAAACCTTTTAAGTAAATTAAGTAAATCAAAATGTATTACTTCACAAAATGCCTTTTCCAAAGTAATGATTTCTCACAATTTTGCAATATTTTTTTTAGAGGGAATAAAACAAGTAGTACTTAATATTTGCCTTCATTTTAAAATTATTCTTTTATGAATGTAGTTCTCTTTCAAGATATCATGTCTGATTATGCAGTCCACAGAAAAGTAAATAATGTGGTGGTCTAGCAGGATGAATGAGAATGAGCATTTGAGGTTTTATGGAATCTGGCTTAAATATGACTGGAATTTAGAAATCCAGGAACTTTATTCAGCAGTTGAATAGGTTTTCACATTTAGCTGTGGGCAAAATCAGTGTGCAGCTATACTAAATTTTTTATTCTTCTATATGAAAAGAATTAATTGTTAACATTGCAAATATAAACCTTCAAAAAGCTGCTATGTCAAAAGTTCGAGGATAAATAGCTATGTACTGCCGAACTAGGTAGGTACAATACTTGTCTTCACTCAGTTAATATATGCTATTGCAATGTATAACACTAGTGTATTTGCAGACTGCAATTATATTCATAGCAGTATATGATACTGCTTTTTAGTAATTGAGAACTGTGTCACTAGCATAAATTCAACAGAGGCTATCATCTAGCTAGGCATTCAGATCTGAGAGAGAATAAAGAATGGGAGTTCTCATTTTCTGTAGGCCTCTATTGTTTGTCATGTGTCCTAGTTCCACACTCAGTATTTTCTTAATACAAAAAAAACCTTCAAAAATTTAAAATAATGTTAGCTTAGGTAAGTTTTAGTTCTGCAGTGGGAATAATGGCAGAAGTCCACTTTAATAATTGTAATATGCAGGCTTGAGTTGTATCTGCTGTGAACCACCCTGCCTTTCCTCTGTAGGGAAAACAAGAAATGCCTTTAATACCACTTGGAGTAGTGAAAGAGCAAGTGAAAGTTCCTTCATTCAAGGTGTTTTTCTTTTTTCCCTCCCATGGAGTACTCTTCCATGTTATGAAGTATATAAAAACACTTAAGACTTTCCTGTGTGATTTGCCTTAAGCACCCGAACCAGTGTTTTTCAAGCAGATATTGCTCTGAAGTTTGTTTCATGAATACATCAGGCTTTACAGCTGCATAGCAGGAAGGATTTTGTGGCAATGCAGTCAGCTATGACTCATGAGACCTGAGCTGGCTACTGACTTCCTCAGTAACTGTAGCCAAGTAAGTGTTTCTTCATGTAAACTGTTCTTGCTGGTTTAGAATTTAAGAGCTACTATCCTTTGGTTTTGGACAGAAGGATCTGGGACACTTGAATGCTTGCAATTGCCTTTGTTTCTGCAGGATTCTCTGTGGATGCCTTGGAAGAAAGATTACAAGGCATACCAAAAGGGTGTTTGGGGATGCTGGAGTCCTCTTTCTTGCAGCATATTCTTGCACAGAATTATGATTTAGCTGAGTTTTGGTTGGGTTTGGGGGGTTTTTTTTGTTTGGTGGTTTTGTGGGGTTTTTTAATGCTGGCTCTAGAAGGAGCTCTTGGTGCACACAGCGATTGCCTCTGCCACAGACAAGTCTGTCCAAAAGCAACTTGGAAAATGCTATAAGTGTTTTCTGGTTCTTCCATTCACAGTGTCTTATTGGTCTGGGTTTTATTGCCCAGTGCCCTCTCTATTTATTTATGTATGCTGCTTGAAACTGCTGCAGAGTGCGAAAAAGCAGCATGAAATGAAAATGTAGTGAGTTGAGGTCTACAGGAAGAAGGTGAAGAGAAATGGAAAAGCTTCCAGCAGGTGTAAAGGAGAGGGTCAGACTCGTCTGAGGAGGATGTTAGAAGGAAAACGGACAGATCTGAGAAGTTGTGAATGACACTTGGTGGTCTCTGCTAGATGCAGCTACAGACAACAATAAAAGCATTTATAGCAGGAGGGAAACCAAGGAAGTTTGTCTATAGCTCAGTGGGGAAGGGAATGTAACAGATGATACCAAAAGGTTACATACAGAAGTCTGCCAAGTTATCAATGAAAATGAAATGTGAACTCTTACTAATTGAGAAAAGGGATAATCGACAACAACCTGATTTGCTCTGTGTTAAGAAAAGAACAGGTCACATGCAGATCAGGTGTTTTGTCTTTCATGTTCAGTTAATACAGGGTTCCTACAATGAAGCATGTCTTAAAAAAAAAAAAAAAAAAACAAAGGAAAAGAAGAAGCAGCAATGAGTTTGATTTCAGTTTCCAAAAATATGGAAAATAGGCAATTAATAAGTACTGTGGGATGTTAAATAGGTAACATGCATCTGTCAAAAGCAAATTATGTATCACCTGGCTAACTTCCTTTTAAAGCATACCATTGTAGGTGGTTATTTCTTATCTTTAAGCAAGTTGGTCTAATAGGACCACCTGATCAGCTGGATTTTTTGTAATATGTACAGTGAGCTGAATATAACCCTAGACCTGATTTATAGAATGTGCTGAATTGGAAGGGACCCATCAGGATCATCACGTCCAACTCCTGGCCCTACATAGGACAGCCTAAGAGTGACTCCATGTGCCTGAAAGCATTGTCCAAACACTTCTTGAACTCTGTCAGGCTTGGTGCTGTGACCATTTCCTTGGGGAACCTGTTCCACCCAACCACCCTCTGAATAAAAACTTTTTCCTAATATCCAACCTAGACCTCCCCCCCCTCGACTCAGCCTCATGCCTCGAGTCCAGCACTGGTCATGAGGGTGAAGAGATCAGTGCCTGCCCTTTCCACTTCCCCTCACGAGGAAGTTGTAGACTGTGATGGGGTCTCCTCTCAGTCTCCTCCACGCTGAACAAACCAAGTGACCTCTCTTCCCTGTCCAGCTGAGGAGGAGACAGACAGGCTTTGGTGGAACCTGGCACAGAGCCAGGGTCAAACCATCACATGTCCCTTCTCACATGCCCGTTATCTGATTCAGTGAAGCCAAAGTGGTGTATAGAGCCAGTTTTGAAAGTTGTTTGAATTGTATTAACTTGAAATGGGCAGGTATTAGGTAATTAGTAGCTGCAGTTGTTTGACTTGATTGTCAGTTTTTTCATTTGCTGGAGATTTTTCCCATGGAAAGTTTAAATTTCTTTAAATTGAACTTAGGTTCAGATGCTTGACCAAATATGTGAAACCTTAAAAAAAAAAAAAAAACAAACAAAAACGAAATGAAACCTAATGTACTTTGTTAAACTTTCTACCTCATTTTTTAATTTTGTAGTTTGAATTCTGTTCTGCTTTTCTCCTTCCTTAGTATATTTAGAAAAAGAAAGATACTTTAGTGTGTAACTAGCTTCTTATTTCCAAATTCTTTGAAAAAAATTCTCACTAGCACTGGAATGGTGTGCACAACAAATGAGACTTGCTTTTAGGTTTTCTTTTGTGGAGTGTTTCATGAGCACTTTAGTCTGCAAGATGAATATATTGGCAGAGGGGTTCATGTGTTGTAAAGGATATTACCTACATGTGTAGACTTATCTTTAGCATCTGGTAGCAATATTTGTGGTCCTTTAGATCGCGTCGCTAGCCTTAATCCTGGAGCCTGTTAGCCTCCTACAGTTACTTTTAATTTGCATTCAAATTCAAAAAGGTATTTAGAAATATCTGTGTTATGTTTCTCTAAGAATAATTTTCGAGGGTGAAGGGTGTGGGGACTATTGGGCTCAGCTGAATGTTTGCTAAGGAGTAACTTTGAACTGACAGTGTTAGGATACAGGGCAGATTAGATCATTGTGTTCTTTTGCTGTACTTTTCTTACCAGCTTCATTGTAATGCTGGTAAAAGCTTATTAGCGTTTAAGGCACGTGAACTGTAAGTTAGATGCAGTTGAGTGGAGAACTTTTAAAAGATTGCACATGGCTCCCATTTATCTGTGAAATATACCTGGTGAAAACAGTTGAGGCAGAGGATGTCACAGCTTCCTTAAGTTCCTGCTCTGACTTGCTGTTTAGCTATGGTCTACTTTTATGGTTCTATCCTGGTACCTTTTTGCTATGATCTATGTATTCCATCTAAAATTAATACAGATAGCAGTAATGTTATGCTTTTTTTGTCCTGCTCTTAAATTAAAATGTGTGTGTGTATGTATATATACATGTGTGTGTGTATTTTTCTGTATAGTAGGTATTTTGCTAAAGGACTAGAAGCATTTGAAAAGATGAAACTTATTTCTATGTGGAATTTATTTATGAAAATTTTATTTAATAATTATATATTAAACAGGCTTTTCTATTTCAGAAGACCGGCATTTTTCATTATGAGAGTGTATGTTCATTATTTGAGACAAATTCTTAAAACGGAATTTAGAATCTAGGATGAATTCAAGACAACATAGATTAGATTTTCTAATTAGTGTTTAAGTTTCAAAATAATCTGTGAGGTAATATTGATCATGTTGCTAATTTTGTCTGCTCTTACACTCTTTTCTGTCACAGCCTCATGACTTCGATGAATGCAGATTTGATATCAGTGTGAATGATAGTGTTTGGTACCTCCGAGCTCAGGACCCAGACCACAGACAACAGTGGGTAGATGCAATAGAACAACACAAGGTATGCTGGGTTTTGTTTTCTGCTTTCCTTTCTCACTCCCTTGTTAGATCAAACATGGTGCTTGCAGAGTTGTAAGCTTCCCTGTACAGTCATTAAAGTATTGAAGGTATTTATGACAGCTAAAAGCTGCAAGATTGAAGCTGTGTGTTTAAATATGGTTCAAAGGAATTGATTTGCTTGTTCTTCATAGATAAGACTTTAGAAAATGGGGGGCTAACAACTGTGAATCTTTCTGCCCTAGCTTGAAACAAGAAAAGCTTGCATTATGTTTGAGTGACTTTTTTCATTGTTTTGTTCATCCTTTCTCACTGATTATTGAATTGTTTCTTATCTATCCAAGATGTTAAGCTTGTTAGTCTTAAAGTCAAATCCCGTAGGTTATCATTCTGGTTTTAGACTCCTCTCTTTCATCATTTGTCTGCTTTTAGTGTCTGATTACTGGCTTTTGTCTCCCTGTCTCTTATGGCACTACTCTTCATCAGCATTTTGGTTCACCTTTCTTGATCTATTCCTTATGTGTTTCAATGAAGTCAGTTAATTTCATTATAAAACTGGCTGACCTTCAAGCCCTTTTGGTCAGGTAGAAAGTACATAAAACATCCGTTATGTTTTCAGGTACAAGATAGGCAATGTCCCAAGGTGTAGAATTTAACTACAATAGCTAGCACAATGCATCTCTCAGTCTGGGTTGTACAGGTGTTGAAGGAATACAAATTAAAATAGATGTCGAAGTAGATGTGACTTTTTACCTTAAGCTTCTTAAAGTGTTGTGTAAATTAGTACTCCATGTAATAAGGAGGTTTCACCTCTTATTGGACCTTCCTTGCAATGAGCAGTACGTGTTCTTAAGTTTAAAGTGCTGCCTTTTGATAATGGTTCTCTAAAAAAAAAATCATCTCAATTAGATTATTCATCCCTTTTTGTATAGCTTGGCATTTTGCCTTCACTTTGATACAGAGATAACATTAAAACAGAAAAAAATAAGTTACAAAATCAGGATGCTTTTCTGCATCTAGTGAAAAAATAAAAAGTGAACAATGGAGTGTTCTTGAGACAAACTACTGAAATTTGTTCCTAGTGCAGTACCTTAGAGACACATCTCATGAGGATATATTGAACAAGTTGCTGGCTATACATTCATAACACTGGCATTTCTAAAACTGCTTTACAGGCTTGGTGGTCTTCAGGTATGGCTTTGTGGGGACAAGGAGCTCAATAGCCCTAGGCTAAAATTCAGACTAGATTAGGTGAATGATTCAGCTGGGGAAATGCAGAACTTAACCTGAAGCCAGATAAGCAGAAATGCAGTCTGGGTTGTTGCATGCTACCATGCAGGAATGAATGAGGAAAAAACCCAAATCCTGTCTTGAACTCTGCTCAGCCCAACTTCAAACCATTTTCATGCTGGGTTTTTTTCCCCTCTTGTGAGGTTCACCTTAAGTGTTGCTGAGTTCTGAGCTGTGGTTTTATGGAATCACCAACTCATATTATGGAATTACTGAATGGTAATAGAGTTTGCCACTGTGTTAAATTGAAATTGTTTTTCTCTGCTACTTAAAAAAACCCAAACCAACTTGTATTTTTCAACACTGAAGTTTTTCCTGCATTAGTGCTCAGCCCCTGTCATGAGGTATCTGTTTGCATTCCTTTTTGTCTGTTATTAGTGGTAAGGTAAGCTTAAGTTGTCTCATTCAACCCTCTTTTCAGATCATTAGTGACTGTTGAGGAGCACAAGGTCTAGCATTCCAAAAGTGACCTCCCTTTGTGAAAAAACCTGATTAATTATGCAGGTTTTCCATTTCAAAAAATAAGGCTTCTTTTAATACTGATTTCTGTTTGGACAGTTTGAACTTCCATACTTTGCAAGAATTTGGTAGTTATTTAAATAAATCAATAAATTGTACCAGAGCTCTGTTTTTACATTTAAAGGAATAGAATATGAGGGGTTTCTTGGTTAATTCTAGTACACATTTTTTTTCAGTATTTAGGGTTAATGAGTGCTTTTTTCATTATTTTAATAAAGTTATTTTTCTGCTTGTTTTTCAAAGAGTGAGGGTGTTCTGGAATGTTATATAAACAGAAGAAAAGTATGTCTACAAGTAGGAAGTGGTAATAAAATTCTTCTGTTTATGCTGAATTGACAAGAACTAGTTCAGTTTGTATCTTTCTATCCTAATGTAGTAACACTGGACTTGACTGTTCTGAATCTTATGGCTTTTTCAGTATGTGTAGTTTGCAGTTTCATGGCTACTTGACATTTTTCAGTTTCTTTCATTTCCTTTTTACTCTGCAGTGTTTACAGTATCTAAGGCAAATAACAGTTGTTCTCATTCTTAAATGGAAAGGAAAATATTATGGCATCTCACTTCTAAATAAACCACCAAAACATTTAATAGTAAACCACCAAAACATTTAATAGTAAACCACCAAAACATTTAATAGTAAACCACCAAAACATTTAATAGTAAACCACCAAAACATTTAATAGTAAACCACCAAAACATTTAATAGTAAACCACCAAAACATTTAATAGTAAACCACCAAAACATTTAATAGTAAACCACCAAAACATTTAATAGTAAACCACCAAAACATTTAATAGTAAACCACCAAAACATTTAATAGTAAAGGCAAGGAATACAGCAAAAGTTAATGCAGTCTTGTAACAATATCTTTGTCTCAAGTTAAAAGTATGTAATGAAATGTCAGAGTTAGTAGCATGTTTTTCCAGTGCAATATGCTGTTGTATTCATAATACAGTAGCAGCTTTGTGTGATAAATATAAGTGCAGAGGTGCATCTGTTCCTTCTAACTGTTCTTACAAAAATATAAAGTAATCTTATCACCATAAGCCTTAGAAAAGTGCTGTAGGCACATGAGTAAGTGTTTGATAGGATTTAACGTAAACCATAAGTGTCCAAATCCAGTATTCAGTCTGGTATTATTAATGGTTCTTAAAAAATGTGTTTCCAAATGTCTTGTTTCTGTATTTCCATTGAGAGGTTAGTGCTATATCCTATAATTTCTTTAGAAGTTTGTATGAAAAATATTTAAGAAACTATATTTTTCCAGTATAACTTTGGTGGGATCTGAAAAAAACATATTTACATGGAATCTGGAGGTTAATCCCATTTTTCATTTGAATTTATATAATCAACACTTAAATGATCCTTAGATTAAAGTAACTCTTCATCCATTCTTTAATTTACTTCATCTCATGCAAGTTTTATACCTAAAAACTTGATTTAGAGTAGGAGAAGATGGGCTTTTATGAGACAAAATTACACTTAAAGTTCAGATTTGTGTTACTCTGAAATTTTGCTTACTCTGGAATTTTCTGAAGGAACATTTCCGGTCAGGTTACCAAAACTCAAGTGAAAGTTCCTTAACAAGCTGTTGTTTCTGCATAAAAATTATTTTTGTTTTAGAACCAGGTTCTTCAGCTGATAAATAGTAATCTGAATAAAACTGAGAGGAAATTATTTCTTATACTAAACAGCCATTTTTATTAATGTGAGTCTACTGCTATATAAAGTATTTTTTTGTTTGTTTTTGAAGTTCTTTGTTGCTTACTGAGTGGGTAGGTAGTTCTGGTAGGCTGCTTAAGCTGTTTGCTAACAAAAGTATGTTTGTGAGACTTAGTGTAGCATGTCACAAGGTTGTTGATCTTCAGAGAATGAAAAATAGACTGAAACTTTATGACTGTTTCATTGTGCTCCTAACAGAGAAAACAGTGATTTTAAATTAATTTCATAATAAATGTAAGTATAAGCAGATATAGAAAAACTTCCTGCTTAGCAAAACCAATGAGTAGCTGATGGCTGAGAAATATAAAACAGCTAATGTTCAAGCATAAAAACTGTTCAAATTTGCAGGGTTTTGTGTCATTTCATTCATCTTTACTTGTACTGAGGTTCCCGAATCCTTACATTTCAAGTATAGCCTCTCAAATGTTTATTTATCTTCCTGAACTGTCTGAAATTACTGTAAAACCATCAGTGAGGCAAATGAGGAGTCCTTTCCTCTATGTAAGTGTTTCATTAAATGTATCGAGCAGGCATTTCTCTGGTATTAAAACATTGATGGTACTTGAGCACCAAGGTGTTTTGGAAAGTTATCCTCTTTATAATAATAATTTGAAGGACTGACTCCAGGTCTCTCTTGTGGTTTGAAAGTGGAGTTTGGAATTTCTAACCTAAGATGAGATAAATGGGTTTACATGCTGTTAGTTCAGTGCTGTGAGAAAATAAAGGGACTGAATTGCTGTTTGTTGTGATAAACCTCTGTATAATTAAACTTATTTTGAGCAAATTAACTTGAACTCTTGAGATCCAGATAATGATTTCTTGTAATGTTAATATACCACCAGAGTTGAGAACACGATTAGAATTTTTTTAGAATTGAATGCTTCACGAGAAACTTTGCCTCAGCTTAGGTTTGTCCCATTTTGTTCCATCTTTTTACTTTTTGGATACAGATTCTGCATGTGTTCATTATTTACTTTGTGACTTCAGCAAAATCAATTGATAGTGTTTTAAATCTTGGATTTTCAAAACTTTTTGTCTTTCAAACTGAAATACTGTTTTAAAGTCTTGCTGAACTTCTTAAAATACCTGTCATTAGTGTGTCAAACTGGAAAAGGTAGTTTTCCAGAGGGATATCTAGATATCCAACAAGTTTGGCATGTAAGAAGTAGGGAGGTAGGTTCTCTTTTTCATTTTGAAGTCATAATATACAAGGTGTTTTTATCTAGAGCAGGAGACATGAATTTCAGTATTTGACTGTGAAAAGCATTGGGAGGCTATCTTGAAGGAGTGACGGCTTTTTACTCTTAATTAGACACTGGGAGAGGAGTTAGCTAATTAGAATAGGATAATACAGAAACATCAAGAAGAGTAAAACTTATATCTCTTTTTTTAGCATTTTTTCCCTAACTAGCCTGGGGAGGGGGGGGGGTATGGCAACCTTGGCATCAAAGATAGTTTAGCTTGCTACAACCTGTTTCTTAAATTATTGGTTGTCAAACCCAGCAAGATGTTTCACGTCCCATTTTTGCATTGTTTAAGTGTAGATCTAGTTAGATGGTGAAAAAACCAAAACATTGGATTTGGCAGGCTAGTAAAGTCAAATTTTTGAAAAAGTAAAGTAAGTATTGAAACAGTTGATTCATTTCCTTTATTAAACATTGTTACATTTCCAAACAATTAACCTAGAATTGGGATACTTAGTTCTGAGGTGATTATTTTTTGAATGCCTGTAAGGCCATCCATCTAAGAGAAGGTCACTCTAATTAAACCTGCGTCCTGAGGACCTCGCTGCCACCGTCCAAGCTTGCTCGGCCCTGGCAGATGAACCTCAGGATTAAAGGGTGGGTTCAGTTCCACGCATACTGCATCTCACCTAAAAATCCATTGCACAGGCCCGAAGGCCTTAACCACGTTTGCAAAGCCCTGTAAAGACACCTTCTACAAATGCAGTCACACAAAGATCAGAAGACAAAGGCACACACCTGCCTCCAAAACTGTACCCAGATTGACTCTCGCATGCTGGAACATCAGAACCATGCTCGATTCTGTGGACAGTGGACGTCCTGAGCATTGCTGTGCCCTAATTGCCCATGAACTGTCGCATCTCAACATAGCTGCTCTCAGTGAAGTTCGCCTTCAAGAGGAAGGCAGCCTCAGAGAACATGGTGCTGGTTACACACTCTTTTGGTCAGGTAAGCCCAGAACCGAAAGACATCTTTCAGGAGTTGGCTTCATGATCAAAAACTCTATTGTCCCTAAACTCGAAAATCTGCCAACAGGTCACTCTGACTGCATTATCTCCCTACGCCTTCCACTCCACAACAAGCAACACGTCGTCCTCTTTAGCATATATGCCCCAACTCTCCAAGCTGACCCTGCTGAAAAAGATAAATTTTACACTGACCTGCGTCGCCTTACCCAAAAGATGCCTGCAGATGATAAGATCATTATCCTTGGTGACTTCAACACCAGAGTAGGAAAGAATTCTGAAGCCTGGAAAGGAATATTAGGCAAGCATGGTGTTCGAAACTGCAACGATAATGGTCGACTTCTGCTAGAATTCTGTGCGGAGCAACAGCTCACCATCACTATCTTTCAGCAGAAAAATAGTCTGAAGACAACCTGGATGCACCCCAGATCTAAGCATTGGCACCTCATTGATTATGTCTTGGTGCGACGGAGAGATGTCCGCGATGTCCACCATACCCGCGTGATGCCCAGTGCAGAATGCCAAACAGACCATCGGCTTGTGTGCTGTAAACTCAACTTCAATCTTAAGTTCAAACCTAAAAGGGGCAGTATCCCAAGGAGGAGACTCTAAGTTAACAATCTTCAATCAGCCACAGTGAGAAACAAATTCCAGGCTAATCTTCAAACTAGGCTCGAAAATCATTCAGTAGATTCTACAGATACCTCCCCTAAAACACTTTGGCTCCAAAGCAAAAACAGCATCCTGCAGCCCTCTGAAGAATCCTTAGGGTTCTCCCTCAAGAAGAACAAGGACTGGTTCAATGGAAAACAATCAAGAGATCCAGGAATTGCTGAGGAAGAAGAGAACTGCCCACTAAGCACACCTTGCACTGCCATCCTGTTACATAAGAAAAGCAGCCTTTCGCCTTGCATGCAGCGAGCTACAACAGAAACTCTGTGACATCCAGAACAAGTGGTGGATCGATCTAGCTGAGAAAACACAATTTTGTGCAGACACAAGTGATCACAGAGGATTCTGTGAAGCCCTGAAAACAGCACATGGGCCTACATACCAAGCCCAAAGTCCTCTACTCAGCGCTGATAGTCAAACACTTCTAACAGATAAAACTTCCATTCTGAATCGATGGTCTGAACACTTTCAGACTCTTTTCAGTACCGACCGTGTAGTTCAAGACTCAGCTATTCAGTCCATCACACAACAACCGGTGAAATACGAATTGGATACTGTCCGCACTTTAGGAGAAACCCTCAAGGCCATACAGCAGGTGAAAATCAGCAAGGCAGCTGGGATTGATGGAATTCCACCTGAGGTCTGGAAACATGGGGGCCTTGCACTCCATGCTAAATTTCACAAGTTTGTGGTACGCTGTTGGGAACCAGGCAAACTACCATCAGACCTTTGTGATGCAGTCATCATCACTTTGTATAAGAAGAAAGGAATTAAATCAGACTGCTCAAATTACCGGGGTATTACTCTGTTCTCCATTGCTGGCAAAATCCTGGCAAGAATACTCTTGAACAGACTAATTAATACCTGCTATAGCAGAAGGAATCCTACCTGAAAGCCAGTGTGGTTTCAGAGCCAACAGGAGCACCACAGACATGGTATTTGTTCTCAGATAACTGCAAGAGAAGTGTAGGGAACAGAACAAAGGTCTCTATGTAACCTTTGCTGACCTCACCAAGGCTTTCGATACTGTGAGCAGAGAAGGTCTGTGGCAGATTTGGAACGTTTTGGTTGTCCCCCCAAGTTCCTTAAAGTGATCATCTCACTCCATGAGGATCAGCATGGCCAAGTCAGATATGGCAATGCACTTTCTGAGCCCTTTCTAATAACTAATGGTGTGAAACAAGGTTGTGTTCTTGCACCAACCCTATTCACGGTCTTTTTCAGCATGATGCTCCAAAGGGCCACAGCAGACCTCAATGATCAGGACGGTATCTACATTTGATACTGTACTGATGGAAGTCTATTCAACCTAAGGCGACTGAAGGCCCACACCAAGACCTTAAACCACCTTGTCCGGGAGCTGCTTTATGCTGATGACGCTGCCCTTGTTGCCCACACGGAAGCAGCTCTGCAGCGTTTAACATCCTGCTTTGCAGACGCTGCTGAACTCTTTGGGCTGGAAGTCAGCTTAAAGAAGACAGAAGTTCTCCAGGAAGTCTTGCTTCATCCCCATATCACCATTGGCCAATCAGAGCTCAAATCAGTCCAGCAGTTTAATTACCTAGGTAGCCTCATCTCCTCGGATGGTAAGATTGACGGAGAGATAGACAACAGGCTAGGAAAGGCATATAGTGCTTTTGGAAAGCTTCATAAAAGAGTTTGGCGAAATAAACACTTGAAGAAATGTACAAAGATCAGTGTTTACAAAACCATAGTGCTGTCTACTCTCTTATACGGATCTGAATCATGGGTCATCTACCGCCACCACCTGTTTACTCCTAGAATGCTTCCATCAACGCTGCCTCTGTACAATCCTTAACGTCCACTGGTCAGATTATGTGACCAATACATCTGTTCTAGAACAAGCAGCAGTCACAAGCATTGAGGCCACATTGCTGAGAACACAACTGCGTTGGACAGGGCACGTCTCAAGGATGAAGGACCACCACCTCCCTAAGATCGATCTCTATAGTGAACTTGCCACCTGCTGCCGCATGAGAGGAGCCCTGAAGAGAAGATACAAGGACTCCCTGAAACAGCATCTCAACCTTGACCATATTGATCACCATAACTGGTCTACTCTGGCCTCCAATCAGGAGGTCTGGAGACACACCATCTATAACGCTGCTGATGCTTTTGAGAAAGCATGCAGGATCACCCTTGAGGAGAAAAGACAACACAGAAAGAATCGTACTCTGCAGAATATACCACCTAAGGAGTCTTTCTGCTGTGCCTTTTGCGACCGGACTTGTCTGTCTCGTATGGGCCTTTTTAGCCACCAACGCGCTTGTAACAAATGTGGGTAGAGCCCTTCCCAAATCTTTGTTCGCAAAGCCCAGCCATGATTTTCTGAATACAGATCCTAGTTCATAAATTAATGTAGAAAACTGCAGAGCAAACTTTAAACAGCCTGATTGTGATTGCAGTTAATAAGGGCATTTTAGAGTATTGTTGAGGGGAAAAAAAAAATCAAAATCTAAATCTAAAAAATCAAAATCTAAAAATATCACCAGCCTGAAATATTCAGAAAATGCTTGTTAACTGCATAAAATGCAATTCTTTTTTTTCTACATAACCTAAGGAAAGCTAACAGTTACCTTATATATAAAGTAATAAGAGTAATTAATTCCACCATTATGATCATCTGCATGGTTTGTTTTCTCTTGTTATTGTACTGTTCTAAAAGAAGGTGGTATTGGAGGAGAGAACAAGGGGTAGAGGTGACCTTTTGCTAGTCTAACATGAATACAACACCATACAAAAGTAAAACTCACAATGGCTAAAACCAGAGCACCACAATATTGTACACTTCAGAAGCACCTTAAATGTAACAAAATACCCCACAGAGTACCCTTAAAGGACTGTCCTCAAACTTCTGTAGTTGTTCCAGTTAGAAGGAAGGTTGAGTTAATGTCAGACTGCTTAAATCTTGTTGGTAATACAAATCAGCTTCTGGATAAACAGGGTGAAGGACATCAGATAAAATATTAAAATAAATATTGAAGTATTTCTAAAATTAAAATTTACTTTCTATCTATGTGTTATTTCTCTTATTAACTCCAGTATAAAGTTATGCAGTATTAATGTTTTTCAATCAGAGAAAGCCTTAAATTTCACTTTGAACTTGATTATAAGCACCCAGAGTTTCTCAGTTCCTGGTGTTTTGTTCTGTAGTTGGAATGAGTCACCTTCAGACCAAGACCCAAGTGCATCTACCTGTTCCTTCAACCTATTAATGCCTTAGGAAATTTCACATTAACAATACCTAATGTCAAGCTTTTGTTTGAATACTGTGTGTAAATATTGATCTATGAGATTATTTTTAGTTAATTGTGCTAAGAAAAAATTAAAAAATGGTAGTGGAGGTAATTTTCTCATAGTAGTATTTTACCGGCAGTGGGTGCCAGAGCAAAAAAATTTATGATTTGTTAATCAGGTCAGAAACCAATATCAGAGTTTCAATTTGTGAAATAGTGAGCTCAGGTTATCAACAGAAAGGGAAGA
Source organism: Manacus candei (assembly GCF_025592945.1). Taxonomy (NCBI): domain Eukaryota; kingdom Metazoa; phylum Chordata; class Aves; order Passeriformes; family Pipridae; genus Manacus; species Manacus candei. The sequence goes on along the minus strand of NW_026138072.1, from coordinate 4,179,706 downwards.
TACAGAAATGTACTAGATTTTCACTTGTCCCTAGGCATTCAGCAATTGTGAGTAAAGCTGTAACACTCTGTGAAGACAGGGCCATTTTCTGCTTTTCTACACCTCTCTAATCCTACCCTAAAATGGATTTAATATACTGATAATGCCAATAAAGATATGCAAATAAGTCACTCCAAATCAGTTGCCTATCTGGACTGAAATTAGTAAGATAATTTAGAATGAATAGGAAAGTATATGCAGAGTAGGAATGATAGAGAAACATTTTGATTCAGCATACTGATGTAACAAACTTTTAAAATAGATACTCAATGAGAAGTGTAAATGTCTGCCATTAGCAAATAGTTTGATTTTGATGTTATGACCTTTGTAAATCTAAAATTTTTTTGTATCAACTTACTATATTGCTGACAACTAGACACTGTTAATTTCTAGCAAATGCTAGGAGTTCTAAAATTGATGAGTGAATGTTAATTATAAAAACAGTCTTGTTGATTATTTTTATATAAAAACTTTCCAAAAGTGTAATTTCAGATGCATCATTTAGGAAGGAGCAACAGGAATAGTGTCTGTTGCCATTTCTCCATCTACTTCCTCTCCTGGAGTTAGGTGTTGCAGTAATGTGTGATTTTTAACATATTTGGTTCCTCAGCAGTAGATGCTGAGGTCTGAAAAGGAAAAAAATTGTGGCTCCTTAAAATTTTAATTTTTTTACATTTCATCCTAATACCAGTTCCTCTGGCCATACTTCCCTCTGTGCCCATTCGCAAATAAGACTGGCTTAAGTGGAAACAACAGCGCAGATGAAGGAAAACACAGGAGATGTGGGAGTAGGTATATGTTGTTTAATCTTGATTTCACTTATCAAGTTCATAGTGAGGTTTGTAGGAGTGTGACAATGAGGCCTCCTTTTGCCTTTGTTCATGTCCTAAGTGTTGGAACAAGTTTCTTAAGTAGTCTTGATGTCAGTTAGTGTTCCCTATCAAATTGATTTAGATTACTTTGTCCTTTTGTCTGCTCTGCAGCACACAACGAATTTTAAAATATTTCTATTTGATGCTGACACTTGGATTGCATAGCACACACTGTTAGTCTCCGTGGTAATGCGTCTTGCCCAGAAGGTAGTGTCCCACTCCCACTGTGGCATTGCAAGGCTCTGACTTGCAGCAGCAGTGAAGCTTGCCTGAGAGGCGACTGGAAGACAGATTAAGATATCTATGTAAAGCTGTAAGGGGTTGTGAAATCATTTTAGCCTGTTTCTGCTGTTCAAGTGATTTCTTGCCATCCTCATAAAAATATGAGTTTTCCTTCATCGACTAATCTTACAATAAGTCTGGAGATGAGATTATTGCCTTAATTTTTGAAACGCTTAAAATTTCTTGTCTTTTGCTAGAACAGTTTCCCATTCCTCAACTGTTATTAATGTAGATGTCTTTTACAACTTTCTGATACCTTGTACGGCTCTCTTCCAAACTCAGTCCTCATCTTTCTGTGAGGTACAGAACCAAAACTGAACTCAGTCTTCCTACGGATGATCCTGCACATGTTGCATAGAACGTAGGAGTATTTTGTGGATTGCGTACACTACCTTGTTTTCCGACACCATGAGTTTTTTAACTTATTTATTCAGTTTGAGAACCACTAAATCTGATTCATCTCTAGAACTGTCTGCAGATTGTTACTTGTCCTGTAGTTGTACAGTACAATATTTCCTAGAACCAAGTAAGCTTTGAACTTCATTGTTCTAATGTGTACCTAAGTGTTAAGTTTATGTTGCTCTTCAGTCTCAGCTTCAGTCTCTCCAGCTCTGCTACCTTGGGTTTTGGTTTCTTTCCAGAAATAATTTATTGTGCTTCTTGGTTTATGTTCCATTTCTTAAGTGATTGTGCTTCCTTTAGTACTTTGTAAAGTATAGGGATTGTCTGTTTGAAGAAAGGCTTGACATTTAGCAGTATCTCAGTTGACAGCTGAGTTTGCGTGTTATTCTTTTGGGAGATGCTAATCTGAAGCTGTGCACTGAAGACAATTTTACATGTTTATATCCTTGTGAACTGTGATCATTGTCTGCCATATGTTCCAAATTAAAAAATATACTCCCCATCTATCAGAGCGTTAACAGATAGTCTTCTTAATCTTAGTAGAGGTCTTGAACTCCCCTTTTCTCAAACCCCTGCCCTCAAAAGGTAGTGAACTTAGTTGGTATGGTTTACTCCTATCTTTCCCTTAAATTAGCTAAATATACAGATTAATTGAGATTCAAATGCACAGAAAAGTTCAAGTAAATTTTTGATCATGCATGGCCAGGCTGGTGAACTAGGGTGTTCTGAAATAGCTAAAGGATGCCTGAAAATTACAGTTCAAATTGCAAATGAGCAGAGCATTGTCGTGTGGATGCAGGACCATGTGAATGAAAACACTTTCCTAAGTGATTACTCTGTATCAAATAACGTTAAAGGCTTGTGACACTACTACTAAGCTGTTAAGAGTATGTCAGTTATTATTTTTGTGATGCTATTTAATGAAGGCTGATATACATGGCTAAAGTAAACTTGGTCCCAAGACTACTGCCGAGTCTTGAGAGGATCAAAGTAAACTAGCAGAATCAACTTGCAGCTGGCTATGCAGTAAATAACCAGTCTCGTTGCTATAAACAAGCAGATTTCTAGTAGTAACCTCAAAGGTGTTATTAATTCCCTTTGTAAAAACAACTGTGATAGATCATTTTGATAGTGTATACTTTCATTTAATAGAAATAAGGGGAGTGTCAAGGTCGTAAGTGGCAGAATGACACACAGTAGCTCTAGGAGCTGAACTCTCCGAGGCATGTTTTCTCATGGTCTCCCTGAAAGCGGTATTGCTCATGGAGAGAGACTTGTATTAAGCTTTACTTCAGTAGTGAATGCCCCTTCCCATTAGGGTAAACTCCTGATATCAATAACGGGAAATAGAGAGCTGCCATGTAGAAGTAGGGAGTGGTAAAACAGTTATAAGTTGGCACTTGCAAAATGCTGTATGATGATTACTCAGAATTATTACTCATCACCTTAAAGTACTGTGCATTAATAGTTTAATAGAAAAGTCTTGGATACTCTATGTGCCTCAATCTACCAAATGTGGTCTTTTTCACTTTTTAAAAGAAAACTTTTAAGAAGTGTTTTTTCTTCAGTGGGCTTCATTACAGTGAAACTCAATGAGATGATATTAACAGACCGTAGCTAATACTCTGGCCCTGGGGAGGAGTGCTCAGCCACCTGGGTGGAGTGCTCAAGTACCAATAAGACATAGTTACATTCATCAGAGATAACTTTTTGGCTCTTTTGAGAGGTACACACACCAACATCGTCATCATCCAGTGAACCTCCTGAAAAAGAGAGTAACTTCAGGAGCTGCCGGAATTTTTTCAAAAACACAGCATGACCTCTGTTGTTTTAATTAATGTCCACTTGCCATTGGAACCTCTTATTCTTCTAATATAATTTTCACTGTAGGTCTTTTTCTCTCTCTGGATACAGATCAAGCGTGTCAATACACATTTGCTGTTACTTTAATGTTGTCTGCATGCATGGACTTACTCCAGAGGAAGCAAAATTCTGCTCTTGAGCATACCTATTTTAAATGAGAGGAAAGGAAGAAGGGTTTTAATATTTAACTGCGACTATTAAATGTCCTGTATTGATTGATATGAACATAGGCATCAGAAAATTGGGGGAATGAAGGGTGGAATAGAGAGAGGTGTCCATCTTTCAATCCCCCACTCCCCAGTAATCTGAAATAGCTTGTGAGGATTTGTGTATTACTGTAAAATTGCTTGTTTAAACAAACAAATACAGCTGAGGCTGCTCATCTGATAAGAATTACTTTTCCTAATGTACAGTAGGATTCTGCTACAGAAACTTGTCAATATTGTAGAGAAGTTGTGCTTTCAGGGGAAGATTAGATGGATTACTCAAGCTATTATTCCTTTACCAGCAATATCAGAAGTTTCTTAAAATTAAATTGAATGTATTCTTTCACAGCTGAAAACTAAGCTTGGGTATGTCTTCCTATTCCATTATTTTAGCACTGTTATCAGCAGGAACTCTTTCATACATATGATATTGCAAGTCATTTAATGTTACTAAATTTGCTCAGTCCACTTGTTGCTGAAAACTGTATTTCCTGAAAGAAGACTTTAGGGGAATGCCAGTGAATCAGCAGTTTCAGTTGACTATACAAGCATGTTTGCTGCATCAAACCTAAATGTTGTCACTTCCAAGCTGTTGAAACTTCCCTTTCAGGACAGAAAACAGTGATTCTTTGTCTATCTTGCCACCCTTTTGCTACTCTTGGGCCCGTGTGAACAGCAGCTGTAAGTTGCAGCTTTATTAATAAGTAGTTACAGTTAAGACTGTTTAAAGCTGGACTAAAGCTTTCTGTCCATTCCAGCCCAACACACTTGATTAATTTTAAACAATGCAGATTGTTTCACTTTGACCAGCCTAATCTTTTTTTGCCTGTGTGTTCCAGTTTTGTTTCATAACAATTGCTTTGGCTTTGAAAATAGATATTATAATCCTCTGAAGAATGCATCCTTGTGGGGTGTTGGCCTGAGTATCTAATTGGACATGATCTGACCAGGAGGTGGTACTAGAGATCTTGCATCCTAGTCATTCTAATTCTATGGTTAAAACCACATTTCTTGTATAGCAGTTAATTCTTCCTTGCTCATGTCACAATATTTTCTACTTCCCAACAAAAGAATTCCTCTGTCTTGAAATGGTCCTTTTTTAACAAAGTGAAGGTTTTTTGCCTCAATTTGCTGGTTCTCAGACTTTCAGATTTAAATAAAAGATCTGGTTAAACTCTGTCTCCTTCAAGTTTCTCTTTATTCTTGTACTGTTCAAAAATGCAGCATCTACTTATTTCCATTCTTGTTTCTACCTGCCCCCCAAATATGCTAATCAAGGTTAAACAGAAAATATATAATTCACGTGTTTAGGGATATTGGTGTGTTCGAGGAAATCTGTTGGATAAATCTGCCAATTTTGAAAAGTACAGAGAAAGTGCAAAGATAATCAATAGCTATTTAGACATCTCCCACAATCTAATCAAACAATGAGTAGAACTCAAGGTTTGTACTTGTACAAATCTAATCAGTCTTCAGAGGCTTACTGGGTTGGTTTGTTTTGATTCTTGAAAAGAGGCCATCATGCCAGCTAAACACGTCTTCAACAGAACTACTGTCAGTGTTCAGCTGACAGTACCTGTCATATGTAGTCTCTCTTGGAGTATCCATCTGAATACACAAAACCTGGAGTAAAAACATTCTCCATTATGTGTTTGGGCTTGGTCATATGAAAAGGAAGACTGAAATATGTGGATCTGGGGCTGGAATTGGGAGCAAAATTTGTGTTAGACTTGGCTGGAAAGGTTTTCTACCAACCATGTAGGTTTATAGTGTCTTGATATAAAAAGGCTTAAAGAAAAAATCTTATATTTTTAGAGCCCTGTGCTACACACCCAATCTGCAAAGTTTTTCTTTACTGTCCTAGCCTTTGAGGCAGATTTGAGTCTCAAGTGCTTTTGGATGTAGATACTGTAACTTCACTTTTCTGTAATTTTTATGGCTACTGCTTTTTTGTACCTGAGCTGGGCTATATGCAGATCTGTCAGACTATGAAGATCTGGCGGCAGAATATGCACTTTGTTACTGCCACACAGAATGGTCAGGGAACAACACCATCTTGCCAACCATCAGGTGGAAGTGTCCCTCCCCTCACTTAGCAATGGAGTGAAGTCAGCCTTTAGTGTGCTGCGGTTCAAAGCATATAATAGCAAGATTATGACTGTTCTCCTTAAGTCATGTCACACCCCCATACACACACTGCAATGTCTGCAGGCAATAGCATCAGTGTTTCAGTTTGTTGGCTTTTAACACATGTAGTTTTCTCATGATGAATTTTTCAGGGATACAGTGCTGTAAGGGAACCAGCAATGGGATTTAGCTTCAGCAGTATGTAGAGAATATATGAGTCTACAAAATAATTTATTCTGATGACAGAGGCATTGAATGTGTTTCAGCAGTTTCCTGGACTTTTTGTAGTACAGTGTGCAACTAAGGCACAAGTTCTTGCAGAAAGGGCTCTATGGCTTGTACAAAACACAGATGTGCTGTCATGAAATGAGATAATGTAGTTACTATAGAAGACTTGAGTAAAAGTAAGCTGCTAAACTGCTTGTTTTATTACACTATTCTCTAGCTAATGCTTATTGTGGGGTGGTTTTTGTGTTGGCACCAGCACTGCACTGGCATCCTTTATCCTGTTATGAACTTTTTACCCCTCCAGAAAGCAGAACAAAATAGTGTCCCACAGCTTAATGCACAACCTAATAGTGACCAACAGTGTTACAGTTCTGTGTAAAACTAGTGATAATACTTGTCTTCAAAGTCCTGAACATTTTACAGACTAGATCATGGAATCATAGAATCAGACAGGTTCGAAGGGACCTCTGAGATCATCAAGTCCAACCCTTGATCCACTACAGTCATGGTTGCTAGACCATGGCACTAAGTGCCACATTCAGTCTCATCTTAAAAACCTCCAGGGACAGAGAATCCACCACTTCCTGGGCAGCCCATTCCAATTGCCTGATTACCCTCTCTGTAAAGAATTTCATCCTAATATCTAACCTAAATCTCCTCTGGCAGAGTTTAAGACCATGCCCTCTTGTCTTACTGAGAGCTACCTGGGAGAAGGGACCAACCCCCACCTGGCTACAACCTCCTTTCAGGGAGTTGTAGAGAGTGATGAGGTCTCCCCTGAGCCTCTTCTCCAGGCTGAACAACCCCAGCTCCCTCAGCCTCTCCTCATAGGACTTGTGCTTGAGTCCCTTCACCAGCCTTGTTGCTCTTCTCAGGACCTGCTCCAGCACCTCAATATCCTTCCTGAACTGAGAGGCCCAGAACTGGACACAGCACTCCAGGTGTGGCCTCACCAATGCTGAGTACCGAGGAAGAATCACTTCCCTGGTCCTGCTGGCCACACTCTTCCTGACATAAGCCAGGATCCATTGGCCTTCTTGGCCCCCTGGGCACACTGCTGGCTCATGTTCAGCTTCCTATCCATCTAAACTCCCAGGTCCCTCTCTGCCTGGCTGCTCTCCAGCCACTCTGTGCCCAGCCTGTAGCGCTGCTTGGGGTTGTGGCCAAAGTGCAGGACCCAGCACTTGGCCTTGTTGAACCTCATCTCGTTAGAATTAGCCCAACTCTCCAACCTGTCCAGGTCCCTCTGCAGATAGTTTGGTTTGCTTTCTTCTAATGTAGCCTTTTGTGAGCTGTTTTTCCACCATTTTACAGATTTTCCTTCAAGGGTAGGGTAGGTCAGCTTATTGTAGAGACCTGTGCTGTGCTTGAAGTTGTTTTTCCTATTGCACAGAGGGTGTTGGCTTTCAGCAAATAAAAGCAGTCTGTTTCTTTCTGCATCAATGAACAGTGATAGTGTGGAGGTTGTTTTTATATTGGCAGATTGTTTAATATTTTTACTGATGTGTTTGATATTGTGTGTAATGTGAGTTAATATTTTAATTTTCAAAGATGAGCTTTCTGAAAGTTGTGTTTCATAAAACAGTTCTACAAACTCCTTAGTAAACCTGGATAAACTTAAGTGTCATGAGTAGAGTAGACAACTTCTTTCAAATGAAATGTGTCTGTATCATTACTGTATCATGACTTTTTATGGGTTTGATAGGCTTTAACTAAAATGTTCTGGTGCTTCCCAAAGTGCATATACATACAGGGAAAACTAATTTGATGAAAGCCTACTTAATGCTTTCTTGGTACATGAAGAAATCCTGTGGTTGTTCATATGGCTCGTATATAAAACTACTTTTCATTGTGAGCTGTATGTTTGACAGCTGCAGACTAATGGCAAAGCACTTGAATGTAAAGAAGTCTTCTACTTGGACATGGTACTTGAGACAGAGGTGACTGATTTTCTCCATGTCAAGTATTAGACATTCTCTTTTTTTAAAAGCTAAATTAAATTGAGCCCAATTGTTAAATTCTAAGGAATCTGAGCCAGAATGTTAGTCAGTGTGTTTGATTTGGTGTTGTCTGTGGACAAGCTTAACTGGAAATGAACATGTTCATAGTTGGTTCACTGTTTTGAACTGGCTGAGAAGTGTGGCTTCAGAATAATTTCATTAATCTCAATAGAGAAAATTTCTAATTCACTGCCATCCTTTCAGCACTAAATGTCATTGTTACTACTTGCATACTGTGTGGAAAACTTTATCCTCACTGAGCAATGTGTCTGAAATGTAATTATAAAGGCTAAAGGTAAAACTGCTCTGGTTTTAATTGCCAAGGAAGGAGGTTTCTATGCCCAGGGACTGAAGCAGAAACAGTGTAAGGGTTACTGTTGGGCTTTGACCGAGAGTAACCTCTGGCAATGCCTCTTTCCTTTTCGCTGTTTCCCTCTAGTGGTAACACACGATACTGACTTTGAGAGTTTAAACACATGAACTGGTATCTTTTCAAATGCTTGTACGTAAATAATAAACTACTAATACGAAATAATACAGGTCGTATGAAAACTTAATTTTCCTAGTCCTAACAAGTTAGAGGACAGTGCACTGTGATATCTTGTGCCAGGAGGACATACTCTAATGTTTCCAGTTGGTGATTCAGTGAGCTTTTGGAAATGATCTGAATTTTTGTTCCTTTAGATATCCAAATGTGTCTTTTACATGAAACATGTAAAGCTCTTAGCATAATCTAAGTTTGCTTCTGAAGTTTTTTGATGTGGGGCCTGCTTTGCATGCGTGTATTTGCCTTTCTGTATCTGGGACTAGGTCTTATGGCTTAACATTGGAAGTATTAAGATAATTTATCCCTTTAGCATTTTGTTTTATGTCATGTTAGACTTGTTCTTAACCCATGAACTCAAATGAGAATTATGGAATCATGTGGTGCTAGTCTTTGTAACAATTAATGTTTTCATTTAACTTTTTTAGATGTTGGTACAGCCGTTGTGTATCAAGTGTTTCAAAGAATCACTAAATTGGAAATTACCTATAATATCATCATGTCAGCTGTCAACCTAGCACCCACCACCATGGTCACCACTAAACCATGTCCTCAGGTGCCATATCCACATATTTTTTGAGCACTTTGAGGTATAGTGACTCCACCACTTCCCTAAGCAGTCTTTTCTAATGCTTTACAACCCTTTCTATGGAAAAAAATTTCCTAATATTTAAACTACACCTCTTCTGGTGCAAGTTGAGGCCATTTCCTCTTGTCTGTCACTTGTTACCTGGTAGAAGAGACTGACACCTATGTCACTACAACCTCCTTTCAGGTAGTTGTAGAGAGTGATAAGGTCTCCCCTGAGCCTCCTTTTCTCTGGGCTGGGCAACCCCAAATCCCTCAACCACTCTTTGTGGGTCTTGTGTTCCAGAGCCTTCACCAGCTTCATTTGACTTAAAATATTGCAAATGTTGCTTACTGTGTAAGTTGGGTTAGGCAACTCAGGAAAAGTACAAGGACGTTGTTAGGTCACGTAGAGGAAAAAATTAGAAAGGCGAAATCTTAGCCAGAACTCAATCTGGCCACTGCTGTATAAGATAATATAAAGTGTTTTTACAAATACATTAACAACAAAAGGAAGGCCAAGGAAAATCTCCATCATTTATTGGACACTTGAAGGAAAATCTTTATCACCAAGGTTGAGGAAAAAGCTGAAGTATTTAATGCCTTCTTTGCCTCAGTCTTTAACAGAAAGACTGAATATCCTCAGGCCCACGAGCCCCCTGAGCTGGTAAATAGGGATGGGAAGCAGAAGAGACTCCCTCTTATACAGAAGGAGATACTTAGTGACCTGCTGTGCCCCATAGACACTCAAAAGTCTATGGGGCTGGATGGTATTCATCTAAGGGTACTGAGGGAGCTGGTGGAAGATGTTTCCAAGCCACTTTCCATCATTTATCATCAGTCCTGGTTAACCAGGGAGGTCCCAGATGACTGGAGGTTGGCAAGTGTGATGCCTATCCACAAGAAGAGTCAGAAGAAGGAACTGGGGAACTATAGGCTTGTCAACCTAACCTCAGTGCCAGGGAAAGTTGTGGAACAGAGTATGTTGAGTATGATCACATGGCACATGCAGGACAGCCAGGTCAAGCCCAGCCAGCATGGAATTAGGAAAGGCAAGTCCTGCTTGACCAACCTGATCTCCTTCTAGGACAGGGTGACCCCCTTAGTGGATGAGTGAAAGGCTGTGGATGTTGTTGTTGTCTACCTGGACTTACAGTAAAGCCTTTGATACTATCTCCCACAGCATTCTCCTGGAGAAGCTGACATCCCACCGGCTTGGATGGCTGTGCACAGGGTTAAAAACTGGCTGGATGCAGAGAGTGGTGGTGAATGGAGTTACACCCAGCTGGTGTCTGGTTACCAGTGGTGTTCCCCAGCACTCAGTAGTGGGGCCAGTTCTGTTTAATACCCTTATGGACAATCTGGATTAGGAGATTGAGGGCACCCTCAGTAAGTTCACAGACAACACCAAGTTAGGTGGGAGTGTTGATCTGCTGGAGGGTGGGAAGGCTCTGAAGGTTGGACATCAGGAAGAATTTTGTCACTGAAGGGGTGGTCAGGCGTTGGAACGGGCTGCCCGGGGAAGTGGTGGAGTCACCACCCCTGAATGTGTTCAAGAAATGACTGGACATGGCACTTTGTGCTATGGTTTAGTTGACGTGCTGGTGTTTGGTCAAAGGTTGGACTTGATGGTCTTGGAAATCTTTTCCAACCTCAATGATTCTATCATTCTTTGCTGCCTGTCATGCAGAACGGATGTGCTTTTTCTTATGGAATTATGCCTTCAGAACTTTGATATCTCCTATCCAGTGTATTAATCTTTCGCTTAAAAGCAAAATTACCTTTGGACAGAATTATTGCCTAGATAGTTTGAACTTAACACATGGTATCTTTGTGTTGTCAAATTGATATATGATTATAGAAGTGTGTGTAAAGCTTCTACTGATGGCAGAATTCTGTTGCATAAAGAGCTTTTAAACCAGACTGGGTTTTGTTTTTAAACAAATATGATTTTGACTCAATAGAGGGACTGCTTTTATGAATCTTTACCCTGGGCAACTTCAGGAATCTGAAGCTGTATCAGGAACATGAGAAAAACTTGCATGTATTGGGGAGTCCCTTATTTGGTATAACTTTTTTTGTTCAACTGTGTAATGGATGCAGTGAACCTCCCTTGTTTTTGAAGGAAGTAGGTGTTCAGAACTGATAAAAACAAGGGCCACAGCAAGAAGGAAATAAGAATAGGGAATAGGTTTTGAAAGTGAAGAAAATTGTGTAAGATTTAATATGGTGTGAGATGCAAAACAAATAATGTGTTCAAAGTAAACTCTTACTTTTTCCCACTTTTCCCCCAATTACTGTTAGGAGAGTACAGTTTAAGAGCAGCATGTGTTTTCATGTATTTCCTTCAGGTGTAAGGTAGTTTTCCTTAAATCCTTTGTCAGATATGTTGTGGAATATGTCAGTGCTAATTTTCTTCATCCTACAGTGTTTGCTATCTATTACATACTCAAGCATTTGATAGAGATTTCTATTCTCATGGCTAAATGAATGTTTAAGGATTTAAGGATTGAGTGGAAGAGAAAAAAATATTTGTTCCCCTGTGTAACAGTGACAAGATAAATGCTAACTGCACTAGGTGAACAAGAGATTTAATGATCTTTTGAGGGTTTGCAGGAGCATTTGCTTTGGTAGTTTTTCTTCTTATTGATAAACCTGCTGACAGATATGTTCTGTGTTAATGTAAAGCTTTTTGTAGCCAATTGCTTCTAGAGAAAGTAACAACCTTACCTGCATATTTACTTTGAATCCTGGGGTTTCTTGATACGAAAATGTTTATTCTGATTAAGCAAAGCATAGGCTTCTCAAGTCCATGGGCAAATCTGGCTCAGACTTGCAAGAATTATCTTTCCACAAAGGTGAAAAAACCCCAACACTTTGCTGTTTAATGATGATCTCTCTTTCAAAGTCTGATTGTGGTCTTTAGCCTAACTTTCTTCACCTAACAGTAATGGTGGATGTGGTTTTCCTCTTCTACAGAGGTGATATTAATATGGTACTTAACTGTCTTAAATAGATTAAAAATAAACCCAAACCAAGGAGTAGCGTAATAGGCAATAATACCTTCCCTGTCGTTTTGAAGGATAAGTAAAATATTGCCAAAATGCCTGTCAATTGTGAACACAGTGTGTGGTCTAGTCTTCCTTGCTCCATCCCGCTGTTGGCACTTGCTGGGTTATCCCTGCATGCTCAGTCCCGGCAAGGCGTGGGCTTTCTCTCCACCTAGTGGGCGCTCCATAGGAGAGACAGTTCTCGGGCCCCTGCAGGGGTTTTCCTGCTGCCTCCTTGCTCGTCTGCCTTAGCTAGCACTTGTGCATTGACCCTGGCAACACTCCCTTTTGGATTTCATACTTAGCGATGAGGTAATAATATTTAATATAACTATTATGCAATTTCGTATAACTACTGAAAGACAAGTGCTTTCAGTTGGGATCAGAACTGTTCTTATTTTTAAAAGCACAGTTGTGCAGTTGAGGCAGTATGTAATGGAAAGAATTCATTTTTTAAAATCTATGACTACTCCCATTAGCTTTCAAAGCATGAAAGCAAGTAGGAACACTTACTTCAGTGCATTGGGAGCTGAGGCTGGAACATCAGTGCTTTTTCTGACAGTGTCTTATAGCAGAATTCAGTTTATTAGTTCTTGTATAGCAATACAGATCTTATCCCTCTACTAACAGGTTAGACTCACGGGAGGGACAAATGTAGCCCTCTCCTAGTCCTGCTATAGTCTCATGACCCAGGAGTACAAGCTGCTTTACTCTATTACTAGGTATACTGAGGGTTGCAGTTATTGTCAGCTTGGGTTTCGTTACTTTTGCTCAGTGAAGAGTTTTATTTTGCAAAATATCACTTTGACACAGTGGTTCCCAAATCTGAGGAGCAGGACAGTCATGGCGTCCTCCTGGCTATCCTTCATTCTGCTTTTAGATTTGATATCGCAATTATCTTAAGGCTAATTTTTCAGTTGTCTTATTATACTTTTCAGCTCAGAATTCCTGGGGTTTCCTCCTGTGCACATAGTATATTTATTTACTACGGAGTTGCAACATTTATCACTGCTGGAGGAAAGTTATATCTACAAGTCTTTCCTTGGTTTTGCACTTGCAGAAGACGTCATATTAGAAGCTTTATCCTTTTTGTGTAGTCTTCTGCACTGTGTTTGGGAGGGCTGTGGGTGGGGAATCATCATCCAGCAGCTCTGACTGTGAAATTCCTATTTCTACCTTCCTGCTAACTGCCACCTTGTTTTTGAAACCTTAGGTTTCCATTGTCAGCAGCTTAAGAGCAATTGAAAAATCAGACCTACAGTCACGTGATAATTATATCTTTGACTTCAGGGCTCAGAAATGTATCCTGTACAGCCCTACCTGTAGTGTCTGTGGTGGTGTTACTGTGCAGCCATCTGCTGGGTAGCCCTGCCTTGGCTCATCCTGGCACTCACTAACTCTTCTCTCTGAAGCATTTGCTGCAGGTCTAAAAATTACCTTTGGGACATAGTTGTTTTACAGAGCTTGCCTGCTTATTTGCCACCTAGTCTTTCATAGTACCTTTCAGCTCTCTAGTTTTGTGTTATTACTTTTTTCTATTCCGTTTTTTCCTAAGATGTGGCTTGATGTCTCAGATGTGTGAATGGTGTTTTTCACAAATACTGCAGAGAATGAGATTAGACTTACAGTGTCCTAATATCTGTTTCCACCTCCTAGAGTGAGCTGAATGCCTTAGGAGGAGGAGCTGCCTGCTGCATGCGTTATGTAAAATAATAAATAATTTATAATGCTAACTGAATATATCTGCCTTGGTGGATAAATGTACATTGAAGTGCTTCACAGGCACTGAATTGAGACATAATCAAAATAATTCCTTGAAGACCTGAAAATAATTTGCTTTATTTGATTTTAAGTGGGAGAACTTTCCTATAAGTCTGTGCTTTACTCAAGAGTATTATTTTCCACTCAAGAAAATTTCTACGTGGCTGATCAGTGCAAGCAATAATGGAGATCTGCAATATGATTCTGCAAACACTTAGCTTTTTTTACTGAAAGCAGCTTTTCTGACGCACTGCCTTGTCGCTGATACTAGCGTCTGCTCCAGTTAAAGGATCACATGAAGCTTTGGATCATGTGGCTCTTTCCTCTTGTCTGTCGTAACAAAAGGATTAATGGATTTCACTCATTGCCTTAGAAAGCTGAAGGTGTTGCAATATACTGTCAAATGCCAGTTTTAGTGTAGCTTTGAAGCTGTGATGTATGCGTGGAATTTCAAAGAACTGCATCTTTTTACTGAGCATGGCAATTTACCATTAGTGCTTGATGGTATGAATTGATACAACTTCTACAAATAATTTTGTTTACAAGCAAAGACTGTTGGTTTCTATGATATGAACTCTACCTGCTTTTCCAGTTTTTATCTTAAATTAAAAATTGTGTAAAAAGAAGAAGCTTCTGTCTACATTCCTCTTCTCAATGTAATTGATTATTTCTGCAGTGAATAGTTAATGATGATCTGCTTTGCAAGACATAAATGCGGCAGTGACCTGCTCTCGTTTAGATGTTGCGGTAGTAGAATGGTGGGGCTTTGCATGATTCATGCTTTCTTTGTTTGTGTTATTCTGCTTGCTTCTGTCTGCTGTGAGCAGAATGGCTTATCTGTACATCAGTTACAAATCAATACTTATTTTCTGGTTCTTTTGACAAATAAGTATTCTTGATGTAACTTTATTTTTTTCCTCTTGGCTATTCAGACATAATTGTCTTGAGACAGTTTTGTGAACATGGTCTGTAAATGCACGTGCTTTCGAATAATGTGTGCTTTTTGGTCTGCTGTTAACGCCTGCTCAATTTGCTTCTTGATTGCAAAAATAAATAGTTAATTATGTAGCACCTTTTTATTATTAAGGTTTGCAAGCTGATAGCTGTATCTGGATGATAATCATGTATGCTGTTTTGTGTACAATTTTGAAGCGTGGATAAACTGCTTAGTGGAATTAATAATCACAAGCATAAATGACAGACAAATAAATATCCTTCTGAAAAGGTACCTTAAAAAAACAAGCTTACATATTGATATGGAAAGAAGGTTTTTTTCTTTCAGCTTCAGCTTTTATTTTATGAACTAAAATAACTGAGCATTGATTGTATACCTAATACTGGAAGAAAATGAGTTAATTCAAATGTGGAATATAAGCCATCAGATTTTTTACTTCTAAGGTTACATCTATTCTTGGAGGTTCTAGAACATTACTATTAAGATGTGGCTTTGATTAAATCTTCAAATAAAGAAATATGGAAGTTTCACTTCCTAAGCTGAAATCCAGGTTTTGTGTAGGTCTTTCTCACTTAAAGGAGAAAGTGATCAGAAAATGTTTGCTGTCCGTAGTCAAAATACTCTAACCTCAATGAAATGGATATTTTGGCTACATTTTAAAATTTATCTGTGCTCTAAGCCATATCCTGTTGAAATGAAATTTTGTCTTCTTTCCTAGTGTGTACAACTTACAGAAAAAATTAAATTAGTTTCCACTGTCAAACTGACTGTAAAAAAAACATATTCAGGGTCATCTTAATATTTGTAGTATATGCTTAAATAAACACTGAAGTTACTGGAAAAACAGTGAAGTTTTTTTATATTTGCATTTAAAATATTTTAAAAGATGTGCTTCAAAGTGTTGGGTGACTCTTGTAAAATGTTCTTATAAGGTTTATGCTTATAAAACACTTTTGAAACAAAGCCGTTGTATGCCCAAACTCTTACTTCTGATTCAGACATATATACTTTGTCCCACTTTGTCCAAATCCTTTTTAGCCAACATTTCATACAACTTTTTGTACTTTCTCCTTGCTTTTTTGAAGTTCATTTGCATCTTAATTTGTCAGTGCTCTCCTGCCTTCCCAAAGCCTATGCAGTTTCAAATTTTTCCTTAAAATGTACAACAGATGGAATTTCATCACTGCTTCTTGTTTGTGCTATACCATTTGTTTCGTCTCCCCTTCTCCCTGCCCCATCTGAATTTCTGTCCTGCTGCAGAATTTATTTCTGTGAAAAGTCTTTCATAATGTCGTCACCGTCTACTTGGTCAGACTCATCTAATGACAGTATTTCATATATTATTCTGAAATATGTTTATTGCTTACATTCTCTTTCAGAATTTTTCTCCTGCTTTGCCATACACAGGTCATTCACATTAATATTTAGGGAAATGTATTTTCCTCCAGTTCCTTGGTATCCAATTCTGTGTGATTTCTGAGGAAATTTGTCAGACTTTATATTTTTAGATCTTGTATACGTTATTTTAATCAAGATATGTTTTTGTTTTCATTATTTAATTAGTCACTCCTCTCTTACTTTTAGTATCTCATCTTGTTTTATGTAGACTTTTGTTTTCAGTAAAAAAATAATTTCAATCTAGTATAAATTATTTTGCTAGAGAAGCCTGGAACAGGAAGAAAACTCAATAGCAGTAATTGTTTCATTTTCTATGACCTCTATTTTGTTGCTTTTAAAAAGAAAATGGTACTATTTATGTGATTGGAAGGATTGACTGAGGCTGATTATCTTGACTGAACCGTGTTAA
Organism: Manacus candei; assembly: GCF_025592945.1. Classification (NCBI taxonomy): domain Eukaryota; kingdom Metazoa; phylum Chordata; class Aves; order Passeriformes; family Pipridae; genus Manacus; species Manacus candei. Next base: position 4,163,003 of record NW_026138072.1, on the reverse strand, counting down.
TCCCCCAATTTATGGTAGAGTAATATAGCTTTTTGAATAGGCTGTGTGAAAATTACTTGTCAGGAGTTATATAAACCGAAATAACGGAACATGGTCCTTTTCTTGAACCCTTAAATATATGTTGCCTTGTTCTTTTGGGGGCACATAATCAGTTGTACGTAGCAATTTTTTTAGAAATCATTAAGATAACAAAGAACTTTGCAGATGCTGCATCAACATCTTAGATGCAGGCACAATTTGAGTTATTAAAACCACTGCTGCTTCATGACAAAAACCAAATGAGTGGGTTTCAGAGGAAATGCCATTAATCTTGCTTTTGTGATTTCTTTTTCATTAAAAGCCTCAGCACTCTAGTTTTGTGTGTGGTTTGCTTTTCAGACTGAATCTGGCTATGGATCAGAGTCAAGTTTGCGACGCCATGGCTCCATGGTGTCTCTTGTCTCTGGAGCAAGTGGATACTCTGCGACATCCACCTCTTCGTTCAAGGTTAGTGAATAAAGTTTTCTTAGTATTGGTGCACACACACCTGGAAAGGAAGTAACATGTGAAGACTCATTCATGTAATTATAGAAAAAATGCAAAATATTTAGTTAATTGTTAATATTTCATCATATGGTGGTGAACAGATGATATGAGGAAGCTCTCTCATGCCTCTGTGCAGTTTTCTCTTTTAACTGTAGTGTCATCTTCTAGTGGCAAGGAAATCAAAGTTGTGAGCATGTTTATTAGCTTTTTCTAGTTTACTCACCAGAATAGCAGGGGCTCCAAATGAAAACAAACACTGATTCTCAGTGTGGCTCAATAAATTTGATACAGTACTGACTGACAAATTATGGCTCTCCTTATGTCAACTGTATGAATATTTAATGTATGAACTGGGATGTAAGGATCAGAATAAAGATCTTAAACTAGGGCTGACTGTTTTCAGGCAAATGGGCATAAAGTTGATAGCATGCAAGACCACATTTTTAAGGAGCTTTTGTTGAATGCTCTGAAGTAGCAGATGCAATCAAGAGCGAAATTGAGACTAGTGGACAAAATGAGCAAGGAACACTTCTATATGGTGTCTTCTGACATTAGCAGGATTTCATGACTGCTGATATCTAAAATATCTTTTGTGTACTTCAATTTCTTCACTATCACTGCAGAAATACATTTTTTAAATTTATGCATCAGTCTATTGTTTAGTGTGTAGAAACATTTCAGGCTTTTTTCCTTTTTCCTTTTCAGAAGGGCCATAGCTTACGTGAGAAGCTTGCAGAAATGGAAACTTTTAGAGACATCTTGTGTAGACAAGTTGATACTTTACAGAAATACTTTGATGCTTGTGCAGATGCAGTTTCCAAGGATGAACTCCAGAGGGATAAAGGTAACACTGTAACTGAAAACTCTGCCCTCCATAGATTTTTGGTTTTTACCCCATCAACCTCTTGGTATAAGTACAACAGCATTTGATGTCATATAAATAAAATACATATCTTAAGTTTACTCTTTAGTAAAGGGATCAATCATATGTATTTCTGCATAAACAGTGTTAACTAGTTTCGCTTCAGAATTCAGATTTGTATCAAAATCTGCCTGATGTTAACCTATACCTGTGAACTGTACAAAAGAAGTGCTCTTTTTAAGTGTTTTACATTATAGAATACCAATTGCTAACCCTCATAAGATGAATTTAAGTTAGTTTATTGCTCTTACCTTTTGTTTGGAAAAATCAATGGGATATTACTTCTAATAGAAACAGTACATTCTTTAAAAAAGTCAAAGGTGCTGCCATAAGGAATGCTTCTGAGATGTATTGACTGGAACTAGAGCACTGAATGCCCACTCAAGACCTTAGTAGACTAAGGTGTGAATGTCTAAATATCTAAATTGCTTATCCCAGAGCACAGCTTGTTGTCATATCTGTGCACTTTACTGAGGCATTTATATTCATCCCTGTGGTTGTTCTGGCAGTCTGAAAATTTTGGTAGTAATAAAACACTAGATAAGTGCAGTTCCACTTTCTTTAAACTTTCCGGTATAGAAGACTAGATAGCTGCTGGAATCATGGCTCCTTACTTACTCAGTTGTAACATTGAAGTATGTTGTTCTTACCATAAAATCGAGTGCTAAACTTCAATATTTAGCAAATATTGGATTCTGATATTTACTGACATCTATGCTGATAGTGGTCTTGGGTAAAAAAAAAAAACAAAAAAAAAAGGGGGAGGGAGGGTTCATGACTGTTGTTATGGGGAAAAGTACTTCTTACTCATGAAAATGCTCTTACTTTAGTGTGCAAGAAAGAATTACTAGAAAAGCTTTCCCACTCCCATAACACACTCTCTCTCAAATTTAGTGGTAGAAGATGATGAAGATGATTTCCCTACAATGCGTCCTGATGGGGATTTTGTACATAATAGTAACAGCAGTAAGGAAAAATGTAAGTCTGTCCCAATTTTTTCCACTGGTGAAAATTATGATAAATGGTATAATGAAAAGTCTGATACAAGACAAGTACTTATGCTCTTTTCTAAGCAGAAAATGGTGAGAATGTTTATTGAAGTGTATGTGATAGGAAGTTCTTGGTCATATAATAATTCTTTGGCTGTTTTTCATGATTCTCTGAGTTATTCTTAATCCCACAAGCACTAATGCAAATTTATCAAGCTGTAATTTCCTATTCTATGTCTAAAGCTATTATCACTATAAAATTCTGTTTAAACAGCTGCATCATTGAGATATTGGGAACTGAGATTTGTAACAGGTAATTGCAGTTTTTCTTGCAAATGTTACCTGCTTTAGGAATTTGGTGGACTACAGTGCTTTTCCAGTTAGGGATGTCCCACTATATTTTTTCCAAATACTATGGCTATGTAAGTCAGCACTGTTACTGATTCTCACTTATCATAATTCTAACTCTTTTTTACTGTACTTTTCATTGTTATGATGACAGAATTCTGATATTTATTCTTATCATAAATGATAAGAATATTGTACTCATTGCATCCATGCAGCAAATGTGAAGAACTCACACATATCTTGCTGTTCTAGAAATCTGATACTTCTGGCCTGGAGGAAGTTGTGTGTGCATTTAAAGTTTACTTGTATTCTTCTTAGACCTTCTCAAGTTTCCTGACTGAAATATTTTAGTGTTTACATTCTCTACATGTTGACAATTCAGTTAGTCCTAAGGTATTTCTTAGACTTGATTCACGAGACTTGGAGGTTGCACTACCTTCAATTTCAAATGTGATAGAATCTCCTGAAGTACTCACCAAAAATGTTTTTAAACATATAAATGCCTTCATCAAGAATCTGGAAAATATAGGGCAAAATAAGCCTTTTCTGTGTCTTCTGGGATTTTTTAATTGGCTATTGTTCCCATGCGTTACATATTTCCTTTTTGTATTTAAATGGTCTTTCTAGAGTATAGCCAAAACTGTTATGAGGGAAGAGGAAATTAAAGGAGCTTTCAGGATACATCCAAAATTCATCATATGAGTAGATTTTTCTATTAAGTGCCTATTCTGCTGAGATTAATTGTAATGCTGATTTCAGAGGTTAAGCAGAATATAGCCCTGAAGTTTTGAACAAATCTTTTTTGCTTCTTATCACTAAAAGTAGGCAAGCTTGCAATGTTCACCTATAGGCAAGCATACAGTTCCACTAACCCTATTGTATGAATAAAACTGTACTTTTTTTGAGGACTGTTAAGTCAGAAAACTGAAAAAGCCTTACTTAAAAAATATTAAGTAATAATTTAATTTTACTGCATGATTCATTTTGGAGGAGATGTCTTTGTCAGACTTAATTTTGGTAGGATTGTGTAGGTGTTTCAGCTTCATTTACCTTTAGAACATTTCTTCATGTCTACATTCTTGTGGTGCATCTGCTACATATATGCATACGCTATGGGGAATGTCATTAGGAAAGTGTATTTTTAATACATCTGGTCATCAAGCCTTTGGGAACTTACATGCTCAGAAATTGATATGTATTATGGATATGGGTATATAAACTCACATACTATAGGTCACTACAGGAAATAATTTGTGCAACCCCTTGCTTTTTGCAGAATTTCTAATTCCAGTTGTTATGATTACTGTATTCCATTAAATTTACTATCCATCAATTATTTCTGTGAAAATATTTATCTCCATTTTCATTTTTCTGTGCCTCAGTTTGATTTCTAAGGGCTAAATTCATTAAATATTTAGTTGCAGAGTGCTGCTAAGCTTGATTAGAAAGGAAAAATTAGAGTCTCTGCCCTTAAGTGGAATCATGAGTGATGCAGTGAGGGAAGTAGATATCTCAACCATGACCATATATTCAGAGTAACAGACAGTGAAAGATTTATCTTCAGCTTCACCCTTTTCTAAAGCTTACCTGCAGAGCAGCTATAAAATATGGTTTCTCAAATTTCAGGTTCCCTTCTAAAAGTTTCTCTCTGGTTCTGGAGGAACTGTAACAATCCTCTTAACTGTAGCTGAGAAGTGGTTGCCTGTTTATTCTGGGAGTGTTCTCCACTCAGTGCTCCAGGAGTAAGACATAGGTTCAGCCTGTTTATTTAGCTTACTATAAGAAAGAGTGTTTAAGCCTACTGTTCAGACTCCTAGTGCACCAGTGTAAAGCTCAGATCATTAGATTTAAGACTGACCCAAGGGACCATATTCACTTTGTCTTTTGCGGTTTGTTCTCTGGGTGGGAGGAGAAAGTTGACATGAGTATGGACATTTATGTCCTACTCTGAAGATGGTGTTTTGGATAGGGAGGATTTTTCTTTTGTGCGTTCTCTAGGATCTTCAAGTGAAGAGCTAAGTAGAGTACTACAAAGGTATTTAGAATTAGTTTAGTGACGTAAGATGTTAAGGAGACATAAAATGGAAAAGCTTAAGGAACTTCTTTCTACTTACTATCTTTAGAATATTTTCCTGTTTCACTGAAAAACAGATTTGATCAAACACGTGATATTTGGGACATCTGGGAAAGTGTTACGCACAGAATCCTGGGAACAAGAAGGGAAAAGACCTGTCCTAACAGACACAGAGGTGTAGGAGAGAAGAGATAAAAAGCTACTCAAGGCTAAAGCACAGTATGAAGTATTTGTTATATGAAATGCAAGAGAAAACAAATCAGAAATAGAGCATAGATGGGATAATTAAAAAGGAACCCCTTGGAACATGTTGAATTGAAGTTAAAGTGGGAGAAATATTTTCCTGCTTTTTTCAGCTGACTTCGTGCAATTTGATCACCAAAGTGCAGTTGCAACAGTAAGAACACCTTCCTATTAGCCTTTACCTTGGAACATAGATTCCTTATGCCTGATTTCATTCTGAAAAAATCAATATGTAGCTGATATGAAGAAAGGCATAGAACAGGAATTGGAAAGATGTTTGGACTCTCCAAATAGAAAATCTCCTGACAAGTACTTCTAATGTGCTGAAGCTCAGCTGTTGCTCGGGCGAGGGTTAAGGTCATCTTCTGACATGTTTCAGAAAGACACGTTTCCTGTGATCAGGAATGAATCAAAATACTTGCATCCATCATAAGGATTCTCTGGCATGACCATCTCTTCAAAGAAACAGGTTTTACATCCTTCTACAACATGTTCATTTTTGCCCATAATTGTAATGGTTGAAAGGAAATACAGACACTGACTTTAAGTCTGCAAGCTCTCCATCTATCACTGCTATCTGAGACTAGTTACTAAAGAATGGCTTAGAATATATGATGACTAAAACTGTATGGAAGTGTTAATGAGCTGTGGCTGAGACCTAGAAAGGGATAAAAGCTCTCTTTTCCAGGAAATGAGGCTGGGTTGCTGCGTTTCCTTTACAGTCTACCATAGAGATTTCTGAAACTATTTATATAGTGTTGCAGTTAGCGGCAGTTTCTTCAGTTTGTCTCCATGTTTCCTAGTTGAGAGAGAAAAATATCATCTGCAAGCGTTATAGCTGTGCTGTTAACCCTGCATGTGAATACTGTCTACACCAACAGGAGAAATTATTAGTATAAAACTGTCTTTTTCAGCTGTGAAATGTTATGGGCAAAGCTCCTGTGTAATTTTTATTATTTTCAGTGGAGCCACTGCATCACCACCTTGTCAGCTTATACCACTTTGAGTCTCAGCCTCCTCTGTGTTCCCTCTGGAGGAGGAGCTGCTCTCCTCATGATCATTTGTGAAACAGTTTTTTCTTTCCCTTCCTTTATTATTTTTTTCCCTCCAACCCCCCCATCATCTTTACCTTTTTGGAAATGTTCTTGATTAACATGAAAAAAAAAAAACAACCAAGCTGTATTCTACCATAGTATGTATGCTTATTGAGGTACTTCTGGTAGTATGTAGTCTGTAGTCACTAGTTTGAAAAATAGTTTGACTCTTTCTGAAAGGGGTGCATAAAAAACCTCTGGAGACTTAAACCACTGCTGAAGACTCTGTGTCAATTGCTTTCTGTTCCCAAAGTGCAGATACTGTGCTGTGCCATTAGGGAATGGCAATAGCGTTTATCTTCCTTACAAGAACTGGGCTGATTAAAGCCCTGCTTTGCCCTTGCAGACAGATACTGGGTAAACTTACTCAAATACTTTTTTGTACTTTTTAAAACTATAGCAGTGGCATGTTGACAAACTGACAGACTGGGGAAAAACTAATATTAATCTAGGTGATAAGTCATTATACTGTTCTGTGGCATGGCAAGAGTTACTTTAACTTGCTGGGCTCCATCAGCTTCAACTTGAATGTTACTTCTGCTTTCTAATATTTTCTGACATTCATGTGTAGTGCTTGATTTGTTATTGTGTCAACCTACATACCAGTTTGACATGTAATAGGTACTTTTTTTTTGTCACGCATTTTAAGTGACTTGTTTGAATAGCCTTAGCAACAGATGGCGTGGTTGACAGCATGAAGTAGACGTTGGAACTGCAAAACCCACAGTACTTGGATAATTCCACACATTTGATACTTTTATTTTAGACCTTTTTACTTTGAGGTTTTAAAATCTATAATTGCGTGCTTAAAGCAACCTTGAGTATTACATTTTGGGTTTGATGACGTTTTGAAATTGTTCCTTTCTTAGTGCTGTATCCGATATGTTTTAAGGTTGCTCTGTGTTAATTAGGCCCCATTTCGAGCTGTCAAACTGCTATTGTTACAAATTATTACCACTCCCTCCACCCACATGATTTGCAGAGTGCAGAGTAATACAGCATTACAAGCAGGCTTGAAATACAGTATAGCAAGATGAAGCTGTAGCGATGGATAGCTGAACATTATTACCACTTCTGATTTTTATTTTTAAATTAGGGTTTTTTTTCTAACCAGTCTATTGTCTTCAAATATAGCACATACATGTAAAGTGCTTGTTTGATTTAAAGGCTGTTATCAGAGATTCATTTATGTGTGTTTTTAGTGTTTCCACATGTGACACCCAAAGGAATTAATGGCATAGACTTTAAAGGAGAAGCTATAACTTTCAAGGCAACTACTGCTGGAATCCTTGCTACACTCTCTCATTGTATTGAACTCATGGTAAAACGTGAAGAAAGCTGGCAAAAAAGGCTAGATAAGGTAAGATCATTTTCCTTTTACTTTTGCTGGGAAAAGTTTGAAACTAAAATTTCAAATGAGCTGTTGTTAAGTTTTTAATTCCAGGAACTGCTTTTATTTTTATGTACAGCATTTATTAATTTTAGGTGCTTTCATTATCACCCCTATAAAATGTTAAGGGCCTCATCCTTACTGGTGATATAGTAATACTATTCATCATAGCCTTTCTTTTCCTAGCTCTTACACAGATGGTAATCCTATATGTTTTATATCTATAAAGCACTTGACATTATTTCATAATAGTCAGTGTGTTGCTTACAGCCTTCTAACATGGATATAATTATCCATATGTGCAAAATGATGTGCGAGTCTCTGAAATGTTTTAATGTGATAATAGATGGTGATAATAGGAGAACCAGTTGTAACTTGAAAAGTCTCTTCAAGATACAGTTATTTCACTTTCCTTTGGCAGACCAAAGAGATTAAATTGTGTTTTATACTAACTGGTTAAATTATTCGTGTGTAGTGTTACAGTATCTGTTATTCTAATGGCAGTGGTGGTTCACACTAAGCCTACTCAACCAGTGTAACACTTCTAAAGGAACAGTGTCTTCCTGCCTGAGATTTGTTGTTGGAGGCATGGCAGGTTGTACTTCAGGCTTTAGTTTCCATAATCATGCCATCACTGGCTGGTGTGCAGAGCAGCTGTTGTTCTGTCCTCTTTTTTTTAATGTATTTCCATGTGGTGTATATTATGCTTCACCTTTTACTACATTTAGTGTACACTATTCAAAGAATGAACATACTCAGACAAAATACATCCATATTTGAATCCTGTATTGTCTTTGTTCATATGCCAAAGGCCTGGCCCTGTCTAACTGTATTGTGACTTCTGTCAACAATAAGCAGTAAGTCCAAGACTTGAAGCCTGTTCATAGGATTGGGAGTAATTTGGGTTGGACTAGGGAGCTCAAGAGGTTTCTCTCTCTTTAATCTTCTGCTTAAAGGAAGAACAGTTTGAGGGTCAGATCGAGTTGCTCAGGGTTTTACTAAGTCTGGTTTTAGGTCTCCGAGGCTGGAGACTGCACAGCACTTCTGGGCAGCCCGTTCTGCTGCTCATCTGTTGTTAGAGTGAAAAAGTTTTGCCTTATGTCCAGTTGGAGTAACTGGATATTCCAGTATCTGCCTCTTGTTTTTTATCTTTCTGCTCTAAACTACTTTGAAGCGTCTGGCTTGGTTTCTTTATGGCTTTCTTGAAGGTATTGGAAGGCTACTCTTAGGCCCACATGCAAAAAAACCTTCTCATTTTTGTGCTGAACAAACACAGTTCACTTGATTTGATCAGGCTTTCCTTAGAGCATGGATGAAGGGATGTTTTTTTTGCCCCTAGTTTAGTATATTTTAATGCAGAGTAATATGTTAATATAAAATTTTAATTTATTTATATTAGTTATTTTTCACTTTTATATTTTCCTGTGGACTAACTTTAAAGCACTTGTTTAAGCTGCAAGTGGTTAGCAAATTCCAACCTAAATTTCACTTTGGGTCTCATGTGAGTAATATCTCATACAGCATGACTAAGTACATTTTAAAGGGGGTCACAAGCTTATTTTGACTTGTTTTCCTAGAAATTGAAGCTGCAAAAGCTTCTGAAACCTTGGAGCTTTTAAGTTGCTCTGCTCTAGTAGACTTGCAACTTTTTTAAAGTTACATTTGTCAATGAAATTTAAGGGGTTTAGAGGACACACAGGGTAAATTACCTTAATCTAATATAAAATAATTACTTTGTATTTCTCTGTTGGGTAGCCTTTTGGAAGAGGAGGTTTTTTGATGAATTAAACAACATAGAATTATGGTGAAATAGCTTTGGCTGAGAGTGAAACCCTGATCTACTCCTACAAATGCCACCCTTGCAATCTCCTGTGAGCAGCACCTTGACACCCACACCCCTAAGGACAGCAGTTGACTGTATTCAGACCTCTGCTACCACTATTCCACAGCTCTGCATTCCATAAAAGAGCTGCTTTTGGTTTAATATTATCTAGTACTTAAACATGGCTTTATAAATAATACCTTCTATAACTCTGGGCCTGAGCAAAACCATTGCTTTGCCCTCTGAATAGACATGGGATGAGAATGGTATAGATCTTTTGGTTTTCTTGGCTAGGTGTGTAAAATGCTCTGAGAAGGAAATAAATATTGTGAGATGATTAAAGTACACATTCTGTGGCTAGTTTTCTTTCAATACCAAAATAGATGGCCTGAATAAAATTAATACAAAAGCAAATAGTGTTTTTTAAAGGTAATTGTAGTTACAGCTTTTCTTTCCACCTTTTACGCTTAACTCTTAAGATCTTGAGCTTGACTTTTTATTTTCCCAGTGCAGTATATAAAATGTTAAGTGTATTTTAAAATAGACTTTTCTTAAAATGGGTACACAAGAAAAGGATTTTGTCTTTAGTATTTGGACCATTGTTTCATTTTCAACAAAGTCCTTGTGATAATGCTTTTCATATTTTCTTGACTACGGCAGCATTTTTCTGTTCTTGTTTCGTTTGGTCTCACTAATTGTTACTAATAAGCAAATTTATCTTCTGAACATTAAATGTTACCTTAATAATAATATGTTTAGGTTACTTACTTTGTTCACCTTTGATGTTTGAAACTTAAATGTCTCTTTAAATTTTACAGAGTTTTAATACAGCAAGTAATTTTTTTTTTTTGCTGTGCAATCAGTTTCTCAGTTTCTGCCTTATTTAGTGTTATTGCCAAGAGAAACTGGCAAATTTGGAGAGCTGTATTTTGACATACGTGAATTATCACTAGTTTGCAGATTGAAGTACAGAAAGTGTGGAGGTTTGGGGTGAGTGGGAGGAGGAGTTGTGTTTTGGGCGGGGGGAGGTATTTTTTGAGGTTTTTTTTTGTTTTTCATTCCAAGTCTGGTAAAATTTCTATGCTTTCTCTCAGTGTCATATACTTAAGTCATACTTTATGCATCTTCACAACTCTCCAGATTATCTTTAAAAAAAAAAAAACACACAAAATTTTGTGAAATTTGTTAGCAGTTTCTGCCTCTTTGTGACAGTTTCAGAAGATAAAACCCTACAGTCACAGTTACAGACAATACTGTCTTAGTCTAAGTGCTGGTTTTTTTATTTTTCTGGGGAAAACTACTACTTTGTTTTACATCAAAGCTATTGCTTTACTAGAAAGTGGAATGTTCCAGAGTGAATGTTACCTTCAAATTCCTAGTTGGTAAACTCAGCCTTTCCATATTGCTTCGTGGTTTTCCACTGAATCTTTACATTTCAGTTTGGGTTGCTAAAAAATTATACCCGTATCTGCAAGAAGTAGTCTGAATAAACTCGTATCTACAAGAAGTAGTGTGTGTTGTCCAGTTGTCACCTGTAAGACTTAACTTTCTTTCACTTGAACAGATTCTGAGAGGGGACAGAGAAACATCTCACATATAAAAGCTGAATTCTGCAAGAATTTCAGAAATCTTTGTAGCTTTTTCGCTGGAAGTATCTAGCAGTATGCAGAATTTGCAGAGGAAATATTAGACCCAATCTGATTCTGATGTTACTACTATCTTATTCAAAATATACAGTGATACAGACACCATCAGTGGCTCTATTACAGTCACAACCTATTATGTGAGAATGATGTCAAGTTGCTAGTCTTTGCATGGAGTCCACAAAATTATTCACATTGATCCTATAATTAGGATACAAATTCACAGGATGTAACTCATTAGTATATCACCCTGTTGAGCACATTAGCCTTTTACTAGTTTTACTTTTTACCCTTTGTTTATCCCTGCCCAAGCATCTGTATCAAGGAGGTTTATATAAACTGTCAGATACAAAATATGACACTCAATGAACCATGCTTAAACTAGAAACTAGTTTTTGTGTGCTGATCTAGTTTCTTTCACATGAATTAAAAAGTATCTTCAAGATAGCTAGTTCCCCAAGCTTACTATTATATATACATGTATATAGGCACACGTAATGCATGCATGCAAATATATTCAGAAAATCATCAGGTTTTCAATTGCTACTTGGAGAAAAAACTATCCTGGTCATTCTACTTGTTGACATGTTGACAATTCATTCTCACTGCATCAAATGGTCATGTCATTTTACAGGAGGCAGAGAAAAGGAGAAGAATTGAAGAAGCCTACAAAAATGCTGTGACAGAACTGAAGAAAAAGTCCCACTTCGGAGGGCCAGACTATGAGGTATGAATTCTGCTTTTGAAATTTTTTAAAATGCTATGACTTTTTATGGTGGGCTGACCCTGGGTGGACAACAAGTGCCCACCAAGTCACTCTATCAGCTGACAGGGGAGAGAGAATATGATGAAAGGCTTCTGGGTGGAGATAAGGATGCAGAGGTCTCACTCAGCAATTGCTGACACAGGCAAAACAGACTCAGCTTAGTTTACTACCAATCAAATCTCAAAAACACCCTTTTCCTGCTCCTCCTTTCTTCCTGGGTTTAACTTTACCTCTAGTTTCTGCTTCTTATCCTTCAGCTGTGCAGAGGTAAAAGGAATGGGGGTTGTGGTTAATTCATCCCACATTGTCTCTGCCACTCTTTCCTCCTCAGAGGGAGGACTCCTCACACTCTTCCCCTGCCCCCGTGTGGGATACCTCCCACAGAAGGCAGTCCTCCATGAACTTCTCCAACATGACTCCTTCTGTGTGCTGCAGTTCTTCATTAATTGCTCCAGTGGGGGTCCCTCCCACTCAGTGCAGTCCTTAGGGAACAGAATGCTCCAGTGTGGGTCCCCCACAGGGTCACAAGTCTTGTCAGTGAACTTGCTCTAGTGTGGGTTCCTCTCTCCACAAGGCCAAAAGTCTTGCCAGTTGTCTGGGCTTCCCTCAGGGTCACAACCTCCTTTGGGTATATCCACCTGCTACAGCATGAGGCTTTCCACAGGCTGCAGGTGGATCTCTGATCCACTGCAGATGGACCTCCATGGGCTGCAGGGGCACAGCTGCCTCACCAAGGGCTGCACCATAGGCTGCAGGGCAATCTCTGCTCCAGCATCAGGAGCATCTCTTCCTCCTCCTTCACTGATATCTACAGAGTTGTTTCTCTCACATATTCTCACTCTGCTGTTCTCCAGGTGCAGTTGCACAGGCATTTTCCCCTCTTCTTATCCCAGAGCAGCTACCACTGTCACTGGTGGGCTCAGCCTTGGCCAGCAGCAAGTCTGTTCTGGAGCTGGCTGACATTGGCTCTGCTGGATACGGAGGAAGCTCCGTAGCCACCCCTGTAGCCCCCCCTAGCTGCCAAAACCTGGCCACACAAACCCAATACACTTGTAAAGACTGGTTTGTTTATCAAAGGGGAAAGTGGTGTTGCACAAGCCTGTGCAAGTGTGATTTACAAATGTGTTCATGCCACATTTACTTTTTCACCTTGAAAACTGAAACTGGATGGAGAATGAGTCCCTACTTTCTTGCAAGTGGAAATATGTCTTTACCTTCCATGTTCTGATTTGTCTAAAGTGTGTTTCTTGTAGATATATCTGTTGATTTTATTTTCTTCTACATTTGATACTGCTTATATGTACTTGTATTGTATTTTCCCTCTTTATTTGTTCAGATGTAGAGATATGTAAAGCAAATATGAAAACCCTGACTGCAGAGGCAGTCCTAAAATCTGAAGTCTAACTTGAATTGATTTTTAGTTTTTCACTGCCACTTGAAATATGGTGTTGTCAAATTCAGTGATTTTAGGTTCCTTCTGTTAAATTCCATATTTCATTAGCATCCTCCTCAGTGAGATATTTAGTCTGATTCTGAGATGCTTAACCTACCTTTTGAAGATTAATCATAGAATGGCTTGAGTTGGCAGGGACTTAAAGATCGTTTAGTTCCAACCCCCCCACCATGGCCAGGGACACATTTTCCACTAGACCAGGTTGCTCAGAGACCCATCCAGCCTGACCTTGAACACTTACATGGATGAGGTATCCACAATAATAATGTAAGATAATGCACCTATAATGCAGTTTGCACAATTTTTACGAACTTGACTCTTTCATGTGCATTAATCAAACATGTTTCTACTTACAAGTCATAGCCTGAGAAATAGTACTATACAGATATTTAAGATACTTGAGCTTAGATTATCTTTTATCACTGAGGCATGCACTGTAATATTAAAAAATGGATAGGAAGTTGGACTTTGTCTACTTGTTTATGAACCCAACTGCTTCTTCCAGGTATCTGTGTTGTAAAGTAGGGGTCTTTTAATTTGCTGGACCAGGTTGTTTTACAATACAGTAAAAGAAACAAACCTAATATTATGAAATTACCATTTTAATTAGTAAACTGGAGTTTTTAATTGTTGACTCAGTTCTACCTGCTGTTTAGTGCTTAACTGGGCTTTCCAAGAATTTTCAATAGAGGTCCGCAGAATTTTCTCTTCTCTTGTTATATTTTGAGGAAATACCTGAAATTCAATGCCTTGAGGCACTGAAATACTTGGAAGGAGTCTAACTACACAAGTATGTTAATAGGTGTACTTCACTGACACACTGTAAGCATTTCAAGAGAAAAATGAAAACCTAAATTTGACGTCAAAGCATACTGATGCTATTACTCAGTTTCCTGGGTTTTTCTTCTTCTTTATACAACTATCCTTAAATAGTACCTGTACTTTAACTAGTACAGGTTTTCTGAGGATTTGTAATGTAGAAATATTGGTGAAAATGTTTGAGATCTATAGAAGAAATTTGCTTCCATCAGTTATTTTTATATATGTGTGTATATATATATTTCTAATAATAAATTGAAGTGGAACTTTCATGTCTCCAGAATTTTTAACTACTTTTGTTTCTTATCCTCTAGGAGGGTCCTAATAGTCTGATTAATGAAGAAGAATTCTTTGATGCTGTTGAAGCTGCTCTTGATAGACAGGATAAAATGGAAGAACAGGTATTGATACTTGAAAAATATCTTAATGATGAGCACTTCACAAGAGACTTCTGTAACTTAAACTCAGTCCTGAGGTGCATTTTCTGAAACTGTAGATATTTTATTCTGACACTGATCAGGGGATCAGTTTTACAATTAAATGTTGTTGCTTAATGCCAATTTTGAGAAAGTGACTTCACAGATTGTATAGAGAAGGATAGTATGTGTTAAATTAATTTAATGTCTCTAGTTTATAATTCCTAAATAAGTGTTCTGACCTTTATACGTAACTGATGCCCTGTCGAAATAAGAATATCGAACACTACAGTTGCCTCCAAAACCTAAAATTTCTTTTTACTCTAGTGGTATATGAAATAGGAAAGACATAGTTCTGTTCGTGTTTGGTTTTATTCAAAAGTTCTGTGGGCTCTGGCTACTTCTCTAACTCATTTCTTGAATACGCTTCAGTGACAAGGATCAAAAAGGGATAAGATACATGTGAGGAAAGTATGTAGAATATTAGAAAGTATAGCAGTATATAAAATGAGGGGGAATAACAAAGTGGTGCCTTCTTTGTGTTAAACGCTTATATGCTTAGGAATATAGTGAATAACAAATACTTGAGATTTAAAAAACTTTCTAGTGGACATGTAGTAACTAACAAAGCTTACCTATGTTGGGGTCTCTTAGCAGAGAGTGTAAGTTTTTAGTGACTGTGATAGTACTACATGCATCCTTGATATGTTTTCCTTAACTTAGAAATACACCTTGAAGTTTGGATGAATTCAGTCTTCAGGCCCACTCACTTAATGAGAATTCCAGCAGAATGACAGCTTCATTCCTGTCATGGATGGCATTAGTTCTTGTAGTCACTATGTACATTAAGCATGACTCACTTTGTTTCACAGTCCACCCAATAGCAGCTGACTAATAATAATTAAACCTATGTTGTTGCAGTCCCAAAGTGAAAAGGTTAGATTACACTGGCCAACATCCTTACCTTCTGGAGATGCATATACTGCTGTGGGGACTCATCGATTTGTGCAAACGGTGAGATATTTTTCCTGATCTCCTCAGAATAATGGGCTGGTCCGTGATGGTTCTGTATAATATTTTGTACGATAGATGAGATTTTTAGGTGTTTCTAGTAACTTCCAATGGTCTAATCATTTTCAAATAAAGTAGCTGGAATTGAAGGACTTTTCTTTTTGTCTTGGCTTAAAAAATACTAATTTGAGTATCTGTTTAGAATACTCTTGATTTGTGTTAAGCCTGTCAGTCAGACAATAAAGGAAAAATCCCAACTGGCTAAACCCAGTGTTTTCAAGATACGTTCACCCAAATTAATTGAATTGATTTTATTTAAAAACAATAAAAATAAAAATCTAGTCTTTTGCATCAAAATCAGTTGGCTGTTTTTTAGTGTTACTGGAAACACTATGCTCCTGTCAGGGCTACTCTGGGAGCATAATATATAATAGGTGCATGAAATCAGCATTCGCCACTGTGCTTGCTGCTTATGGTGCTTTTGTTTTCCTTTTCTTCATTATCTTGTGCTTGCAAGTTGGTACTGATCGCTCTGTTGTGCCTTTGTTCTGATTACTTGGTTTTTTCTTTGTCTGTCTCTGGTAGCCCTATAGTCGCTCTTCCTCCATGTCTTCCATTGATCTAGTCAGTGCCTCTGATGATGTTCACAGATTCAGCTCCCAGGTACTGTACTGATGTGTCAGGTGGGGGTTGCATATCTTTACTGTATTTCATCTTCTTCTCTAAAACCTGGGTTTTTTGTTACATCGATCACTGCTTGCTTTAAACTAGAGCATTGAGACAAACAAAGGAGTTCTCTATTCCTATACTAAATGGTTGTCTTTCTTTACATCCAGCTTGCATGCATACCACTTGTGCAGAGGCCCAAATCTTGTAAAACTGTTTGATTTACTTCAATAACTTTAAAAAAACACCTACAATTTGATTTTTTTTTATTTCTAGTTATAATAAGGTAAAATAACACCTGCTTTATGTAGGCTGGAAATGGTCTTTCTTCATATTGAATGGTTTTTTGCGCTTTTAAAGTCAAAGGTTTGATTTTAATCTGAAACATTTGTTTGTAATGACATTAATATGCTAAGTATTATGGTTTACTATCACTGCTTTTTACCTCTTCAACTGGTTTGATTACTGAAAGGCCATAAAGTATGTTGACAAAGAAGATCGTTGGTATGATGAATTTTACTGAAGAGTTTATATATCTATGTATTTGCTTATCCTTCAGAAAATACGTCTGACATCCTGAGTACGTCAGTGTAGCCACAGTGACGTATTCCAGTGACGTCCAAAATTTCTATAGGTGCTTGGTCTGAAGAGCATAGTTTAGACTAGAATTAGGTAGGTGCATTCACATGAGGTTTTTTAGTCTCCAAAAATGTTGTTCAGGTATGGCATTTATGCTATTACTTTTCTTCTGCTGTGGTCTGTATGCGATTATGAATATGGAGCTTTATTCTGGGATCTGTTATTTTGGAGGTTTTTTTAAATTGCTAACAAACACTCCAAACAATCTTTTTTCAAATAGGAATGGATTTTTTTTGTTTGCTTCATTAGCAGAGCCTGGAATTTTACTACTTGCAGACCTTATTACCACCTTCATGAGCAGGACCTTAAAGATTTGTCTATTGGACTAAAATCTCAACATTTTTGCAGTCAGTTTATTTCTGAAATTTGAACTTGGCACAAAGAAAAAAGTACGCAAGTCCTCTTGAATATCACCAATAGGCTTATCTGCTGGTACTCCAGTAGTCGAGTTAGTCTTTCAGGTTTTTTTTGGGAGGAGGGGATAATAAAGTCAGGGAGTAGTAAGTAATGGAAAGCAAGTTTGATTGCCAAGATAGGAACGGGTACTCTGTCAGGTTATGGGTATACAGGAAGGAAAACTCATAGTTGCTAAGATACACAGACATCTTCATTTTCACTTCTTATGCCTGTGATAACGTTTCTGTGTTCATGTGATAAATCTAAATATCAGAGCAGTACTGTGACTGCAGAACTAATAATTTAAAAACAAATCTCATATGGACTAAGTCTTTATCACAATAATGCAAATTGTGATTATGTATCAGCATCAAATGGGCTGGAGTCAAATTGCTCTTTTCAGCTGCTGCATGGATTTTACTACATGGAAATTACTACAGAGTGCCTTTAAATGCAGTTTCAAGTTAATGGACTCACTGCAGAAAGAATGATCTTCATTTACGGAAAGCTACTATCCCTGCACACACCCCTATCCCCTACATGTTTTCTCTAGAACAAATTTTTGCCAAACCAACAAGTCAGTACACCTGCTCTGGAGCTTCATTTCTAGTGAACAAGCGGGTGAAAGACAACAGAGAGCAAGATGAGAAAATCAGCAAATCTTTTCATTACAACTGCTCTGGACTTCATTAATAAAAAATTGGCCTCTGGCCCCAGGCTGACAATTTGGCTTTTGGGAAGGCAGGCTAATATCTCAATTCTTAAAAAAATTATTTTTTTTCTAGAATTCATATGAATGAAGGAAATTTTGATATCGGGAAAAGGTCAAGTAGAAACTTGCAACCTTGTTTTTAAGACTGAGAAGTATAAATGTATTCTAATGGGAGCTGGTTCTTCAGTGTGCCTCTAGAAAGGCATTGATTTACCTCTGCCAGTTGAGTGTGAGGTCAGATCACTTTCTTAAAGAAATAGCAGCTTTTCTAATAGGTTGAGGTGTTCTGAGGCCCTTTGAAGTGAAGAACTCGCCACTTAATGTTCAGGCCAAGGCTGCATGGCATACATGTTACAGGTATTTTTGCAGACTATTCTGTAGCCTGCTAGGAACCCAGAGGTAATAGTGAACCTCTCCAGTGGGAGAGGGTCTGTGAATCTTGACTCTGTGCCTCTGAAATAGGTGCGAGTTGACAGACAGTGACCAGTCTTCAGATTAAATACGGTTTGGACAAATAGCATGCACAAGGCAATTCTGTAGGTACTGCATTTCCTGGTGAAGCAGAAGTAAGAATCTGTTTAGATGGCACTCCTGTGGATGCCTCCTTCTCTTCTTTCCTTGCTATTTCCTTCATTCCTCTGCATTTAGTATAAAGCAAAAAGTAGCAAAAGAGAAAAATAAATGTGTAAGAGATAGCTTTGTCCTTAATAAATAAAGAGGTGGGGGAGAAGAGACAAGGGGAGGTGTGGCAAGCAAATGTTGGGAGCATGGCAAGGATTGCTTTCTGAAAGAAGTGTGATCTAGAAGTGTGATCTAGAAGTGTAATCTAATCTAATAAATTGAATTTTTAAATAGCCCACATTCTTACCTAATTTGTATTGTACTGTCACTGTTTCACTGGATAAGAAAAACAGAAGAATTTTTTGAAGGAAACCTTCTAGTAACTGGCAGAAAAAGTTGATTTGTCCAAAAGCAGAAACAAAAATCTTGGGAGTGTTTTTTCACTGTAACTCAAAAACAAAACACCTAGAAAACCCTCCAAAAACTGAAGTGGTAACTTTTCATTCTTTAAAGAAGTCTATCATTAAACTGAGACAAACGAGAATTTCCATCTAATGGGTTTTATTTTGATGTTGCATTTTAAAGGTTTTGGCTTCATTCAGTTACCTATTTTCTTCCTGGTCTTAGGTGTATTGCCCATGGAGTACATAATACAAACAAAATTACTGCCTTAAATTAAAAGTAAATAACATCTTCCATAGAACTTCCATTCTATATCATATCACTGTTTATTAATTTTACTTTCTACTTGTTTTACTATTTGCTCAAATATATGTTTTATATGTTGTTTTATTGCAAAAGCACTTTAAGGTTCAGGCTAATAATCCTGTGATTGGGAACTTCTTAGGCTAATCTTTGTGTTGGTGAATTAACTAACCTTTGCTTGTAATGCTTTTCCTTTTGAAAAAAAAAAGGTATTTCTAGAAATTCAGGAAAATTGTGTGAATCACGTGGAGTTGCTTGCTGTGACAAGTTTTGGTAGTCATTTAACTTTTTTCCACCTAAAAGATATTCAAATGTTTTCAATATTTGAAGCATTACACAGCAATGGATACTTTATAATTTTGTTTCCTTTTTTAATTGGGGTGTTTGAAAGGGGGTGGGGAACCAAAGAAACAGAGTAATGTAGTCTCTGTAGAATAATAGTCTCTATACCATCATAATCTTTTGAATGTGGACATTTCTGTTCTTTTTTTTTTGTCGTAGCTGGCAACTGTGCAAAGATGCCATTGAAACAGAGCAGGCATGCTTTGCTCATGACTGTTTTCTTCACTGCTCTTTCAATATTACTTTTGATATGTATTCACTTTTTTAGAGCTTGTCAGTCTTCTTCCCCAACCCCCTGCCTTTGTTCAGCTTTTTAAATGCTCTTCAGTGAATATCTTAGAGTGCATTTTAATTCTATTTAGAGATAACTGAAATTCCTATATGCTGAAATAAAGCTGTTTTAGGTAGAAGTAGTGAGATTTCACAGTTTAGAGGCACAAAGGAAGGATAGGAAGTGCCCACGAAGAATGACGTTGGAAGTTAAATCAAGATTTTGGCTTTGTTTCTGAAGGCTAGCACTATCTGCTTGTTCTTAACCTGTAATAGAAAGCTCTCAAATTGATCTCCTGCACAGGAACTGAAGTATTGACTTGTGACTTCCAATGCTGTACAGTATCTGCGCAAAAAGATAGAAGGAATGAGTTAAAAAGCCTTTTTTTTTTCCCTTTAAAGGTGGAAGAGATGGTACAAAATCATATGACATATTCCTTGCAAGATGTAGGAGGAGATGCCAATTGGCAGCTAGTGGTAGAAGAAGGAGAAATGAAGGTAAACATTTGTTTATTTTGTGTAAGATGATATGCTGTGAAGACAGATACTTTCAGTCTGGTGGACTTGGCAGTGTTATGTTTACAGTTAGACTTAATGATCTTAAGACTCTTTTCCAACCTATATGATTCTGTGATTTTCTGCAACACTATCACTCAGCAAGTTAGGCTGTTGAAACTTCTCTCTGAGAATAGCATTGTTTAGATTAGGACTGGAGTCCACCAGAGTTGTGGCTTCCAATATATTTATTCATACAAAATCCAGTGTAACTCTTGCAATAGCTTTGTCTTTGCAGATTACTTTCTCATTCCCTTCTGCTTAAAGCTTGGTATCAAAGTAACGTGTAAATTCAACGTACAAAAATATTACAGTAGCAAGCTACTGTGTTGGCTGCTCTGCTGTGCTTATAAATCCTTGTGCATAGTAGAGATCCTTCAAGTGCTGGTATTTCAGTGTGAATTGCCATGTTATAATGTCTGCAACAGTGGTTACCAGAGAACACTCTCATGGCAAATTCATGTGATAGTCGTCTGGGTAAGTGGGTTTGTTTTTGTTTGGTTTTTTTACTGATTAAATTTAAACAATTAAACACATGAACAGTTTTGACAATTTCTTTTCTACATTTCTTTCTTTTTGTTTGGCTGTAGGTATACAGAAGAGAGGTGGAAGAGAATGGAATAGTTCTAGATCCTTTGAAAGCAACACATGCTGTTAAAGGGGTAACAGGGCATGAAGTTTGCCACTACTTCTGGAATGTCGATGTTCGTAATGACTGGGAAAGTAAGGAATTGGTTCTTCGACTTTGCATGTTTATCAGCAAAGATATTGTTGACCTAATGTGTCTGTGATTGTTTACTGATGGATTTATTTTTTTTCCCCTCTTCTTTTAGCAACAATTGAAAATTTTCATGTTGTGGAAAATCTAGCAGATAATGCAATCATCATTTACCAGACACATAAGGTAATAACATTTCATCTATGCATACCTTACTGAGACAGTCCGAGGAATGTGAATTCCAATATTACTCTGAGTACTTTGCTGGCTTAACAACTTAAAATACTCTTCAGAACAACATTTCAGAAGTTCTCTATTAAACTGCAACTTCATCAATTTTTCAAACTTGTCTTGAGAGCATAATTGGTTGTGTACGTGTCTGATAGAGTTTGTAATAACAAATGAGGACTGGTTTTAATCTCACAATTGTATTACTGCCAGCAAGAGTCATCTGAGGCAAACAGAAGCAGTAAATAAACACATACTACGGGAAAGAATCCTATACCACTGTATCAGATGTTTTTTGCAAAAATACGAGGTACTGTTAACCACAGTTAGCTGACATACCACCTCATAATGCAAGGGTTTATAATTGTTGATACAACATTTGTTCTTGCATCTTCATTGTTTTTCCTTCCAAAATGGTTCTGCTGTCAATTAAAAAAATGGTAATTTGAATTACAATCCATGAACTGTAACTTAAAAATTTTAAAAATGGATGGGAATGAAATATACAGATTCATCTTTTTTCTTGCATGTTTCTAGGTATTAGTATACTCAAATGTTCAAACAGGTATTTTTCTTTGACCATTTTAACATGATTAGATTTAGACTACTTTAACAGAGGACTCATGATTGAGTAAGACATTGTGTAATCTGTATTGTATTCTGGTAAAAGCCAGACTTTTATCTTATTGAGTGTCATGAAAGTCAGGAAAGCTTTTGTATATTTCCTTATTTTATCAGGCATTTTGTATCTCAGACTTTCTCTTGGATGATATCAGTTCGCCATATCTGTCTTACTGAAGAAGTAGCTTTTGGAAATAATTGTTTTAAATATGTCTCTCCTCTTTTTTTCTCTCCAGAGACATAAGTAAATGTAGATACATCACTATATACTTAAGCACTAGTTTAGTTTGTAGCTTACAAGTATTAACTAAAATGTAAACCTGAGGTTGAGGAAACAGGAAGGGAGCTGCCTCTTCCTGTTTTTCTACTGAAAAATTCATTGCAGCTTGGCTCCCTGCATTTCAAAGGCCTTAAAGTTATACCTTAATTTTTTTGGCATGAAGCGTAGCCACACAACCTGAAGTTTCTGTTACCTACTAATAACAGTATGTCTGTTTCAGTTTTGAAAATGAAATTACTGACTTGAAGAAACACTCAATGACATAACTGACCTGGTTTGTCTTGCTTGGTTTTTTTCCTGTAACTAAGGTTAATAAGTACTTAATTTGCAAACCTGGAAAAGCTTATATTCAGGTGTTTCTCTGCAGAGGGTGTGGCCAGCTTCTCAAAGGGATGTGCTGTATTTGTCTGCCATCAGAAAAATACCAGCATTTAGTGAAAATGATCCAGAAACATGGATTGTGTGCAATTTCTCTGTAGAACATGACAGTGCTCCTGTAAGTATTACTTTGATTCTGTGAAGTTCTGCTTTTAAGGTGAAGTTTTTCTATTATGTGGTAATGCATTTGCAATATTAATGTGAGGGGAGATGGGGGGCTTATACAAAAATACGGCTAATTTAAACCAGGTGATACAATGACCCGATGAAGGCATTCTGAGCCAAAAGCTTTCTTGCCTTATCTCTCAGTGGGCAAATCTAAGGTGTTTCATCAGAATGGAAGCAAAATTTCTGGAAATGTGAAATAATTTTAAAGAACAGAGGTTATTTTATATGGATTCAAATTAATAACTCTTCAGTATTGTCAGATACAGGAGTAGGCTTGTATAAGTGTATATATGGTTAAGTCTCTATCTTATACAGTTTTGCCTTGGCTCTATCAGATAGTAGCAATGATTGTTTTCTTTGGGTTACTATGCCATAGCTTGCTGTCAAGGGAAAAGTTAACTGATATTTGTAAACTGATGTGTTATCCTTGAAATGTTCCTTTACTGATTTGTCACAATAATTGAAGTAATCCACTTGTGTTAAGCAAGCAGAAACTTGAAATTCAGGCATTTTAGTTTAATTCTTTCCCTATTCACCTTTTACCTTTCATTTTACTCACTTTCTTGCTACATCCATGTAGTGCTAGAATGCAGACTTTCAGAAACACAGTTTCCAGTGTCTTAGACTTCTTAGTCAATTAAAATGTTGGTGGTTAAGTATGCTGAAACAATTTTACTGTGAGGCTTACAATGTTTCATGTTTTTTGACAGCTGAACAATCGCTGTGTCCGTGCCAAAATCAATATTGCTATGATTTGTCAGACATTAGTAAGCCCACCAGAGGGGAACAAGGAAATAAGCAGGGACAACATCCTGTGCAAGATTACATATGTAGCTAATGGTAAGTTTAAAATTTTTCAGTATGACATTCATGATAAATGCCAGTTCTGGGGAGTTGAATACTGGCAAAAAAAAAAAAAAAAAGACCATTGATGCAATTTTCTGTTAAATCTATATATAGCATCACACTTGTGGTCTTCACATTCAAAAAGAGTCAAATTAATGTGCTACATGATGAATGGGATCATTCATTTTGTGGTGTTCTGGAAGCTCAGTCCTAAGTACACAACCTTGGGCTGGAGGAAGGTGAGCAGAAATGTTTGCAACTGGGATGAGCTGGCGTAGCTTTTAGTGTCAGTAGTGGTGTGTTGTTTTTTTCATGTACTGCTGAAATTTTTTCTTCTCTCAGTTCATCTCATTAGGCTGAAAAGCTGCTGGTAGTAAAGATACAGTTCTCACCCTTGGTGCCAAGAATGAGCAAATACATTTTGTATGAAGATGCTTGCAACTGTATAATCTATTCTACATTCTTTAATTACTTTTTTTGCTGATAGAATCCTTGATATTGACTGAAAAGTTGTCAAAGCCAAACTGTATTGTTGCTGTACCCAGTATTTACCAGTGTATTGTAGTATTGGATGTGCATACTTAATAGCTATTCTGCTAGTGCTACAAAACACTTCAAGAGTAGCTCACCTTATTACTTGTTTTAAAAGTTTCACAGTTACTTAAAACATACATTTTTGTTGCTAAATTCTGAACTATGATTATATGGTAACTTTTCAGCAGCATACTTGCTGCATGAATTGAAGCATGATTCAGAATCAGTTCAAATTTTGTTTAAATGCTTTAAAATAATTTGTAAGGCATTAGCTATGTAGCAGTTCTGCAGAAAAATGCAGCAATTATTGAAAAGTTAAGACTGACTTATGTTTTTCTTTGAAGTAAAAATTTACTCAAGTCTCTTTCTTTTGTTTCTTGGAAGCCCATAGAGAATGTCCTCTTCCATTTGGGCGTTTTCTCAAGACTCACAATACATCATGTTTACTGTTTTCTAAATAGTGGCATCACAGACCTGGACTGAGCTTGAGTATTATGAGTAGAAAGTGCTACAGCACAAGCTTAGGGGCATAAAAAAAAAATCCGCTCATCTTTATTCTTTCCTGTTACTTTAGAGAGAGTTGAAGGAATAATGAACTTAAATTTTCTTTTCTAGCCTTTAATGGAGTTGCTTTATTTCAATGTCCTTCTTCCTGTTTACTTGTAGTGAACCCAGGAGGATGGGCACCAGCATCAGTGCTACGAGCAGTGGCTAAACGAGAGTATCCAAAGTTCTTGAAGCGTTTTACATCATACGTGCAAGAGAAAACAGCAGGAAAGCCTATTTTATTCTAGTATTAGCAGGTATATATATTTTTTTTATTCTTGCTTTGCCATTTTAAATTTAAGGCCAAACAGAAGTATTCAGTCTAGAAATGTCTTACCTGATTAGCATGAATTCAGTGCTTAGTTTTAGTATTCATATGCAATATATACTTTTGTAAAACATTTGTGTAATTTGTGTGTATTATTAGCGTGAAAAATAAGGGCTGCGTAAGTTGGCAAGCAGTGTTTTTTGTAGACTTTCAATAGTTTATCTTGCAAGTTTTTGCATACATGTCCAATTTATGTAGAAGTATGAAAGGATGAAGCATTGTTTTTTCTCAATTATCACAGCCATTTTACACTTGTTCTGAAAAAATACACACTGAAGTTTCTCTAGAGCCTCATGTGGTTTTTATATCTTAAATTCTACTTATAATTGCATATTTGGTAGATTATTACTACATTTCAAAGTATTCTTTTGTACTGACAGAATAGTTTTGATCTAGAATTTTTATTAATGGAACTTTTCTGACAGACCAACATGAATTACTA
This sequence comes from Manacus candei, assembly GCF_025592945.1. Taxonomy (NCBI): domain Eukaryota; kingdom Metazoa; phylum Chordata; class Aves; order Passeriformes; family Pipridae; genus Manacus; species Manacus candei. The sequence continues at coordinate 4,137,553 of NW_026138072.1, read as the reverse complement.
GAGTATTTATAAGGCTGTGACTTAAATTTTTAGCCTTTTTGATGAACCCGAGAAAGAAAAGGGATTTCCAGATGCTTCCTGAAGTCAATAGATATATTTTAATGGTATAGGTTATTGAGCTAATCTAAAATTGTTTTAATATTTAGATGATGATATGACATTAGAAGAGGATTTCTTGATCACTAAGGGGTTTTCTGAGCCCCCTAGTGTTAAGTAAGGCTTAGCTTAATTTTTGTTAATGTATAGCTTACATGTCAAACCATGGAATTCCATTTAGGTGTTCTGTTGCTGCAGCATCATTTGGTTACATCTGAAAATGAGCCTTTATTGCTTTTTCTATGCATGACATAGCCCCCCCTCTTTATTTTCGGGTTCTATTTATTGTGTCAGACTCCAAAAGTTGTAGTCGTTTCATCATTCTGTAACAGGTAGCCCTGTAATGATTCACAATTTTAATTTTGTGTTGTTAGAGAAGTAGTGTAGGTGAAGCATTAACAGCACAGCTGTCACGAGCCAACAGTTCCCACGTGATCATAGGAGTTCTGGTGATATTTAAAGTATTTAACAAGTTCATTTTTCTATTAGCATTCAAACTTTTCAGTGCTGTAGTTTTGTCTTTGCTTACCTGCAGCAATCAGAACAAGACTGAGTGAGCATTCCGCGCTGGAGAAGTGACCATGCATTGAGCACTCCATGCTGGAACGAAGGATCTACAGTCTTTTTATGGCCTGAGTTCTAGGCTTTGTATACTGAAGTGAAGAAGTGTTGCAACACCATGAGGCTGAATATTTAAAAGTAGCTCTCTCCTGTTAACTTTTCTTGCTGAATCAGTGTGTAATTATAAATACATGTATTGATAACATGTATATGGCTCTACTTTTATTTGCTTGCTTTAGAAGAAGAGCATATACAACTTTGAATGACCAACATGAGTTACCACTTCAATTTTAAACAAGTTGCAGAATTTCACTGTCGGCCTTCCTAAGATACTTGTGCTGTTTTTGTGCATGTCTAAAAAGCACAAAAGACAAATGCACATATAGCATACTGTATGTGCTTTATATGCACAAAAATTTGTATGGTATTTTGGGAGAGTTTGGAGGAGGAGCTTCAGTAAAACGTAGGTGACTTGTTGGTAGGTTTTGTTCTGCTTTGTATAATCACAGTTCATTGCTGCTGATTTCTACAATGAATCATCTTGTTACATAAAATGTCAGTTAATAACTGAGGGCTGTCAATATCTTTATGACTTTGCCTTTTCTATTGTCTTACTCTGATGACGATCTTTAGTTCTGAAGGAGTAAGAGTGTGAAAAGCTTTATTTTTTTCCAGATATCTTTATATTTCTATTGTATTTTTTAGTTATGTAATATGTGCCGCAGAATTTTTGTTATTGAACATGATCCAGAATTATCTAGAAAGATTCTGTATAAGAGGGCAAGAGACTGCCTGAAACCTAGAAGACATCTGTCCATGCTATATGTGGATTGCTTTCTTGCATGATATCCAGGGTTTTCCCAAACTGTGAGAAGGTACACTATAATATTTATTGAAGTCATTTGGATTACATAAGACAACATTCCCAGTCTACAATGAGGATGAGTACATTATTTTCAGATCCTGCATGTGTTTTCCTCATCTTAATAAAAGCTATTTTCATGTGGAAAATTATTTGCCTCTTGATCAAAGACCCATCAGAGCTATAAGAATGCATAGTTCTAACTGGAAAGTTCCCTTTGGCTGCTGTGACAATTTAAATGTCAGATGTTTGCCTAGCTTTGATTCTGGAGAGGCTGATCAGGAGAGGACTGTATCAGGCTAGTACTGACTTTGAGGTCTTTTCTCCATGTCCTGTAGTTGGAAGCTCTTCAGAGACTACTCAGTGTTTCGCTAACCTGTATATCTTGAGGAAAATAGTTTCAGACATATTATTTTCAAAAGAAAGCTGAAAGTCTTATTTGATATAGTGTGCTAGGTGCCTGAAAAGAAATCGAATATAGTAACAATGAAGATTTGGTAAATTATTAAATGTGATCTGCACAGTGTTGAAAAACTTCCTTTCTTCATCTTCTGTGTAGAGATGAAACCATACCTAACACATGCATGCAGATTTCATGCTCCATAACTCTTCCCTTTTTATTTGCCTTTCTCCAATGGTGTGCATGGAATATGCCTTATTACAGAGTTATTCTGTTAATTTGACTATGTAGAAAAGTGCCTATATGGTAATGTTAGTAAGGCAAATAAGATGAAAATTTGTACATGTTTACTACATCACCAGTGAGCATTTTATATACCAACGTTAAAAAAACAAAACTTATACCTCAAATGTACTTCATCTTTTTACAATCAACCAAGCAGTGGTATATTCCACCATAGACACTGATGGGAACTTTAAAAAAAAAAAAAAATCCAAAATATAAAGAGTTTAACTCCTTATTTGCCATTTCTGGTAATTGTTGGAACACGGGCAAGTTTATTAATTTAATTGGATAGCTTTATTTTACAAAGGTATGGAAAGTTTACAAAGCAGTGTATAAACTTATATCATTAGTTGCATTTGCACTAAATGTGATGTACTTTTGCGATTTATTCTGTAAATAAAATTACACTACAGATACTATTTGTAAAGAAATGTTTTACTTTTAGATAAAGGCACTGGTACTTCACTGTAGCTAGCCCTGCCCAGAGCTGTAAGAGGCTTTTTAAAGAATTTAGAAGGATTTGCATGACTGAGAAATCAGTATAATTTCACCTTTTTAAAAAAGAAGGAAGAAGGCCTCTCAGATTGTGAGTAGCTATTAGATCCTGTCTTCTGGAAGGGATTTTGCTTTTAGACAATTTGCCCTGTCTCTTGAGCCCATCCCTCTTTTCAGTCACTGTCACATATCTGTGCATTGTGAGTTCATTTCTTCCTGTTAATGGATCAGTAGAATTTATGCAGCTGTGGTGGTCTTTGCAGAAGCAGCTCCTGACTCTAGAATGAACCACTTTGAAAGGCTGAAAATGCAGCACTCTTCTCCATCAGATATCGTTCTCTGACTATCTGCATCTATTTGGAGAATTTTAATGTTGCCAAACTAGATCTGAAGGGCATGACTTGATAGTACTTGTACTGGGAATGAAGATGAGACGGTCATTGTTATTCTGTCTGAGAACCTGAACATTTTTTACAAATTTATCTGTGAAAAAATGTGATGCACTTTGAAAAAAACCTTACCTTTTACTTAGTTGGGCTGAGCTGGCTTATCTGAAGTTGTGCAGATTCTCTTTAATCAGATTGTCCACCTGTATTTTTGTCAAGTTGTACAGATAATGCTGTATTTGAATTACCACTGTTTATTTACAGACTTAAAACATGAATCATATTTTTGAGTACCTTGAGTGTGTAGAGTTGTAACTGTTCTATAATAGCTTTATGATTCTAATCATAAGTTTTAAAAGTTAAAAGAAGTTGGCTCTTACATGTTACAATCACAAATTTAAAAACAGTATTTAAAAGTGAAAGGTATTAAAAATTATGAAGAAAAATCCTGGCTTCTTGTTATTTTTAACTTTCCAGTGCTTTGGAGAAACTTACTTAAAACATTTTACCTTTTAACTAACTTTTAAATCTTGAATAAAGTTATATACAATATTCTAATGTATAGAAAACATTTAACAGGAAAGCAGTTTGCTTGTGTTACTGACATTACTGAGATGAAAACCTGAATGCCACATTAGTTCACACATTGAGAAGTTCATTTTGTGCTGGCATATCAGAGGGATGTTAAAAGGTGCTCCCATACAGGGTAACCATCATATAGAGCACTTCCAAAGTATTTCAGCTCATCTTCATTTGTTCATAATTAACAACATTCTGAAAGCTTCCAAGGGAAGAAGAGAGATCCAGTACTGAGATGTGCCAAAGGATAAACTTGTGGCTTTTTCCAAAGTAAGCATAATTTTAGGAACCGAGATGAGCTTCCACAGAACAAGCTTTCTTAATACTAGAGATAGCTGATGCCTAATGGATCAATAGCAATCCTACCTTTATTTGTTACACAGGGATTTCTTTTTTATATAGTAATCAGTAAATTTTTAGAAATCTTATAGGTATGCAAGACTGGAGAAACAGTTTGAAATAACAGAAGGCATTACTTGCACAGAAAAGAAAATTATCTCAAGCTCAGCTGCATCAGGCCTCAGCTAATATATTGCAACAGAGTCCTGAGGCAAGCCCTGTCCTTGAAGAATGCGGCTATTTCGTCTTGCAAAAAGAAATCCCCAAAAATAGAATGAAAAAAATATGGTCACACTTGACATTCCTGGTCCCATAACTTATGTGCTTAGTTTAAAAACTACCTATTTTCCAGTAAAGAGAGATTGAGCATTTCTGTGTAACTACAATTTGACCCTGGATAATGAATGATAATTCAGGATATGCCATGCAATTTACTAGTGTGTATTACTGACACTAGTAGTCTTTAGTCTCCAGCTTTTATAAGCTAACTTTCATAGGAGAAAAATATATTTCATTAGATAGGAGAAAGGGAGATGCTTTTTGAGTATTTCAACTGCCCGAAAGTGTTCTCAGCTGTAGCCATTGATGCAGTAAGCTCTTCTCTGCACACCTGCCTCTTCTATGCAAGGATTACAGCTAAAATAAGGAAGCCTGGTACTGTTGGTAGCTGCAGTTTGGAAGGTTTAAACTAATTCTCCCTAAAAATAACAAATTTTTTAATTATTATTTTTGGGTCAACCTAGAGTCAGACCTATTGTCATCTAAAGTGTAAATGCTTCAGTTAGTGTGAACAGAATTGCAGGTGTGCTTGTACCCTCTAGAAAACACTTTCAGTCTGGGTAATGAGCAGTCACACAGCTTACACCTCACTGCTTCTGCCCTGCTGGAAATCGCTGCTCTGTCTGCAGCGTAGTTTTGCTCATGTACCATCCAAGTACTTGGCTTTTCCCCACATCCACACTAGAGCCTGTGGCATTGGAATGCTTAAGACGCTGCACTTAGGTTAAGTGCTGATCAGTTGTCAAGGCTTATCTTGCCCAAACTCCAGTGTTGAAAATGTAGCTGTTAACTTAAAAGGCTTTTTTTGAAGGTTTTTCTGGGAGTGGTCCCTGCCTTTAGTTGTTACATAAAGCAACTTGTGCTGAAGTGTGGCAACGTTTCAGGCAGAGGTTGGTACAGTGTTGGGTAAAATGGTTGTCCTCTGTAAAAAAATTGAGAAATGTAAATAAGTTCCTTTATATTTCCTGGTTTTCCCAAACTTTTTTTGATTGAACTGTATTTGAAAACCCTCAAAACCTAATTCAAATAGCACTGAATTATCACTGAAGTATTAGGTTACTAACCATTGTGCTATCGAGAGAGTTACGAAACAAAATCATCAGTAGTTCAATTAGCAGCTGGTACTATTTTAATAATTTTTTAAATAAAAATTGCGAATAAATTTTTTTATAAAAATGCAGCAAAAGTGCACTTAACATTTCAATATTCAGTATTGCTGTCTGCTGCGACAAGCCCAATAACAAAAAACAGCTTGTAATTTACTTTTTATTAACTAAGACTGCCATACTCAACTCCAATGAAAAAGATGGAACACCATTAAAAGATGTAAAAACCTCTTGCATATGTCAATATTACTAAATTGTCTTCCACTTCCAACTTTGGTTATATCAGAAACAGTTTCCCTACAAGCATCTTTGTCCTGGCTGTTCCTGTCACATGTGCTATTATGAAGAGGTGTACACCTGCTCTTTTATACTGCAGTTCCTGGGTTTATGCTTGTATTAAACAGAACCTCCTGTATTAAAAGATATTAAGTTCACGTATTACGTAAAAATTTTGGATGACTGGGTAGGAAACGTAAATGGTGCTCAAAAAAACCAAACAAAGACAGCACTGGGTTGTGGGTACGAGAGGGATGAATTCCAGTAAAAATGACATTTTTAGTGTTAGGCAATAGGCTTTCTAATAGATATCTTCCCAGCAGGAAAACTACCAATATTAACATTTAATTTTTTATTTTAATGGTGTTGAAGTCTCCACTTTTGTTCATATCCACTAGTGAAGGGAAAAGACACTCAGTAATTGCAAGTAACAGAACTGGTATGTAGTCCTTTATTCCCCTCTTCCTGTTTTGATTTGCCCTCAAAAAGCTTTTTAGAAAAACACCCTTTTCTGGAACCCTTACGAAACCAGTGCCTTAACCGCCCACATTGCAGTCACATCAGTCTTTTGGGGTCAATCTTCTCCAGGTGCACCAGAGGCTTCAGCTGCTCAGCAAAGTTCCTCATGTCATCAGAGACCACGTCTTGCCCCGCTGGCGCAACCACCTTGAGCTCCACCAAGTAGGACAGGGAGAGCGGCTCGATGCTCTCCGTGTTTCCCGGCATCAGGATGCGGAAGATCTTGTACACCACGATCTTCATGATGCCCTTGCGGAACACGTGCCCCTTGGCCACGAACTCGTGGTCCATGCGGAAGCCCATCTCCACCAGGAAGTCCGTCAGGTTGTCGGATGTGGCAATGTCCACGCAGTTGCGCACCAGGGCGTGGCGGTTCTTGTCGCCGATCTCGGGCTGCCCCAGGTAGCGCAGGTGCCAAGGCATCCCGGTCTTGTCCATGGAGCGCCGGGCGCGCAGCACGAACGGGCTGGCCTGCTGCCCCTTCAGCAGGAACACCATCTCGTGGTCCAGGAACGTCTCGGGCTCCATGTTGTCGCACAGCCCGCGCAGGCGGTGCAGGAGGCTCTCCAGGCTCTGGTCCAGCACGCTCCCTGCGGACACAGCGCCGCCGTCACCCCCTCCCGGGCTCCCGCCGCTGCCCCCGGCCCGCCCGTGCGCGGCTCCTGCCCCGCACCCCCCGCTCCCCGGCGGCCACCCGCGTTGCCCGGCCCGCCCGCCGCCCACCTTGGAGCAGGTACTCCATCATGTTGATGGTTCCGCCCGTGACGGGCATCATCGTGACCGGCGGCGCCTCCATCGTGGCCGCCCGGGCCAGCGGCGGCGGGCGGGGGCGGCCGGAGCGGCGGCGGCGCGGGCGGCAGCGCCGCCTGGCGGCCCGGAGGTGCCGCGGGGCGCTGAGGGGCGGGGACGGAGCCGGCCCTGCCCGGTTCGCACAGCGGGGCGGGGCCTTCGGCGGGCCCAGCGACGGGGCGGGCAGCGGTGGGCGAGAACTGAATCACAAGAGGCTTAACGTCAGCGTGAGGGAGAGCTTCTTTACACTGAGGGTGGCAGAGCGCTGGGACAGGCTGCCCGGGAAGGTCATGGAGTTTCCCTCTCTAGAGACATTTTGAATCCACCTGGACATGTTTCTGTGTCAGCTGCGCCGGGTGACCCTGCCTTGGCAGGGGGGCTGGACTAAATGATCTCCAGAGGTCCCTTCCAACCCTAACAATTCTGTGATTCTGTATTTCTACTTTTTATTTTAGTTTGCACGAAGCAGGGTGTTTACCAATGAAAGGCTGGCTTGCCGATCATCAAAACTTTACGCTATTGATACATTTTAACAAACATGAATGCACCGTCATTCTTTGGTTACAAGTTGCATAACTTCTCTATTAATTAGCAATCAAACCCCTATTTGCCAGTTGCATCTCTCACTTCTCCTGCTCATTAGTTCCCATGTGCAGTTCTTCCCTCCATTGGAGCCAGGGGGCCTTTTTGAGTAGGTAGTCAGTGAGTCCATAGTCACGGTCACTCCCTGTCGGCATTGTGTTTCCCCTAGGTACTGCCCAATCCTGCTGACTTCACTCCTGGCGGCTCTCGTCCAGACAGCCTGTTCATCTTGGGGTTGTCTTCTGTTTTCCTCAAAACAAAAGATTATCCAAGCGTATGACATTCGCAATGCAAGTGCTTAGTCATAATTGTTCAGCTAAGCTACTGATAACAACCAATAAAAAAATCTGCAAAGTTCGGTTCAGACTTTGAGGGGTTCAGATCTTGAGGCACACAGCACAGCTCCTCCCGCTCCCCTCCGCAGGGGGAGGCGGTGTGTACAATGATTCCATGTAATATCTCCATTGAAAATACCCCAATCTGTCTCTCTCTACCTGCCATTCAGTGCGCTAGGGTGCAGCAGCAAAGGGGCCAAGGCTCTGAGATGTTGTGGGCTGGGCTTCAGCACCTGCGGCAGTTTGGGTTAAAAATTGTTATCAGGGGTGCAACAGGTGCGATCCATTGGTTCAGAAAGGCAGAAATCTCACCTGGACACAGCCAGGTTTGAACTGTTTCTAGGTGGAAAGCCTCTGTGTTCAAAAACTAGCAAAAATGCCCAGTATGTACCAGTTACATTTGCTCCTGTTCATCCCCAAACTAGAGTTATATGTTTGACCTTTTCCTCAGCAAACAAACAAACCTTCCTGCCACACAGAAGGTGAACAGTGAGTCTGTCTTTCCTTTGTCATCACTGACACAGCAGTGGTGTCCCCTGCCTCCCTCCATTAAATTATATAAATTTTCACACAAGTTGAAGACCTGGAAATGAGAATGGCAGAAGTGTGCACTCCCAGGGCAGTGATGTTTTATTTCAGCACTGAGGTATTAGAGGTCTCTTGGAGTAGTGCCATGCGGGGGTGACCTGAGGGGCACAGTGCAATCCATAAGGGAAATATGCATATTTAAATATGAGGGAACCACACCCCAGGGAGCCACCACAGTCAACACACATCGTACATACTTACCACATTGCAGAGAAGAGGCCTGTGTTGAAATAAAGTAATAAAATAGTCAATAAAAGGTTTGGGCAATGGTCTAAAAGCTTCCTTACACTTCAAGGAGCAAAAAGTAAGTTTTCTCTTATATACAGATCAGCTATAGTTAATCTGGTCATAATGCAGTTAGCATGAAAAAACTGATATTGAGAGAGATAGCTAGAAAAAGTAAAAATGCATTTTAGCATTTCACAAAGAATAGTTTCTGAGGCTTGCTTTTTTCTGTGGTGATACAAATTGTTTCTTCTGCCTAGCTGAGGTGCACAGTAGGGTTAGTTCAGATACCTAAAAAATCTAAGAGGACGTCAGCATTCTATTTTGAGGTGGAAATTGCTGCAAAGCTGCAGCAACCTTAAGTATTTTTGCCCCACAGTCTAAGAAACTATGCAATGGTGCCATTCAGAAAATAAATGTTTCCCCAAACTGGTCAACCCCCCTGTAGTTCTCTCCTCACCAATAGTATAAAAAACAACAGAGAAAGAGCTGCTGAGCTCTTTCACTGTGGGCTTGGAGGCTCTGTGGTGCACCTCCATACTTTAAAGGTATCCTAAAAAAAACCTTTTTCTGCAGTTCTTGAAGATAAGATGCAGCAGACAGCAACAACAGCTGATCAGGCAGATGGAGGAGGTGGAGAGAAACAGAGATAGAAATGGAGGGTAAACATGTTACTCCCAGCCACCTACCTAAGTTCTGTTCCGCTCCCTTTAAAACCCTTCTGACTCACCTGTCTGAGTCAGGGAAATACGACGCCCTTGTGGGGCCAGGCCTTTATCTCAGGTCTGTGTCACAACTTGTCAAGTGCTCAGAGCAGAGCAGACCCATGTTCACACTGAAATAACACCAGCAGTAGGGAGTGTCAGTTAGATGTAAACTGGATGGGAAGTTTTTTCTTCCTTGTTACTAAAACTGGGACTTTCTTTTCTCACTCATCTCACAGGCTTTGGGTCCAAATCCCCACTGTGTCACATCTATTAATCAAAAATGCTTTTAGACTAAGCATACAACATGTTCCATTCATTAATGGTGAATTAAAAACAACAAGTCTTTCACTGTACAATTCTGTGTGCGAGCTTGTTGAAATTAGTTCACAGAACCACAGAATCACTGAAATTGGAAAAGACCCCCAAGGTCTTTGAGTCCAACCTGTGACCAAATATCCCCACGTCAATTAGACCATGGCACTAAGTGCCACATTCAGTCATTTTTTTTAACATCTCTCAGGATGATGATTCCATCACTTCCCCAGGCAGCCCCTTCCAGTGCTTGACAACCCTTTCAGTGAAGAAATTCCTCCTGATGTCCAACTATAAGGGGGGTACTTTTGAATTAGATGATCAATGGAGCATAGAGGCTCCATTGAGAAAAGAATCATATTAGGATGTGAAACCAGCTAGAGTATGGTACAGTGTAACTCCATGGCACAAGCTAATTGTAAGGTCCATTGTGCTTTTTAGCAAGTCAGCTTGATATCTCCTATTATCAGAGCTGAGTTCTTCCTTGGTTTTGCTACACATTGCAAGATAGATACATCTACCCTTGAAACACAATGGTAGAGGTCACACATAGGGGTGAGAAAGATGATGATGGGAGGAAGATGATGTGGGCGGGGGTCGCTCGCCCCTTGCCCTACAAGTAGGGCATGCACAGACTGTTGCCATGAGGTAATGATTAGGTGGTGTTTGGCTGCCATTCAGGCATCACCTTATCCTGTGTACTGGCCCTACATAGTGTAATGTGGAACTGATAAAAATGGGGTGTCAGAGCTGCTGAGCTGAGCGATGCTCATCCTGCCACCGAGCCTGTGTTGCTCCGCGGGGACGCCCGCTAAGCCTGGGCACCGACCAGCTCTGCAGATCCTGACAGCCCTGGCCTGTCTGTGTGGGTAAGCACAGTTTATTGATAGGAAGCAACCGAGAGAACAAACATTTTTAATATCCTTTTAGTGTCCCTTTAATTCCCCTTTTGCTATTGAATATTTTTACATAAATAAGTTGTTCATAGTATTTTTCCTTTAATTTCCCCTTTTACTAACTGATATCGTGTTAATAGTTATCGATAATATTGTATTAAGATCCCTTTTTAGTATCCCTTTAAACTCCCTTTTTCACTAGTTAATATCATATTATAAATGCTGTTCATAGTATTTGTTTTTAAGGCCACACAATAAGGTAGTTATCTTGTATTTTTTTTAGTTTTTGATTCTTTTTGCTAAGTTTATTATTATTATTACTATTCTCACTGTAATAAAAGATATTTTGTGTGTTTGAATGTTTCTGGCACTTATTTTAATTCCGGACATGTATCCAAATGAACTGTTACACCAACCTGAACCTCCCCTGGAGCAGCTTGAGGCCATTTCCTCTCTTGAGGCCATTTCTCCTCAAATTTGTTGCCTGGGAGAAGCAGCCAACCCCCACCTGGCTTTCAGGTAGCTGCAGAGAGCAATGAGGTCTCACCTAAGCCTCCTTTTCTCCAGGGTAAACAACCCCAGCTCTCTCAGGTGCTCCTTGTGCACAAGACTTTGATCAGCTCCATTGCCCTTCTCTGGACTCACTCCAGCACCTCAATGTTTTTCTTGTAGTGAGGAGCAATTACTCCACTCAGTTACGTAATAGGCAATTTATATCACAAGTTCATTACACAATTTGCATTTTTTAAAAGCCATCAACAGAATTGCAAGACTAGGATTACTCACTAAATGATTTTCTGTCTGAGATAACTCAGGGGCTGGGTTGTTCTTACCCATTTCACCACAAGCAGTGACGTGTCAATAGCAGAGGCACTATTGTAAATAAAGGGACTATATAAGCTTACAGCACAGAGAGAGGGAACAAAAAAGTCAGGTAATTGATGACTAATTACCAGACTCAGTGTAATACATGTTATAATTTATTTCTCCCCACCTCACAAAGCAGGAACATTTTCCAAGATAGATATCTCAATGAGCAGGCCAGCCTGGTGGCTTCCAGACTTGGCTCCGTTCCTAAATTTGTATCACCAAAGCAAAAACTGAAGCTGCATGTAGTTTTCTATATTATGTAACTCTGTTCCCTGGATTTTAAATGGTCATTGTTAAATATTAAGAGAGACTGCTGTGAGAAAATTTATTTAGTGAATGTTCAACCCTTTAGACTTACTAATCCCAAAACAATTTCCATATGGGGAAACCAAGATTATTTCTCAAAAAGCACAATTCTGTTTAGCCAGAAACTCTGCCAAACAGCAATGTGCTCCTGATAGACCTGCTCATTTTCCCAATGTTCACAAAAATAGAACTAATTTTAACTTTTAGAGTTGTTAAACTGGACTAGCTCACTCAGAGCTACATCAACTCTCACATAGAAAAGACAGAGAGTGAGATGTACTACTCTGTGTACCATTACACTGGTACTTGGCTTGTTTCAAGTACCTTTTTCAAAGGGTTTTCACCCTTGGTAGCACATGTACCCTTGGACAGTGTCTATAGGAGGCTTTGGTTGGTTGTGGCTTGTGGGCAAAACACTGTTGGAGCAATCAGTGCTGGGCAGAGGAAGGTTGCAGTATTGCCAAGTGGTTTTGAGGGTGAAGATTTTCTGGGCAGCTTTACATGGTGACTGACTCCTTGGAAGACCACTTTTCTGAGATTCTGGATCGATGATGGCAGCCTGTGGCATACACACACTACAGGATTGACTTCCACTTGCTCTTGGAGACCAATGGTTCATTAAGGGGAAGTAGGAAGCAATTTGGCAAACCAGGTGGAGAGCTAGAAGCTACAAACTCATGTGCTTAGACTTGCACTGAGCATGATAGACTTGCCTAAGTCTGGTCCTTCACTCAGTGGTTCTAGGAGAGACTGGTAATTGGCTTAATTTTTATGGCATGGTTAATTTATTTCATCCTGGTGTTACAGTTTCTGAAAATGGACTGACCTTGTAAAATTCTTCTCCAGAAGAATAAATTGGCTAAGGAAGGAATTATTTACTATCAGGCTGCTCATACTGGAAGAGAGAAGTTGTAGTTGAAAGTGTTCAAGGCCAGGTTTGATGGGGCTTTGAGCAACCTGAACTTATGTTTTGGGTGGTTGATAAACAAAGAAATGCTTTCCATTCTGCTACTGCTGCCTAGTATGAGCTGCAAGGAGAAAGGATAAAGGGCTGGCTCCTGCTGACACACAGGCTGTGTCTAGTGCACTGTGTCCACGGGAGAGGCCTCCAGGAGGATGCAGGGAGAGGAGGAAAGCTGCATAATTATGTCTTCACTGTGTGCCACATATGGGCCCCATGATGGGAAGAAAGAACCATCAGGTCCATTAGGCTGATGCTTTTTCAGCCTCTGTAATCGGCAGTGTTAGGTTACAGTTGGACTTGATGATCCTAAAGGTCTATTCCAACCTAAACAACTCTGTGATTCTCTGGTCTATGGAAGATGTTCCTGCCCATGGCAGGGGGGTTGGAACTAGATGATCTTTAAGGTCCCTTCCAACCCAAACCACTGTGTGATTCTAAGAGCTCGTCTTTACTCGGCTGTTGTGGATACTAGTGCCAAGATCTATATTTTCTATTTTTGTACAGGCTGTGGCTGGAATGGAATTAGTTGTCTCCATAGTAGCCTGTACAGGGCTGTGTAATGGATGAGACTAACAGCACTGGTTACATAGCAGCATTTCGGTTGTTGCTGAGCAGTTTGCCCAGCACCAATGTTTTCTTTTTCGTACTTATTTCAGCCCTGCACCTGTTGCCAGTGAGTAGGCTGCAGGTGGGCTAGAGGCTGTGAGGGAACACAGGGGGTCACATCTGATCCTGACTGACCACTGAGATATTCCATACCCTATGGCACTGTGCCGAGCACTAAAAGCTCTGGGAAAAATATGAGAAGGGGGGAACATTGGTGTTTATGACATTTGTCCTACCAAGGAACTGATGGTGTGTGGAAGGTCTGCCTGCTGATGGGAATAAACTTTATATTTTGCTTTCCATGTGCAGCTTCATTTTCCTATTAAACAGTCTTTATCTCAGTCTATGAGTTTTGTCACTTTTGCCCTTCTGATGCTCCCCTCTGTCTTGCTGGGACGGGGGTGAGCAACAGCTAAAACCCCCAGAGTTCCCTGAAAGCAGACTGAAGATAAACCAGTAGTGAAGATGCATCACTGGGTAATTTGCAAAAGACCTGGAGCTCTGTAGAGATCAGGTTAGCTTTGGAGGCAGGGCTTCCCCTTCCCACAGGCCGGTATGCAAGGTGAGCCTAGGGCCAGCAGTCATCTCTGGGCAGGAAGAGAAGGTACAGAATTATCAGTACTAAGAGTGGCACTGGATGCACAGCACTGTCATTGCATTGTGTGTCAGGCAAGGTGGACCTGAGAGGAACACAAGCTTCCCCTGAGGCAACAGAGAGGATCCCAAACCATCATCTTGTTTCAGCAGATATCACTGTGCAGTGTAAACCTTCCCTCACTAAAGCCAAAGAAAAGAGGACAACACCCCAAAAATAGTAAGTGGTGTCCCAAAAGAGAGAGAGATGATAAGGTACCTGAAAAGCACTATGAGTAGCAGTAAGAGCTCTCACAGGACCCCAGAAGGCAGTTGGGAGGAGTAGGAAGACAGCCCACTCACCACAGCTGTATTCACCTTATGAGCAAGGGTCACACTAAGGATGAAAATTGTCCAAACAGTGCCTGTGCACGGACACACCCAGAGCCCAGATGTACTTGCATGCTCCTATGAGAAAGCAAGTGGTCTCCCAGCCATGCTCTTTTCTGGGAACTGGAGTGCCTGCCAGGAACACCTGTGCTAGGGCCTGTGCTGCAGGGCCCCATCCCATCTCCTGGAATCACAGCTGTGCTTGGAATGCAGCAATGTTGGTGTGCATCCCTGTGCCACAGGCACAGGAGCCGCTTCTTCTGTCACGAAGATTAAGTAACATGCTGTTCACTGGTGAGGTCTTACACCAGTTGAGGGAAATCAAAGTGGGCAACAAGTATGTGGTTAGAAACAGCTGGGGCTGCAGTGCTTGCAGCCTCACAGCTCCAAAACTTCCACACCAGGCAGCAGGAAAGGACTGGTGTGTTACAAGGGAATGTAAATACCAGTAGATTCAGGACATGAAGGAGAGAGGAGGTAATCCAGGTAAACAGAGAAGCAAAGCGTTACCAAACACACTATTTTTACTGGTTTTTTCCCTAGGGTTTTAAAATATTTGGGAAACTATATCAATTGTAATAGTACGGCATTTAAGTCACAGCAACTCCAGAAATTTGATTCCAGACAGGTGGTTTGGTTTTGCCAAGGACACAAAACAAACAGTGTAAGATGGTTTCTTGTACTGAAATTGCACACAGATTTGCAGTGATGTTGAGACACTCTACTATGGTGTATGCAGGGGAATGAGACTCATTCAGTTCCCTAAACTTAATGACATGTTTGAAATGGTCATTTTGTACCAGATGCCTCTGGTACAAAACCCATATGGCTGCAGAGACTGAAAAAAGCACATCTGATTAGAGACTGCTGGATATGACTGAGATCAAGGATGGGAGCTGCACTGCATGTGAGGAAAAGAGGGGGGAAGTAGGCTCCAGCAGGAGGCATCTCTAATGCTGCAGTGAGTGAGCTCTCCCCTTGGACAAACTGCCTCATTCAGCTTTGAGGAGAATACATGAGAACATGTCACAGCCCTGCTGTGTTTAGCACTGTACACCAATCATATCTTCCTTAACCTTCTCAATTTAGTTTCTATGTCACTAAGTTGTGAAGTAAGCTTAAAATATCACAAGTAAGCAGATGTCTTTTCCATGGTTTTACTGACACTGAAAAAGTAGTTCTGTACCAAAATGTACACAATTTAGTAATAATACAAAAAGTTAATTCTGCAAGACAGAATGTCAGTTAAATCCACCAAAATGAACACTGAACCACAATTTATTGCCAGAACAGTGTTACTTTAAATAAGATCACTGAATGAACAAAGAAACAAAATATTTCCAGCTTTCCTTAAATAAAAATAGTAGCTATTAGCAACAAAATGCAAGAAGATAAACATTCATGGTATTTAATATTTACATGCCATCATAACATATCTAGCATGTAGTATGGCTTCAAGCCTGCACATCAGCTATATGAGCTCATTACAATGGATATTAATGTGTTGATTTGACAAAGCAATCCATGATTTACACCAAATTTGCACATTAAAGAGCACCTCTGCTAGTCACCCCTTTAGGAATGATGCTGCAGGAAACCCAGTCCAGTCCACTGATTCACTCCACAAAAACTTAAAAAAAAAAGCCCAAACAAACAAACAAAAAATAAAAAAAAAAAAATCGAGTATATCAATAATTTTTCTTCTGTGATTAACTAGGCAGGGCAATGCATTTAGGAATATTCCCAAAGATGAATCAAACCAGAATAAACCAGGGTTTTCTTTATTACAGTAAGAACACCTGAGACTGCTTCACTGGTCCAAGTACAGTATTTTATTAAAAAAACTGCTTGTTACATTAACATGTCATTTCATTGAATTTCCTTAATTAGTAATTTTCATTGAAAAAAGGGTAAGGTTTCTTCTTAAAATAAATACTCCCCCCTTAAAAAGAAAGTTTAAAAGGGAATTGAAACATAATAATAATAATAAAAAAAAACATTTTTTTTTTAAGAACAGTGTGATTTTCTGGCTTCATTTTACTTCAGCTTAAACAGTGGATACACACCTATTCCTGGGGAATAAGTGACACTGTATAAAAAAAATCCCCAACATAAGGTACACAATGTGTTTGTATACTCCTAAAGAGACTTCTTCTAAACTAAGTGTAAACATCTGTTTTTGACGTGTTTGAATGCACTCCTATCAAAGTTTGAGAAACAGCATTTACTTAAGTGCCTGTCTTGTCTGACAGGTAACTGGTTTTGAGTTACCAGTTTCATTTTTCTACCTGAACAAAGCAACAAAACAGTTGAAGACACTGTTTTTTCCTACTTCAGTACAAATTATATTTAACGGTTCAGAACTTTACAGATCACAAGCTTTACATAAAGGAATAACCTAAATTGTGGAGTTAAAATATTGAACACTGCTTAGCTGAAGCAGCAGCAAATTAAGTACTATATATATAGACAGATTTCTATAAAAGTAGTATCATTCAATTAAACTGATAGCCTAAGACCTGTTTTACATGTGAACAAAACTAAAACTAGGAGTTCATCGAAAGTGATGAGGCTTGCCATTACTTAAAAAACCATGCTTGTCTAACCAGAAAATAAAATGGCAAGGGCCTGTGCATTAAAGCCAAGTTTACACCAACTTTTTTTGTTTTGTTTTTTTAAACACCCAAAGTACATAACATCACTTTTCAGCTTAGTAAGTACCAGGACCTTGGTAAGCAAAATAATCTCAACCTGTAAAAACCTAAGACTGACCCTTTAAAAAATGATGTGTAAGATTAAGAATTCCAAAACCATGTTCAAGACATCTGACAGAATTTCAGTCATGAAGTCACCACTAGCCACTGAAGAAGGTCAAAGGTGTAAACAGTCTCACGTAAGTCTGTTGATCTCTTAGTTTATCTTACACAGACATTATTGAGTTGAAGGCAATCTTCATTCTAAACTTCACAGATTTTGGTTTTTTTTTCCCCTGTGCTCCTTGTCAGTTACTAGAAAAACTCTTCATTTCAAAGCCATTTTAAAGTATTCAAGCTGCCTTCTTAGTGCAGGTTCCTTTAAGATCCTGTAGATTTATTTTTGACCTAATAAAACAGTAAGATAACTAATTAGATAGTTAAAATGTTACATTGCTCTTATGTGTTGCAGTTATTCATGTAATCATCACTGAATCTCATGTACTTATGAGAAGGGAAATACAGCACAAAATTCAAGAAATTTTCCATTTTTTACCTGTTGTGGATCATGTGGCTTTTGACTAGATGCCCAGCTGCCAGAGCTGCCATTAGTGATAATTCCCCTGCCATCACTGTAGCACAGACAATTTTAGCAAGCTGACGGGCATTTTCACCAGGGTTATCTTGGCTGGCACCTTGAACCCCTAACATCTGCAGAGAAATGCAGGCAATATTATGCTGTCAATTTATGCTAAATTTAGTATGAACTTCCAAATTACTAGCTTCAAGTCCCTCTGATGTTATAAACGTCTAACCTTAGAACTGGCTATATGAAAACAATGAATTAGACAATTCTGAAATTTTCATGGAAAACACAGCAAGTTTCAAGAGGCCCCATTCCCGCAACATTACTTGGACATCACATGAAAGTGAGCTTCAATTCAAGAAGCTATGTTGATTTGAGCTTTCTGAATTTTACCTGCAAACAGGCCTGCTGTGGGAGTAAGTTGGTGCCTCCGCCAACAGTCCCTATTTCTATGGAAGGCATGGTGCAGCTGATGTACAGGTCTTCGTTGGTGGAACCAGTGCGCTCCATCAGAGTGATGCAGTTAGAGCTGCCCACATTCTGTGCAGCATCCTTTGGATCAGGAAGGAGAAACAAAACAAATTCGAGACGCTCGAGTAAGTGTTCGATTGAGAATTACTGAACTAATCTGAGTTCAGTAAAAAAAAATCTGAGCTGGTGTAAAACAAACCCACCTGACCACAGGCAATGTAGATGGCTGTCACAATGTTTGCTGCATGCGCATTGTAGCCACCTATGCTTCCAGCCATCGCAGACCCCACCAGATTTTTGTTTATATTGACTTCAACTAGAGCTTCTGTAGTTGTTTTCAATACCTAGACAAAGAGATAGATACATTTTGACTACCCCATTCCTTAAGCAGAAGTAGAAATACTCTATTTATGGTTAATAAGCCCTCACCCCTTGTTTGCTTCTATATGAAATGTGACTCAATCATTATCCTAACTTTTATTTTTGTTCCAAAGGAGACTTTTAAATGCAGAATGTTCCAGTAACAATGGAAAAGTCAGTGCTAAGGGTTTGGACTTGCATAGGCCTTTGAGAAAAGCTCATAGCTATCTACTCTATTTCAAATTCTCATTTATATTCAGAATAAAATGAACAAAATGAACTTGGCAGAAATATCCCATTAATTCACCATGACACAATAGCAACATTCCTGTCAAGTTGCTCCAGACTCTCAACTCTTCCCAATTTTGCTTTGTGTAAGACTATGGAGCCAAACTCAAGAGTTTCAACAGAAAACACTGTGATACATGGGTAAATAAACATTATGCACAGTATTATAAAATTAAGTGGCACATTTACACTATACTGATTGTATTCTGAAACCTTCAAGTAAGAGATTTACATTGAATTTAATATAAAAATGACCAAAGAGGGTCAAAAGAGAGAGTGTTGTGAGCAAAATTTAAGATATTCCTGCATAACAGGAATAGGAAGTGGTAACACAGATCTGCACTAAGTCTGCAACACTGAGGAAAAAAAAAATAACACTTATGTACTGGAGTTCAATGTCAGTAAATGTAATGATGTACAGGTCTGGGGGTTGAGGAAAAACTTCCCAAATTTACCTAAAACTCTCCAGGCCCATTACAAAAGTTTTGCAGTTTTGAGAAATGTATGTATTTTTATAAACGAGAGAGCAGACACTTACTTCTCTAACAACCTTGGCCGGAATGACTGCTTCACAGACAACAGACTTCCCTCTTCCTTCTATCCAGTTTATAGCAGCCGGTTTTTTGTCTGTACAATAGTTACCACTAATAGCTATAACCTGAAGGTCAGGAAATTCTTCATTCAGCCTTGCCAGTGCTTTTTCAGTACCCTGTTAGGAGCAAAACAGGTAGTAGGCTAAGTTTATCATTATGGTTGCAAAATAAGCTACCCAGGGACAGTGGAACAGTAAGATTAGATTAAGTCTAATCAGATAATCAGTGGAAAAAAAGAACATAATTTCACAAAGAAACATGAAACGGGAGAGAAAAAAATCCAAACTATTTTGACTTTTTTCTAACCACTTTGGGAATTATATGGGGAATAACTGGTTCTTCCCAATATATATGGACTCCCTGGATATATTCTAGGTGCATGGGCATATGGTACCATACTGGAGATACAACATGAACCCAGTGAAACACTACAGGCATTAAATTAATTAACTGTGGATAGTGGAAAGAGCTTCCCTACGGGTAATCAGTAGGAAATCTGTTACATTAGGACTTGTTTTTGACCAGATCCACTTATGTAATGATCCATGTAATGATTATGATTGCCTATTCCATATAAAATGTAAGTCTAAGACTATTAATTTCAAATAGCTCAAGGCATCCCAACAATCCATGGACCACATTTTTCCATGTTTGCATAAAAAAAAAACAAACAACCAAACAAAACTAGAGAACATCCCTCTGCCACTATTCACCACATTCTTAATCCTGTACTTAGAAGGAAGTGATATACACAGTAACAGATGAATTACTGCTAGATAAAATTTTTGGCTCAAAGCAACAGAGCAACCAGCTTAACTTTCCTATATCAAAAGTACTTCCTTTACATAATTGAAAAAAAAAATTAGAACACAAAGTTACTTTTTTCTTTCATCATTTTCATCCTATTCTTGTTTACACTTGACAAACACTGGCATTATTTCATAGCACTGCAAACAGCATTATGTCTTGTCTGTCTTTCAGAAGTCAGTCACAGATTAATAGGTTATCTTTACTTTTAAAAGAAATACACATTTATCAAAAATACTTAAGAGAATTGGTCCTTACTTTTGAAATCATATTCATTCCCATTGCATCCCCTGTTCCAGACTGAAAACGGATATAAAGGTTACGACCAGCCAAACTGATGAGAAGTTTCTGTAGGCGGGCAAACCTGCAAGAAAATTTAACTATTACCTATAATCCTCAAGGAAAAAGATAAGTTTTAAGTGGCAAAATGACAGTAAATCATTGCAATACAGAATCACTGAATTATTGATGTTGGAAAAGACCTTTAAGGTCAACAAGTCCAGCCTCTGACAGAGCACTACCTTGTTAACTCAACCCACAGGACCAAGTGCCACATCCAGTTGTTTCTTTAACACCTCCAGTGATGGTGTTTTCTCAGGTAAATACTATAAAAACATTCACTGTAAAAGTGTTCACCGCCTTTTTATGTTTTCTACCACTGGACTTCATGAAATGAAGTAATCTGAGGTGTTAACCAATCCAATTCATTTGTACTCCTTAAAACATCTGTCTACCAGTTATAAACTAACAACGAGGCCTTCAGAAATTCTGCTGTCAGTTTTACTGCAAGGCAAAAGGCATACTTATCTTCAACAGAGTAAGCCCTAAAAGTCACACAAAACCCAGGAAATACTGCATTTAAAAAGCAGCATGAGTTCGTTCTGGCCGAAATACAGTGTCAGGCCTGTCATATACTTGCCTGACACTTTCAAGAAACAAAACAGGTGAGGAAATCTCTCTCTGAATCTTCCTAAAGCAAGCAGGTAATCATAAGCCTTAGAAAAAACTCCAGGGCTTAAAATAGACTTATTCTTAGTATTGGTTTACATTTTTTAGCATTTCATTTCTAGCATTAGTTTATCTTGTATTCTCTGGAACCTCATAGATTACTTATCAATATTAGTAGTATCATCTGAAAGGCTAAATACCAAACTTTGAGGGTTTTTTTGCATAGTAACTACTAAATATCAAAACAAGCTTATGCAAAGTTTTTTTAAATGATTAGACAAATTAATATTCTACTAAGTGTTACACAGTGTGAATGTATTTTTTGCTAAATATAGGTGTTCACCATTATCATTGAATGATGTTTATTGATTGCAACTTCGGTATGTAGGCAGAGTGACTTTTGTTCTCTTAGATACATACTACACAGGATAGTAAAAATGAAGATGTAATTTCCTGTATTGCAGAACTCAAAAAAAACCCAATTAGGAGTTTTCTATCATTCACAGAAGTCTTATGTTGGGCAATGAAGCTGGAATAGCCATTGTACTAACCTACTTGTGCTGTCAAAAGCTTCCTTCATTATTTTAAAGCCTTCAGGGCTCTCAAGCCAAACCTTCACCTCTGCAGCCTCACAGGCAGTGGGCAGCCTTACAACAGGTCCTCGAGTCATCCCATCTGCAAGAATGCGGCTACTTGCTCCTCCACCAAGCTAAAAACCAAAGCAGAAGGGAAACACAGAAATTTTGGGGTTTAGGAAGTCAAAAACATGCGTTATACAACCCCAAGTATATTTTATAACATAGGACGTTTTTCTAGTCAAACAATACTTACACATATTGCTCTACATCCTCTGTTTGTGCTTGCTACAAGACATCCTTCTGTTGTTGCCATTGGCACCTGAAACTCTTTGTTATCCAAAAACAGTGGTCCTGCTACACCTACAGGAATAGGCATATATCCAATCACGTTTTCACAGCAAGCTCCCATAACCTTAAAAAACCATACAAAACAATCATTAAGGTTACACTGCAGTGGTTCAGTACAGCATGCCACATACTATGCCTGACATACGTACCTGACTACAACAACATATCTTAGTAAAAAAACCACAAACCTACCCATAAAGCAACTAATTCCCACCTCAAGAAGTTAACAGCTACAGCTGCCAACAGCTAATACTATTCAAGTGTAGGCAGATGTACCAAATTTCATAGAGTCTTAAATGTTATTAAAAAAACCCTTGTATTGTTAAATTAATTTTAAATAATCTTCAGTTTTAACTTGAGCTCAAAGTAGTATTATTCAGCTGAACTGTAGCTCAGTATTAGTAGAATTCTGCATTTCTGAGATAAAGCAGCTGCATACTTTGATAGGAAATATTTTTTGGATAACCTGCAAAACTCGCCCACCTCCCTAGGTGGTGTTTAGAAACATCAAGAGCAATAAAAGGAAGTTTATGTTTGCCTTTTATTTTTCCTTCTACATCAGTTTTGACCAAGCTCATTGTTAATTCACGTGCATCACTGCGTATTTATTTCACAGGATCACAGACTACGGTTTGAATTGGAAAGGACCATAAGGACCACCCAGTTCTAACCCCTCCTGGGACACCTTCCACTAGACCAGGTTACTCAGAGCCCCACCCAACCTGGTCTTGAACACCTCCAGGGATGGGGAGTCCACAACCTCTCTGGGCAACCTAGTCCAGGGTCCAGCACCCTCACAATAAAGAATTTCTTTCTAACACCTTATACCCTCCTTCAGCTTAAGGTCCCTTGTCCCTTGTGAAAAGTCCCTCTCCAGCTCTCTCGTAGGTAGGCTCCCTTCATACTGGAAGGCGTTATAAGGTCATCCTAAAGCCTTCTCTTTTCCAGGATCAACAACCCCAACTCTCTCAGCCTGTCCTCTCAGAAGAGGTGTTCCAGCTCGCTGATCAACTTAGTGGTTTTCCTCTGGACTTGTTCATGTGTTTGGAAAATCGTTTTACAATGAGTTTTGCTTGTCTACCTTTTACTTACCAAAGAATAATTATAATTCCTATAAGGAAGATATTGCAAAGATGAAGGTTCAGGGAGTTTCTTGGATAACATCTGTCTGCGAATGGACACACCTCGCTCCTGAGTTTCCATCAGGGTTTCCAGTTTGTATGCAGGAATATGCTTAGCATTAACTAAGCTGATAACCTCAGCATCAGTTAGAAATTTTGCTCCTTCCTGGAAATATAAAAGAAGAAGAGAGAAAATTAGATTCTCTTGGTGAAAATCCTTTTTAATGTTTCCAAACAAAAAAGGGTAACAACTTTCCTTTGATATTATCTGAATACAACTACAGGAGTCAACTGCCAGCACTAGGTTTTACAGTAGGCCAGGATGTGATCAAAAACTTTTATGATCAGACACCCACCTACACATGTACATGAGGAAGCTTCAATGAATGACAATCCCTCCTCCCTCCCATCTCAACTGACTTAAGGTGAAATAACGCACTAAAGGGTTTTGTTTTATTTGTGGCTCCCATGCACTCCCAAGTTATTAATGTAATGTAATTCTCTGGAGAATGACACTACAACCAGTGGGAACACGTAAAAGCTGCAAAATGAACTCCTAAGAATTCTTAAATCAGCCATTGCAGTAGAGGTAAAATAAAAGAGAAAAAATTTATTTTGCCATACCTGTGCATTTCCAAGTATACGAACACATTCCTCAATAGAACGTGGCTCTTTAGGTAACTCAATTTCTTCCTCTTTTTCATTAACAAGTGAAGAAGTTTCCACAGGGCTGCAACTGCCAACTACAAATGTAGCCTTGGTTGATGACTCCAATACAGGTTTTATGACTTCAGCTGCACAAAGACAATTAAAAGGAACTCTGGTTTACAAAATACTTAAGTTTTGGTACTAAATACAACATGTTACAACAGATTTCACTATTTATTCCTAATATTTATGAATAGGTTCAGACTTCAAAATGATAAGAATTACCTACCATTTCCATCTTTGGGAATGAAAGCTTCTTCCACTGTGTTAGATTTCTGATTGTTTTTCAGAAGTACAGATTGCTTCCTGCAACAATTCTCAGGGACCTTTTTCTGGACCATCACAGGAGATGTTATGGGATTCTTCAGAGAGAGGGTAGATTCAGTCTCTGCTTGCTCAAAGAAAATGTATTTGACGGCAAGGAGAAGGGCTAATCCAAGAGTGATTACTTGCTCAATATCCATACTGGCCATTCTAAAAGAGACAGATCAGAAAGTAAATACACAGTATATACAATTCATTTTTTATAACAGCATTCTGACATACAAAGAGTAATTATTTCACCATAATTTACAGCTACAGAAATCCCAGTCAAAAGATATTTTCTACCAGGACATCTAAGTACACTAGGTTAGGCTAGAGAAATAATTCTTCATGTTATTAACAACACAAAAATTTTCAGATGTCATTAAAGAGTAACCTAAATCTGGCTAAAAAGCAGTCCCAATAAGAAAATGACTGTAAAAGATGCAGTAACAGCTACATCAAATTGATGTAACACCTAGCCCCTAATGACAGGATATTTTCATTTATCATCCTCTACTGATAATGACTACTATGATGCAAGATGAACTGCTAAGAGGGGAAAAAAAATCCCACCTAAAACAGAGGGTTCTGAGTTTTCAGAAGTAACATGAAATCACACATGCCACTAACTTGAGCTGAGCTGAAGGAAAAGCCACAGTGGCATGGCTTTTGCACTTTTTGCACTTAAGTGTGAATGGTCAGAAGCTCTGCATAAATAATTACCCTAGTGCAGTTAAAAAATTTATTTTCTAGTGTACTCTGAAAAGTATCAGGGCTAGTGGAAAAGAGAACACTTTGATGCATACAGGACAGCTGGCTCAATCATATTCTTGACTACTTCAAAGAGATTGGACAAATGGCATATTATTGAAGCATTTCCTCTGAAATGTCATCTCTAGTTCCAGGAAGTCCTACAGTGGTCCAATCTGTGACTCTTTTAAGTGTTCTGCTCTAGGACAATGAGCTTGGCAGTATTAGAGGATACACCCCAACCAAGGAAACACACTCTGTGAAGTCACCCACCGAGAAAGGTAGAACTGCCACAGGGAAACATTAGGTTCAATTCTCTTTGGTGCATTCTCATCCAATCCCACTGAATTTTCTACAGTACTGTTTTGAGCAGCTGGTTCCGCTATCCAACGACTGTGGGCATGAACAAGAACCAAACCCAGCGACTGTATCAAAAACAAAAACCAAATATTAATTTTTCAACTGTAACTTGGTATCTAGCCTGCTAAGAGTAAATATTGTCCTTTCTTTGGGTTTTTTTGTGCTTTTTTTCCCCCCATGCCTCAAAAGTCTAAAGCTAACAGCTGATTTTCTACACCTCTCATTAACACCCTTTTTGGCCTACGGTAACACTGTTGTACAGTAGTTTTGGATGTGTCCCACCCACATTCTTCCCCTTGCTCAAGAAATAAGCAGAGGAAGGTGAGGATACTGGAAGGATAAGAGGGAGGGAACTGTACACATAAAAAGCCCCAAGTGTTTGGCACAGAAACGGCATAGGCAGGAAGATGATAGGGTTACATACAGGAGAAGTTATTAAAATCTACCACTGCAAATTGAACTAATGTGATGCAGAATACGAGTCTATGGGAAACAAAAGCTTGATTCATTCCATCAGAACACCTCACTGACTGCATAACTACAGGTGCAAAAGAGCCACAAACCATTATCATTTTGACCCTCTGTGTTACAGGATTTGGTTTATTCTCTTCTTCTTCCAGAACACGAGCAAAATGGCTGAGCTGCCATATAGGGCGCCCTTCACGACTCTCTCTTGAAAGCTGCAAAATATAACATAATTTAAAAATGGGTCACATATAGTACATATTAGAAGAACCAACAAATAAGCTTCAGCACTGCACTTTTATTTGATCGTTGAGAAATTACCAACAAAAGAGTCAGACTACAGTCTACTGTCCAAACTGCTAAGACTTTCAATAGTGAAAAATGCTGAACAGACAATAATTTACAATGTAATTTGTTTACTCTTCTTTAGGTCAGAACTCCTACTATTGAGTGTGACTCATTTACAGTGACGTTTACAAGTTACTGTCACTAGTTCACCAGTGAAGGAAGACAAACATGTCACGTAACTCTGTGATAAAACATATAGCCTATAAGTAGCACAGGGGCTGAATATTAAGCTTGATGTTGTCTTGAAGTTGGTCTTACCTCCAATACCAAGGACACACAAGCTGGAAAGAAGGTCATGAAGACAAAGTAGTTGGCAAGAACAGACATACAGCCAAAGCAGCACATAATTTCAAGCTGCCGCACACCTAAATAAAAAGACATTCTTACATTTGAATATGCAATGGGCTATATTGAAGAAGTGCTGCAGAACTAAGCAAGAAATCACTAAACTGACATTGCAGATTACAGAAGGCATTGTCTAGATTAATGAAAAACAAGCACATTAAGCCTTAGTTATTGTGCACTGGTTTATTCTAAGCACAATATATGTTTATGTATTGACAGAAAACTTTATTTTAATATGTCATTCTAAATGTATACAATAAATTTCACCAAGATTTTAAAGCTTCACACTAAAAGCTTGAAACTCCTTACTTACCTAAGCAAAGAACAAGTAGCCAACATTATGTATTTAAATCTTTTTTGAAAGATGGCCAATTAAGTGTTCAGGCAATAAGAAACAGTATATACACTGCCTACTCTTCAATAAGTCTGGTATCCAGAAAAAGACAGCCATGCTGCACATGCATTACCGAACTGCCTTAGTAAAGATGAAAGAGCTAACAGTATAAAATGAACTATATGCAACATCAAAATGTTTTTTTTCCCTAAGATGTAAACAAGAGAAAAACTTATTAACACACAGTACTGTGAAAGATCCAAAAGTTGCAGAGCAAGTGCTTTGGAAGATATCTTTAAAGTATGTGAAACAGGTGGGAAAAAAACCAAACCAAGCCACATTAAAAACAACATATAAAAATAAACATGCAAGCAAAACCCCACTTTAGTCTTAACTATGGAACCTCAATTTATTTTACAAAGAATTTAGTTATTTTCATGTGAAAGTCCTTTGCTTACTACACTTAACTATTCTCTTTTTAACAGAAAACCAACTGCTACTGCACACAGAACTGATGAAGATCATATAGTGCATGTGCTGCCCAGTATGCCAACCATATCCTGGGCTGCATCAAAAGCAGCACAGCCAGGAGGCTGAGGGAAGGGATTCTGTCCCTCTACTCCAGTCTCCTAAGACCCCACCTGGAGTGCTGCATCCAGCTCTGCTGCCCCACCGTGACAAGGACATGGACCCGCTGGGACAGCCCAGAGAAGAGACACTAAGATGTTAACAGGAGTGATGGGAACAATATGAAGATATTAATTTTATGAAAGCAGCTGCACTGAAGTCCATTCCTACTGCACCATGGTCAAGGAAAGCCATTATCTGTATTTCAAACTTTGGTTTAACATGTACATATTATTCATACTAGCAAGAAACTAGTAAAAATGGGCTAATCAGGAAGGCAAATAAAGAGATTAGGTCACTCCACTCTCATGGGTAACATCTATGATGTAAAACTCTCAATATCTCAACGTCTCTCAAATAGTCTTTTTTAACTGAAAATATTTGAACTTTCAGACTATATGGCTCACCTGACATGGTACCAACACCAATTACAAGACACTCCACAAGTGCATCCAGTGTAAATGTAGGGCCTAAAATTGCCATCCCCCGTGAAATATTTTCTCTGACTTCATCCTAGAAAGAAAAATTTCTGTCCATTAACATGAAAACAAAAAGCAAATTAAGTTTATGACATAAAGTGATTAGTAAACTGAGTAGTATTATGGTGATAAAGCCTTGTAAAACATATATTGAAAACGAACTCCTATGAGAAAGCATATAGAAAATGCATTCTATTTCTTCTAAGTTAACATACTTTGACAGTTTTTAGTCACAGAAGGTTATTTAATTTTGATTAATTTGTCTACCTTTGTCCATAAGTGTTATAGAAGCTTAGAATACTGATGAGGCAGAGACTCTACACTAAATTCAGAACAAGACTTCTACATTTTAAGACATAAAGAAGCCACTTGTGTCAAGGCATTTCAAAATTTCTTGCAACCACTTATTGGTACCCTAACTACTATTACTTTATTATTTTATTATTTAACTCTCTAGACTCAGCTGATAGAAAAGAGCACGCAAAAACCACTAAAATTTTGCCTGGGGGGAAAGGGATTTCCTCCAGCAGGCAGGCATGGCAAACTCTAGAGTTTGCTGCTGTTTTTCTGGTGGTGTTGTTTTTGGGGTAAGAAGGGGAGAAAACTGTAGGAAAAACATATTTGTGAAATATTTTCTTGAAAATCAGTAAAAAATTCTGTACTTGCAATTATCATCAAATAATACAGAACACGCTATAACAATATCACATATATAGAAAATGTGCAACATAATATACACTACATTAAAATATAATAGACAATATTTTGTCACAATTAATATGCTCAAAGACCACATACAGTATTTCGTAAGTATAAATTAATTGCAAGAAATACACTTTTACTTCAGAACTTAAGAGTATTAGCAAAAAAACATTACTAGGTATGACAAGCAAAGTGTCCTGTCAATCCCTCCTATTGTGCTGTGTTAAATGCACTAGAGCATGACTATTCCTGTCTGCACATATGCTCCATCCGCTAAATATTTGGTCTAGAAATATGCTTTTTTTCCAGTAGCAGCACTGTAAAATTACATGTCTCTTTATCTAGTGTTCCTGAGCCCTAAAAATTAACTTTTTTATTTCAGTAACTGTTTTAGGGAAAACTTTGGCCTAGGAACATTAGCCTCCTTAGAAGAGCTGTAAGCACTGCTGGTTTTAAGTTCTGATTTTATAAAGTCACACTCATACATAGTGCACATGACTGTGCACACTAATTTAAACAGCGTTACTACTCACTTGAACACTGATCTGGCTGGAAGACAAGAGAACACAGAATCTGGATAAAATCTGATCCTTTAGACATTTATATATCACCAAGACAGTATTCGCCTGTATGTCTCTCCACCTGGATTATTCATATATAATTATAAAATTGGTCGGCTTGGAAGGGACCCTCAAGATCATCTAGTTCTAACCCCCAGCCATGGGATAATGTTCAGTTTAGAAAATTAAACTTAAAATCTCCATCGCAAAACAAAAAAGCCCCAACAAAGTAAAACACCAACCAACAAACAAAGCCCTCAAGAAGAACCCCCCTGACCTGTGAGTTGGAACTGAGAGCAAATTTGGCTAATGCACTTGCTCTTGACAAATCAATCAGGAGCAGGAAGAATGGTAAAGCTTCACTGAAAAAAAAAAAAAAAAGAGGCATATGTTAAACTTCAAGGTTTATTGTACAGGAAAAAAAAGCAAGCAAGAAATCAAGAATAACAATTCATTACTTACTTTAAACCTGTCAATTCTTTATCCAAGAAGTGAATTACCACTGTACTAAAAACAAAACTTGAGAAGATTGTAAAGAGGCCAGCGATACCTTTAAAAAACAAGAGAACAGGAAATTTTTGGTGTACATAGAGAGAGAGAGAGAGAGAGATAAGGAGGAGGAAAAAAAAGGGAAAAAAAGAAAAACCACACCTTTAGATCAATAATAACAAATGCAATTAATAATAACTCTTCTCTCTCAGAGTGTATTAACAGCAGTCAAAATACAAACTGAAGCACATGCTGTTTTCATAGATATTTAAAACTCAAATTTGTACCGCATTCAAAGACTCAGAGATAAAAGCCATAAATCTTCTCAATTTATTTCAAGCAAAATTAAAACTGGCTTAAACAGCTCTATAACTTTAAGTGATTCACACAACAGTTATTTTAAGAATTAAATTTCCAGTGTTTGTATAATCTTACAACCTTTCATTAAAAAAAGCACTTTGATAAATGTAAAATGTCTTCTGCTATGTAACAATTAAAATAATGCTTTCTTGAACATAAGGATTAAAGTGTTAATATTTGTTACCAATTTATGTAAAAAAAACCCACCAACAATTAAAATGCATACAGCAAATATAGAAGTCAGACACAGTACCTAAAATGTATTTTGATCCAAGCTGCCTTAGGTTCTGAAACTGGAAATAAATATAAAGGATTGCTATACAGCGTGTGATTGTCAGGATGATGATGTCACTGCTCAGAACATCCTGTTTGAAACACAAAGAAATTTAGTTAGCTTTTACAGTAAGAAGTAACTTCTTAAGTTTCAGTAATAAAAGATTCCATTGTGAAGCTGCACTAAAAATGAAGTTTCAGAATAACATAAGTATCACTGATAGTCTTGTCTTAAAAAACTAAAATATGAAAATCCTTGTTCACTAGACACTGTGCAGATGAATGTTAGGTTTAACGAAACCCATCTGTACTGCATCACTGTTTGCATACTACTTTAATATCCACGATTAAAAAATAAGGCAATAAAGAAGCTTCTGCATAGATACTTTACTCCTAATACATCACACCCTCATCTTATTCTACAGAAAACCCTGGATCTACTGATTAACCCCAAGTACAAGAAAATTAATTCAAATACTTACTTCTTCAAGTTTGGGGCATTCATAATTCCAGCCACAGATCTTATCATTCCCAGTGAACATCTTCATAGACATCATACAGATGGTAAGAGTCACTGTTCCCACAATGACTTCCCATGGATGAGAGGCTACAAAAAGGCCATGCATTCGAAATAGTCTGGACAACATTTTCAAGACTGTTCTTCTACACTTAGCAATCCTGTAACAAAGGTATATTTTGTACGTTAGCAAGTCTGACATTCAGTGAAAAGACAGAAATCTACACATTCCTGCAAGTCATCTTCCAGGAAAAAAAAAGTAAAACTACTTAAGTAACAGACGAGTGAGGAAAGTAATCTTCACCTTTCAACCTTCCATGTAAACCACATCTATTTCTAAGATTCCAAAATATAATACAATCTGCTCCTGCCTTCTCAACCTGTTTTTAATACAAATCTGCCCTGTTTCTTCAAGGTCTTGCTGGTAAGTCCTCACTACTCTCACATCTCTCAGTATTGCACAATTCCAATACACTTTTCACTTCTTGTTTTTACCATCTATATAAGCACTCACCAAATTCTGTTGCTTCTTTGTACTCATTTTTCCCATCAAAAGTATTGCTGAACCATAAAAATTACCAATTAACCATTACTGGTAATGCTCAACAGCAAGAATTGCCATGTTATCTCTCTGGCTGCATTTTCTCTACTTTCTGTTCAATATTATTCTGTGACACAAATTAATTACATTCAAAAAAGTGTTCCTTCTTCATCTCAAGCATGCAAGTCCTCACATACAGTATTCTCTGACAGTTATCTTCTACCCATAACTAATTCCCAGGTTATTGGTACATTCCATCATCCCTTTGCTTCCATAACAAACATTTGCCAAAAATTCTCACAGTTGTGTTTCACAGAACTAAAAACATGGACATTCTTCACATCCTTCAGACCTCATCCTAGTCTATTTGCTGTGTGTTGTACCTTTACATAAGTTTATCGAGGAAACAAAATGTGGTAACATTCTCTCTTAAATGCATTAATAACTGGAGTTTCCTTTTCTCATTACACAAAAACACCTTACAAAACTGCATTATAAAGTTAAAAAAATGCTTAATAGTAATCTGGTTAACAGAGACAATCTGTAATTCAGTATTTACATGTACCAACTTAGCACTCTAAAGATTTCCATAGAAGACTGAGAGCTGTACACACTGCCACTTCAAAGTGGCTTAAAAAAAAATCCCTTTGCATTGCTTTAAAAGTAACAATCCATCCACTGGGCTTCTGGTATTATTTTTCTTGCTCAGACATCAAAAATGAAGCTGAACTTCAATGAAGAAAATAACAAGGCAAAACTATCTGATTAAGTGTTCCTGAAGATACCAGAATCATCTTGGTTTCCTACCAGCGCAGATCTCAATCACATGAGCACCAATAGCACTGATCTATTTCTCTTTATCCTTCCACAGGGAAGGTGTGGACAGACATTTGTGCTTCATGGAACCAAGTGCGGAAAACGATTGAGAGGACTGCCTTCTTTATGAATAAATTATTTCATTTCCTGACAGAAAGCTTTTTAAGAATAAAATTAAAAACCAAAAGCAAACATCTCCTTTATAAAGTAGTTAACCCTTCTTTTTCCCTCTATAGTATAATCTACATTCTGGTTTGTAAATTTATGTTGCCACCAAGCTGTACCAAAGTGGTATCATTTTTCCTCAGCAGAATGGAAGGTATTTTTTAATTAGAAAAACATTACCAGAGAAATACCTCAGTGCTGAATATTTCAAAACAACACAAAAAATAGGAAAGGCAAAACAACATTCTTTGAAAATACAAATACTTTTGAATGTCACTCTGTTTCAGGAAAATCAGAACTAGCAGTTACTACATGACTTTTACAGAGTCGTACTAGTAGTACAGCTAATACAACTAATTCTGAGATTGGAATGATTATCTGGCCATGAAAAAAATAAATAAACTAGTAGGGCTAGAAAGATTTCAAAATCTTTTTTCAGAAATTATTTGTCACGTTTCTACACAAAAACAGTAAAATGGCTTCACATAAATCAATTAGAGGAAAAAAGTGCACAAATTAATTTATGAAAATAATTATCCATAATATCTTAGGTTTTTTATTAACTGCTGCTATGAAATAGAGGATGCCTCATGGCTGATCTTGGGGTTACCTGAATGATACTAACTCCTAATCTAAAAGGATTCTTTAAAGCTTTCATGTGAGTTTAACCTGCCTGAAGTACATGGTGGTTTTTGCTATGCAGTTGACTTTTCTTGAAAATATTCATGATTACACACACTGATTCTGCATTACAGTGGTGTAAAATAAAAAAGTCAATGCATAACATGAGCTCATATTTCTGTTTGAAATATTTACACAGTTACACTGACTCATAGCTTGAAATTAGTAAGACATAACGTTAAATATAAACCCAAAAGTTAACACTGAAGTAATTCTGCTAAGTTTCAAAATGGTGGTACAAAAAGGGTGCTTTATAAATCCCGCTTGCCTTTGTTTTCGACCTGGGAAATCAAAACAGAACACAAAATACAAACAAAACCCAGCTGCAACTCCTCCAAACCAGTGTAAAAAGCAAACTAGACCAGTTGTATGTAATGCTTCAGAACAATTACCTATCACGTAACTGTACGACTAGTCTGTTAAATACCCAAGGTTTGTCACCCAGCTCTAAGCTCAGAGTAGTTCTCTGCAACACCATCAATGAGATCAGCACAAATTTCCCATCTGTTGCGGGCTGACTCAGCAACAGCTACAGGAATCCAGCGGCAAAAGCAGCCGAACGAGAATTTGTGCGGAGCTCACCTGAACCGCAGACACAGGGCACAGACCCTGCAGCGCTGCCCGGGACCGCTTTCGGCGTTCACAGCGGGGGAAGCAGCCCCTCAGAGGCCCAGGGCTGCAGCTACCGGGCGAGATTTGGGGGGGCTCAGCTCCGCAGCCCGCGGGCGCCGAGGCGGCCCCGGGACCCCCGCACAGCGCCCAGGGCGGCGCCGAGGCGGGGCGGCCGCCGCTCCCGACGGGCGGAGATGGCGACGGTGCCCTCCCTGCCCCGAGCCGCCGCCACCCGGCCGCTCTCGGCCCGCAACCGCAGCCCGCCCGCCCGCCGGCACGGCGCGCCCGTGTGCCGACCCCGCGCTCGCGGCCCCGCCGGTCCCCGCTCACCGCCGCGCCGCGGTCCCCGCTCACCGCCGCGCCCCAGCCGCAGTGGCAGCTCACTGCGTCCCACCCGCTGTCCCCTCCCGGCCCTGCCGCCCCGCCCCGCCGCGCAAGGACACGCCGGCTCCGCCATCGCCCGATCGCGCGGCCAATCGCGAGCGCGCGTCCCGGCCCGCCCGCCTCGCGTCACCCGCCGCGTCGCCGCGGCAACGGCCCGGCCAGCGGCGCGCGGCCCCACGCGCCATCAGGAGCGGCGAACACGCCATCGCGCCATGGGCCGCCCACCAATGGGCCGCCGCGCTCCCCACTCCGCGTCCTCTAATTGGGCGGCCGTAGCGGCTCATTTGCATGGCCAGTGGAGCCCGTACCGTGCCTCGCCGTGCCGTGGCACCGCGGGGCTGCCCGAACACCCCCGCGCCGCTGGTACCGCCCGGGGCACCGCGCGGGGCCGAGGCACTGAGAGTCCGCGCACAAATGCCCAGCTCCTGCTTGTGGGAAGCCGCGGTGCCCCTGACGTTCGGAGAGAAAGAAAAAAAAAAGGCAATATATTTGTATTTGTGTCTTTCGGCCAGAGAGGAAGTGCATTTTTTTGGTTCATGAAGTATTGGGAGGCTCTCAAAGACCCACCTGGATGCATGCTTATGTAACCTGCTCTACGTGACCCTGCAGTGGCAGGGGGGTTGGACTAGATCGTCTCCAGAGGTCCCTTACAGCCCTAACAATTATGTGATTCTTTTTGGGCACCGAGTCGGGTGTGACACTATGATCGCTGCAAGACAGCACTCCAGGCTGGCGCTGCCCTTACGTGTTTCTGGGCCTGAGCTTGTCGGCTAACACGTTCAAATACAAACCAAGAGGTTTTGAAGCAGATGATCCACACTCTGGCTTTCCCGAAGCTGCTTCTTAAGTGTGGCACTTCATTTGGAAATATATCCACTAGCTCCACATGGTGCTGTGCTGTGAAGCATCAACGTGATCCTCAAAAAAGGAAGCTTTTTGAAAAGGTTTCCTAAGAACTCCACCCAGAGTAGTTATCAGTGACGAAATCATTCATGCCAGCTCAGTCTTTTAACATGTAGATGGCCTTTTTGTTCTCATCTTCAGTGGAATTCTTAAATATCTTAATAATACTACTGTGTATCCATCTTTCCTGACAGCTTCTTTCTTAACATGTTTTCTTCAGTATCTCACCTTTGTTAGCTGAAAATTGTAAAGTATTATCAGTGAGATTTCTGGACTCACTTGATAACATGCACAGCAATTGCTATAATTGCATACGGATATGACTAAGCCAAAGCATAATAACAATTTGTATAAAGATTCAAAAATTATGTGCAAATTATATATAATTTAAGATGACCTTTAGTATCTTAGCTCTGTTTTCCACATTTTCCATGAACACTATTTGGAGAGTACTAAAAATGCTAATTTCATCATTGAGTTCACTGGCAGCAGGAGTCACTGCAGTGATTTGGGGTTTGCAGTCTGTGTGACACCACATGTGCTGACATTAAGTTCTCACATCTGTAGCTCTTTGTGGTGGCCTGCCTGCAGCCCAGCCTTGTGCTGACAGAGGCTATGGGAGCAGACTGCCCCACTGCCAAGCAGATGGCAGGTAAAGCAGAGCCAGAACAGCTCTGCCTCAGGAAAATGCTGTGATTCACAGATGATCACTGAAGAGTGCTACTGCAAATACTGTCAAAGTATAGTCAACTAATAATTTGGTTATCTCAAACGTGTTCCCACTCATGAGCACATGAACACTGTGCTCAGGACAGCAGGTGCAGTTAGCTACTTAACCATGGCCAGGGAATTGTTGCCCGTGTAGGGACTCCAAACACAGATACAGGGCCTAGTTTAGAAAGGAGACATTGTTTATTCTGTGCAGGGTGCAAGGTGGAGTTTTCTCAAAATTTTACACTATATATACATT
The DNA here is from genome assembly GCF_025592945.1 of Manacus candei. Classification (NCBI taxonomy): domain Eukaryota; kingdom Metazoa; phylum Chordata; class Aves; order Passeriformes; family Pipridae; genus Manacus; species Manacus candei. The sequence goes on along the minus strand of NW_026138072.1, from coordinate 4,101,739 downwards.
TTAGAAACCATAGAAGTCACAGTTCATTGGCTATAAGTTACCTCGTTTGCTTATTAATTAGTAGTCTATCATATTTTGGTTAAATGATTCTCTTGCTTCTCATGCTCAGACTTTCTCTTCTTTGAAGTTGGTGGGTTTCTTGAGTCATTGGTCCATGAGTGAGTGGTTGCAATCTGTGACAGTGGACTCAGACTCAAGAGGCCATGAACTGGCACAGATCCTTTCCCTTATAAAGGGCAAGGAGACCTGTGGTGCCAGCAAGGTGACCAGAAACACAAGAGGTGACAAGAGACACAGCAGGAGGACAAGTCAACAGGAACGTTTAGTCAGGAACTGTAGCAATAGGACAAGGAGTAATGGGCATAAATTGAAAGAGGAGAAATTTAGGTTAGATATTAGGAAGAATTAGACAGTGGAACAGGTTGCCCAGGGAGGTTGTGGATGCCCCAGCACTGGCAATGTTCAAGGCAAGGCTAGATAAGGCCTTGAGCAACCTGGGCTAATCGTCCTTGCCACTGGGGGTTGGGACTGGATGATCTTTAAGGTCTACTCCAACCCCTCATCATTCTATGATTCTAAGACCCCAGACTATAGAATAAAAGCCCAGGTGGTCCTTCATTCTGGGTCCCTCCTTTGAGGCTATGGGGCCTCTCACTGATAAGGCCAGACCCTGTTTCACACCCCCCCTCCTTGTTCTCTATAACTCTCTGGGCAAATAAGCGTTTCTGACTCTTGAGATATCAGCATCAGGAGTGCACAAACGCCTAGAAGTGAGCCTTTTTAACCGCACAGAGCACGGTGTATGTTAGTGCTCTGCTGCTCTAGGGAACGACGTGCGCCCGGGGCCACCCGAGGGGCAGCGAGGCGCCTCCACAAGATGGCGGCCGTCTCGGAGTGCAACCGGTGGCCGCCTGAGGAGGTGCCGGGGCAGCGCCGGGGCCAGCCCACGGTGGAGCGGCGGGTCTGCGGCGGGGACACCGACACGGACAGCGACGAGACCGTCGTGGAGGGCTCTGTGACGGAGAGTGATGTGGAGGAAGAGGAGTTCTGTAGGAGGAGGTACTAACGCAGATGGCTCTGAGCGGCACCTGCCTGTGCGAGGGCGGCGGCAGGTGTGGCGCGCCCGCGGGAACAGCAAGGGGCCCGCGGCTGAGGGGCCGCTCCGGGGATGAGGGTTTTGCCCTCTTTGTTTCTTTTTTTTATTTTTTCTCCCCCCCCCTCCCCCTCCTTTCTGTATTCAGAGCCGTTTTGTATGCCCTTAGACTCAGTGGTTCTTAGCTCCGCTGATGGCCTCGGAGCTTGTGCCTCTGGACCCTCCTGAATAACATTTCAGTCCGCAGAAGTGAAATGCTCCGGAAACCAAGTCGGAGGAAATAAACACTATTAAATGCAGTTGGTGCTGATACTGTTTCCCTGCAACCTTGATACCATTTTCATTCCATTTTCTCTCATTTAAGACATGGCAAAGGATTGAAAACACCTGCGGCTGCACCTCTTTGTGCTGGCTTTGTGGCCTGGCATTTCTTGGAAATACATAAAGCAGTGATGTGCTTCAATACCTATGATTTTCTATGCAGAAAATCAGGTATATCCCTACAGTTTGGGGGTCCTTTGCTGTTGGTGTTAGCACTTGCCCAGTTGTGTCCCAGTGTCAGAGGCTGGGATGGGCACCTCTCTTAAACTGAGGGTTTAAGAGAACTTAAACTCTGACCTGCCCTTTGAGTTTATAGGACTGTAATGCTTAATGACCTTTTGTTTTATTTATTTTTCAAAGGTTGGCTTTTCTTAATGTGGACATAGCTTTAACCACTGAGATGAGTATTACTAAAGGTAGGACAGATTCTTTTTTTCTGTTTGTTTATTTCTTTAAACTGTTGCTTTAGATATTGCCTGAATCTATGTTATTTATGCTTCAGTGCTGCATGAATTTCATTCTTAGGAATGTATGTGCTCTTTTATTACATCTATAATTTTAGCTCATATTTTAGAAGATTCTTCAGCACTTTTTTAATATTTGAAAATTAGGTTTGCTCTTGACTTCTCTATTCTTTCTGTGTACTATAACTGAGGATCCCTGTCTTGGGAAGTGTATGAACTATATAAAGGGATATCCTTTTTATTTACATGTATGTGTTTGTGTGTATGTGTTTGAACAGAATAAAATAAATGGAATCTATACATTTAATAGTTATATGTAACTATAGTTGCTTATAGTATTTTTAAAAACCCTTTAATATTGTTAATATATCCATTCTCTGTAGCATATGAAGTTGGGGTAAGTATATTTAAGTGCATTATTTTAAGTGTATCATTAAATTACTTTCAGCATAAATGATTGCACACTCATTTAAAGTCTTAAAATCTTCCATAATAATACCCATAACGCATGCTGCATGAGCAAGCATGTCTTAGTTACATAATAGTTTCACTGGTACCTCCTTTGCATTTTTATATAATATACTTGACTTGCATACTGTAGGTTTTATTTCAGCAATATTTTGGACTGACTATTCTTTAAGTGACACATGGTGTTCTTCTAGATTTTTTTATTGTTTGTTTTTTTGCCAATTTGAAGATCTGAGGGGACTGTCGTTTTTTATCAGCGTACTCTCAGTTAATATAAATCTTGGAATTTAATATAAATCTAAAGCTCATTGGAATCTGAAGAAACTTTTCCAATGGCTATGTTTTCCTGATGCTGAGCCTTTTATAGTTGTTTAATAGTTTTGACTGAGGAAAGAAACATCATCCCATTTTGAACTTACCTGTGATTATCCACTGGAATTAAGACTTGGCCATATTTGTTTGACTCATTCTTCAGTTTGTGGAGTAGGCATTTGTCTGAGGGTTGAGTGAGGGGGTTTTGTCCTTGCAACTGTAATAGATTTCTGCCTGCCACATGTTGTATTCAGTAAATTGGAATTAGAATTTAATTATTCGTGGGTCTGTACATACTTGTGTATTAGCAATTTGGAGATGAGATACATAATGCAAATATTAATTTGATTAGTATTTTACTAATGTCCGTATCAACATCTCAGTTTTCAAACTTAAGGGTTCAACCTTAAGGGCTTCTATCCTTTTTTTTCCAGAGAGAAGTTCTTCCTTTGTATATTCATTAAAGAAATTACTCCATATAAGAGTACAAGTATATTTTTAGTCAAATGGATCAGGCAGCTTATCAAAATTGCAGTTGTTAGTTTAAAAAATAAGAGGAAAGAGTTAATCTCCAATACAAACTCAAGGAGGGTCCCAGAACACTAAGTGAAATAAATCTTTCCCCCTGGCTGGTTTTATTAATTTCTGTTCCATTCATTGTAATTTCAAAATCTAGTGAGATAGATTAGTTGGTCACTTAAATCCCTTGCGTATCAGAAGCTTTGATGCATGTAGCTCAATTACTGAGTTATGTGATAATGTATGCAATTACAGAAAGTTATGTAGAAATTAAGGCAATAAAAACTTTAATTACTGGAGATTTTTTGTTTGGTTTTTTTCTAGGAACTCCTTCTCCAGAAATATGTTTTATACAGAAATTTGGTGGCCAGACATACTGTCAAAAGGAAGACGAGATAAATCCAGTAAGTACACCAATGATAGTGTCTCCTGTAAACATATCTAAGGATTAATTATTAATAAACCCACTGGGCCTCCCTTTGATTACATGCGAAAGAGTCTGGTAGCTTACAACTGAAGTGAATTTCAGCATGTTGTCTCCAGGAATGTATCCAAGTCTCTTCCCTGGTATTTCATGAAGTATTTCATATGTGAAATTTCCTTTCTAATTTGAGGAACAAGCCTAGGACAAAAATAAAGAAGTCGTGGAGCACAGTCTTTTTAGTATGTTCCCTTTAGGAGCTGAAAGATAACCATGTGGATTGACTGTGCCAGAATACACCCTTAGTTACTCACTGTGAGATTAGCTGTGATCCAATGATTGAACAATTGTTTCTTTCAAAAACAAAGAGATAATAATCTAAAATGCAGAATGGGGTAATAGTTTTACTCTGTGGATAATTCTGCATTCCCTAATCTGATAATTAGCCTACATTTTAACGTGTTTACCATGGTTGCTAGCTGGGCCATAAACCTCTGTTCAGTTGAGCAATCAGTTTGCACCTGCATATGATACGGTCATGAAATAATTAGAGACAAACAGGTTCTCTGCTTTTAACTGTGAGTGTTACACCATCTTTAGCACTGTGGATTCACCATTTCAAAGCCCACAGTCTGTATAACCTTATTTCAGTGAAAGAGAGGTGTAAGAGCTAAACTGTTTCCTAGATGACAAAAGCTACGTTGAAAAAAGACATTTCTACTGGAGTGAATGTTTTTACAGCTCATTATAAAATTGCAAATAAATTTGTCTTAGCTGACAGTGTGGGAAACAGTGAACAAAAATCCAAAAGATGCTGTTATTTCAAAGACTTTTCTCTATAACTTTATTTTGCTCCTTGCATGTCCTGGGGTTGTCTTGACTGAAGTTTATCATGGTTTTCTAAGGATGGAAGGAATGAGGGAAGTGCACATTTGCTCTCTTCCTTTCCACTCTGGGAGCTGATCTGACTAGCCTCTTCCTAACCTAAGTCTTTGGCTTCATAGTTACCAGCAGATTAGCCAGTCTGCAGTGCCATTAAGGGATTCTTCCAAGTCTAAGGACAAATACCCTGTACACTGAGGAAAAGGTCAGAAAAGAAGAGAAACCTAGTACTTCTCACCAAATAGTTTGGGTAATCCTTACTAGTTTTTTTGGGAGGAGACCTCTATAGCATGCCTCTGGTAGTTTGGTCATGCAAAGCCTGGGGACAGCGTAAAACTTAAATCTTTATTGAATGCTATAAGGAGTGGTATTGGCCTGTCATCTTTGATACCCACATGTGTAGATTGCACCAGTGTGGCTTTTCCAGCCACTCCAAGAGCCAGCATGGAATATGGTTACATAGAAGCTTTCCTTCTACTATGTCTTAAGAAATGATCTTAGGTGAGTACAGCATTCAGATGTGATGTGATGTGATATGAGGGTCATGCAGCTTGGACTGGCTGTGATTTTTTTCAGGAAATGTAACATCCATTCCAGTTGTTCCAGAGAGTCTTAGCTATCTTTGTACTTTGGATGGGTTGGGGGAAGGCTTGGGATATGCAGTCCTGTCTTTGATTCCATCATGTAAGAAATTGTAATTAAGAATTTTCTTCCACCAGAAATGCAGTAGACATACATTTTCAACTGACGAGTCATTTTCCTTATCTATTAACACCCTGTTCCATGGCTTGTTCAGACAGGGGTCATGATTGTAAGTTTGTGCTTTCAGCTTTTCCATACTTCGTTTTTCTTGCCCTGTTTGGTGAAGTGCACCTAAGAGCTTTTTAGCATTAGTCTTTCTTTGGACCACATCCAGAGTCCCCTCATATAGTGGCTGTATAAGTGAGTGTTGAAATTAGAAAAATTATTAGGATTTTGCAGGAATTTCCTTACCAAAAACAAGAGGCAGGACAAAAAGCCGTCCTGGTACTTCCAGTCAGTGGCCACAAATACTATTTGTGTAACTTATATGATTTGAGAAGACCCTTCAACCATTAAGCAATATATGGATTTTTCTTAGAACTTAATTTTTTAGCAGAAAAAATAGCTCCTTTGTCTTCTAAGGGTAGTTCACTGAGCTTTTAAGAGCAATGTAAAGCAGTCAGAGAGGTTTGATAGGTATTCTGTTATTCTCTTGACCTTGCCTGGTCTCTGAATAATGTTCTGTGTAAATCTTCAGGCTGACTCGCCTGAAGGGTGTATTTAAGCAAAGTCAATAACTTTCTGTGAACTATCTCATTGCCATATTTTGGAATTACATGAGTCGATAATTGTTGGACAAATTAAAGAATCTGTTCTGTTCCAGGAAGCCTTTTAGCAGTCCTCCTGCTGGCCAATCTACAGCTGTTACTCTTCAAGTCATTGTTAAGATGGTTGATCTTCCTGCCTTCCTAATGTCTTGTTTAAGACAAAAAAGTCATCACTTGGCGCCTGCACCAAGGTGTTCTTTCCCAGAATCTTCCTAGTGCTGTTAATGTCCACTGTATGTCAATGATTTGTTAAAAATTATAGCCAGTGTGCAGATAGTTCACTAATAATTCCCAGTCTTCAGCTCACCAGTGAGAGAACTGTTCTGCAGTTCACTTTCTGCAGTGTCTTTCTTAATCATTCCTAGTTTGCCTTAGGCTTTATATAAAGGCTCCTTTTTCTGTAAAAGGTGTATATATTTTCTGCAAAAAGTGTATAAAGGCTTATATACTTTATAAAGCAGATAAAGGCTCCATTTTCCATTCTATATGAGATCTTTCCTTTATGTACAAAGGCACGAAAAGCAGATCCAAGCTCTTTGTACTGAAGTGTTGGAATTTGGCACCTGCTGTTGCATTACCCTCATGCTCTTTCATGTGTTGGCATGTGGCAGCCCTGCCACTTGGAGCCTGCTGATGTGCAGGTCTTGAAGTAATTAAACTATGCTGTTTACAGGGGTATTGAGAGTGGTATACTGAGCTTCACAGTCTCTGGAGCAGCACCCTGTTTTATTTAATGAAAAAAGGGAGTTGTTATCAAAGAAAGATTAAAACTGTGAGTTGAAGTTAAAATACCTTGTCTTTTGTTCCTTTGATGTATAAAACATCTTAAGTTTGAAGCATTCATGTCTTAATTGCATGGCTATGTTTTCCTTCTGGGTGAGTGTTATCTTCCACAGTCTTATTTTTCAACATTTTTCTCAAATAGTATAAATAAAAAAAGCAGAATACTTTTGTGATTTATTAGTAACGTATGTAATGATAGAATCTAAAAATTCCATCTCCCAACTCAATTACAGATGGAAGAAGGTAGGCAATTGGTAATAAAACAAACAAACAAACAAAATTAAATACTTTGTTTGCTAACTTGTTAATTTTTTTTCTTTAGATACTTCAAGAGGCATACACATCTGACCAGTCTCAGTCTCTGCTGCAGTGAGTATAATACATCACACAGGAATTTCAGTCAGGCATACTGTAATTAAACAATTCCATTATACATCTATTTGTATGTTATTTTATTCCCAGTGTACTATTTAGAAACAGTTTTCTTGTTTGCTTAGTGAAGGATCTGTATTTATGTCACAGGTAGTTCTATGTTCAGTATGTACCTGGATTTATTTATATTGATGATATTACCTTTATTGGTTTAAACCAACAAGAGTAACAGAACTTGGAGAAAACCATTAGACAAACAAAAATTTATAATAAATAATATTAGACCTTTTGTTCCTGGAAGCTATGGAAGGATTTCAGGAGAAGATGGATTTATAACAGAAACACAGAAAGAACTAATGAAAAACAAGAAGGGCCATTTTTTCACTTAGAGAATGAATGTGCAAACATAGCTAGTTCCATGTAGGAAATCCAGAAGTCTTATTTGTTGCATGTCCTTGTAAAATAAAAGTATGCCTCTGAAATAACTACAGCTGTTTTCATGAATAATGGTTAGCACAAAATTACATAAATAAACTCAAAGTACTGTAAAAATTTTTGTAAGGTGAGCAGATTACAATTCTTTAAGAACTTTTTATTGTATTACTTAATTCTAGGGGTTGGATAAAGCATTCATCACCTACTGAAAATATTTCTAAGTCTGATTTTTCACTAAATGCTGCAGTAGAAGAACAGCAACTTAATTCTGTAGGTATGTTGTACAAAACTGGAAGTTGTTCTAGCTGTGCCAGAATCATTTGAGAAAATCATTTGAGAAGCTGAAGATGAGTATCCATGTAGATTTATTTGGAATATGATATGTATGCTTTCCAACAATTGTTTAGTTTTTATAGTCATAGACTAGAAGTTCTGGTTTTGTAAGTGTTCTGCTAGGATTGTTTGAAGAGGTAACTGTTTTCTCAATCCAGTGCTATATATCCAGTATAAAATTATTTCATTACCGTGGAATTTTCTGACAAAAGTTACAGGCCACACAAATATACTTAGTACTCAAGTGCCATATGGTTGTGTAAGATAAATAGGTCATTGAGAGTTCCCAAATGTTTCTTACTAACATATCAAAGAATCAGAGACATTTCTAAGAAAGGAGAAACAGAAATGCTACTATTCCTCGTGTCTGTATGTCACTTCATGCTATGCTACTTTAGTTGTGCCTCCATTCCTCTGTGCTCCCAGCAGTGCAGGACTGCCCCATCTATATATTTGTCTTCTGCCTTTACCTTATTTTTGCTAACCCTACAGAAAAACCACTCACTTTATTTCTGATGAGGAAATTGCCGGGGAGTCACATGAATGTCAGAACAGAGTGATAGGGGCAGGGGGGTTGGGATCATCCCTTTCCAGAGGCAGTAAGTTATTAGGTTATTTTAGCACTATTGTCTAATTGCATTGTAATTGGAGAGGGCAGGGGATAAGTCTTATCCTGGGGAATGGGTGTTAATACCATCTGCTGACAGTCTTTGGAAAGACAGGCCTCCAAACCACAGTGAAGAAATGTGACAAAATAGCTCTGGGATATAATTTAGTGGCTAACAGAGCCTGACTAGAAATTTTATTGTCAGTTCCATTTAGGGGACATGCCTATAGTAATTTTTAAGGTTTGAAACTTTATACTTAAACTTAGGAAATAGTGCCATTTTTTAGAGGCAATGAGAACTTTCAGAAGTGAAAAGTAAAACTGAAATATTTGTCTACTCTCTTTAATTTAGATATCAAATTGAATGAATTTCAAAAGGATTCAGAAGAAAAGGTAAGTGTATTTTTACAAGAGAATGTATATAAAATATCATATAATTTATTTAGCATTATAGAGTATTTTACTGAAAAATGCCTGTTTCTTTCATTTTAAAAAGTAAGCACATAGCTGTTGAAACTGTCACTGAGCTCATTAGGTGAAAACACCTTTAAAGCTAAACTTTATTTTCTGCTTTTTGGGTAAGAACTGTAGTTCCTAAGCTTGCAGAACACAAGGGTAGGAGCACAGCAGTAAAAGGGAAGTGGGGAAGTCATCATAATGACACAGAATCTGTAAGGGCTGTTACTTAAGATAAGATAAAGTAATGAAGACTTTTGAGTAGCTTAAAATGTTTCCCACCAATGAAAGTTATGGGAAAGGCATTACATTTGGAAGGTTTCTGAGGAGGAATAGATTATCTGTAACTGTCTTTCTGATTGAGGTAATAGTTGGGGAAAAAACAACTATTTTTGATAAAATTCACCAAAGGTAGATTTGAGATCAGTATGGCAAATTGTTCATGTCTTGCAGCAAATACCATTGATGACCAGGGCCAAGTATTATTTGTCTTGGAAACAAGGGGAAACAACTTGAAATCTCCTAGGCTTTTCTTTTCTGAAAAATATGCAGCTATAAATATAACCCTGTAATACCAAGTTTATTAAATGAAACATTCTCATTGCACAGAATTAGTCCAACAGAACAAAATCTAAATGCCTTGAAAAAGAGATTGTCTTTGATTAATAGCCTCTGGAGAATAGGCAGATTGAGTATGTTGAGAATATCTCCAGAGAGGATATTTTAGGAGCCTGGAGAAAGAAGGTTGGAAATAATCACTGCAGTGAATTATACTTTTTACATATTGGCTGATGTTGGCACTGGCACGATCTGAGTCCTGCAGAAAGATCTTTAGTGAGAGGAACCAAGAGCCACTCCAGACTGATTTGCAGCAAGGGCAGAATGGACACCTTGACAACCAGCAGAGAGTCAGTGAGCATCTTAATTCTGTGTGTTCCTGGAAACACAAGATAAATCTATAAATTAAGATAATCTGCATAGAATTCTGACACCACAAAATTAGTCTTGCTGGGTTTTCTTGACCTCGATGACGTAGCAATGCTGATTTCTGTTGTGGTCAGTCTGTCAATAGTGGGGTCAATACTGTTCAACATCGTCATTTAGTGGCCCGGAAAATGGAACAGAATGCACCCTCAGCAAGTTCAGAGATGGTACTGGGAGGAGTGAGTGATATACCAGATAGTTGTGTTGGCATTCAGAGGGACCTGGACAGATTCAAGAATGGGGCAGAGAGAAATCTCATTCCACAAAGGGAGGTGTGAAGTACTACATCTGGGGAGAAATAACTTCAGGCACCAGTACAACTGGGGACGAGCTGATTGGAAAATAGCTCTGCAGAGAAGGACCTGGGTATCCTGGTGGACCCTCTACTTTGCTGTTGTGAGACCTCACCTGGAGTACTGGAGTCCAGCTCTGGATGCAGGAAAGACATGGACCTGTTGGAGTGGGTCCAGAGGAGGACCACAAAGACGAACAGAGGGATGGAGCACCTCTCCTATGATGAGGACAGGCTGAGACAGTTGGGATTGTTCAGCCTGGAAAAGAGGAGGCTCTAGGGAGACTGCATTGCAGCCTTTCACTGCTTAAAAGGGGCTAATAAGAAAGATGGGGACAGACCCTTTCCTTGGGGCCTGTAGTGACAGGACAAGGGCTAATAGTTTTAAAGTAAAAGACAGTCCATTGAGATTAGATATAGGGAAGGAATTTTTTATGATGAGGGTGTTGAAATACTGGAATATGTTGCCCAGAGAGCTGGTAGATGCCCCATCCCTGGAAACATTCAAGGTCTGATTGAGTAGTGTTCTAAGGAACCTGATCTACTTGAAAGTGTTCTGGCCCATGGCAGGAGCGTTGGACTACAGCCCGTTCTGTGATTCTGTGATTTTCCATATGAGAACAGGCTGATAGAGCCAGAACTGTTCAACCTGAAGAAGAGAATGCTGAGGGGGATCTTACCACTGTGTATCAACATCTGACAGCTAGGAATGAAGATAAGGGACACCGACTTCTCAGTCGTTCCTATTGATAAGACAAGAGGAAATGGACACAAATTCAGAAGAAACTGTGAAATCTGAAATCCCATCTGAACACAAAAACATACTTTTTAACTGAGAAGGGGTGTCAGTCACTGAAACATGTTTCCTAGAGCAGTTGTGCATTCTCCACCTATGTCCTGACTGAACATAGTCCTGGGCAACCTGCTGCAGCTGACATTGCTTGAGCAGCAAGGTCAGACTAGTTGGTCTCAAGAGGCCCCTTCCACCCTCAAATGTTGTGTGATTCTCTGTGCCTTCCTGTCCCAGTATATTACAGTAGTCTTCAGCAAAGCACTCTTACAGAAGCTGATAATGTTGATCTGTCTGAAGGCTTAATTCTTCTATAGTGATTCTCTTGCATGTGTGTATTGAACAACTGAACTTCTTTTACTCAGAGCTATCAGATACAGTAGTCCATTTAATATTTCTACTCCACCCTTATTATTTATACTGCAATATTAGTAATTCCCTTTTTGTGTTGTAACATTTGTAAGACACAGGCTGTGACACCCAAAAGCCTACAATTTCTTGATAATTTTCACATTGTTCTCAAACATATAGGAAAAAAGTCCTTGTGTGTCACAATTCACCAACACCAAGGTGATGTGAATGTCCTGCTGGCTGCTGGAGCTGCCAGGGCAGATTTAACCTTGCTCATGTAGTGCGCAAGGAGAAGTAAACATCTAAGGCCTGGCAAAGCCTGGCTTGCTCACTGGCCTTTGATGCAGTACATGTATTAACATACAGTTTCTTTATCCATGGTCAAGTTGGTTTTTTTATGAAACCTCTTCTTGACTTCCCTGTCTACCTGTTTCCTTTGGTGCTAGGTTGTGAATCAGCTGAGGCTGGAATTGACTGTGTCTGTGCTCAGCTGTTACTCAGTGCATGCTTACTGGGTAAGGTGGAGAGGGAGACAAGACATTCTGGGCTGATGCTAGGTCACCAGAATTTGTGCCTGGGTTAAGGAGCGCTATGATTTGGGTTTGTACTGCAAATAATTGAGACATGAGAATAGTGGGATTTAAATCAAGTTTTTTGAAGCAGTGTGACCAGTGAAAGAGATTCACAGATGCCAGGACATGGTTGGCATAAAATAATCAACAGCATTATGCTGAAGTGGTACATTTTTTATGTAGAAACCCCTTTTTAAAATAATTTGCTTGAAGCATAGCTCTTCTGGTGGAAGATGGTCCTGAACCTGTATTTACCACAGTGTTGATACTTTACTGCTGACTGAGAGGGAATCCTGTTCCTCATTTGAATGAAACTTAGGTATTTTCAAACCATATTTACCAGGCTGGGATCGACAGAAGAGAGAGCTCCCACTTTTGATTCCAGTCACAGCTGGCTCAGCTTTGCTGCTTTGGCAGCTCCTCTGTTGCTTTTCAACAGACGATTGAAGGTACAGGGATCTTAGGCACTGGGGCTTTGAAGTGTCTTTGCGCATAAGTGGCAGCTGAGGATGGGTTTTAGGGAGGGAAAGTTTAAACTTCTTTTATGTTCTGCAGATTTGAATTATTTGTAGAGAAAGTCCCACAGGATTTTACCAACAGAAATGAGTGCTAAGGAAGTTTAGGCATCTGTATTGGACAGAAGTTTTTTGAACACATCACACATAGGGTTTGGATTTCAGTTGGCATTTGGGTTTTTAGGATCTTGCAAAATTAATCCTTCGTTGCCTGCCTTCTCCATTAATGTAAATGTAAGTTTCACCTGCCCTTTACACTGAGCATTTTTCTTAGGAAGTTTGTAATGTACATACGTGCTGTTTATACCACAGTTCTTCAAGTACAGAAAGTTGTGCCAGTGGAGGGGTTTTATGCAGTTGGTTTATAGTCTGCATACATTAGAGAAGTGGTCTAAAAAGAAAGTGTAGTTCAGTACAGCAAAGTAAGAAATAGTCAGTACTTAAAAAGGAAGAATTACATACAAAGATATAAGATAGGGAACAGCTGCCTGAGGAATAAGTTTTCAACAAAGAAGCGGGGATTTATGTTTACTTACAAACTGAATGTGACTCAATGCTGTCAGATTTCTGCCCTGTTTTACTGTGTGTGAGCTTTATTGAAATCATGTTACCAGTGGTTAAAGGTTTCTTGCACTGCCCTGTATTACCACTTGCTGGCAGCAAGACTCTAAAAATGCATTGAAAGGTATTTTCTTAAGACTAGTATTACTAAGTAAGAGCACTATTATATACAAATGTTATATGGAAAAAATATGGTTTAGGTTGGTGGAGGCACCATACTTTCTTCTGCAGAACGTTTGAAACAAGGATAGGGAAAAAAATAAAAAACCTATGTCTTGGTATAAAAACAGGTGCATCTGTTGAAAGCAACTCAAAGTGGTTAGAAAAACAGAAGCAGTATTACTTTTCCAAGAACAGTTGTGCCTTTGTGTTCTGTACTCAGTGTGGAAACTCAAATATGCAAACTTCTTGAACTCCTGAGCTTCTGAACTGAAGTTCGTGAGGCACAGATGTTCCACATTTGTGTGGGATACACATAATCAAAACTCATATGTTATGTTTTACTAACTATGTGTTTTTTATTATTATGAATATACTCATTTTCATTATTTCTACTTGGCAGCAATTTTTAATTACTTTCTTTTAAAGCCTTTTAATACCCTCAGGTCACTGGCAATGACAAAGTATCTTTAACAGATCTAGTCTCTCTTGCTCTGGATTTTCACTGCTATGAAAGTCAAGAGCTGAAGTGGTCTACTTTTGAAACTGAGACCTCAGTCTAAGCCTTCTTGCAATTGTGTGAAGGAGGGCTTTGAGTCTTGTAGTTTATGTAAAAATTGACAATAAAATATACATATATATGTATATATGTAGATGACTTCTAAAGTGAATATTAATTAAATGCTTTGTAGAAAAAGTTGTTCCATTACTTTTTGTGAACTTTTTTTTGTTTCAATTTTTAGATTTCACAAAAATTAAGTAATGAAGATCTCTCTCCAGAAGTAAGCCTCTGTCTAGATGGCCCTGTGGAAGACGTAACAGTTCTAAATGAACAGACACCAGAAGATACATTTCAGCATGTTTTAGATGATTGCCACAGAACCTGTGTGACCACTATTGACATTGATAACATAGTAGAGGAGCATTCCCTTAATAATGATACAAATCTTTCTCTGACATCCCCAAGGAAGATTTTCATGGATGTATTCACTGAACAGAGTATAGAGACTGGTGGATTTGACGGCAGCGCTGTGTTAACATCCCCTGGTGATTCTGAGAGACTTAAAGTGATAAACCCATTGCCTGACAAGTTAGAGTGTCAGGGTCATGCCTTTTCCACTGATCCATCAGCAGCTGAGAGCAGTGATGCCCTGCCGGTAGAGCTTGTGAGGCCTCTGGATGCTTTGTCAGGATCTGTGGTACAACCTATCACTCCTATGGTGCCAGTTGAGAGACAGCTTAACACCGAGGGAGAGCAGCTAAATTCAGAACCCAGCATTCCCCAATTAGATGATGACTGTACACAAATAACAAACATGATGGACCCTCAACTTGCTACAAGTCAGGTGAAAGAAATAAATGCCTTCAGAGGATCCGACTCTCAGAGGACAACAAATGAGCAAGTATATACACTATTTAATTCATACTTGGAAATCCCTGTTTATCATAAAATGTTTTATAGTAGCCAAATTACTTAGAGATGTGAATCTTAGTAAAGAATAAACTGGCATCAGTAATTTGCATGTTTAAATCACTTAAGTTGTTTTTGTTTTAAAAGTCCAGTAGTATATTTTCTGCTTTGATATATTCATGTGATGAAAAAGTTCAGCCTGCTGGGACAGGAAATACTGTTAAAGTTAATTCAGTGACTGATGCGGAAGTCTGGAATCAACATGGGAATTTCAAAAACTCTAGATTCCTACCCCATACAGTTCTGTTGTTTCTCCTGGCTATACTGTGCTGGTTTTTTCTGTCACAGTTCTCACTGCTGTAACATACAAACACTTTGCAAGTACTATAAAATAAATTCTGCTGTGTCTTTTCTGTAGACTGGAAAGGTTACTCAGTGGAGATTTTTTACACATGTGTTTAGAAGTGTATTTATTTGATTTAGTTGTGCTTATGTGAGACTTGATGAAAAAATTAAGGCATGGTTTTATGTCCATGTCCTCCCCTGAAGAAGTCAGTGAATGTATGGATACAGCGTGTGATCCTTCTTGTTATGCCTTGTGCTGCAAAGGTGTTCTGGAATAGGTCATTTGTATTCAAATGCAAAAATCTGGAGAAGAGCATGAAAGGAAAGCAATGCCATAATCTCTTCCTGTTTAGATTATAATAAGGGAAAGAGGACGACATATAGGAGATGTATCTTTATGCTACAAAGTGTAATAGGCATCTCTTGTAAACCTGTAATCTGATTGTCTGCTCTGTGTTGTCTTTGAATAATCTGGAGCTGCAAATCAATGATCAGTTATGTATAGCCAGCTATTTAAAGTGGGTTTACAACTACTTTACTTCCCCACAATGGTATAAAGCATCCAAAACCTATGAGTTAATTCTGTCTTTTCATAGCGGTATTAACTGAATATCGTAGCATGTAATAAAATGTGCCACAGACGTGGCAATTTCAAGGTGCTGAAGGGTCTGTCATATAATTGTCTCAGAACTATAGCACTTTACAAAGCTTTTTAAGTGGCATGTTGATTTCTGAAACTTGCAGCACAGCTGTGTGAAGCTTTATGTATAGATCTACTCAAAATCACAGTTAAGATTATGAAGCAGAGTCTTGTGGAAATGGGTATCTATAACCTCTTGTCTATTAATACTCAATTTTAGCTTTTTTTTTTTTTGTGTCTTCACCTGGTGTTCTTGAAGGCAGGAAGTAAGGAGGCAATTTAATGAGAAAAAAAATCCCAGTTAATATGTTAGTAACTGTTGAATTCTAACAGTATATTCTTCACCTTGGTCTTTTCTCATTCTTGTTTCTTCTGAGTATTCTTGTTGTGGTGAAACAAGTGCCCTAAAGAGAAGAGCCTGTCCTGTCCTGTAGATGCAGTCAGGGTGCTAGATAGCCCATTTATTTTAGTATATGATGTCTTATAAAGCAAGTGTGAGGTTTCTTTTCATTGAAATGTTTTCTTCTTCTTCTCTAACCATCAAAAAGTACTACTGTGATAGTTTTGTAAAGTAACATATTTGATTTTCCCCAAGTACCATAGAATTATTAAGGTTGGAAAAGACTTCTTAAGAACATCAAGTCCAACCATCCAACTGTGAACCACCCTGTTCACCACTAAACCGTATCCCCAAGTGCTACATCCACATTTTTTTTTGACACTTCCAGGGATGATGGTTCCACCACTTCCCTGGTCAGCCTGTTCAAATGCCTGACCATTCTTTCAGTGAAGAAATCTTTCCTAATATCCAATCTAAACCTGCCCTGGCACAACTTCCGGCCATTTCTTCTCATCCTGTCACTTGTTACCTGGGAGAAGAGGCCAGTCCCCACCTTACTACAATCTCCTTTTAGGTAGTTGCAGAGTGTGATAGGGGCCACCCTCAGCCTCCCCTTCTCCAGGCTAAACAACCCCATATCCCAGGTTGGTATGCATCATCCCTTGATCCAGGAGGACCACTTCTGGGAAAGCAATTCACCTCTTCAGTAGCTTCTCTGCTAAATATGTCAATTAAAAAAATTAATCAATGAATTCTCCATTTCTGTCAGTATCCCAGGAAAGGACTAACAAGTCCTCCCATGTCATTGAGAAAGAATTTCTATGCATGTGTGTTGAGGGTGTGTCCTGAAAGCTTTCAGCATTACTCAAGTGAGTAATGAACTAATGAGTACCCAGGTTTCAGCAGCTTGAGTGGTACATGACAGCATGTTACACTCACTTGGCTAAAACAGGGAATAAACTCAAGTAACTCAAATTAACTTGCATGGGATGACCTGTCTTTAGGCTGGGAGTTCTCTCCATTACTGTTAGGATAAGTCTCTGGTATACACGAATCAATTGCACCCTCTAGGATGAGTAAATCACTATCATCTTTGAAAATAACTCTTCCTCTTAGTCAGTAGTGGGGGTAATGAGGATGCCTAGTGACATCTAGTTACCTGGCTTGTAGAAGGCTGAAGGTTAGTAAAGTGAATCTCACCAATAGTGTCTGTAGCTCAGGAATGGTGTGTCTTTAGAAATAACTTCTCAGTTAGGAGTCACTGAACTTCAAGTGAAACATGGTTCTTACCCTGTGTCTGTTTCTAGGCATCTGCAAGGGTGAGATAAGATGGGCCACCTTAAGACATCTAAAACATTATCTAACTTTTTAGGACAGGAGCTCATGTCTATAGGAAACTGAAATGAGTCTGTTAAGTCAATTCATATGTCCAGATAACTTTCAGATAGAACAACTTCTGTTTGCTGTCAGCCAGACGAGATTTATGTTTTAAGTTGTGATTCTGAGTATCCTAATTCTCTTGGCTATTTCTGTCAGGAGCACATGGTATGGCACACTACTTCAGGGGTGCCTCTCCTATGGCAGCCTTTGTCTCTCTTATCTGTAGAAATCCAGTTATTCACCTCTGTTGTCTGTGAAGACACGTACAATTTATAAGTGTTCTTGGAGCTCTTCTATATACAGCTCTTGTTTTACTGCATGCTTACTGGTTGCTTGTAATATTTCTTTCTTTTTATCACAACCTGTGATCAGCAGAGAGAGAAAGAAGTAATTCCTGATTACTGGGATGCCACCTCTAGTAAAAAGCAAACTGGTGAGGGACATTCACACTCAGTGGAGCTTACAGCATGTGCAGAAACAGCCCAAACAATATCAAGGTAAGTGAAGAAGTTGAGAGAGACCTCCTCAGGAAGGTACAGAGATTGTGATTGTGTTTCCTCTCATAAAATACTTGAAGAGACTCAGCAGAGAATGTCTCACAGTGGCAGTATAACATGAAACAAACTCAAGGATTTTGAGTATGAGAACTTAATGCATAATATTCTTAATTTTTTAAAAATATTAATGTAATAAATACAATGCATATAAAATACTCATTTCTCACGTGAATGAGTTTAAAATGATCAAAAAGTAAAGGTTTTACCTTTTATTAAAAGATCTGGAAGTTCGTTTCTCCTCTGATTTACTCTTTATTAAGTACTACCTAAGTTAGCCTGTGTACTTGCATGCTGTTACTTCCTTTTAAAATCAGATACATTCATATTATTACCTCTACTGTCAACATTGTTTTATATAGAGAATAATTTTGTTGATTCTAAGCAAATCTCTTGTCAGTAAAATTCAGAAATCTACTTCTAAAGACAAGCAGAATCTAGAAACCAGAATATGGCAAGAAATAATTCTGGATGAGTATACAGAAGCTAATCGGAGGAGCAAGAGAATTGACAACAAACGGAGTAAGATATTCTATGCTGTTATCATACAGATTATTTTATTATTTCAACAACTATACGAATCAAATACAATTAATAACCTTACCAATATATTGTGGCATGAATTTCTATCTAAAAGGTGGTAGAAACATTGATTTTAATAATTAAAATTATTGATAATTTCCCTCACTTCTGAAAACCTTCATATTAGCAACCTAACAGTTGACTTGTTTGCATAAACTCCTTAAGAATCATGAGTTTTTCAGGATGCAGTTTTTATCACAGTGTTTTATATGAAAAAAAATTACAGTGTATTCTGACAAGAAGAGAAATGTTTTCATGCAGAGTGAAAAAGTATATAAACGACACGCACTTATATATCCTTTTGTCATTTAGTATTCTGTGTGCAACTTCGTTCTCAGGGCTCTGCCATCTGCAAGAATTGGCCTCTACAAAACAGTTTATTCTATTTTGAATGCCTGTTGTTGTTATCTTGTCTACAGGATTATAGGACCTTCACTACCACAGTTACAGAGCATCTTGTAAAGTATTTTTCTTTGTAATGTGCTTTGTCAGACAGAAAGATTACTATTTTTCATCCTTTGAAGATACATACAGACAAGTTCTTTACCTCACTGAGGAATTTTGTAGGATGATAAAGAATCTCCTTACTTATGTCCTCACTCCAGCACCTTTAAGATTGGGATCTTAAAAGTTGTTTTTTGTGGCGTTTTTTGGATTTTTTTTAAAAGGTCGCTTAGTTGGGATTTATTCATGAATCTATAGTAATTTAAACATCTTACAAAGTTTGGAAGTATTTGAACTGTAACAGCTACATTATAGATGTTACAAAACGTGAAGAATTCTGCCTCCAATTAACAAACCTTCTCTTTTGCAG
This sequence comes from Manacus candei, assembly GCF_025592945.1. NCBI lineage: Eukaryota > Metazoa > Chordata > Aves > Passeriformes > Pipridae > Manacus > Manacus candei. Next base: position 4,082,634 of record NW_026138072.1, on the reverse strand, counting down.
GATTTTAAGTATTCAGGATAGAAGCACTATGTTGATGAGACTTAAAGTTGAATGAGTAGTTACTCCTCTATTTCAAACTGACTTACTAGTTTCTGCTCAATAAATAGGCTGTTGGTTCTTTAGCATGATTTCTGCGGAAAGAGTTGCAATGCCTGTAGAGGTAGCTTTGCGTTAAACCAGTGTAGAAGTTTATCTCCTTTTTGTGCCAGACCTAGCAATCAAGAGCCCATGAGTCATCTTAGTTTGGTAATTCTCTGAGAAAACAGCCCGATGATAAGTTTCATTAGGGCTGGCACAAGGTCAGGCACATGGAAGGCACTAGGGAAGGCAAGGTGGAAGTGATGGGAAATAGGTCCTCTTAAAGGAGGAAGTTGAATCAGGTAAATTACAGCATAAAACTGCGCCTTGTTCTGTGTATATCTATGCAGTTTAATCCCTCCTGAACTGCTTGGCTAGTTTAGACCAGCTTTGACTAGTGACTGCATATCTGAAATGCTTAAGGTCTTGCAAGGCTGGGCAGGTAGATGAGAGGGACTGTCCATGTGCTCAACTGAGGGAAGGTCCCGAATAAACCCATATCTGTTAGATTCCAAAAATCTACATAGACTCAAGAACTTAAGAAGTTTGAGAATTAGTCTGAGCTCAAAGTATATCACCATGCACAAAACAGAGACATCAGACTGCGTGAGTTACAGCTCTAGAAGAACTACGATTTTTAAGGTCTATTTCTGACACCTGGGCAGAGTTTTAGGGCCAGTGAGACACACTTGCTACAGCCTGTGGAGAGGAGCAGTGTATGTAGCCTGCTGTCCCAAGCGTTTTCATTAGTAGATGAAATAATGGCCTAGGCCATGTACTGTGTTTTCCTGCAGGCAGTTCTGCTGTTCTTCTTCCCTTCTTTCTTCCCTCTCTGTTTTTCATCAGATGCAGTAGCCAGGATGCTCTTCAGCACAGTTTCAAGGGATGCTGGGATGGCACTGCTAGTGAAGTACAGAAGAGCTCATCTATGTATTGGAAATAATTTCAGCCAAGATGAAAACTGTGATGAGTGCATAATGGGAGATAGCATTTGTTTTGTAAAATAGTAAACTAAAAATTAAAGATAGTATCTTTTACATTTTATTTTTTTCACATTTAGGCCTCATATTCACCTTTTACTCCTTGCAGAAAAGGCTGAGCTGGTTGTGAAGTAATGGGAAAAGGTAGTCTGAGGGAGCTAATCTCAATCACTATCCGAATGTAAAAACTTCCTCACAAAGCAGAGGTTTAAAAGAAAAATTGTTACAAAATAATGGTTGATAAATTTGAGTTTTCTTAAAAGTTAAATTATTGAATAACTGACTTAGTTATTGAGATGGTCTCCTTACAATGATTTGTATTGCAGAATAGCAGTTTTATCATCCTTTGGGAAGCAATGGACTTTGCAAAAATGTCATTAGAAAGGAAGAAGTCTAAAGTTAACATACCTTTACAAAGTCATATTTCTGTGTGTTGCATTTCAATTGCATTTTTGTTATGGAATTCCCTATGGCATCTTTTATTGAATGGTATTATTATTTAACTGGTGATGTGTTTTTTGAGATACTCATTTCTACTAGATTGAATGAGCATTTGTTTCTTCAGAAAGATCATTTACCAACTGTAATACAAAGTGCCAAAATAAGAGAGAAGAGGTATTTTTCTGTGCAGCAGAGCTTTTAACATTATTTTTCAGAACGAGAAGCCTTTGGTAAGGGTCTGGCTCGCCCTCTTACACTTTCAGCAATCCACAGGAGGAACGTGTATGGTGAGAATTTACTGCATAGAGCTGTTACTCATCAAGATGTAGACCTTGTACGTAAGATCATAAAAGCTGGTGGAAATGTAAATGCTCAGGATTATTCTGGTAAGTTGCAGTTGTATTAAAATACTATTTTCAATGAAGTATTCACTTGTAACTAATAAAAGCATATATTATAAGTTTGTGCAGTGTACAAGACTGTAGGTTTGTTACTGGTCAGTAGATTACTATATTTTTATTGGTTTCACTTGGTACTTGTTCATAGTAAAATACGTAGATCTACTTATAAAACTATATGAGAAACGAAAATTTGGAGGGAAAAGTAAGCACTTTAAAAATTACATAGTGATGCAATTAGGTTTACTTAGCCTTAATTCAACAGTTCTGTGCCTGCTTATCACAAAGCAGTCCCTAATTAAATAATCAACTTCATGGGTTTGAAAGTTGGGGTTATTTTTGCCAGCTTCACTGACCAACTTGAGACACCAAGATGTAGATTCTTCAGTTTAATTTTTCAGGGACTTTGATTTTGCCCATTAGATCTTAAGGGAACTTGTAGTTTTATAATTCGGCACTGTCCTGACTTTCTAAGAAAGTTGTGACTACTTGGTATTTTCCATTTTTCTTTCATCTTGGGTGTGAAAAAAAAGGGAATGACAAATAGTGGCCAGCTATTAATGTTTTGTTTGAAGCAATTCACCTTATCCAGTTTCATGTGTGATACTCTGTGTCAAAGGCTTTGCACCTTAAGTATCACTTGTTTTTTTCAAATATAAGACTGTTCCTTATTTGCACTTCCCCATCTCCTCCCTTAATATCTGATAAACTTCCACAACAAAAGAGAAGATTGTTTCAGACAACTGGCTCATTTGGTAGAAAACTTCAATTCTTAGAGTGTTTTCATACCATGCTAGTGGCTAGGATTTCACAACTGTTCTGTGGGAAAGGAAAAAAGTCACATTCTGCAGTTATAGGCTATTGCATAATGCAGGCACATAACAGTCCAAAATTAAGTTAAAAATTATCTGTCTTCTGGAATATACTGGGAGATAGATTTGGTCAACAGCAGATTTCAGACTTTTGGAGTACAGATGTTTGAGCTAACAGAGTGACTCATAATATATATTAACTTGTGCTAGAGGCAGGTGAAAAAATATTTTGTTGGTGGGGTTCAAAGCCCCATGCTGACGACAGAGAAGTGCTGATAGTGCAGCCACAGTAGTCAAGTATACCAAAGTGCACTGCTTCTAGTTTTTGCTGTCACATTTGCTTCCTTTTTCTGCCTTTTTAATATTTTGCCAGGCCACGATTTCTTCATTCCCCAGGCTCTAGTTGCTGGGTTTTTAGTGCAAAAACAGCACAGCTGCACAAAGTATCTTTTAGTTGTACTCCTTGAAGAGATGAGAGGTTAACCTGGCCATGCTTCTTTTTTTTTTTATTTTTTTTTATGAGGCAGGTATAGTCAGAAAGAAGTAGTTGCCAGACCTGTGCCATTTTGACATGCACTTTCATCTTGATCTCTTTGGGAGTCATTGTTCCGAATTATATTCTGCCTCTGTACCTGTTCTCTTCCTTTAAAGCATCTCACCAGTGATTATCTATATTTTAGCCTAGTATTTTTCCTTATTCCTGTGCTACGATATTCTGCTTCAGTACTTTGCTGAGTTCTTGTGATCTTCTGTTGTTTAGTTTGGGGTTTTTTTTCTCCTTTTTATTTCCTGGACATCAGCATGTAGGATATGAACAGCATGTTAGAAATGCTGTCTTGTGCTCTTAGTTTGAGTCTTGATTCACAGTGTCTCAAGGGATCTGAAAAACAGTTGCAGTGAAACTTGTGTTTCTTCTTGGTCTGGAGCATGCACAGCATCCTTGCCTCATGTTGCTAATCCCTAAGAATTATTAATTGAATGTATTGTAGGTGCAGTTTTTTGGGGCCTTATTATTGTATCAGATAGAGGATACATTTTACTGAGGGAAAAATTAATACATTCCCTTAAGTGAACCTTTTATTTCTCCCCTTAACAGATTTCATAATAAACACAATTTGTAGGAATATACAATATTCTGGGTTCAGCTGTGTATAAGAGAGCCTTGAGAATTTCTCTCTCCAGTGAAATTGAGATAATTTTGCTCTATGGTAGCAGAACAGTTTCATTAAGCCTTATTAATTCACATATTTAGTATGTGAATTAGGCCCCGACAACAACCTTCTGATAATGGAAGATTGTTGAAGAGTAAGACTGTTGATCAAAATGGTCTTCTGGAGGGCATGTTGATTTGAGAGTTGGAAGATAGGAAGTGGAAAATCCTCTCTGTTTTTCCCTTGTTTCTCTCACCCTACATGTTTAAGGAGCTGATGCATGGCTATGCTAAACTCAGTTCAAAGGCTTATATTTCACGTTTTTCCTCAACACCTCTTCCACAGAGTAGAATTCTGTTGTGAAGCTTATTCCATATAGCTAGGAATGAAGATGGAATTTCAGTCCAGAATTTTAATTTATTTGGACACTCAAATTATTCTTGGGTAGTCTTAAAAAACATTTCTGTTTGGTAATAGTTCACGTCTTTATTTTTGTAACTTCTTCTTACTGACCTTCTTCAGCATAGCTATATAAATAAGAGTGCCATGAAAAACTATGTTGTTCTTAAAACAGCATATATGTTTTGTTCCAGGAGAAGTTACCAAGATATGGGTCAAATAATTCTCTCATTTCGTAACAGAACTACCAAATCTAAAACTAATGTTGTTACAGCAGCGTCTGCTTCTTCAGTAGGTGCAAATTTTGTGAAAAAGCAAGAGATCTCCCAACCCTTGTGACTTTTTCATAAATATTTCTTCATACAACTTACCGTAATGCATCAGTTTGTACCTTTTCAGTATACTCTCTGAAATCTTTATCAAATAGGCAACCTAAAACTGACATAAATTTTTAGAATTTTTTTTACGCAAATGTGAAATACATGCTTTTCTTTTTCATAGGCTTGACTGCACTGCATATAGCAAGTGTGGAAGGCTTTTATGGGATAGCAAATCTGCTTTTGAAAGCAGGTGCTGATGTTAATGCTGCAGAAAAGGAACAAATAACACCGTTGCAAGATGCAGTTAAAGAAGGCCATTATGAGGTATATTCCAAATTGAACACAAATTATGATTTAGTAATACAAATTATTGTTGTTGAGTCCAGAAGGTCACATAATGTTTTTGCATGTGGCTGATCTTTTCAGATTATAGGCAAATTCAGGAGCTTGCAAGTCCTTCCTGCTTGATTTCTGTTCAAACCATTCCATGCTTTACAGGATTTTTCCTGAAGGAGAAATTAATTGTTTTTCTAACTGTTGGGGAGAGTGTACTACTGAGGAATAGATTTACTACTGTTTAATACATGATTTTATAATCACACATGTATGGCACGCTGCCACAGCCATGCACACCCTGTTTTAACACGTAGCATGGAGGGTTATGAAGGCATAGCTTTATATTTTGTATGGTCTTAAAACTGAAAGTTAACTGAATAGCGAATGTGAAATAATTGTAAGATTTGTTGCCAAGTGTTGTGGTTTCATAAACCTGTGTCTGAATTGTGGATCCTCTTTCAGTTTGGCAGTGCTTGCCTCCAGCTGGCATGTCTGTGCATATTTCTAGGGTGACCCAAATTTATGTAGGAGTTCTACGTGTCCCTTTTATCTGCTTGCAGTTTCTTTCTCTAGAAGTGCACGTTTGCTGCCTAATAGTTATTGATTTCCAAGATCTTTTAAGTATTTTTTTGTGGGGTGTTTTGCCCCTAAATATTTGCTCTTTACGCAACTGAGATGAGATTTATTCTGTTTCCTCACAAATCTCCCTGGAGCAAAGAGGAAGGGTGGACTTCCAGCTAATAATTTTTTCTGAGACTTGAGAGCCCCAGGAACGGTTTTCAACTTGTGCATCACAGACTGTTGTGGGTTCATGAAATATTTCTGTGTTCTGTGACTGTACCTGACACACCATGTCCATGGTTATGCATGAAGAACTCTACATCTCTGCAAGTAATATTGAGGGGCCATCAACTAGAATGATATTGGAAGAACAGTCATTTCAACTAGGTCACTTGAGGCACACCAAGATCATTCAGCACAGAGCTGAGTTAGAGTTATACAAGCTGGTATGTCCAGAGGGAATGGTGCTACCTGGTGATGCTGTATTTACTCAGTCTCTGCTCACTATCAGTAAAATTGTCTTGCTGCAGTGATCTGTCAGACTTAGTTTTTGTTGTTTCTGACTAGCAACAAAACAGTGATAGTGATGGTGGTTCAGACTTTTGGTAATATAGTATTTGAAGCTGTTTTTTTCAAAGCTGCATGAAGTTATTACTGTAGATTGGAAACATGCCTTTTATCTACTAGTTTATTCCTTTCTGTGCCTGCAATATGCCAAATTAATTTATTTCAGGAAAAATGGTAAGTATAGGAAAGATTTTTTGGTACAGTTAAGGGGGAGAGCATGCAAGTGTGTATGATCACAGTTGTGGAAGAAGAGTTCTCAACATTACTGGTTGAAAAAATCCAGAGGTTTGCTCTTGATTGACCCCATTTTATTTTACTCTATTGTTAGGAGCATGTATGAATTGAGAAAATGTCACTAACAATTTTCTCATTAGCAGTCTGGTTAGAAATAATGAGGGACTCGAACACATGGGTGGAGGATGTGAGTCAAGGTCAGTCTGAAATTATAACATGCTGAAGGGACAAAAGCAGAGGTACAAGTAAAATCACACTAGTGGTGGAATAAGATTGCAGGGTTACCCACAGAAATGAAACAACCAGATTGTAAATTTCCCATGTCCCATGCCTGCAAAGCTTGGCTGAACATTTTGCTAAAAAGCTCATTTCTTGAATAAGAACAAAATCAGGCTTTATATTTGTACAAAAATCATAATATTGGTAATAAGACCATCAGAATGGGTTTCATTTGATCAGATATATCTTGCATATCTGAAAGAGCTGTCAAAGCTCCCCTCTGCAGTCACAGGAGTCACAATCGACACATCTAGATCAAAATGTCTTTTCTCCTGAAGTAGATATCAGCAGTGCCCTGGCAACCAGGAGGGCCAACCGTGTCCTGGGGGCCATCAGGCAAAGCATCACCAGCTGGTCAAGGGAGGGGATTGTCCCGCTCTGCTCTGCGCTGGGGCCACCTCACCTTGAATAAATATTGTGTGCAGTTTTGGGCACCACAGTATAAGAAAGATACTGAGCTCTTAGAGAGTGTCCAGAGGAGGGCAGCGAGGATGGTGAAGGGCCTTGAGGAGCAGCTGAGGTCACTTGGTGTGCTCAGCCTGGAGAAGAGGAGACTGAGGGGAGACCTCATTTCAGTTTACAACTTCCTTGTGAGAGGAAGAGGAGGGGCAGGCACTGATCTCTTCTCTGTGGTGACCAGTGACAGGACCTGAGGGAATGGCTGGAAGTTGTGTCAAGGGAGGTTTAGGTTGGATATTAGAAGAAGGTTCTTCACCCAGCAGGTGGTTGGGCCCTGGAACAGGTTGTCCAGGGAAGTGGTCACAGCAGCAAGCCTGACAGAGTTCAAGAAGCACTTGGATAATACTCTCAGGCACATGGTGTGAGTCTTGGGAATGGTCCTGTGCAGGGCTGAGCATTGGATTCGATCCTTGTGGAGCCTTCCAACTCCACGTGTTCTGTGATGTCCTAAATGGATAAGCTGGCTGATACCCTGTTATTTTCTACCAGTTAAGAGCTATGGGGCCATGAATCCTACCCTGTATTTTTGGAGACCTTGGCTTAATGGCAACTGGAACAATTTATAAAAATGAAAATAATAAGATGATAGGATAATGCCTTATCTAGGGGAATGCTTAGGGTATTTGAACTAGAATATAGAGAAATTTGATTTTAGTTGCTCCTGTTGTCAAGTACAAGAGAGAGAAGCCTATGTAAGGAGTATAGAAAATACTGCCAGAAGAGATATGATCTAAAAAACTTTTTTTTTTTAGATGGTGAACTTACTACTTTGGTATGGAGCTGATCCCTTATTAAAAAATAAAATGGGAAGGTGTGCATTAGAAGAAGCTTCTGACCCATCTATGAGGAAACTTCTTACCCGTTATGTGGAAAAATCCAGGGGATATTCAGTATCAGGTAGGAAAGAATTATTCTGTCATAGCATCACCACCAAATGGAGAAATTCAGACCATCTGTTAAACTGTTTCCTTAATTACTGCTAGTAATTCTATGGACTTCAGTGTCTGATGCCTGAGTAGCAGTGAGCACTCCTTACCTTCCACAGTTGCTGTACATTGATGAAGTATAAATGATAATGATGTCCAGCTGTTTCTTCGGCTGGAGTTACCTTTAAATTTGAAATGAAGATGTGAAGCACAGTAGTCATTGTCTGTCTAAATGGAAGATGGGACATGGCTTGATTTGCTGATGGGTGAGGTATGGTTTAGAGCTAGGGATAAAATTTGGTTTTAAACTGGCATATAGTCTGAATTGTAAAGGATCCATAGGATAAAAAGTGGTGAATCTAGGATTAGGTCTAGATCTTATGAGTTGCCAAGCCTTAACTGCTACTGTTTGGGCTGGATGTAGGTAACAGCTAGTGAGTTTGTAAGGAAATAGTTGAGTTAGAGTTAGTGATTATGGCTAAGGAAGAAGTTGGGTCTTGTACAGTCTTGGGAACTAAGTTGAGAAGAAGGTTCAGAAAAGGCTGTTTGATCAGAAGCAAGTACAAAGATGTGTCACAAGATAAGCCTTGATTAGAGCTAGAATTAAGACTGTTGGACACCCATTGGCCAGTGTGAGCTGTGGCATGTTTAAGTCTTGAAGGAGTCCCCATCCCTTGGATTATTATCCATTATTGCTTTTCCATGTGGGTGGCAGTAAAGCCACAATGCATAGTCCAGGGAGAATCAAAAGAGACTTCAGGACCTTGGGATAGTTGGTAGGGGAATCTGGTGCACAGATAAATTTTTTCCACTCTCCCAGTTGTGAGCCGCGACACTGGAAGAAACAGACAAAGCCAGTCTGTTAAAACATGGCTCCATAGCTGATGTCACTGCCACAGTTCTGGGTTTTTCAGTAATGGGATGGTTTACATGTCACCAGGCCTGCTGGTGTCAGATGGCATTCACCTTTCTCAGAGAAAGAAGAGGGTCTTTGCTCTTAAGCTGGTGGGGCTCATTGACAGAGCTCAAAACCGTACTTGAAGAGGGACTGGGACAATATCAGAATTGCCCATGACAAGCCATTGGGTGATATATGCAAGTTAGGTGGATGGGGTGCTAGTGAGCACCCTCAGCCTGCTGCTCTGAGACTTCTTGAGTACCCTGAATCACACTTGGAGTGTTACAGAGAAGAGCCAGGGGTTCCTCTTAAGTTTCAAAAAGAATCATTTAGGTCACTAATCTTCAAAAAAATTGGAGGTACAATGTCACTCTTTACTCTCACCATTTCTGGTTTGTGCAAGGTGCTGTTTGCCACAAAGATTAGACTCCAGTATTTTTATAAATATTTTATATATTGTTATGTTTTAGTTTCAAATAAAACCCTTATGGCTTGAAAATTTTTCTAGAAAGCTAAATGTGGTAAGTACTATTACACACAATATTGTAGACAAGTTATACATATGTAACAGCATGTTCTATATGTAAAGTAAACGATGATCTCTTTTCAATTTTTGTTTCTTTCTGTCTTTCAAATAAAACTTAGGGAATTATTTTTTCTAGGTTTTTGATAGGTTTTTAAAATGGCACATTCTTAGGACTTCAGCTGTCTGTGACTATTTCCTTGTGTTCTTTTGTTTTCCACATCAGTTTTCTACAACTCCTTATTTATACTTGTTACTATTCGTTTCCATTTTTTTAATTTCTCATTTTTATTGCTTTGTATTTCCCTTCCTAAGCTAGGTTAGTTTTTGAATCACTGCAGCTTTTCATCTTGAGTGTGAGATATGTTGTGAAATACTTCCTAGCTGTTATTAATATTTTTCTGCTGACATTTTTTCTTCAATTTTTTTAATTTAGAACTGTTTTCAGCTCTTTGAAAATTTCTCTTTCAAATAACTACTGTGTCAGTATAAATGTATGCATATACATACATAGGAAAAGGTGGATTTACATATATATTTATATAGGTTTATAGAAGCATGTGTGAATGCATATGTGTGTGGATATAGCATTTGATTTTTTTTTTCCGAGTGTGTGCAGCAAAAAATTTAAGTTTTTTCTCTGAACTGCAGTTATGCGTTGCTGGGGTTTATTGGTCAAACCTTGGTTGCCTTTGAATGAGTAAATGAATGCTAGCATCAAGTATATTTTGTAAGGCAATGGGATTCATGCTCCTATGTGCATTAAATTCTTTAAAACCAGTGTATATAAGAGCATGGTTATGTAATAATATAACAAATATACACCCAGCCCCCATAAATGCACACACAATATGGACAAATACATCTGCTCAGATACCATCAACATGCACATTTTTTACTTCTGTTTGATGAGTACTCTCCTTCTGTTTGGGGACTTCAGTTTTGTCTGGATGCTCACTAGTCTTAAAAGTTAAGGGGCCATCAGCCAATCTCTGCAGTGTCCTGTTAGACATGACAAAAAACACTCAAGAAACTGTTTGAAGTTCCTGCTGATCCTTTTCTCTATGATAGTCAGAGTCTTCTTGTCTTCTGCCTTCAATGGTACAGAACACTCTTCCCTCTTCCTGTCTCAGGTGGTTGCTTATTTTCAACCCTTCTTAAATCCCTGCTCTCTTGAGTTTCTGGACTGCAAGTGTGTGTTCTCCTTTGGAAGCTGAAGGGAGAAGGAAAGGAGTAGATGCTTCTTGTTACTTACTGCTTTCCAGTTCTTGGTAGTGTCAGTGCTTATCTTTCCTGTTTCTAAATTTTGTTCTTCCTGCTGTAGGAATGTCTTTTTAAATCATGCTGGAAAAAAATCCATGGCATAGCTAATACATGTCATCACCCATGCTAATTACTGGGAGAACAAACACTGAACGTAGAAATGTTTCCTTTTTCTATAGATGTTCTTTTCTGTAGCTCTTATGTTTCTGCTGATCCTTTATAATAAGGTCTGTGTGCATTAATACAGTTTTGTATTTTTTTTATTTCTATTTTTTGTCTCCTATATATAAAATTATGATTTTAAAAAACTTTATTCTGAATGTGTGTCTTATATTTTGGTCTCCATTGAAATAGCATTTCCCAGGCTGCTTTTTTCCTCAAAAGAGATTCTTCAGGTAATATTTTGTTCAGATAAAATTTAATTATTCCCTTTGTACCAGGAGAGTGTTGCCATTTGAGAGGCGGTGCAAGAAGGTATATTGTACAGTTGAAGGCCTTAATAAGTTTGGGGTCCAGGACAATGACATTCAGATTGCAGTAGGAAAAAAGGGAAGATGGGATAATGTTTTCTTACTTTTGGAGTTTTCAGATTTTTGCTCTCTTATGCCTTTTCTTCATTAACTGGCCACAGTATGTCATCTGATTGTTCCTACCTCCCACTGCTCTTCCTTATATTATTCTATTCTTGAATAAAAATTTTTCTTCTGAAATGATGCAGAGCTGCTGTCATCTACAGTCGGTCACTTACTAGGCTCCCAACATTCCTAATGTGCTTATACGGAAGGAAGGTACAAACAGTTTGCTTCTTTTCTTACAGTTCAACCTTGCTCTTAGACCAATGTTGAGGTATTCAAATGTCTTTTTTAAGCACAAAGTTGAAGTTGTTGAGGTGTGTCAGCCTGATCTAGCCTGATTGCTGGTTACTGTAATCTCTTCATTTTATCTTTATACTGTGCTGAGTGGACTTTGTTTTTGCCAAGATCTGGATCTTTCCTGCTCATGACCCACCTGGCAGTGCATCCAACAGAGAACCAGTATTTTGATTCACATACCAGTGTCCCATTATGCTTTTGCAAATGTTTCCTAACAGCCGTGAAGCAAACTGTTGTGCATGGCAGTTTAACTGGAAAACTCTGCAATTATTTCTGTTCACTGGCTGCCAGTATTGCTAAGGGTCATTAGCGTAATGGGCTGTTGTGTGCCTTTTTTTTCTTAAATGTCTGTAAACAGTCCCTTGGACATTCTCCCATGAATCAAAGGGAAAGAAAAGGAAGAACCAGAAAGCAGATGATTGCTTTGGGAGTTCAGACCCAGAAGCTTTTAGACAAAACACAATACATTATCTTATGGAAAAGTAGGTCTCAAATTGGAGAAGTATTTTAATAATGTGATGGCTCTGTGTGCTCTAGAATCTCAGTTTTCATTTTAAAAATGAACTCTTGAGCTTTTCTGTTTGCCAATACAGTGTGGGCCAAGCACCCACAGTGCAAAGAGGACTACCTGAATGCTTTCAGACAAGTTTGAAGCCTACAGTGAGCTCCATGCTGCCATAGTCTGGCTGGAGCAGTGCCTGAACAGGATGGTTTAAAGTTAGTATGGATCTATCCTCAGTGAATATCTGTCTCTAATATCGTTTCGTGTTCTTGCAAATAGTCTTGGATGACAAGGTCAGTAGTTTACCTTCAAGGAAACATTGGAAAAGCAAATTTTCCAGAGTGCAGGAGGAGCCTGAAGAAAGGCAGCTGTCAAATCATGGAAGATGTTTGATACCAATGGATGCTGCTGACCGCACATATTTGAGAAAACAGCTTGTCTGATGAGAAGAGGAAGATGCAGCAACTAATTGTTCATAGGAATAATTGACATTGAATAAGAGCATGCAAAATGCTCGTTTTAAACCTTACACTTTCAGGTTTTTTGAATGAATTACAGATTTTCAAGAGAACAGAGAAAGACCACTGTGAATTTTTAAGAAAATATTGATAGCATGATATTAAAATGAAAAGTACAGGAGTTTTTAAACAGCTGACATGCATGATAGAGCTTTTGAAGATTTATATACCTTGTCTTTTTGGTTGCAGTTTGAGAAGGGGGTTGTCCTTACTCTACATGCATAATCAGTACTTTGGTAATCTGGTTTTTTCTTTGTATTTCAATTTGAATTTATAATTTGAATTAGTTTCAGAATTCATGGCTAGGCTTCGTGAACGAAGATTTGGGAAGGCTCTATCCACATTTGTTACAGGCACGCTGGTGGCTTATGAAGCCCATATGTGACAGACATATCCGACTGCAAAAGGCACAGCAGAAAGACTCCTTAGATGATATATTCTGCAATACACGGTTCTTTCTGCATTGCCTTTTCTCCTCGAGAGTGATCCTGCGTGTGTTCTCAAAGGAGACAGTAGCGTTACAGATGGTGTGTCTCCAGGCCTCCCGATTGGAGGCCAGAGAAGACCAGTGATGTTGATCAATATGGCCAAGGCTGAGATGTTGTTTCAGGGAGTCCTTGTATCTCCTCTTTGGGGCTCCTCTCATGCAGCAGCCGGTGGCAAGTTCACCATAAAGCAAGATCTTATGGAGGCGGTGGTCCTTCATCCTGGAGACGTGCCCTGCCCTGCCCAGCGCAGCTGTGTTCTCAGCAACATGGCTTCTATACTTGTGACTGCTGCTTGCTCTAGAACAGATGTATTGGTCACATAGTCTTACCAGTGGATGTTTAGGATCGTACGGAGGCAGCGTTGATGGAAGTGTTCTAGGAGACGCAGGTGTTGGCGGTAGATGACCCATGATTCGGAGCCATATAAGAGAGTCAATAGCACTATGGCTTTCTAAACACTGATCTTGGTGCTTTTCTTCAAGTGTTTATTATGCCATACTCTTTTGTGGAGTTTTCCAAAAGCACTATATGCCTTTGCTAAAGGTGCAGTCGCAGCAGAGGAGGGGAGAGACAAAGCGGGGGAGCCTTGCCAGCAGTTGCTGCACACCCGTGGAGGAGGAAAGAGCAGCTTTGGAGCACACAGAGGTTTGATGTTTCAAGTTTGGGGGGGAAGGGGGAGGGGGTACAGGGGAACGGGGTGGGAAAGAGAGGGGAGGAGTATCAGGTGGGCCATGGGGGTCTTATGATTGTCGGGAGGGAGAGAGGGGCAGTCCTGTAGGAAGTATCACAGGTGTGCAGTGCACCTGCAGATACATGGTAACACAGTGGAGGAAGGATATGGTCAGGGAGAATACTGGGGTTCCTTTAGAGTGATTGGGATACCAGCCAAGCTGGGGCCTTGATAAGCACCCCAGCCTGGGATGTGTACGTGGGCCAGAATGGTGGGTTGGTTTGTTTGTCTGTTTGTCTTTGGCTCACCTGCTGCTATTGCTCAGGCTCGGCATGTTCCGGATATGTTTGCTTTGCTCTGTTACGTCCTGAAAGAGTGGGCAGGACAAAGGGCTGCTCCTGGGTATCCCCTTATGATTGTATATAAATAGGCGATAGTAAAGCAGGAAATGAAAGACTTGCCCAAACCGCTCTAACGGGAACATAGCCTGTGTACCCCTGTATGGTTGTATACACACGTATCTATCTTTTCCCGATACAGAATTAGGAACTGATATAGTTTTATATGGTTTCTTAAATACATTTATGTGTGTAGTTTATGTGTTTAGCAGCCACGCCTGGTAGCTTGAAAGCAGTCCATGAAGAAACATAACATACTCCCTACCTCTATACAGTATAGAACTTTAACCTTGTTAACTTTTGTTTCATCCCACATTTGTTGTTAAATCATCTAGATTTGCACTTTAAATTCTTTTGTTTGGGGTCTGTTTGTTGTCTGAGCTCTTACACACTACCTTTTAACCTTTTGATGTAGTCAGTTAATGTTATTGACTAATTAAAGCAACAGTATTGCACACATTTACAGTAATTCAAATGAGTTATGAAGCTTAATTTTCTGTTTATAATTAAACGTTCTTTGTGCAAAAATTTCTTAAGGAACACCCAATACGCTGTTAGAATCTACCAGAAAAGAACCTGTAATTGTACACACTACCTGTAATTCAAGAACTGGACAAAAGAAGAAAATGAAGAGAAACGGAAAAGGGGAAACTCAGCTGCATATTGCTGCTAAGAGAGGAGATTTGTCCTTGGTGAAGGCGCTGATATCATCTGGAATTTGTGTCAATGAACAGGATTATGCAGGTTTGAAAATTACTCTTTTTTGTGATTGTTTATGATACAATTTTACATAATTTGTAGTATAAATATGGATTCTTGACTTAAAATTGTGAGGAGAAAAGGAATTCATTAAACAAGTGCAAGCACAATCAGTGAATACCTGGATTTTGTGTCTCAGCATGGAAGTAATGCAGACCTTTTCTCAGCAGGGGTATTAATAGGGTCTTGCTTCTCTGCTGAAGAACACATTTTCAGAGATGTTTACAGAAAGTGAACTTGAAAGTTTGGTGAGAAAAATAATGCTCATACACATGTATATATATGTGTGAAGCACACTCAGACAGGTATTATTTCCTTAAGAAATAAGGACAAAAACCAGATGACAAGATTATCTTTTCTTTTTTCTCTGCCCAAATGTATAACATATTTCTGTCTTCATACTCTCAAAATGCCTTATATTCTATTCTAGATGCCTGGCAGACTTAATATTATACAATGGTAGTGAGATTAGAAATGAGACTATTAATGTTGTGCTTCTGAATTTCTAGAGTTTTTCTGCTCCAGTGTTTTGTTTCTTTTATTATTTTTAGTACTGTAGTAGAAAAGAAAGCAGTATATTTTCTGCTTAATATTGGTTACATTTTTCTCTGAGGTAAACTGAATTACACAGAAAATAGTTGACCTTGGCTTTTCAAGATGGTTATTTGTATAAGATTTATCTTAAATGCAGCAAAATGTATAATCACTACTAAGCGATCTGTATGGATCTTTCCAAATCAGATGCATGCTGTGTGTCATCTTGCCTTTATTAGGTTGGACACCAGTTCACGAAGCTTCCAATGGGGGATTTACTGATGTGATCTTAGAATTACTGAAAGCAGGTGCTGATGTCAACAGCAGAAGTCTGGATGGTGTTTTACCAATACACGATGCTGTTTCTGGCAATTATTTGGAGGTACATTTTTCTTTTTCATAAGATTTCCTGAAGCTGATATCTAGCAGAGGGTCAGCAGAGCAAAATCCTCTTTTCATTCAAGTTATTAATACAATTTGAGTGTAGATTTGCATTTAGGAAATAAAGTAGGATTCTTTAAAGTGATCCAAATTAGAGAAAGAAATATTTTTCAATAGTGACAGTTGAAACTGTACAGTTAGTTGCCTTTTTTAGTACAGCAGACAGATCATAAAAATTCAGAAACCTCTTTTGGTTTTCTCCCAGGTTTGGGCTTTTTAATACTAAAATTGAGCATTCTTGGTTTGATTGTCTAGTCCAACCCTGCTGCAGGGAGGAGTGATGCTGCAGAGTGGAGTGATGCATTTCACACGTAAGAGAGAAGAAACAATATACTTTATTGATAGAAAAGAGTGAGTTAGCAAAGTTCACTGGTAAATGTGACAGTTGTTTAACAAGATTTGAGGCAAGATACTTTGATTATTTACTGCATAGAGGACAGGAACAGAACCGGAAGGGGGACCCTCCTGTTGAGTCATGATGTCCAGAAAGGACCCCCTTGCTTTCTAAACTCCATCTCAGATGACTAGATCCAGACTTGGTCTCAGACTTAGTCAGCAGTTTGTATCTAAAGGATTATGTGTGCACAATCAATCCTTTCTATCAGTTAGGTAACATATCAAAGTTTAGCATACAGTTAATCACTGAGAATCTGTTGTGGCAAGGAATCTCTCAGTCTTGAGGAGCAACCTTTGAGAGATGTCCCTACTCAAGGGGAGATCCTGGTGTGCAGACCACTGCTGTGCAGGAGAGCTTGAAGAGCCCAGGGCTGTCCACTGTTTATGGAGTAAGATGATTTACTTACAGTCATATTTGCATATCAGCAAGACACGTGGGTCACTGTTCCAGACAGTCTTTGGCTACTTTATTGCCATTCATCCCCCAAAGTCCAGGTAAGCTGGATGCAACCACCACAGCTGCCCATGGTGGTTATGGCTTAAGCAGAGGAGTATATGGCCACAAAGCCCCCTGCCATGGGCAGGAACAGTTTTTTACTAGCTCAGCTTGCCCAAAGCCCTGTCCTACCCGACTTTGAACATTTCTAGGGATGAGGTGTCCACAGCTTCTTTGGGCAACCTGTTTCAGTGTCTCACCATCTCCATTGTAAAAAAATTCTTTTTTGTAAAGACTCTAGCCCTGCTGTTTAAAAATGGTTCTACAGAATAGACTATTTCAGTTGGAAGGGACCTATGGTGATCATCTCGTCCAAGTGCCTGATCTCTTTGGGGCTGACCAGAAATCAAAGCATGTTGTTAAGGGCATTGTCCAAATGCCCCAGTCTTGGGGCATTGATCATCTCTCCAGGAAGCCCATTCCAGTGTTTGACCATTTCTCAAAGTAAAGAAATGTTTCCTAATGTCCAGTCTAAACCTGCCCTAGCACAGCTGTGAACCATTCCCACACATCCTATCACTGGATCCCAGGGAGAAGAGATGGACACCTCCCTTTCCACTTCCCCTGCTCAGGAAGCTGTAGCTTCAGGTTGTCCCTCCGCCTCCTTTTCTCCAAACTAGACAAGCCCAAAGTCCTTACTGGCTCCTCGCAGGACATGGCTTCCAGCCCTCTCATCAGTCTTGTTGCCCTCCTCCAGGCACATTCGAGGACCTTCACATCATTCTTAAATTGTGGGGCCCAGCACTGCACACAAATAAATAAAGTGTTCTTTTGGCAGAGTGAGTTCTGGTGAACTGAGTGTAAAGAAGATAATGCCAGATTGGCTCAAACATACTGCTTCTATATCTGTCAGAGGAACATGTTTGATCACATTTATCTTTTTCTGTGAAAAACAGTCAAACAAAGGGGATGATTCACAGACCTGGTGCCAAACTATTATTAGGGTTCTTGCAAACATATAAGCTTATAATTCAGTATTGCAAGGGAAAACCAATGGAGAACATTCTGAACTTCAAGACAATATTGTCTTTCTGATACTTTCTCATACTTAACTGTACTCTGAGTGTAAGAAATAAGAAGAAATGCTAAAATGGGGAAATCAAACATACAAAAATTCTTTAACATCTGAGCTCTGACCTCATCAGCACTTTCATATAATCTGAATTTTAGGGGATAGATGATTCTGCTGGTGCCACTAATCTCATTTCCACATTTTACAATTAAGCAGATTTGCAAGTTATTTGGAATTAGGAAAAAAATTATCAGTTCATGTAACCAGAAAACCGAAACTGCTATTATAGAAAAAAATCCACTTCTTTTTCTCATTTTGGTCTTAATTCAATTGACCGGCTCCTTTTAATTTAGATATATGATGTTTTGTAATTGCTTTGTATAACAGTACCATAAAAGTGATAGGTTTAATGACAATTTGTGAACTATTTATGTATTTTAATAGAAAAATTAGAAATGTAAGATGGAAGTCTGTATTGATAATAGCCAGTTAATCTGGTTTGTTTAATTTGGATTGCAAATGTAACAGGTTTTAGAGTATCTTATTTGTATGTGTGTTATTTGTGATTTATGTTAGATACAACACACATAGTTGTCCACAGTAAGAATTACCACAATACAAATAATAAAAATACATAATAGGCAGTCAGGATTCTACTGCAACATGGAGCGAATCCCTATGAGAGGAATGGAGCAGGGGAAAGTGCTGTGGATCAAGCTTGTAATGAAGAAATGAAAGAACTTCTGAAGTCTTACAGTGCTATGGACTCTCTACTTCCCGTTCTGACAATTGAAGGTACTGGTATGTTGGTTTTGTAATGTAAATTATAGTATTACCCCATAGTCTTAATTAAAAAATGTACATTCAAATAGTGCTGATTTGTGGAGCTGCATATTGCCTGCTATTGATATTTTTAACTCTGTTAACTATTGAATTATATTAATTTATTTACAGAAAATAGGATACATGAATGGGTTTTGGTTTTTTTGAGAGAATGAGGTCTAAGAAAATATTCAGGTCTTCAAATTTTCTTATTATCCATATTTCCCATCACAGGAAGGGAAATAAGTGGTTTTCAAAGTGTTAACTTTAAGGACTTATTTCCTTATGGTACCTAAATTTGATTTCATTTTTATACAAGATATTTTTTATTATTTGATCTACCATTGTATCTTTGTAACCTATTATGCTTCTGCAAGTTCATATTAAATTTTATTTATTTTTTCTGAATTGTGGAGAGAGGAAATCAGAACATTGTTGCTTTGACTACTGTAAAAATGATGATGCAGCTTGGGAGCCACAACATGAGAAATACAGTATGGTAAGTATAGATAACAGAGTTTTGTTAAACTGCTTCCTAGTGTAGTAGTGCGTAGTGACATTTGCTGAGTGAATAATATAAAAATGTAATGTAAATAATTAATCCATTAAAATGTATGTAAAAACAGCATCATGCAGAGGTTTATAATAGGTAAGTTGTGTTTTACATATACAAGTGTGTTTATTATTCGCTCTTTTAATGATTCCTGTGCACTTACATTTATTGTGCAAAAGGTATTCAATACTTATATTTCTTACTGGTTATATGAATAGAAAAAATGTCATGAGTCCTGAGGCTTTTCATCGTGTTTCCAAAAGGGTTCTTTTTGAAACAGTAATGAATTGGCTTCATGATGAAGGTATTTAGAAATCGTTTATCTTAATGTAAAACAACCAGGAAGATTTTTGCACAGATTGTCAGGAGAGCTCTTGCTGGTATCTGTAGGCTGTATCTACATTGCCTAGGTGATGCTGTCATGCTGAATTTCACTGTCTAATCCTTGCAGTGTGCTCAGAGGTGGGTCTCTGAGTATGGACTAGTTTGAATGCCTAGGTAAAACCAGACTGTGACAACCCCTTGCAGAGCAAGCCCTTGACAGTATGTATGTCTGTCTTACCAGCGCCCCATTCCCTTCACATAGTAATTCCCTGCCTGGAGTGACTTGAGTCCACCAATATTTAAACTGCAGGCCATGTATCATGGCCTGTTTTTATGGTGCACTTGGCTCTGCTTATTAATGTAATTTTGTGTTCGTTAACAGAAGTCTGTTGCTGCCATACAAGATACAGAAAAGAAGCAGAAAGAACTGTTGATATATGAACTGACAACTTCCAAAGATGCAGGTAGACATAAATTCAAGTGTTTCACCTCTTTTTAGAGGGTAGATATCTTTGGTTATATAATTGTTTTTAATGTTATTGCATGTAATATATTTTGATTATCTCCTCTGGAAAATATATCTTTAGAGAATAAGATTTTAATGGCATCTCTCAGGTAAGTGCACTTCCTGAAGTATTTCCAGTTTAAATAGGAATGAATATTTTGACAAAAAAGGTAAGCATGCCACTTGGAGGCACAGATCTCAAGTGAACTGAATATATGAAAATGGATCATTAGATAAGAATGCCCACTGTTGGCAGCATTATTCAGTTACAAGTACATGAGCCTCTCCGTGATCAAGAACATCTATGTCTGTATGTAAAGTAGCAGATGCAGCATTTTCAGTCTACTGTGGCAGGACTTCCAGGAGCCTGAAATAATTTATGATAGAAAAAAGAGAATTCTTTAAGCAAACACTGTGGATGATGGACAGTTTCAGAAATGCTGATGCCCAGAGGTGTAATTTGTCTTAGGCTATCAAATCTCAGTTCAGCTTAATCTCTAGAATTTACTAAGTGACAGTGACTTCCTAGGAGATCATGGTGCTGCTGCTGTGAAGCAGTTGGAGTCTGTTGTGTCTGTGCCGTGACTCTTCAAGTTGGCATAGCTTGCTGTAGGAATGCCTTTGACGAAGGCCTCTCTCCCCAGCTGCCTTTGCCATCTAGGCAGGGCTGTTCACTTTGGAGCAGCTCATGCCCATGAAACAGTCTGGATTCGTGACAGAAAGAAAGGGTTTGTTTTTAAATCTATTTTCCTGAATATAGGGTGGAGCTTTCAAATTATATTTACAAATAAATTTTTACCTTTAAAAAGAAATGTGAAATATGGAAGTATGCAGATTTATAGTTTAGCAAATTTGTGATGTATGAACTCTTAATTAAAATAGGTATGTTTTCTTGAAAAATGTTTGACAAGCAGGTAGATGATACAATAAGTAGGAACCTATGGACAGAGATAAGTGCAATTTCATAAAAAGATCGAAAGGAATTGTCAGACTTCTCCTGTTTAGGAGTATGAGAGAAATGAACATGGTGCTCTGTTACCACTACTGGCAAAAGCATTAATAATATAGCACATCTTAAACTAAGTCATAATCATTACTACTGAAGAGGCACAAGACTGAACAAGAACATGGAAGTACATTGACAAACTTAAAACATAGAATAAAATCTCAAGGTATTTGCGTGCATGAAACCTCCTGTAAATAACAGATTCAAATTCGCTATTAAGCTGCCTTAATAAGAGCAGTATGTATGTATTACTGAGTAAGTAAATATCTGGTAGATGCTGTAAAACCAGTTTGGATTTTACAAATGCTAATTTTAATCCTATAATTTCGTTTTTCATGATTAAGAAAAGCTTACACTGATTGTTGTAGACTTTAAGCATGTTTAGCAAATTATCCCGGTGGTATCCACTGGTTGTGACTTCTAGACCTCCCTTATATTATATGTCTTAAGAGATAAGGTATATAAAGAGGAGTTGATATTTGTTCTTCTTAATTTAGAAGAATATAACTAACCAAAAGGGACAATTTATCATTCTGGTTTATAATATGGGTTTGAAACTGTGAAAACTTGATAGATATGCTTTTATCATTGTGTGTAACTTAGAACAGTCTTGGTTCATTAAACTATTTTATAATACTTCAAACATAAAAGTTTTATGCACCTTCTGTGTAACTTCTGCAGGTATCCTCAGTATAATTGTCATGGTAGGTAGCTCTTTGCAACACAAAGAACTTCAAAATTTTCAGTGCTTATCATCCATAGGGCAGTTCTTTAATCTAGACAAAGTACGTGCACTTCAAAATTTTCCAGTACAAACTATTTTCTTTAAGTTAAACTTGCATTTAATTCTGAAGAATTTCATTCAAAGTAATCCAGTTGTAAAGAGCTATCAGTATGCATGACAGTATAAGGTACTGCTATAACTATATCTTCATACTCTGGCTATGTATTTGCTACATTAAAAAGGATAATACTGTAATTATTTTCTACTGCTTATTGCCATCATAATTTTGATTATTTCAAACTATTGAACAGATGTGTACATACAAAGGCTGTCTCAAATACAAGATACTTTGAATGAATTGCTTGCAAGCCAGAAAACAGAGAGGGATGCCCTTGCTAAAAAATACAGGTAAGTAGAATAGAGGGATTATATTGATAGGAAGCTGTTCTTCCTAGAAGTGGTGTTAGAAGTTTTTAGGAGTGGCATGAAAGTAAATCTATGTGGTTTTCATTCAGATTTTGTGGAAGCATGATCCACACTGGTTTCAGTTGCCTCCAGTAAGCGTTTACATCAAAGAAGAACTTCAGCTGAGCTAGTACATACAAATCAGTTGCTGTGCACACAGTGAGCATTGAAATTCAGTAGTGAACATGCAAAAAGTGTGGAAAAATACCTAAGAAGAAATTAAGAAATGGAGGTATTGAACAAAGACATTAATTTTGAGCTGTGTCATGAGGGAAAGTAGTAGCAACTCAAGACACTATTTGGAATGTCTGTGCCTCTGGTTTGTTTCTTTAGCACCCCTAGATTAGGAGTGTTCAGCCAAGAGCCCACAAAAGCCATTGAAAGAAATGGCTTGAAGCATGCGTGCAGACATTCATGTTTTGTGAGGACAACTCAAATGTAGGATAGGAGTGCTCACCTTAGTGTGAGCGTGGACTGTGTGAATTGTCAGCTTCATGACTCTAGCTCTCACAGGGCTTCTTTTTTCTTCCTTCTGAGAGGGACTACCTCAGTGCCGGTCATGTGGTGAGATAAGAATATAGCATCCTGTTTAATGGATGCTTTCTAGGCCAGCTTCTGAGGATGTCTCCATAATGTTTGTGTGAGCAGAATTGGTTGATTATGTAAAAGCAGCATGTACAGCTCCCAGGTAGACTCATAGCAAAACATACAGGCTGTTGAGCAGAGACTGAAATATTTCTACCACGAGCCATTTTGCCAGCTATAAAATGTAATGTGTAAATTACCAGATAATAAAAAAAATTATGAGGAATTCGGGTTCCAAATTAGCCTTGTGAACAAACTAGTGACTGAATTAAGAAACAAGGACTGTAAAATTAATACCTACACAAATTTATTTGCATTTTAATACTGAGAGTGAAACTGGTCCAGAGGGAAGTGATAAATATTTCTGGGTGTTGCAGATACCCTGCAGGTAATCCTAAACTGCTCTGTTCTCTTTTTTTAATGGTCATGTGGTACTTTTAGTGTAGCTTCACAAAATATTTTGTTATGTGCACCATAAAAAAATTCTGATAGTATCACCCTTCAGTAGTTCGTCCTGAACTCATTTTAGAAGGCTCCAGATTAGAACCTGAAAGGCATTGAATTCAGTGAACTATTATTATTTGTGGTAATAAAAGAGCAGACAGTTATAATATTGACCCAGTTTGGATTCTGTGAATTGAGGGTGGTATAGGAGTACAAGGTTGTTTTGATGCTTTCCATCCAAATTCTATGGGATTCTTACTTGCATCTTACTTGTACATCCTGCTGTGAGATTCTGCAGTTTATCCATAAGCCTGTGATTTGAACTTTAAACTTCACACAGGATAAAAATATTGTTGAAATTTTAGGTGTTGTCAGAGTCCTTTGAAACATATTCCTGTTCTTAGTAGGTTACATCTATTAAACTGTCTTTATTTTGTGTTTACAGTAACTCTGATGTCCTTTTTTTTTTTTATTTTCTATAGGGCTTCAGTGGAATCTTTCAAAAAAGGAGCACTGAGGAAACAATTAGTTAACCTTGCTTCTAGGCAAAAGAGTCTGTTGACTCTTGCCCAAAACCAGGAAAAATTAGTGCAGAAAATACAAAGTTACAGAAAAACAAAGCAAATGTTCAGTTCATCATCTTCAGAGAAGGAAAGCTCAAACTGTGTTATTTTCTATGGAAATGATGTAAGACGAAGTTTAACTGCTGATGAAATCGTATGTCCTGATGTAGTTACGTTTAGTATGGGGCTTTGTGCCAGCATGCCTAATAGAAACAGAGCTGGAGTACATGTCTCTTTAGAAAATAGATTTTCAGCTCAGGACTGCAGCCAGCATCCACACATCTGTTTGGATGAGACAGGAGCAAATAAAGAAGCAATTAGAAGCAAAGAGGCTTCTGATCATGCTTTGGCATCTGAAAACAGTGTAAGAGAATATCCCTTTGACAACATGTCGAAGCTGACAAACACTGCGGAAGTGCAGACATTGCCTTCAGAACCTACTGTTTCCACTGCTAAAACAAGATACTCACAGCAAAAAGACATTGATTGTGTAGCATTTGCAGAACAAGGAAACAAGTCTTTAAATCCGACTTCAGTGACCAACACATTAAATATTGTGAATAAGAATGTCTGTCAGCCAGCCAGTGACTTCCTGCAGGTTATTACACATGGGAATCTACACAGATATGTAAACAAGAAAGAAGCTTTCCAGCAGCAGCAAGTAAATTTTTTAACACCAATGAAGAACTTCCCTAATACTTCGCAGCAAATGGTCTTTCGGAGTAGTGAGAATTCATTTAATACCAACTTGGTGCTTACAAATCTTACCTCAAATAGAGATTCTCAAGTAAATGTTAGTGAGAAATCTTCACAGAGCTATAGTAACCAGGAATGGGAACAAAAACAAGTGAGGTATGAACGGAGAAGTAAGAAAAAGCTTCAATTGATAGATCTGCTTGAATTGGGAAGGATTAAGCCAGGAGAAAATGTTTTAGAATTCAAACTGCAGGTAATTGTTGAGATCTAACAGTATTAATATTAGCATATCATGAAAAAAACCCACACACTAAAATGGGAAATCAGCAGTTCTCATAGTTCAGTCTGTTTCTTCAGCACTCATTATTGAATGTGTTTGTTCATTGGTTACAGATAATTGTTTATGAGTTTTAAAGGAAAATGCTATGGATGAAATCTTTTATCGACTTGTAACTATAACACACAGACTATTGCATGTATAAAATTTGTGTTTGACTTTGCATTATCAGTTTGTTAATATTTTCTACTGCTAGAACCAGAAGGAAGGAGTGAGAGCGTAAAGGTTTTGTGATTTAATGTGTTTTTTGGAAGCAAGTCCCTCAAATAAAGAATTGTGACATCAAGGATTTCATAGGCATAAATACGTGCAAAATTTTTTGCTTGTAGGCTCACTGGTTCTTTAATTTTACAGTCTGATACAAATCATATTTGAATAAAAAAAAATAAAAAGAAACCTCTTTTTTAATAGAAAAGCGTGTCCATGTCCCTCCAAATACAGAGCGGATTTGCAAGGCAGCTGGCAGGGGCCTGGTTTAGTATTGAGCAAATGAGGGAATTATTGACTGAATTCCCACATGAGAGCTAGTTATTTGCAGGGCAGCATATTGATAAAAACATGAAAGGTTCTCTTCAGCCAGCTCACCAGGTGCAGTTAATGTAGAAAGGACACTTTTTTCTACACCTGTAATCTGCTCGGGAATGCTTTTCTGCTGAGAGTTGCCATTTCACGTGGTCTTGTGTTAGTAACAAGACAGTGTAAATCACAAGGCTCTACCGTGGTCTGTATGACAGGTATGTAGACATGCTTCTTTTCTTTAAAGAACATATAATATTCCTTTGAACTGCAAGATGACTAATTCAAAGGATGAAGAATTGAGTATGGTTACTGTCATTTCTCAAGACAGTTATCTTTGATACCAGCTTGATGCATGTGGTTCTTAAGGAATTACAACCCCTTGTGGAAGTACTGGTGTTCAGAGTGTAGAAAAGTCAGTGATCTTTACTAGGATGAAAATGACATTCATTTATGTCTTGGAAGAATGTGCTATAGAGATTGAAATTTAGAAACCAGTGTCTGTTGCGTTGCAAAGAGGAGATGATCAATAAATTTTCCTTTTTCGTTATAGAGATGTACTTAACAACATACAGCTGGTGCATAGTCCATACCTATGGTTAGCTTTGGACAGGTTGAATGCAGTTGTTGAATTCTGTAGGCCTAGGCTGTGAAACTGTGAACTGGATTGAGTGCTCATCAAAACATTTGGGTTAATCATCTTAATTTAAATTCTTACGGGCACCCCAAGCCAGTGGATATGGTAGGAGGTGGTTCAATATTTGCTGGATCATCCTCTTATTCTGATTTATTTATTTAACCTCATGCATGATAAGTGACTTACTAACTTCTAATAGAGTTTATCAGCAGCTGATTTTTCCACTGTTTAGCTCTGTTAGTCTAACCAAGACCAATATGACAAAACCATAACTTGCTCTGTTATAAACAATTGTTTAACAGTTATTTATTTTGCTCAATTATAAACAATTATTAAGCACAATGAGTTGTGCTTCTGGAGGTTGCATTTGCAGAACTGAGCTGTATTTACATTATCAAAGGAGCATTAACAATAAGTTCTTTTAGACTTAATTTTGCATAAGATAAGACTGTCAGGTTCCTCCTAAAACATATAAATTATATCCCTTGATATAAGGGAAATTTTTATGCAAATACATTTCATCTTTGCATTTTGCTGGAATTTCACTGTGACATGCATGTTCCATATGTGTAAGGCAGATTGCATTTGAGTAGCAGTTCCTTGTTACACTGACTTGCCTCCTGTGAGTGCCTAAGTTAACTGTTGCAAATTAATTTATTCAAAGCCTTGTTATGTCTAGAAGGAAATAAGATGTAAATACAATTCCGATAAACACATAGGGAGATTTGTCCTCTTATTGGCTACAACATCTTTTTCTGGTGGAATAAATCCTCTTATTTTGCATCACACAGCTTATGATAGTGGCAATAAATTCTTTCACTTTTAGAGAAAATGAGAGTTAGCTGCAACTTTTCAACTATATTGTTCTTCAGCATTTTTCATGTTTCAAGAATGTTATTTCGTATTTTTTAATATATGAGTTGAAATTATTTTTTTTTAGGAATTTAGTCATAAAGCTACAATCTTAAAGAATGGCAAGATCAGAACCAGTAAAGGACGAATACTGCAGAATCCAGTTCAGTGGGTTAAAGACCTACTAGGAAGTGATATTTCTGTGACATGGAAGTATGTGTGGAATAAGGTAGGCCTGATTTTACCGCTAAAAATAGCAATAATAAATGGATATAACAAATTTCACTAATCTAGATCTCTGTACACTTCTTAAAGCAGAAAAGAATACAAGCCTAAATTTTAAAAGGTCTTACTTTTACTGAGGGAGCAGCAATGATAGAGCTACATTACTATAGCTGAACAGAGATGAACTACTCATAAGTGTTGAAAGAATGTGGAATGCTTGCACTGTGAGCTATCAGGGATTTGAAAGAATATTGTTAAAGATCACAGAATCACAGAATATACCAAGTTGGAAAGGACCCACAAGGATCATTGAGTCCAGCTTCTGGCCTCACTGCACAGGACTGTCCTGTGCCTGACAGTATCATCCGTTCTTGAACTCTGTCAGGTTTGGTGCTGTGGCCACTTCCCTGAGGAGCCTGTTTCAGCACCCAACTCCCGCTGGATGAAGAACCTTTTTCTCATATCCTATACAAACCTCCCTTGAAACAACTTCAGGATGTTCCCTCGGGTGACTACAGAGAAGAGATCAGTGCCTGCCCCTCCTCTTCCACCCATGAGGAAGTTGTAGACTGCAATGAGGTCTCCCCTCAGTCTCCTCCAGGCTGAACACCCCAAGTGACCTCAGCTGCTCCTCATACGGCTTCCCCTCAAGGCCCCTGACCATCTTTGTTGCCCTCCTTTGGACACTCTCTAAGAGCTCAATATCTTTCTTATATTGTGGTGCCCAAAACTGCACACAATGTTCAAGGTGAGGCCGCCCCAGTGCAGAGCAGAGCGGGACAATCCCCTCCCTTGACCAGCTGGTGATGCTTTCCCTGATGCCCCCCAGGACACAGTTGGCCCTCCTGGCTGCCAGGGCATTGCTGACTCATGTTCAACTTGCCATCAACCACGACCCCCAGGTCCCTTTCCCTGACACTGCTTTCCAGCATCTCATTCCCCAGTCTGTCTGTACATCCAGGGTTGCCCCATCCCAGGTGCAGAATCTGGCACTTTCCCTTGTTAGACTTCATATGGTTGGTGATTGCCCAGTCCTCAGGCCTCCCTGCGTTCAAGGGAGTCAGAAGCTTCTCCCAGTTTTGCATCATCTGCAGACTTTCTTACTATCCCTTCCAGTCCTCCTTCCAAGTCATTTATGAAGATATTGAAGAGCCCAGGGCTCAAGATGGAGCCCTGTGGAACCCCAATAGTGACAGGTCACCAGTCTGATGTTACCTCATTCACTATTACCCTGTAATTGCTCACCCACCACATGATGTGCTTATCCAGCTGTGTGCTGGACATTTTAACCAGAAGGATCCTGTGAGAGACAGTATTGAAAACTTTGCTGAAATCCAGAAAAGTTACATCAGCTGGCTTCCCTTGATAAACTTGGAGGGTTACCTTGTCATAAAAGGAAATCGGGTTTGATAAGCAGGACTTTCCTCTCATGAAGCTGTGCTGGCTGTGACCAATGACTTTGTTGTCTTTCAGGTTTTTTTTCAGTACTTCCCAGAATAATCTCCATAATTTAACCAGGCACTGAAGTTAGACTGACAGGCCTATAGTTTCCAGGGTTCTCCTTCTTGCCCTTCTTGGAAACTGGGACAGTGTTCACCAGCTTTCATTCATCTGAGACCTCTGCAGAACCCCAAGGCCACTCAAAAATCACTGAGAGAGGTTTTGCAATGATATCAGCCAGCTCTTTGAGGATTCTGGGATGAATCCCATCAGGCCCTACAGATTTGTAGGGATTCAGCTGGAGAAGCAGATCCCTCAAAATTTCAGGGTTGA
The DNA here is from genome assembly GCF_025592945.1 of Manacus candei. Taxonomy (NCBI): domain Eukaryota; kingdom Metazoa; phylum Chordata; class Aves; order Passeriformes; family Pipridae; genus Manacus; species Manacus candei. The sequence goes on along the minus strand of NW_026138072.1, from coordinate 4,053,896 downwards.
CTGAGAGTTGATCGTTCTCACAGTCATGGTCCTCCAGCTCAGGGCACTGAGACCTCTTTGGTGTGTATTCCATGTTGAAGACAAAGGCAAAGAAAGTGTTAAACATCCCTGGCTTGTCTCTATCCCTGTTTGTGACCTGACCATCCTCATCCTGTAATAGGCCCATGTTATTTTTAAACTGCCTGTTGCCATTAATGTATTTGAAAACATTCCTTTTAATAATGATTCAGAGGGATAGAAAAAGCTGAAAGGTAGTTTGAATAAAAAGGAGCAAGCTTATTGAAATGTCGGGGTGTCACAGACAAACGTTGCAAACATACTGGCAGAGTTTAGAGGGCTTTGCACATGGACTGTATTGTGCTTGCAGATTTTTTTCTTTCATTTAGAACTCAAATTAGCAGAATTCCTCCTTAATCTTGGCAGACACAAATTAGACTGATAAGTGCATAAACTCCATTTTATAAGAAAAGTGAAATTTTTACACCTATCAAAAAAACCCCCACTAAATCAATCAATGAGTTATCCATTTAGATTTCTTTGTGCAGGTTACATATCTTGGGACAGAATTGTCAAAATTTATTGTTGATGAAGTGTCAGTTTCCAGTGACCTGGAGTTACCAACACAGGAAGGAGAGCCTTTGGGTATGTACCACTTAAAATCTAATATTCGCCATGACTGAAAGCATCAGAAAGTGATTTCTGAAGAACTAAAATCCCAGAATTCCTCTACTGCTTTCCGATTGCTTTTTCCGGGGTACATGATTGTCACAGATCTTGGGCTTGAAATAAAAGTAGTGCTAGAACCTATACATGAACCCTAAAGAAGTACACTTCTTTTCTTCCACAAGTTTGTTGTGTGAAGAGAATAGTTAATAATGACTTGGTTGCTGTGTTAAAATTTTTTATGTAAAGTTTTACATTAAAATATTTGATATATAGTGAAGTTAATAAGCTATTTTGATACTTTTTCTGTTGCAAACTCAGATACACTAGCATAAGTTTTAATTTCATGTACATCTTCAAATCATATTGAATTATCTGTGTTGGTGGAAATCCCAGTATGCCCAAGCAATGGTAATAACCAGGGGGGTATTCTACTCTCTTTTTAGAGATAAGTAGTCATAAGAAACAGAGTGCATAAGAAACAAAATGACACTGAACAATTTTTTCGGAATTGCCCAGCAGACTTAAAAACTTCAGTCCAATTTTGATAAGTAATGTGTTCTCAGGGAAACCCAAGTCCCTTTGACAGCCAGTTGTGCTTGGAATCCAAAAAGGTTTTGGGCTTTTGGGATTGGTGCCATTAATTGGATGAGATTTTACATTTCATGTGAACTGGGATACCGGGTTTAGTCTGTTCTTAAAAAGTAAATATAATAATTCAAAGTAACTAATTTGATATTCAAACTACCATGTTCTGCTGGTATCTTCTTCAAGCTAAGACCATCCAGATGATGAGTTCAGTTTGCCTTGCTTCAGTAACTTCAGTTTATACCAAGTGTAAATGACTTTAAAATGGGCTTAGTTTCATATCTTTTTAATAGGCTTTTGAAAATTTCACTAATTCTTCTAAATTATTCCACTTGCAGAATATTTATGATAAACATTGTAACTTCTAGAACTGAGAAATCTATTTATTCAAAAAATACTATTGACAAACGAAAATCAGCCTAAAGGGGAGAGAGTGTTTTTTCCCAAATAGTCCATGGCAATCCGGAAAAGAGTACTTAAAGAAGTTGTTTTTTGTGATGTGTAATTAGCCCTAGATGAGAAATTGAGGAAGTGAAAGCCGGAGTGTTCGCAGTTTCAGTTCCGTTTCAGATGGCCAGATATATAGTAGGAAATTAAACAGTGCCTTAAATAGTTTAAGGAAAGGATTAACCTGGACTGTTGTATTGTGCGAACAGTTGCGGTCATTTGGCAACTCCCAAATGGTTTTGAGGCCCAGTTCAGGAGTTAGTTTGTTCCAAACACTGTTCGCAACAGGCACTTTGCCTGCAGCCAGCCTGCTCAAAAGCAGAGGAAATGTTGCCGGTGTGGATGTGAACTATTCCGTACTGCTTGCCTGGATGCATTCCCAGGCACTTTTATCTTTCTGATATACTTGAAGCCTTTGTGTATTATATAGTAGAAGTTAATGCTGCTTTTGTAAAGAGTCAAACATCTATTTTTCTCACTGTATTAATGAATTTAATTTTTTTTCTGTGCATCCCAGAGCATTGTTAAGAAAGAAGACTGGGGTCTGTAATTGGAGTGATTTTGGAGGAGAATGCTACTCTTTTAAATACCCCTCCTTCACTGTCCTTCCAGCTTCCTGTATCTTAGCTCAGTGTTCATTGGGATACTGTACGAAGGGTGTGGAGAAGTGGGAAGACAATTATATGCGCAGGGGCTGCATCTAGCCATTTTGTAACAGAAAAAAGCAGTTACCAATGAACTTTGTATGCAACGCAGTTTACGAAGTGTGTCCTAAGAACATCTACCAAATCAAGGCCCCTAGGCAAGACAGATGGAGTTGCTGTTCTGTTGCTGCCAGCATAAGAAATCAATCATAATCTCAACCAATCTTTCCAGCTTGGTTGAGATTAATAAGGTGCTTGAAGGTTTGTACAGCAGCAGACTTTTAGGTACTTTAGGAGTGTTAGTGCAAAAAAATTGAACAGCATTAAATATTGCAGTTTTGGAATTGGTCATCTGAATCCCAACTAAATTTCAGTTTATGTCCCTTCTTTGAGACTGAGTCTTTGGTCTGTTCCAGGGTCACGCTAGCAGAAAGAGGGAATTACTGTATTCAAGTCTGAGTGAGAACTAAACATTAAGCAAATAAACAGTACTTTTAGACTATCTGTATATAGGAAAGCAGAGGAAACGGTTATTATATGGCTTGGAATTTATTCCTCTATGCTTTCTGATACATGTAATGACGAGATAACGTTTGCTAAAAAGACCAAGAATAACAAGGATTCAGAAGCAGATGTCAGTTGCAGAGTAGATGTTGACGTTAGGTAATTAATTTCATATTGAAATTCCAGAAAAGTGGCTTAAAATAAAAGCTTATCCAGTTGTTACAGTAAGTGTGATATGCATATTCATTTTGAATTGCTGTTTCAGGAAGGCAGTCTTTGGAAAACAGCTAGTCCAGTTCTTGTGCTCTGACAATTCTATTATGCCTTTAATAACCATTAATGCATTTAATAACCAATCTTTCCACCTAGAAAGATTAGAACAACTCTTGCTCAACTTTAGTTCATGAAAGACCCCAAAGTTGTATAGAATAGAGAGTGTTTTCAAGGGTATCTGGGTGATTTCTTAATGTCTAAACCATAGGAGCTGTTTTGGAAGGTTTATGTTAGTGTTATTTCAGGTATGGAGCATAAAATGAGCAGCTGAACTCAGTAAGTTTTCTTGAAAGTAAGAAAGAATAGTTTTGCTGTGATCATGATATGGATATCATGTGATATGGTATATGTTTCTGTGTTCCTTGAGGCAAGCAACGAACTCATATATTTAGTAGGCTACTTTTCAAGTTAAATTTGTGTGGCGTCTAGTAATTTTGCCAAGGAAGGCATATATTTTTTTAAAAAAAAATCATCTTACAGCAGCAACAACTGGGCTGCAAAGGAGCAAAGGAAAGTCTGCCCTTACATGTGTTAGGTGGTAAAAGGCTAAGTGGAAATTTAGAGAAAAAAGTTAAGAAAAATAAAAAGCATATCTGCTCTGTGCATTAAAGCACCAGTGTTAAGTGTTATTTTTTGTTCTTAGAACAAAACTATCGTTTTATGCTCTCAGGAAAGAATTTTATCACAAGGGGCTGCAGCAACCACAGCCAGCACCATCAGAGTTTTAGTACTGTCTCCATTGCTCAGCCTCTTGGGAGCTTTGACCTGAGCAACACGCATCCAGACACCCCATCCTTGCCCCAAAGAGAAGTTGGGAAAACTTTGCTGTGTGCTGGAAGAGAAGCAGCTGTTGACAGGGAATTTATGAGTAAGTGTTCTTTTAACTGTCTAAAAAGCTAATGGTGGGTTCAAGGACTGTGCAAGAGGTATGAAAGGAAAAAGAAAGTAGGTAGCATGGAATTGATCAGTGTGTGGGAGGGAAAGAGTGCTGGAGAAAAAGGATGACGCTGCTGATGGGTTGGATTCATCTAAATGACCCAACAATGATTTTTTCAGAACTCAGTATGGTTGACTCTCCTGTGTCCAAATTAGAAACATTTTGCTATTTTGATGTAGTTAACAAAATAACTCCATATCATTTTGAGTACTGAGTTAAATGTCTTTCCAAAATAATAGCATAGCCAAGTGTCTTCTGGATTTAGGTGGAGAAATATGATACATAAGCATTGCTAAATAATCTCATATAATCTAATTTAAAGGAAGATGTGGAAGTGTTCCTAAACATTTTCTGATCTTTGTGTGGTTGACTGAGCTTGTAACATTGTGTTTTCAGTTTTACATTTTTATGTTGATTGCACATTAAACCCTATGTGTAATATTTGTACGATTTGAACAGTGCTTACTGCACTTGGACCTGGTACTTTTTTCTGTACTGCTTGTGGTTACACTAAGAGGGATGATCCTGATTCACCAAAGTGCGAAGTCAAACCTCGCTCAAACCCTGGTGTCAGGTAACACTGCACTGAAGTGGGAAACAGTGCCGAGTGAGATCTGCTCTGGGAGGCAGTAGGGCAGAAACCAGAAGTGAAAGGCCTAAACTTTGTCAGTCATTGCAAACTGAAAGTGTATCCACACTTTAAAGCAATTCTTTATGTGCTTCTGTACATAGGCCCTGCAGCTACCTTGCAAAGGATGAAGTTTACCCCAGGGTTGACAAACCTCTGCAGAAAATGCTTTGTTATCCCATGTTTATTTTGTTTATTTTGCGGTGGGGTTTTTTTGGTTGTTGTTTTTGTTGGTGGTGGTGGGTTGTGGTTTTTTTTTTTTTTCTTTTCAGACTTAGTAAAAGCCAGAGCAGAATATTTGGAGGAAGGTAGTCTTTAAAGTTACAAAAACCAGATTGTGTAGTGGATCGTTTTCGGATTTATGTATGAAAAGCCCAAATTGAACTGGCCTATGATATGAATTGAAAAGTAATGTCTCATAGGAGTTATGTTTCTCTGCTGAACAAATTAACAGCCACATTCACGTTTTTAGAAATACAGGTACTAGTTCTGCTAACAAAATAATGGTCTTGTAGCATGTATGGTCCTTGGGTGCTCAGTCCTGTGTGGAAACTGTTACAGCAAGAGCGTACAATAATTTTGTAGCAAAAGTAACCATAGCAGCCAGTGGAGATCATGCAAAATTAAAGTTTCATAATATAATAAAAAATAGTAAATTGGAAATTTACAGAAATGTCATTCCATATATAAATTTTTGTTTATACTTACTATAATTACCCTGTTAATTGAAGGGAAAAAAGCTGCCTAAAATGCAGTATAAGGCTTAAAAAATTTAACCACCATCTCAGTTTCGATTTCTCTGCCTTCTGGAATCCAAATTTTTTGCATCCATAATATTTTTCAAGCTCAGAGGTATTTCAAGGCACAACTATTACACTGTTTTCTCTTCCTTACGGCTCATAGACAAAATATTTAAAAGTATTTTCCTGTATTGTAAAGTTCGAGGCAGTTGCTTTAGGTACTTACTTACTTTACTGAGAAGCACACAGTTCTGCCTGCAGAATTTACCAATCTGTGTTTTCCAGTACCTTTGCATACCGTGACTGAGGTATAGGCTTTCTTCATCTGCACACTCTTCCTTTCCAAAATCCTCTATCTGCTGTTGTTTGACTTCCAGCAGGCTAGAAGGTACTGTGTCACATGACTGACTCAGAACTGAAGTATGTGGCCAGCAAGAACCAAACAAAAATCACTTTTTAGATGGCCAAAAACTTGTGGAGGGGGAGAAAGGGGGGGGGAAAGAAACAGCTATCAAGGACTACATGTCATGGAAGCCAATTCTAAGAATTTAATATCTGTCTTTCTTACCTGTAAGTTAGATTTTTCTGAAACTGGCAAATCACTGCAGAAATAACTAGGTGACAATGTGATTGCACAGAATCACAGGCTAATGTAGGTTCAGTGGGACTTGCGGAGATCTTTAGTCCAACCCTCTGTTCAAAGTAGGTCCAGTTTCCAAGTTGGATAAGGTTGCTCAGTGCCTTGTCTAGTCAAATTCTGAATATTTTCAAGGATGGGCATTCCATAATATGACTGTACAGCATATTCATGTGCTTGTGGTGATTTTTTCCCAGTGAATGTAGTTGGAATTTTGCTTGTTAAAACTTGCAACCATTGCCCCTCTTTGTTGATACAGAAACCATGTTTCCTTAAGAAAACTACCTAAAGAGTACATAAACTGACTTGTAGTCAAGTGCTTTGAACGTTGGCTTTCTGGCCTTTTTACTTTTTGAAACAATTGTAAAAAATAATCCTTTGATAACTGACCCATCTTCTTAATTCATCAGCTGCACTATGATGTTTTCATCTGCTTTGGTGGTCCCATGGAGACTGAGAGAAGACTAAGGCAAACAGAACTGTTGTAGATAATCTTCCTAGAACACATTTATCTTTTCTTATCTTACTTTTGGAAGCAATAAACAAAAGGCAGTGTGATACACAGCAAGCTTCAAGAGGCACTGGCTTCAGCTGCTGCTTTGCTTGAAACAGAGAGGAAAGACTTCTTTGGCACTGTACTGGTAATGTGAAATGAAAGCATTTAGGAGACTACCTGATGATTTTACCTTGGTGAGTGTTCAGATTGTATCATACTTCTGTCTTTTTTTAAGTGACTTTTAACAAAGTTACAACAAAGCTTCTAAACAAAACAATTCAGTCTTTTAATCACCACATGATAATAGCCTAGGAGAAGGCTCTATGAGTTGTTCTGAGGCTGTACATAAAACTCAGCAAATGAGTTACAGCCTCTGTAGATTTTGCCAGTGCTTGAAAAAGATGAGCTGTTGGTTTTTCTACAGGTGGCTGTTCTAACCTGGGCTGACGTTTGATTTATACTTTTTCTTCCATTTCTTCCAGTCTCCATCTCAGTTTGCTATAAACTGCAGGAATTTTAAAGTACTGTGTTTTTAATTACCCAGGTTTAGCCCTGTAAATGCTTCTTATGCACTATCTCGGCACATTAAATTCAAGTTTCTTAAAGCGGTTAGAAATAATTTTAGAGAAGCATTTTCCTTCCAAATGATTATACAATTGTATAATCAAGTCTACAACAATAAATCAGTAAGTTTGAAAGGAAAGAAACATATGTTGGGAACCTGCACCCTGCTAGTTATACCAAGAAGTAGACTCCTAGGAATCATATTAAAGCAATCTTTGTCCCTTTTAATAAAAGGTACTAGGTTGTTGTTATTGAACTTGCAATTTGATATTGAAGTAGAGTGATTGATTTAATTGAGAAACCGAAAAGTCATCTAGACAACTGTGTAAAAATATTTGTGTGAGAAAAATGGAATCAGCTGTTTTATTTTAAAAATACTTATTATATTTTATTTCTTTATAAATTCAGTCTTGAATATAGATTCTTCTGTGGGAGGCTGTTTACATTTCTCAATTGGTATTTGCATGTATGTCAATTATACCTCTCTCACCTTTTGCGGAAAAAATCATATCTGTATCAAAGAAGGCAAGAGTCACTGAGATTTAAATTGTTATCTTGTTTCTCTTAGAGGTTATTGAAACATCGGTGGATTTCTGCAGTACACTGGAGGACTTGACTTCCTCACATTGTTAAGTGAAAAACTTAACAATATCTTAATACACCAATCCAAGGTTCCTAAAGAATAATGATTCAGAATGTGTCATGTACAAGTATTTGTTACTGGCTAACAGGCCCAAGGATACCTAGAAGAAGATAAAAACCAGTTACTGTATGAGATTGTGACGTAGGCGGAAGTTTAATGGAAAATAATGTATTTGCATCACTTCATATCACTTATCTGGGCAATGCTTTAAAGAAAGCTTTTTTTAAAAATATTATTATTTTACATTCTTCAGATGTTTAGAAACAGAAAAAGTATATCTTTTGAAAAAGTATACCATCTCTGAGTCCTTTTGTAGGAATAATATTTTCTGCCAAATGAAACATAAAATAATTAGAGATTTCAGCGTAAACCTTGAAAGTGGTGCTTTAGAATAAAAGGCATGAATACTTAATCTTTAATCATACCTGCAAGTCCTTTTCCCATGCAGATACAGAGTGCAACAAGAAAGGCCCAGTTATTAAATACTTTTTGAAAGAAGAATGATTCTAAACACCTAATATTTTTTTCTGCTTTGTGACATTTTTTTGCCAATATCACTGGAGGACAAAAAGGAAAAATGAACTTCTGAGGAATATTATCCTTTACTGAGTGAAAAAGGAAATGTTTCTCAAATCTAGCATTTTATCTAGAAGCAACAGAATAGAATAGTGAATTGTGGAAGTATGAATTAAATTCCACATTATTACTATACAAATTTCAGTTATAGGAAAATGATGAACTGAACTTATAGATCATCCATGGTGACTCATGTCTGATATGTGAAGGGAAAAAAATGTAGGCTAAGGTACTATCAGAAGGTGCTCTATGTCCTTCTGGCACTGTTATAGCTGTTCCATGAATTATCTGGTCATTAAAGTCCATTAGGTAGCTTCCGAACTAAAATGATTTATTTATTATAATGATGCTATAAATATCCTTTGACTTTTTTTGAAGGGTTATAATTACTAATTCAAAAAAATGCAGTGTGTGTAATTTACAGTTGCTTGATAAATTAATTCTTGGGGAAAAGATACTTTCAGAATTGGGATGGGGGTAGCCAAAGAGGATCACAATTGACAAAATCCCTGCTGACCTGTATCTTACAGTGGATGGACTAACTTCAGGTGTCTGACTGACATGGTTGATCTGAATGTTAAAAAAAGATCACTCCTTAGTAATTGGTTTGTAAAGACAGAGACCTTGGACTCCAGCATTTACAGGAGGAAAAAAGAATTGATATCAAGTGAAGTGAATCAAGAACTGTGGGGAGACCTAGAGAAAAGCAAAAGCATTCAGAGGGGAAAAATATTAAACTACTAGGAAAACGTATTTTGTTGGAGAAAGGTCTAGTCTTACTATTCAATCTGTTCACACACATCTCATTTTCCAAAATGTCAGGTCTCGATTAGCTGAAAGAAAAGTTATTTTCAAAATTACTACTAGCATGGGCAGAATTCTTGTGCCTCAATTTAGCAGAAACCTTTTTTTAAGAGTCAGAGGGCCCAAAAATGTTATGTGAATTGCTGGCTGTCATTTCTAAGGCCTTATTTGGTCTGAATAGACAATGCCTATTGAGACTCCTGTATTGTGACTGGTCTTCTCTAAGTTCTTGAGAGGAGTGTGGATAGGTCCCAAGAAACTTGAAAGCACTTAAAAATAGATTTTTGTTTTATAAATACTCCCTTGTGGCACTCTAGATCAAAGGCTGTCACCTTTAAGTGTGTTGTTCTTAGATCTCCTTTTTGCTTATGCATCTGTAGACCATGTCTAGACTAGCTGTGCTGAACCAGATCCTTTTGAGTTAGAAGAATAAAATCTCCTGTGACTTTGCCAAATACTGCAAATGAGATCATCTTTCCCTCAGATGATCTCTCAGATTATACTAACGGTTACCTGTTTTACAGAAGTATTTAAACTGGATTTACTGATGCCTGTAAATTTACTCAAATATGTTGCTTAAACTACAAAAGCATTTAAATTCCTTTTACAAATAATTTCCCCAAGTAAAATAGTTATAAAATGCATAACCGTGCCTCTGGGTAGTCCCAGCACTTTCTTGCTTGGGATAAGTAAGGAAGATACTAGTGGGATTTTCAAGATGTAATCTTTCAGGAGCTGTTTTAATATCAGAAAATGGTGACTCTGCACTGAAGTGAAAGTCTTTGCTGACTAACCTCTGTGCAACTGGAGATTATGGTCTGATATTCATGTAGTTTCACATTAATGGGAATTCTCCTTAAATAAAATTTTTGGATTCTTAGCAGCCCCAGAGAACTAGGTCTTGTAGAGATGCAACGAAATGGAAACAAAAGTTGAAAACTTGGATGAGGGGATCAAATCTACCCTTAGAAATTTGCAGATGACACCAAGTTGGGGGGGGAGTGTTGATCTGCTAGAAGGCGGGAGGGCTCTGCAGAGGGACCTGGACAGACTGGATAAATGGGCTGAATCCAGCAGTATGGGGTTCAACAGGGCTGAGTGCTTGGTCTTGCACTTTGACCACAACAACCCCATGCAGTGCTACAGGCTGAGCACAGAGTGGCTGGAGAGCAGCCAGACAGAGAGGGACCTGGGGGTACTGACTGACAGCAGCTGAACATGAGCCAGCAGTGTGCCCAGGTGGCCAAGAAGGCCAATGACATCCTGGCCTGGATCAGGAACAGTGTGGCCAGCAGGACCAGGGCAGTGATTCTTCCCCTGTACTCAGCACTGGTGAGGCCACACTTCAAGTACTGTGTCCAGTTCTGGGCCCCTCAGTTCAGGAAGAACATTGTGGTGCTGAAGTGTGTCCAAAGAAGGGCAACGAGGCTGATGATGGGACTGGAGCACAAGTCCTCTGAGGAGAGGCTGAGGGAGCTGGGGCTGTTTAGCCTGGGAAAGAGGAGGCTCAGGGGAGATCCCATCACTCTCTACAACTCCCTGAAAAAAGGTTGTAGCCAGGTGGGGGTTGGTCTCTTCTCCCAGGCAACAGCGGTAGGATAAGAGGGCACAGTCTTAAGCTACACCAGGGGAGGTTTAGGTTAGACATTAGGAGGAATTTCTTCACACAGAGAGTGATCAGACATTGGAATGGGCTGCCCAGGGCAGTGGTGGAGCCACCATTCCTGGAGGTATATAAGAAGAGACTAGATGTGGCACTTAGTGCTATGGTCTAGTAGATGAGGTGGTGTTAGGTCATAGATTGGACTCGATGATCTCAGAGGTCTTTTCCAACCTACTTGATTCTGTGGCACTGTTTCAAAACTGTAGAACTAAAATAGATGCCTTCAGAGACAGAAAAACTGTTGATAAGAAGGATGGAAAAGCTACCAAGAGACAACATGTGTATTCCACATATTTTTTGGGGTAAAAAAGCTCATTCTAATATTGATACTTTATCCTGTAGAAGATGACAGAAAACTGAGAACACCTAACAGGACAGCAAGGGTAAGAAAGCAGAGAAAGACCCTGCCTGTGTGTGTCTTCATTTATCAAGTTTTCCTCTGTACCGGGGGCACTGAGTTTTGGATAACAGTATAGCAACATTTCTCTGCTGTTTACAGCCTGGAAGCTGCCAGTCTTTCGTAAGGGTCTGAGAGTTAACAGTCAGCAAAATGGAGGAAGGAAACATCAAAGTGGGTATTAGATGATTAAAAATAATAGGAAAGAGAAAGAGAAAGGGGAGAAAAAATTGAGAAAGAAAATTGGGAAGGACATTAATAATCTGTGTCAGAATATAGAGGAAGAAACACAGGGACTAAAATACTGATTTATCCTTACTGGGGAAGAAATATTGTCTATGGATGTAGAAATTTTGATATCAAACATTGATGCCAGAATTGAGGAAGGCAGCTTTAGGAAATATAAATTACTGTGGTTTTGCTAGCTGTTGACTGTTACCTAACTTATTGAAAAATAGAGGTTATAGATATTAGATATTTTAATTATTCACTCGGGTAAAGTATTTGCAGTAGAATACTGATATTTAATTTACAAAATCTTAATCGGATAAGTAAAACATAAATTTAACCCAAAGGAATCAACAAGCTGTCAGCTGCTGAAGAAAAAAGTTACTTCAATAGATCTAATTGGTCAGATCTCTCTTACACTTTTGTATTTGAGTTGAGAATTTCTAGTAAGTAAGTTAAATCAATGTGGAGCATTTCCAAAGAGCATTTCTGAAGTAAGAAAGGAATGTCTTTTCTCCAATTATGATCTCTCAAAACATGATGTTAAATTCAGGCTGTGCTAAGAATATTCCCTCTGCTTGTATACAAAATGTAGAGATTTGAGAATGAAAAAGCTTATTTTGAACAAACCAAAGCAGGTTGAAGCCATGCCTGTCATGTCACCGCAGTTCAGACTCAGAATTAATGACAATGTTTCATCTCAGTTTCTGCCAGTTTCTTTTATAAAAAAAAATCCCAGGCATACTTTTAAGATTATTTTTACCTGAAGTTGTTCTTAAAACTATTTTTTGATTTTCTGTCCAAACATTCCTGTTTGTGCCCTTTAAAACATCACTTCTAGAGGAGTGTATAAGTTGTCTTCTTCTAGTGCAACTGACTGACAGCTGCTTCACAAGTGGTAAAGACTGTGTGAGGAGGGTTTGTGATGTAACTTCTTGCATGGGACTTGTGTGCAGCCTATCTTTGTTGCAGTCAGTCGTACTTAAATATACCCCAGACATGAGATCATATACTTTGTTCCATTATGTACTATGCCATGGCTGAGGGTACTGAAGATGCACGGATGGTGTAAGATGCCGAATGCAATCCTGTCCTCACTGGAGTCAGAAGTTTTGCTGTGGATGTCATGGGTGTGGAACATCCACACACATAAAACTCCCTGTTTGCATTTCTGAACACAGACCTTTTGCTTCTAATAGCAATTTTCTGCTTTGCTGCTTTGGATGGTGAGCTCCTGGGATTCAGGGTGTGGCAGGGTAATCATTACCAAGACATGGAGTTAGAAGGTCTTAACACTTACAAGCTACACTGTTTTAGCACTGGCTTCTTCTACCAATGTTTTCAGCGAATATATTTTGCTTTTTGGAAGCAGTGTAGGTGATACAAATGGAAAACTGTAGTAGCAGAGAAAGAGACTCTTGGTGTGGCACATGGGAGCCCAGAAATAGGTGCAAACTAAATGGCCAACTGATGTCACTTCAAACATGTTTTCTCTGTACTTTGACAAGGATTTATCTTGACTGATCTAATAGTCCTGTTTTGCTTATTGAGACACTTGAATGTTGTTTGGACACCTTCTTGATGTGGCTTGTTGTTTGGTTTTGTTGGTTTTTTTTAATCAGAAGACATCCCTACTTTAATGACAGTCTTCCCTCTCTTGATACCGCCTGCTAAGTGTGACAGTTCTGCTCTCACTGGCAGTTTCTGTGCTGGGCTGGTTGTGGCAGCTCAGCAACTCTGTTACTTTGTGCAAGGGTGCTGAAGGGAGAAAGTGAGGATGAAAGATAAACAAAAGCAAGTAACGCTGAAATCTACAGTTGCAAGTGCCTTTTGGAGTCTGTGCTGTTACGGAGAAATGCCTTGTAACGTTTTCTACTGCTGGATCTTTACAATGTTACTTTGTGAATGGTTTTTAAGTTTTAAAAAGTTCGGTTTTTGTACTGACACGAATGCCTTAAATATATTCATTGCAATAGTTAATTCAGTCCAGCAGATATTTAAATATTGCAAACACCCATTATTCAATCCTGCAATTTCTTCTCTACGAGTGTATGCCTTCCTTTTTATATAGTCCTTTCAGGACTGTAGGATGGGTATTCCCTGTGAGACTCCTCAATTTAGGGAAGTACACCAAGCGTATCTCTTTGTAGACATAATATGTGAAATTCCATCAGTACTAAAGAAAAACTGCATTTTCCTGTTATGTAACTGGAAATATCTGGGATGGTTAACTTTTCAACCTGGGCACCAGAAGGTCTACTGGATGTGGGTGAGAGATACTGGTAAGATGTCCTGAGTCTTTCCCCACAAGAATCCTAGGATATGTTACAGATTTGTAGGGAACACTAATGATTACATGGTCTAAAAAATAGCAAACACCTTTTTAGAAAGTAGTGCCAATGATTGCTTTTCATTACTCCAATAAACACTCTGTTATTTGCATTCATTTTCAACAGGCTCTTCTGTCCAGTTTAACTCAGTGGAAAGTCTGACACATTTTCTTCAATTCCGTGAGAGAATAATGGTATGTAAAGAGGAGTTTCTGCCATGCTCTGTAATGGAAAAGCACTGGAGTTTCTACAGAGGGTGTGAAGATTTTGGATTCTAAAGACTTCTTGAGTGCTAACATTTTTTTTCTTCTCATCACTTAGAAGTAAATACTTGCGCTTTTAGAACTAAGTGCTTTGTTACGGTCATTTTGATAAATCATTTGCCCAGCACTTGGAATGAATGGAAAGATTAAGTCAGGAACAGGGGAGTACTTAGTAGCAGATAAGGATAACTATCAATATTTAATTTTGTGCTGCAAAATTAAGAAATGGGGAAATAGATGAGGACTGTTATACAGTGGTACTTATGAATTATATTCCAGGTTGATAACTTAAAGAGAAGTTGGTTTAGGGAAGAGAGAGGGGTCTGACACGCAGACAGCTAATACTGTGCCATAGGATGCATGAGCAATCATAGGTGGGCTGTAAGAATAAAGAAATGCAAAGGGCCTGGAAGTCAAAAAAGGTAAATGCTATTGAGTAACAGGTATTTTGTAAAGGTCAATTTCCACACAGAAGGAAAATGGAGTGGTCTCACAACTGCAGCAGCAAAACAAACCTGAAGGCATGTTGTTTTAAAAGGAAGTGTTCATTCAAATATGGCACTTACACTGAAAAGCAGAAAATATTTGACTGTTAAAATGACCTCTGAATTGCATGTTTGTTTGACATTTTTTCTTTGTTGCAAGATGTCTAATAAAATTAATGTAAAAAACCCATGAGTGTCTGACAGTAATATTTTGGTCCATTACATTAACATGATTACATGACCTAAGGCAGTCCTTAGATAGTGACAGAAAATTGAATTGATTCAAGCTGAGCAAAGAGGTAAAAATGCAAAGTGCTACATGAAAACCACTGGTTTTTACTGATGCCATATGTAAAAGTAAGCTACCAGTGGTTTTTTGGTTGTTTTTTTTTCAATTTTTATATTAAATATAAACGTCCTGAGAAAGGATAGCTTGATAACATATGGTTTAATATGACAAGCAAATGTAGGATTCTGCTCCCCAAATCTTAAAACTGTGAATATTCCCCATTCTCCCTGCTGGAATATTGTTCTTAGTGTGAAGATCCATTAAGAGATGGGAAAAACTTATCCCATAATGTTCTCTCTGTTTAAATTTATATTTTTAAGTGTACTTTTGCATAAAAATATGACTGGTTATCACAGGTCAGATAGGCAGCTATTAGTGATCTGAAGTGCAGCAGAGTAATAAAGCTTTTGCTCACAAATGGCAAACAGATTGTCAGTCCTCCCAGCCCCTCCTGCTGTTTCTGTAATTCAGTTCTTTTATTGGGTAAAGCCCTTTTCTCCACTCCTAGGCTGTGAGTTAGCATTTATTTTGCATGGTGCAGGCTAAAGTAAAAAGGATATGAAATGCAAATAATAATACAAAAATCCCAGCATTATGATGCTCTTAATATTCAGATGAGGAATAAAAAGAGAAAGAGATGATGCAGTGAACAAAAGCTACAAATTCAGATTCATATTTCCACAGATTTATTTATTTATTGCTAAAATGGAGTTAAAATCAGTGGAGGAGATTAATACCAGTGAAGAAGAATGGAAGACTTGAAAGAATAGGGATGAGAAGGGAGATAAGCAGCTGGGAGACACACAATAAAACACAAGATACATAGATTTTAAGTCCGGCGGGGACCAATGTGATAAGCAGACCTCCTGAGTAACACAGGCCAGTTGTTATGAAGCTCTGTTAAGCAAGGGAAACACACGGGAAAGAGAAAAGAAAGAAAGACATAGGTGAAGAGAGAGCTAAATTCACGCTAGGTAGAGGATCAGCACAAAACATTTGCACTGTCTTGGCAGGCAAAGATGAACTGTAACCAGCAAGAGTTTTGATGGTGGAAATGCAACTAAGGTGGGGAGTGGAGAGGAGGAAGGGGTGAATAATGTTGCCATAGGAATTTGGATAAATTCTTGAAGCAGTTGCAGTTTTCAAGTGTTTTGTCATTATGACACAAAGACAAAGACTTTTTTTCTGGTTTCTAAACTTTAATAGTAACTGGAGGAAAATACCTTCTTTAAGTAGTCAAGAGAATGAGCAACTGCATACATGAAATTCAGGCCTTTTTTCTGGTCACCAGTAGTCAATTAACCAGTAAAGTAGGAAAATATTATAACTGATTTGGAATTTGAAGTCTTAAGTTTCTGTCCATATCAAGAAAACAATCATGATACAGGAAGAGAGTAAAACATTTCAGAGGAATGGGACTTGGGAACTTAATTCAAAGAACTTTTAAGTGTTTTGTATCTCAGCCTTTCTGGGTTGCGGTTGTGGGTTTGGTTTTGTTTGGGGGTTTTTTGGATGTTTGTGTGTTGTTACTAAGGCTTTGGCTTTGTCTCTGGGAGAAAGTTTTACCACTTAGACCAATGTTTCTGTAGCAGAGCAAACCCACAGGGGAGTTGTTCGCCATCTGTGTCCCTTTGATTTCACTCACGTGTTTCTGTGGCGGGAGTTCAAGCACACATGTAACTCGGTCACAGCAGCTTAAATAATTATCACCCTTAAGCTGAGCTGCCACAGCTGTGCCCAGCTGCACGATCTGCGCTATGGCAGCAGACAGATGCTCTCCGTTCTGGTGGTGGTTTCCACATTTCCCACCGAGCCGGGGTATTAGGGGTACAGGCCCGCAAGCTCTGCCTGACCTTAAAACACCGTCCTTTTCCTGGAAGTCGCTGTGGAACTGCACTAGTCCGGTGCAGCGGCAGGTTATCTCACTCTTAGTAGAGGTTTAAAGCTACACCACAGCTTGTTGGTTCAGAACTGCAGCCGTCGCCGGCGCCCCGCGCCCACGCGACCCGGGACGGCTGCAGCCGGGCCCTGCTCACGACTGTGCCCTCCCGGGGCAGCCGCGGAGAGGGTGAGGAGCCCGGGCCGGGGGCATCCCCCCAGCACAGTCCTGTCTTGTTGCCGGGCCCACGCCGGCCGCAGTGTTTGCGAACCCGCAGCGCGGCGCTTCCCCCGCTCCGCCCCCGCGGAGCCGGCGCCGCGCTCGCCGGCGGGGCGGTGGGGAGGCTCCTCCCGCACCCAGGTGCCGACGAGGCCCTCGCCGTCTCCTCCTCCTCGTCCTCCTCCTCCTTCTACCCGCCAGGTTGCGGGGCGGGTGGCGGCCCTTCGTATTTTTCCTCCACGTCAGGGAGCAAAATGCCGCGCCGCGCACATGTCCGCGCAACCCCCGCACACAGCGCGCCTCTCGGAGCCGGGACGGCCGCGATCCGCCCCGGGGAGAGCGCGGCTGGCGGGCACGTCCCGAGGCAGCGGCAGCGAGGGGGCCCGGCTCGGCCCGGCCCGGCCCGGCCCGCGGAGCTCAGCCCCAACTTTTTGCGCGGAGCGGCGCTCTGGGGCCGCAGCAGCTCCTGTCCTTCTCCCGGCGGCTTCGCCATAGGCGCAAACTTGGAGGCTCGGCAGCGGCGGCAGAATTTGGAGGAGGAGGAGAAGGAGGAGGAGGAAAGGGCGGCAGCAGCTCTGTGGCTCCGCGGGAGCGCAGCGGGGCGGTGCTGTGCGGGGGCGAGAGGGCCGGGCCGGGCGCGGCGCTGGAGGCGGCCGGAGCAGCAGGAGGAGGAGCAGGATCGGTGCCGGCGTCGGCGGTGCTGCGGGAAAGTTCTGGTAAGAAGGCGCCGTGTGTCTTAAAAGTTAGTTACGGGGTGATTTTGCATCTCGGAAGCAACACAAGGCAGAGTTTACCAAGGGGTGCCTGGAGCCGGGCACGCACCTGCCCGCACCCCCGCAGGCAGGCGGCTGCCCAGATGTTGCAGCCGCACAAGCTGCTCTCGAGGAGCTATACACCAACTCAGGGTGATTTGATAACAGAGGTCGGGTTTGTTGTGATGTTAGCCTTTTTTCATCTCTCAGTAAGTTGCTAAAAACGTACATGTTAGTCTGTATCTGTGTTTAAATGTGCCAAGAGCACTTAGTCATTTCTTTAGTATGGAAAAAGGCTCTTTTTCCTTGTGAGGAAACAAAGAGTAACAATAGCGAGAATCTGTCACAATTTTTTTTTTTTCCTGGAAGAGAGACGGTAGCAGCTTCTCCCTCATTATGGGGCCGACAGATTTATTAATATCAGAGTAAGGTTTGAAGAAGGAGACCTTAAGGGGAACCTCCACTGTGATCCATGTGCTCCAATGTGAGCATCTGCTCCATTGAACATCCTCTAACTCATTCCGAAGACCTAGTCTGTAAAGCAGCCTGTTTCATTTTGAGTGAGGCACGTGTCCTTAATAGTAACATAGTGGAGGCAGTGAACAGGAAAGAGCTGCTTGCTCTCTTTCCGACTAGGAACTACAACAGTCAAATGACACTGGAGGGCAAAATGTTGAAAGCAAGTATGAGAAAGTGGGTTTTTACACAATGGTCAAGTCAGCTGTACAGTGTTTCCCCCCACCCCCATACTCTCTAGTCTCTGGATGTCAGAAAATTTAGGTAGGTTAAAAAAAGACTGAATGGAAGAACCCAAAATTTCATGAGAAATGGACAGTTGTAACCCCTGTCTTTGGCAACTGCTGAGCTGTAAGGAAATGGAAGTGGAAAGAATGTGTGGAAAAGGTGTTCAAGGGTTCTGTTTCCAAGTATCTGCTTTTGAGTACTCTTAGGTGACATCTTGGGATGGATGGGTTTGTTCTTTCATGCATGTAGCTTTTCTGAGAAGGTCATAGAAAGGGAAGTGAAATGCTACTACGTTTGTGCAGATGTGGTTTCTGGTTTTATATATATCTGATGCTGCTGGGGTTTGGTCCATTTCTTATCTTTTTCTTTATGCTGCCCAGCTGCAAAGGCATTTAAAGATTGCCAACAAACTTGGCTAATGCTTTTTGAAACATGCATCATATAAATGAGCAATTCTTAAGGACTCTAACTTTTTGAAAAGCAGTAATGGTGGTAAGGAATACATTCAGGCTTCAGTTACTTGTATTGGCTGCACCTTTGTGCTGGTATTACAGTGGGAGTGCAAGAAAGTGGTCCAGACACTGAAAACTGCTTGTGCATTAGGTTCTATAGATTTTGTAGATCGTAGCCTGTACTATGCATGCTATTTTCTGGTCTAATATGTGCAAATTATTCTAGTAAGTCAACAGGCTGTCTGTGATGACCTTAAAAATGCTTGGTAAAAGGCAAGAGACTATATCTCTGAGATTCCTTAGAAGCAGTCCAGATGAGTTCAGAAGAATTAACCTTACAGCATTTGCATAGCTGTTACAGCTACAGGAAGGCATTTTGAGGTCTTCCAGGAAATACTGATAAAGGAACTAAGAGATACATCAGATGAGTCATAAAAAGCTCTTTTCTATGACATAAACAGCAGGGTGCTGAATCCAGCAAGGGAGTTGCATTTTGCGTAGCTGTCAACAAGTCAAGCCTCATCAGACCTCTCACTGAAACACTCAAAAATGAAGAGGGCTTCACCAGGATTTGCAATGTGCAACGCACAGGTCCCTCTGCTTTGAGTACAAGAGAGACAGCTGTGAAGAAAGAGGAGCTCTGTAATTGCATCATGCCCAGAGAGAGGCATCAATAAGCAGGTGACAGGGTACATACCAGCACGTCAGAGACCCACCCATCCTCCTACAATGTGTTCTGTCATATTACCTAACTACAGTGTGGCTTGTCTGGTGTGTCAGGAAGCTAGTCCCTGGCCCATGCAGGATACCCTGGTACCAGTCAAAGACCTTTTCCTTTTGTATTGGCTGCGGAGTGCAGTTGGCCTGTGTGCATTTTTATGGTGTCTTATTGTTTGGTGGGAGGGGTCTTTCTGCATACTTGATTCTTCAGGCAAGGACAAGTCAGCAGCCTAAAGATTACTCAAAAGATGCAGAGCTGTCTGCAGACATTTCCCAGTTTCACATGTGCTGGAAGCTTTTGTCTCACAGAAAATGTTCTATGTTCTTAATTTTTTTTAATAAATTAATAACATTTGATACAATTAGCCACTATACCCTACCATCAGACTGAGAAGAGGTAATGTTGACCCAGCTACTGTCATGCCACATGGCATCTTATGCATACAGAGAGTGCCAAATATTAAGTGGGGAATCCAGAAACTGTGCTCTGTATGACTTTGCTGTGCTGGGGCCATCGAGCTAAGGCAGGACTGCAGGATCCCATGATCCTGAGCTCTCTTTGGAGCTTATGAGATTTGGAGCTTATGAAATTCAGCCTACTCTAGCCACAGAAGTGCAGGGTATAAGTCTGATGATGAAGAGGAGGCTGGTGTGCACAGTATTTTGGTCAAAATATGGATGGAGAGGGGTTACTGCTGCTCTGCTTTTCTTGAGGGAAAATACTGTGATAATTGTTTATTGTATATGCAATTAGTACAGTGTTTAGTTCCTCAGATTTCTCTATAACCATTATACACAGAAAAGTTAGGTATAATAGCCTAAAAATGTATTTCTTGTCGTGAAGGAGACATTGTATACCATATAAAGTACTTACGCGCAGGCGAACTTGCAATGCGGATCATCGTATCCAAGCAGAATTTCAGGGAGTATCACCAGGGTTGTGGGTCTCAGAACAGTAGCCCAAATTTCTGATCTTGGCTTAGTGTCAGAGCTATTTAATTTGTGAAAGGAGCAAGACCTCCAAGACCTGAGGTCTCAGTACCTGAAGTACCATGCTCATCTTATTGGTGAGGCTTTTGACAAAAACTCCTCACATCTCAGTGCTTTCCTGCCTATCCCCAAGTCCTCTTCAGCGTGCTGTAGAGGAAAGTAGGTTGCTTTGATTGATCTGGTTTTTTAGTTTTTTGTTTTGTTTTTTTTTTTCTCCTTACCTTCTTTTTTTCTCCCTACCTTCTTGGTGCTTAGAAATGCTATGTGGATAAACAAAGATATAGGATTCTGTGTTGGGTTTGTGTGACCAGGTTTTGGTAGTGGTGGGGGGAATACTGGGGTGGTTTGTGTGAGAAGCTGCTAGATGCTTTGCCTGTGTCTGGCACACCAGCACTCAGAGGCAGCGTGACTTCATTCAGGCCACAATAGTCTACTGTCTCCACTCTCCATTAGACTTTTACATGGACCATATGGGGCTGTTAAAGGGTGAGCAAGTCCTGCTGAGCACTCCTTGGCTCTCCAGTTGACAAATTAGCTTATAGACGGGAATTATGGAGTCTTGGTTGGTATGATTTCTGCTGGTGCACTGCTCTGGTAGCAACTGGCACTTGCTGGTCTTCGACTTGCAGCAATCTCATGATGAAGGAATCTTCTGAGAGGCCAGGCAGGGTACCTAATTGTTTGATCTTGTCTGTATTCAGAGTAGCTACACCAAAAGCCTATCGATAGCTCTTTGGATTCTTGGAGTACTCTCTCCTGAGGTAGTTGATGCCAAGGATACAAGGGGCTTCTTCTGGTCCTTGTCTCAAGCCATAAACCCTTAGTTATATTTTCTCTCCCCTGTCCAGCTGCAGAGGGAAGCAATAGAGCAACCTTGGTGGGTACCTGGTGTCCAGCCAGGGTCAACCCACTACAGGTTCTTATACAGATAATGTCTTCCACAGCTTTTCATAGAAAGCCTTGATGCTCACTATTTTTCAGCTAACTTTTACAATTTTCTTTTGTAATTTGTGCAAGAAACAATGTCATCCCTACTACTTCTGTACATCCGGCTTCATACGCGCTTGAAACACTGATGATGGTGAAGGCTGTGGGCAGTGGCAGGATGAAGCAGACACCAGGACTTCGCTCACCCACCAAGCTGGATGTGCCTGTGCTGATATCCTGGGGCAGAGCATCCTAAAGAGCTCTGCAAGGGGAAGAGAACACAGCAAAGTCCAGGAGGTAGGTCTGCAGCCCTCCATGAAACGATCTTGCTGATGTGACAAGCTGTGACTTTGGCGGGGGGAATTGACTCAAAGAGGGTGATTTACAGCAAGGAGTTTGCAGAGAGTCTGCAGGCAGCTTAGTGGAGAGGTGAAGGAAATGGAGAAATGTTTTGAGCTCTTAATGGGAGCTTTTCTGCAGTGTGGTGCAGTTTCTCCTGTCTTCCTGTCTAACAGGAAACTTCCACCCTCTTTTAAAGTGCTTCTCCTTGCCAACGAATACAGGTTCTGGCCCTTTGGGTCTTATTTTTTTGTTATACTATAGCTTAGGAGTAAAAGTTAACCCTCTCTCCACTGTAGTAGTATTGCTTTAAACTCCTGTATGAGTCAGAACAAAGCTGTTAAACTCCAGATTGCCGTGAGTTAGAAGGGAGTAAACTCTATTTGCTGAAGTATGTGTTGTTTTTTTTTTCCTTGACTGCTGGCTTTATAGTACACTAAATCCTTGGTAAGCATGAATACTCCCGTTTCAAGAAGTCAAGAGCATTTAAATACTCAATGTATAAGCAATCAGGCTTGGAAATTTTCAGGACTGACTATCTCTGGGCATTCTTAACACTTTCTAACTTTAAGAGGGCTGCAAATCCTCAGACTGGCAGGACAAAGTACTATGTGATGTACCAAGTGATTTGCTGAGAGACTTTTTCTTTTCAGGCCTTCACCAGAACAGCTTCCATCAAAAGTTATTGTAAAACAGGTCAGTTTAGTTGGGGATGCAGAGGAAGCAGGTTACATCTCTCTTGTCTTCTTGCATGACCCTACAGAAGTTGCTTACCTCTTCTCCTAAGCAAAGAGTAGAGACACAGACTTTCTTTACCTCAGCATATATCTGAGACATGGGCATGCAGGAATTAATGTAAGATATTTTACTGAAATTATGGGGATCGCCATTGAAGACAACTGGAAAAGAGCATTTGGTCTTTTCTAAAGAGCATACAAAGAGTTGTGACTGAGTAGCAGACAGACAAGCAAAGCAACTTACTATGTGCTCAGCAGGTTCTTTTAGGAAACACAGATCTGTGTATCCTGTGCAATGAAGAGTCCTCATGCTTAGCACTAGGACAAACTCTGGTGTGATACTCATAATTGCCAAATCTTTGCTGAACCCGTGTTTCCCATGTATGTGGTAGAACCTGTCTTTCCTCTTCCAGAAGCAAAAACCAGGCTGTGTTAAACTGTAAATTTTATTTTCCTGGTGACACTGTGTTGTTTTAAGTATTCAGGGTCTTAAAATTGGCAGACTTATCATTTAGTTAGGGTGGGGTCTAAAAGTAATGACGTATTTTTCCACATCTTGCAATTAAGTATGTTAAACAATAGTAGTTACTTAGTTATTTAGTTGTGCATCATTTAGAGAATATCTAAGTAGTACATCAAACAGGCAAGCCAAAACAAGGCTGGTAGTGAGTGTCCATGTTACAGGGACATAGGCTGAGGCTCCAATGCAGAGGAAGAGGGTAGAAAACCAGACAAACTTGATAGAATCAACTGATTTAGATTTAATGCCAATAAAAGGTATTCCTACAGAAATCCCATGATCCCTATCAATAGATAATTTTGCAATGGAAATAACCAGCTAACAGCAGTAAAAACCAGCCCATTAATAAATTAACTTTTCCAGCTAGCACCATTGAATAATCAAGTAGTGTTAAAAGTTTAATTCAGTCAGACAGTTCACTAAAAATAAAATAAAATAAATTGCTTAGTAAAGCACATGATTACTTTTCCTCTTCACCAGCTTCCCAGGAACAGTGCCTCTCTACCTTTTCCAGAGATCCCTCAAGACCCAGAGGGTCTTGTATAGGCCAGAGGGAAAAACAGAAGGAACTAACTACATCTTTCCATAGAGCTGGTCATGCAAACATGTCAAGTTTGCACTGCTGTGTGAGCAGGTGTGTATTAAGCAAACAGAGATATTTTATCAGGGAGAACTTTCCCAAAGTGTTTTTGCCTGGAGGAGAGGGAATTGTTCCCATAGTTCCCGGTGTTATGTAGTAATGGTATTGGTTGCTGAAATACACTGTGACCTGGTTTCCAAGAAAAAGTGTAAACATTGGTTATTCCTCAGGTGCCTTTGAGTGATGAGTGAGTTGGAGAAAGCACCTGTTCTGCTGCTTTGATTTTTATTGTTGTTGTTAATGCTACCTACATGAAAGCACTTACCCTCCGTTCTTCCATTCTCCTCCTTCATAATTTCCCAACCTCTGTTCTGATGCTCCTGCTCTTCTCAATATCCATTCCCTTTGTATTTTTTTAACCTAGGTGACAGCAAGGAGCTTGGTTCATGCTGTTCTTAGGCAGAAGGGCTTCTGCATGCAAGAGAGAATCACATGGTGGGGTAAGAGCACTCCTGCTCCCCTGCATCCACTCTCCCGGTTCCCTCTCCTTCCACAGACTTGCATTCATACTTGACCTTTTCACTTAACTCTTACTCCATGGTGAGCACGGAAGTAGTTTGCCTCACGACAACATTCATAGAGAGTACTGTGCATTTCAGAACCACTGAGGAGAGAGCACTGACTACTCACAGCTTGAACTTTTCAAGAATCCCTATTCCCACTGATAGTGGCATCTCTAGAGAGTCACAGATGTCTTTGATGGGTAATGATAAAGTAGAAAAGAAGTAGTATAAATTCAGTAGGTCTACACATTAGGAGAGATCATGTCTCAAACAAAGTAGTTCACAAGCTGTTAATAAATCAGTGTGCTCTGAATATAGACAAACTAGGAACACCTCTGTACTGTGCAGACCACAAGTGAGACTTGCCATGCAGAGCAAGAGCAATGTGAGTTGGTAGTTTGTTCCTGCTCAGGGTGAAGGGAGCTGTAGACTCCTCTTGTGCAAGAATGACATTGGCATCACTAAGTTGCATAGACTGGGAGTTGCTGTTGCTCTGGGTAAGCTGAGTTGATGAAAACAGCAAAAATAGTAGTGTGAGGAGCTGCAGTAAAGCCTTGGTCTCTCTCAGGAACCAGGGCTCTTCATATGTAAATCATTAGGGTCTTAGTAAAGTAGAAGCATGCCTTCAGAGAGGCAGTGTGAGCCCAAAGCCTGCCAGTTTTGCTGTGCTGAAGAAGGGAACCTGTCCATTCCTCTGAGTTGCTCAAGTGCCTCCTTAAACCTATACAGATGGGTGGCCTCAAAGAGGGCTGAAGCCGCTGCAGCGCTGGTGCATATGAGCCATTGAAGGTTAGAATCAAGCAGGAACTTGATTTTCTGGGCTTACTCAGACTTCTGCTGGCCAGATCAGCTTTCATGCTGGCTTTTCTCCGTTGCTTCTGAGTGCCACTCTGGGATGGAGGAGATGCTGGGGTGTTCCTGGCAGAGGATCGGGATGGGTGCAATGCTGCTATCCCCAGAATACTTCATGTTGGAAGTACCACAAAGCTGTGCCATCACAAGCAGAGCTGGCAGAGCTTGCAGTCATGGTGCAGAAGCTGGGCTCTTTTCCTCTCTCCTGGTTGCTGGGGCCAAGACTTTCCCAGGAATGCTTCATCCAGTCCATCTCACAGACAAATTGATGATCCTTTGCAGCTCCTTGTATCTTTCCACCAACTGCAAAGGGACTTCAGATAGTTAGTCTGGGTGAGGTGTGTCTTATGTGTGTGGTAGAATGACCAGGATACAGAACACGTTCTCCGCTGGTTTCTTCCAAGGCAAAATCTAGAAGTGGTCTGGGTAGTTTAACCACATTGGGTTCTGCTCCCTGACATAAAATATATCTAGATGTGGTGGGACAACGACAAGCAGTCTACTGGAAATGTCCCTGCCCATGGTAGGAAAGTTGGACTAGATGACCACTAAAGGTCCCTTCCAACCCAAGTAATTCTGTATTTCTGTGATTCTATGAAATAATGTATGATGGTTATACATATATACTTATACATAATAAAAGTGGTTATATGGTTTCTCAGTAGGAGTGCTGCTTTAAACTTGATTTTACTCTGAAGGAATTTTTTTTTTAAATGCTATTCCAGATAAATTAATTTATGTGCACACAAGAGGCTGTTCAGAGCAGAAATTTGGACCACCACAACTCATAATGTGCAATTTCAGGCAGTTAATATCTGACTGTTCTGTTCTTCATCCACTGAACAGCATCAGCAACTCCTATTTTAATTATAAGGGGCTTTGGGCTTACAGGGAGGTGGACACGGCTTCTCTCCATTCCTTTTTGTGTATTTGTGGTCTACTTCCCCCCAGGGAACATATCCTGGACTGGTATGAGGTATCCTATGTTGTCCAGATAGGTAGTTCACCAGCTGACCTGCAACAATTTCTTTGTCCACATAGCACTGAGAAGATGCAACAGTTTATAAGGTTCACTTTTCAACAGTTTAGTAAATACAGTGAAACTTCAGATGGGCACACTCAAAAACAATTTAAATCTAGTTTACAGTGATTGGTATTGTTTCCACAGCATCTTAGATATTCAATGTTATGGAACTATTAGTAATACAAATTAAACAACATAGGAGTCATAAACTTCAATATTGCAATAACCTTAATACCTCTGTGATAGTGCACAGTGGCCTTAGCCAGTGTGTTTAGATCACAATCCAACAAAAATTACTGAGTATGCAGGTGAAACTGCAGAACAGTTTTTTTGGCAGGCAGATCATCATTCCCTCTTGGGGTCTGCCTTGGAGGCCAGGATTGCCACTTCTACAAATTTTTACAGAAAAGAACATTCTTTTTAATTGTGAAAAAATGCAAATGAAGAAGAAAACATTGCTCTAATCCACCTTAATTTTGACAAAAACCCCCTAACCTGTAGAACAAACCAAAGTATAGATTGTTGCCATCTCTAATACTTTGTTCTCATTCAAAACTGAATTTCTTTTAGGACTTAGTTCAGTTTAAACAAAAAATCCCGAAATAAGAAGTGTTTCTATAGAGTTTGAAAGAAATACATTGACTTGAGGCAATGCACATGTTTTTTGGGAGTGCCAGTGAAATGCAATCAGTTTTTCATGTGGCTTGTAGAACAGGATGTTCAGGGTTTTGTAACTAGACTGCATGTGAGTTAGCAGCACACCTGACCTTTGCTTAACCCTTTTAAACTTCAGTATTGCAGAAGGCACACTAGAGCCTTGCTCTCAATCAGAAGAGTTGCAATTAACACCTGCTGTTCATGACTGGAAGCTTTTAGCTGGGCCACTTCCCAGCCACCATTCTGTGCTCCTACCTGAAGCCTGAGCAGGATTTCCTCCTCTTCCCAAAAACTTCACCCATTTTCATTTTGCAATTGAATCCTGAGCAGTGTGCATGGCTTTATGAATTAAGTAACCTTTGACACAGTGATCTTTGCAATTGAGGGCATGATCTTTGAGAGGCTAAGAGCTGTAGTCAGTGCTTGAGGGATGGATGCTTTGCTTTCATTCATCTTCTCTCAGTGTTAGCAGCACTTGTGAAGGGGGAGACACTTCCCAGATTTTTGAATTTTTTTTTGTATGTCTTGCATTACAGTGCTCATGACAAGGGAAATGCAGATTTTTTGATGTAACAAATTGATAATGGGTCTGTTAATCAGACTGATACAAATGCATGTGTTTGTTGGCCAGCTTGAAGAGGGTAAAATCTGAGAAGTTTAGCAATAGTGTGGTGCAGAAGCAGGAGAGGAGGATTTCCCTGGGAGTCAGAGTTCATGAAAGGGCTGTATAACCTGGTGAGAATCTGGTCAGAAGTCTTATGCCAGATGAAGACCTGGGGCTCCTGCCCTCCTCGAGTCCTGAGCCATGCAAATATATCTCAGGAGTCTTCTTGCATATAGAAAAGACAAGACAATGCCAAGCTTATAATATAAAATCATAATATAAAATCTTTGTGCAAAAGATGGAACTTTGGTGCTCTGTATGGCATCACCTGAGGAAAAAATTTGCATGGGCAGGATAACTGGAGTTAACATCTGGTCAGTGCTACCCAAGATAGGTGCTTTGGGTAGGTATAAGTTCCTGTTTTCATCTGCCACATTCATCCATTTCCTGCTCCTCTGGAGAGAACGTCTATGTTTCATTAGGGCTCTGAGAGCTGCATGTGGTAAGAAATAAATATTTTGCACTTGAGTTAAAACCTGCTGAGATTTGCAGTGGCACTTCTGTCCCACGGGATTTAATTCCCTGGTCATACACTGTTCCTCAGGAAATCCCAGTCTTTTGCAGAAATTAACTTTATCCTGGTGAGAGTCAAATGATTTAGAAGGGCAACAAAGCTGTTGAAGGGTCTAGAAAGTCCCTTGAGGAGTGGCTGAGGGAGCTGGAGTATTTAGCCTGGAAAAGAGAAGGCTCGGGGGAGATCTTATCACTCTCTCCAACTACTTGAAAGGAGGCTGTGCCATGGTGGGAGTTGGCCTCTTCTCCCACACAACTAGTGACAGGGTAAGAGGAAATGACCTCAAGCTGTGCCAGGGAAAATTCAGGTTGGATATCAGGAAGAATTTCTTCAAGGCAAGAGGGATGACCCTGGTAACTACAGGCCTGTTGGTCTCACTTCAGCGCCTGATTGAATTATGGAGAAGATTATGCTGTGAGTTATTAAAAAATACCTGAAAGACAATGCAGTCATCAGTCACAGCCAGCACGCGTTCATGAGGGGAAGGTCCTCCTTGACAAACTTAATTCCCTTTTTTGATGAGGTAACCCACCTGATCAAGGGAAGCCAATTGATGTAATCTTTCTGGATTTCAGTAAAGCTTTTGATACTGTCTCTCACAGTATACTTTTGGACAAAATGTCCAGCACACAGCTGGATAAACACGTGAGCAACTGGCTGATGGTACAAAGGGCACAAAGGGTTACAGTGAGTGGGGTAACATCAGGCTTGTGACCTGTCACTAGTGGGGTTCCACAGAGCTCCATCTTAGGGCCAGTGCTCTTCAACATCTTCATAAATGACTTGGATACAGGACTGGAAAGGATACAGGTAAACTTGGTCACTAAATTGGGAGGGGCTGTTGAAGGCCAGGAGGCCCTGCAGAGAGACCTCAACAAATTAGAGGACTGGGCAATCACCAACCATATGAAATTGAAAAAGGGAAAGTGCCAGATTCTGCACCTGGGATGGGGCAACCCTGGATGTACAGACAGACTGGGATACAAAAGTCTGGGAGAGCAGCCCCATGCAAAGGAACCTGGGAGTCCTGGTTGATGGCAAGTTGAATCTGAGTCAGCAGTGCCCTGGCAGCCAGGAGGGCCAACCGTGTCCTGGGGGGCATCAGGCAAAGCATCGCCAGCCAGTCAAGGGAGGGGATTGTCCCGCTCTGCTCTGCACTGGGGTGGCCTCACCTTGAACATTGTGTGCAGTTTTGGGCACCACAATATAAGAAAGATATTGAGCTCTTAGAGAATGTCCAAAGGAGGACAACGAAGATGGTGAAGGGCCTTGAGGGGAAGCTGTATAAGGAGCAGCTGAGGTCACTTGGGGTGTTCAGCCTGGAGGAGACTGAGGGGAGACCTCATTGCGGCCTACAGGTTTCTTTGGAGGGGAAGAGGAGGGGCAGGCACTGATCTCTTCTCTGTGGTGACCAGTGACAGGACCCAGGGAGGGAATGGCATGAAACTGTGTCAGGGGGAAGGGTTAGGTTAAATATAAGGAAAAGATTTTTCACCCAGTGGGTGGTTGGGCCCTGGAACAGGCTCCCCAGGGAAGTGGTCACAGCACCAACCCTCTCTGAGTTCAAGAAGCTTTTGGACAACACTCCGAGGGGCGTGGTGTGATTTTTGGGGTGTCCTCTGCAGGACCAGGAGCTGGACTTCGATGATCCTTGTGAGTACCTTCCAACTCAGGACATTCTAAGATTCTATGGCTTTGTTTGGTTTAGTAGCAACAGAATGTTTGGCACTGGGTTGAGGCAGGCCATAGATAAAGAGGCTTTGGAGCAGTGGAGGCTGTGTTGGTTTTTTCCCCTCCTTTTTCTTTCTCCAGACTCACCTTTTTGAAGGAGAGAATAAGAGAAGATTTGCTCCTTGGGTTAGGCAGTCGCTGTCCAGCCAGGACTGGTAGGTGTTGTCCTTCGTAGCCAGGGAGATCACTCAGCGGACGCACAGGGTGGGGTTCACAAAAAGGTCACACCACACAGGTCTTCTCCCTCCAAAGAAAAAAATATGGGCAGGTTAGCTGTGTTCCCCTCTACAGGGCTTTTGTCATATGGCTGAAAACCTACCTTTGGTTAGGAGCAGCTTTTGAGAGTGACTTTTCTCCAGGAACACGGATAAAGGAAGGAAGTAGGTAAAGGAGAGATCCAGATTAGACATTGGACTGGGATAAGTTTGGAGAAGATGTGAAGGAAAGCACGTACTGGCTAAAGGGGAAGGTGGGATTGTTAGCTTCATGGGGATATGAACACCTCACTTCACTGTGAGGATGCTGAGGCACTGGAACAGGTTGCCTGGAGAAGTTGTGGATTCCCCATTCCTGGAAGAGTTCAAGGTCTAGTGGAAGGTTGGCAATCCCCCTGCCAGTGGCCGGGGGGGTTGGAATGAGGTGATATTTAAGATCCCTTCCAACTCAAACCATTCTATGATTCTATGAGATAGATCTGGTTTTTTTCTTTCTTACCTGGAGACTGTTTGTAAAACCTACAGAGAGCTGCTGAGCTTTGGTTTCTACAAAATAGGTAAATGTTGGCTTACCCTGGTCTGCACCTGGCACTTCTAGGTGAAACAAGGAGATGACATTTCCTCCTCCTTTCCCTTGCCCCAGAAGAGAAATATCAAGGACAAAGATACACAGGGAAAGCTAAGGTCAGGGAGAACAGACTAATGAAGCAGCTCTGCCTTGACAGGCTGCTATTTAAATGAACTTACAGCTTGCAAGACCTGACATTTATGCAAATGCTAAAGATGCCCAAGTTAGTCTTGCAGTATGTTTGCATGCACACCTCAGTACTTGGTTTTACGTGCATATGTGGGATCTTCAGGCATCTGAGCCACTTCTGCTGGCCTTACCTTTTATTGACTCTGAAGCATTCTGGAACAGCTTTTATTCAAAAGAGAGTACTGGAAGATGTTCAATGTAAAGACGAAGTAGAGCTTAGTTTAAAGCTGGATTGTATATAATTCTGGTCTGATGTTAATTCAGGGATAGCAACAATGTTGCTTGCTCAGTATTCAGCACTCAACCATTAAAGCAAACCTGTATCAAAAGAGGATCTCTGTATTTAGCTTTTATTATGGTTATTATGATTAACTAATACCTTAGTTAACTTGCTACACAGGAGTGTTATTAAATGACCTGCTGTATGAAAAGGGCCATGTGTTTTTGCAGTCAGATCAAAGGTTGTGTCACATGGCAGAGAGCAGGATAAGTGTGGTACTGTTCACTGCTACCTCTTCTATTTTCTAAAGGTTGTATTCATTATATGTTCATACCAGTGGATGAAAATATTGTGTATTCATCCACCTCTTTCTTAAGGGCAAGTTAGCACTATTTTCCAGGAGAAACCTGAACCAAGGAAGGACTTTGGACTTGCCAGATCCTGTTGGGTGAGGACAGGAAAGAAATTCATATCTCCTTGGACATTTTTATGAGCTGGCTCCAGTGTTAGAGAGAATGAGAATGACCTGCTTGAATTCTGAAGCTTTCAGTTCCATGCTTTATTTTTTTAAAATGCTAATATCTACCATTAAGCACACATTCTTTGCAAATTCAAAAGAGATCCCAGTGCTGCTCCTGTTGAACCCCTTATAGTTACTCAGAAAAAGAAACAATCCTTCCTACTCACGTATAGGACAGTGATGTTCATGCCAATTCAGGGATTGCTGTACTTCAGTTTGTTACTCATTAGAAATTTAAAAAAGGTTTGGAAAGGAAACAGTAGGAGCCTTGTTCCAACACTCTTATTCAGCTGGAAATCATCTTAAATCCAAGTTGTTTTTTAAGTTTATTGTCTTCAATCAGCTAATTCAGGGGAATGAAATTTTAAAATGATGATTAAGAAGAAACTGTGGATTACCAGTGCCCTATCCTGATAAGGTGGTGTTTATGGTGTAGGCTGACTCATGTGTGCATGTCTTTCTTAGAAGTTGGAATTGTCTCTGATGATTTCTTTCTGATTTAAAATAACTCCATGTCTCTCTTTTCTTGCAGAATGAAGAGACGAAAGTGGCCCTACACATGCCCCTCACAAAGGAACATCCTGATCCTTTGTGTTACTGGGTGGTTGATTGCACTGTTGAAGATCCTCCATGTTGAAAGACACTTTTTTCCTTCTAAGGGCATTTACTTGGTTGAGCACTTCTTAAGCACTTCTTCTTATGTTAGAAACAGGTATTCATATCCTAGAAATGTGTTCCACTATGAAATTAATTGTTCATCTATATATGAACAAGATCCTCATGAAATTGGCAAGAGTTTAGAGATAAGAAGAAAAGAAATAGTTGACTTAGCTGATGAAGATGTTGCAGCAATGACAAGTGATTGCCATGTGTATCGTTCTCTTAGGAAATACCACCTAAAACCTGTTTCTCCAGAGGAGGAGAGTTTTCCAATTGCCTATTCTTTGGTTGTTCACAAAGATGCTGTAATGGTAGAAAGGCTCATACATTCATTGTACAGTCATCAAAATATTTACTGCATCCATTATGATGAAAAAGCAGCAAGAAGTTTCAAATCTGCTTTGAAAAATCTGGCTAAATGTTTCCCAAATATTTTCATTGCGTCAAAGTTGGAGACAGTGGACTATGCACATATTTCACGTCTGCAAGCAGATTTCAATTGTTTGTCTGATTTGATGGGCTCTCCAGTCCCTTGGAAGTATGTTATCAATTTGTGTGGTCAAGATTTCCCTTTGAGGTCAAATTTCGAGTTGGTCGCTGAACTGAAGAAACTTGGTGGAGGAAACATGCTGGAAACTACAAAGCCAAGCAGTAGCAAAAGAGAACGATTTACTTATCACTATGAACTTATGAAAGTGCCTTATGAATACATGCAGATGCCTGTAAAAACCAACATTTCCAAGAATCCGCCGCCTCACAATATTGAAGTATTTGTAGGCAGTGCCTATTTTGTTTTAAGTCGAGAATTTATTCAATATACACTTGAAAGCTCACTCGCAAAAGATTTTTTTGAGTGGTCAAGGGACACATACTCTCCAGATGAACATTTCTGGGCCACTCTTGTACGTGTTCCTGGGGTCCCTGGGGAAGTTCCAAGGTCATCTCAGGACATAACAGACTTACAAAGCAAAACTCGTCTGGTGAAATGGAATTATCTTGAAGATTATTTGTATCCTCCATGCACTGGCACCCACCTTCGCAGTGTTTGCATCTACGGGGCTGGAGAATTAAGATGGCTCCTGAATTATGGGCACTGGTTCGCCAACAAGATTGACTCCAAAGTAGACCCTGTTCTGGTAAAATGCTTGGCTGAAAAAGTGGCAGAACAACAGAAGGAGTGGGTACATTTGTCCTCTGACAAACGCTTTCTGCACTTAAGTTCTACGAATGCCTTGCTATAGCAGCACTGTGCTCTCTGCTGTCCTTGCCGTGTCCTGCTGTAGCACAGCACCTACAGTTCCTCCGCCTTGTCTGCTGCAGGATGTCAGTGAGCAAAACATCCATTCTGTATAAAGTTCAAGCCCCTGGAGAGCCAGGTGCCTGGCTGTTTATTTATGAGAAGTTATGACTCTCTGATTAATTGTTTTGTAACTTGCCACAATAAACCTGTAATTGTTCTTCAGGGTGATTCTGAGAGGTGAAATTTTCTTTTGGAGGCTGTGGCATTGTTTGTCCCAAAGGAGTATTTCAGAAATGTGTTTTACTTCAAGTGTGTTTGTGTCTTTCATAAGAAACTCCAGCACGTCTGTCTGCCTGTCCCCTTTTCCTTCACTTTTACTTTTCCTAAAGGAATGAAACAAAGACCTCTGTGTCTGCTGCCTCAGGAAAACTGCAAGTGCCCATCTCACAGACAAAACCAAGAGATCAGCATGACACCAAATGAGCCATGTGACCTCACCTGAAGTTTCAAACTTCTCATCTGTGGGAGCTGCACAGATCTTTGCAATGTGAACGTGACTGGATGATATAAGGGAAAGAAGATCCCTGTGTGCTGCATTGTCTGTAGCATTGTTCTCTTCTCCCAACTCACCTGTGCGTTGCTTTTCCTTTTGTGAAGCATGTGCTCAGCATTGCTGTGCAATGCTATGGAATCTGTGACAGTTGGTTGAAACAGAATTGTGCGATGTTATTCTTCAAAGTTACAAGTGTGTTCTAAGGGCAGTCTCTGCAGCCCCTTAGAGTAGAATCCACGCCAAAAGAGATCAATCTTCATTTCTATCTCTGCCCATAGAAATATCCTTCTGTGAAATCCCAATCTATACATAGTGGATAACAAGTGCTATTTCTAGTCAGTGTTGAGCAGTGTGGTGCTATGTTGAAGTGCAGAACGTGCAAAGTTGAGCAGTAACCATAAGAATAGCCATATTGCAGAAATTATGACCCCGTGTAGAAGTGTCTTTCTGTGCAAGTCCATGGCTTTGTGCCACCACGATCCCAGGCTGACAGGAGCCTGAATGAGGCCTAGTTTAGCTGTAGAGCAAGTATTTTCCAACAGCCCCTGCTTACCGTGGCCCTCCCAGATCTTCAGATAGTGAAGTGTCTCTGGAGCCTCCTCGCAGATGTGCTTCTCATGCTACAGCATGCAGGAAGTGTTTGCTAGTGTAGGGGTCTCTGCAGAAACCCTTGCAACTTAGAAATGCCACTTGGCATTTTGGGGATTTCCCTGGAATACTGCTCTGCCAGAAGTTCAGTTTTGGTGGTTCCAGTGGACCCTGGGGTCTAGCTTTCTCCATGCCACTGTCTTCTTTCTAGCCATCTGTCTTTTATTATGGGGCCTCTTCCCATGAGTGACTTCAGGACATCTGGCCTTACTGTTCTACAAATTGCTGCAGTAATGATCATGTCTCATATCCGTGCTCCTTATTTGATCTGAAAGAACCAAGTCACTTTTTGCTCTCACCTTCTGTTTATAAATTTAGTCACTGCCAAGTCATCTGTGGCTTAAGGCTGGTTTGAGAGTCAGGAGTCTCAGGCCTTTTCCCACATTTGTGACACTGATTTTCAATAAGACCTCAGACAAACCACGTGAGTTTTCTGTTTCAGCTGTTCCAGCTGTAAAATGGGAACCACAATCTTCTATTATTTTACTAAGCACTTTGGAACCTGTGGGTCTTGTGAGTTGGTTGCACAATACTAATTGTATATCAAACTATTTATGGAATCTGTGGGTACAGGTCACATATTTCTTTAATATATTGTTTCTGAAATAAATGGGGATTACTTTTAAAGTCTGTGTTGCTTACTTAAGTGACTTGCCATGTCTACCTAGGGCTGTCCTGGCTTGATGTAATTTGTAGACACTTTGTAGAAAATGAAATATTGATAGTATTTACAGATTCATACATTAGTACTTGTATATAAATACAGTCCCCATGTGGTAAAAAGGTTAATAAAAGAGAATGTTAGGGCCAAGCTACAGCTTTCTGTGCCCATAAACCCATGGTTAATGATATATTTAAAATTTTGTATTTAGTTAAACTGGCTTTATGTATGTATGTACACACACACCCATTCGTGTTTAATTGGAGTTGTTTGACCTGCAATAAATTTATAAATATAATTCACCAGCACAATAAACTTTACTGAAGTATATAATTTTAATCAAGATGGAACTTTGTGCTACTTTAGTTGAACTGGGTTTAATGATACCTGTCATTTAACTAGTTTGGAATAAGGCAGCTCATCCTTCTGAGGTCGTAGGGAAGAGGATGCGGATGTGGCACAATGTGAGGCAGCATCATGCATTACAGCAATATGTTTGCTAGATGTGAAAGTAGAAGTTGTACAGACACTGCTGCAACTTTATGAAGTTCTGATTTTCTAATGAATTCTAGATAGAATCATAGAATCGATTGGGTTGGAAAAGACCTCCGAGATCATCGAGTCCAACCCTTGGTCCAAATCCAGTCCATTTACTAGATCATGGCACTCAGTGCCACGTCCAATCTGCGTTTAAAAATCTCCAGGGATGATGAATCCACCACCTCTCTGGGCAGCCCATTCCAATGCCTGATTACTCTCTCTGTAAAGAATTTTCTCCTGATATCCAACTTAAATTTCCCCTGGCGGAGCTTAAGCCCGTGCCCCCTTGTCCTATTGCTGAGTGCCTGAGAGAAGAGACCAACCCCCACCTGGCTAGAACTTCCCTTCAGGTAGTTATAGACGGTGATGAGGTCACCTCTGAGCCTCCTCTTCTCCAGGCTAAACAACCCCAGCTCCCTCAGCCTCTCCCCATAGGACTTATGCTCCAGTCCCTTCACCAGCCTTGTTGCTCTTCTCTGGACCCGCTCCAGCACCTCAATATCCTTCCTGAACTGAGGGGCCCAGAACTGAACACAATACTCAAGGTGTGGCCTCACCAACGCAGAGTACAGGGGAAGGATCACTTCCCTGGTCCTGCTGGCCACGCTATTTTTGATACAGGACAAGATCCCATTGGCCTTCTTGGCCACCTGGGCACACTGTTGGCTCATGTTGAGCTTCCTGTCAATTAGTACCCACAGGTCCCTTTATGCCTGGCTTCTCTCCAGCCACTCTGTGCCCAGCCTGTAGCGCTGCTTGGGGTTGTTGTGGCCAAAGTGCAGGACCCGGCACTTGGCTTTATTGAACTTCATCCCATTGGAATCAGCCCATCTCTCAAGTCTATCCAAGTCTATCTAGATATTTCTGCTTTTTTTGAAAGTAACTTCAAAGGCTATTCAAGGTTGTAGAAAGGCAGTTCACAAAAATCACAGGGCTGATCAGGCCCTGAAAATCATCTAGCCCAGCCTCCTACTCACAATAGGATCAACACTTACTTTTAGCTGAGTTTCTTGGGCTTTCCAGGGATTCTTGCAGATGACTCTTCCTCTAAGGAAGGAGGAACGTTTTCCATTGTTTCCAAAAGAAGAAGAAAAACAGTCAAAATGTAAGTTTCTTAACTTTGGAATAATTTTATCTCTGTTTTTAACTTTACATTCAGCAGTATTGCCATTATTTACTTTTGGCTTCATCATAGTTGCTCTTTACACAGGTAGGTCTGTCTTTGCTGTATATGTGCCTAGGACATGATCCACAATCTTTCTGCAAGGAAAGAACCTGAACCTAGTTTATGGTAAAGCAAATATGAAGTTTTATTTGGGCCAAAACTTAGATTAGAGGCAGTTCTCACAGGGGTGCTCTCATAGGAGTTGTTAATTTTTATTTTGATTTAGTTTGGGTTTTGGGTTTGGTTTTTTTTTTGTTTGTTGGTTTGGTTTTTTGCCTTAGTAAAGTTTAGATATCCTTTTCCTCTTCCCCTTCCTCACTTCTGAGAGATTCCTCTTGTAAGCTATTTCCCAGATTTGAAGTGCACATACATTCACACATATTAGATAGTTTCCTGTGTACTTTTTCTGCTGAAAAAGGCCCATGCTGGCTTTCTTCCACCCACCCTGCCTTGTGCTGGTCACATGGAGAATCTGGACTATCAGTTGACCTTGTTTTCCTGTTCAAGAAGGATGCACAAGCACAGCAATAATGCTGGTCCTGGCTATCAGCACTAGTCCAGCCCACCATTTTGTTAGTGGATGAAAAAGCAAAAATGCTAAATGTGTTCTAACACGGACAAGTTAAGTAAGGAAGAAAAGGAAATAATAAGCTTTAATGAAAGAGATGCAGAACCAACATTAGTACAACTTGTCTTGCTAATGAATTTATTAGGCTAGACATGGAGTCAGGACAATAGTATATACAAACATAAATGCCTCACAATATACTTTCTTCAATGTTGGAATAAAAGAATGTGAAAGGAAAGACTAGAAATTAGACATCTAATCTGCAATTGTAATTAAAACAGACTTGGACTGTTGAGTATTTTTATGACTGCAAAGTCATTACTGTGGCACTTAAATCAGAATGTATAAACATGAGAAAACTAGGACTTGGGCAGCAGATATGCAGTATATGTGGGACATTAGTGTGTGTTTACAGTGTGACCTTGAGTTTTATTTCAGGTATAATATCTGTTTCTGCTTGGTGTTTTTACAGAAATTGGATTGGTCTTGGTGATAATTTCCACTCACATAGATATGATACTTCAGAACAATATGATCTGTTACTACAGTGCAGTAAATCTGTACTGGAAGACCCCAGTGCTGTTTGGTATTTCAAGCTGATAGTTAAACCCTCTATCCTGGGCCTGTTTCTTCAGAGCTACAAAACTCGTTAGTTTTTTATGGCTAAAGTATACTGATCTTTGTAGCACTAATCTTCCTTAGAGGACGGAGAAAGCAATAGACATGAAACTTTGGAGGAGGTGTTTTTTCAAGTGAGACAGTACGTTGGTCTTGCGTGGCCAAGTAGGAGAGGAGGTGCTCCTGGTGCCAGATCAGAGATTCCCCTGCAGCCCGTGGTGCAGGCTGTGGTGAAGGCAGCTGTGCCACTGCAGCCCACGGAGGTTCATGGTGGAGCAGAGATCCACCTGCAGCCTGTGGAGAACCCCAAGCTGGAGCAGGTGAATACCCAAAGAAGGCTGTGACCCCATGGGAAGCCCATGCTGAAGCAGGCTCCTGGCAGGACCTGTGGCCCTGTGGAGAGAGAAGATCACTCTGGCGCTGGTTTGCTGGCAGGACTTGTGATCCTGTGGGCGACCCACACTGGAGCAGTCTGTTCCTGAAGGACTGCCCTGTGGGAGGGACCCACACTACAGCAGTTAATGAAGAACTGCAGCACATGGGAAGGACCCACACTGAAGAAGTTCATGGAGAACTGTCTCCCATTGGAGGGACTCCACGCTGGAGCATGGGAGAAGTGTGAGGAATCCTCCCCATGAGGAGGAAGGAATGGCAGAGACAGCGTGTGAGGTACTGATCCCACCCCCCTACACTGCTGAGGGGGAGGAGGTAGAGAAAATTAGGAGTGAGGTTGAGCCCAGGTAGAAGGGAGGAGTGGGAGAAGGTGATTTCTTTCTTAAAGATTTTTTTCCCCCACTCTAGATTAGTAAAAACTAATTTTTTCCACGAGTGATCTCTTCCTGTCCTTACCTTGACTCAGAAGCCTTTTGTTTTATTTTCTCTCCCCTGTTCAGCTGAGGAGGAGAGTGACAGAGCAGCTTTGGTGGGCACCTGGTGTCCAGCCAGGGTCAAACCACCACAGACAGGAAGGAGCCAGATCATATATTGTTAAGAGGAACAAGGAAAATATGTTTTCTTGCTGCTGAGCTTCCACTTATGTGTCTTAGCACAGATTTGCTTAAGTGGAAATGCTTGCATATAGCATGGTTGCTACTGCCATCTCTGATCAAGGTAAGCTAGACTTGAGTTAGTACATTTTGAAAACAAAGATGATTTAGGAGATAAGTGCCTGGAGCCTGTATTAGTGTCCCATCTTGCAAAAAAATAAGTGCTTAAAAATTTACTGAAATTTGTCTAGGGCATCACAAAAAGACTCAGGAGAATGTGCTGGTTGCATCTGAGAGAGCAGAAGAAGGAATGTCTGACTTTTTTTCTCATGGCAGGTCAATGGTTTTTAATGATGCTTTGTGCGTTCTTTGCAGAAACCAATTTAAGTATGTGCTACTTTGAAGACTAAGGACTGACTTCCACCTTATATTTGAAGTGTTTGCTTCCAACACATATGAGTTTATTTAAAAGACTCTTCCCTGAGCTACAATTAGAGTCTTCATTGTGATTTAAATTAAAGGTAACAACTTTCCTATTGCTGAGCCTCTTTTCTCTGCCATCTCAGAGTCTGGGCTCTGAAATGGAAAGGATGGCAAGTCTAGGCTTTACCTAGGGCAATGAGAAGATTAGAGACTATAAAGAGATGCTGCAGGTAGCATCATTACCACCATACTGGCTGTTATGCTACTATACATATATAGCTGTTATGCTATTAATATGTTACTATAGCATAACAGCTGGGAAATAAGAATAACTGCATCTTATACTGTAGAGCTTCAAATCACCATTTCTTCATAAATGTAATAGGAATTGGAAATCACAGCTGGAAATAACTACACACAAATATTTCAGTGATAAATTGCTAGGGGCCAGAGGAAGTAGGATGAAAACACAGGTGGAATGTCCATTTTAATCTGATGCATGTAAAAAATTAGCCATAAATGCATTGCAAGACCTGTCAGTCAGCAGAAAGTAGATGCCCTCCTGCTACAGAGGTTTGAAATAGCAGAATTGAAGGCATCCACTTATTTTCTCCAAGCAATGTTGTGGTTGGTTATTTTCCCTACAGTTGTTTCTTACCTTTTAGCGCAGCAGTCCCAGCTCCTTTATGGCTATGAGATACCCATACCAACTAAATTTTGTCACTTCTCATTTACTCTAAATTGCTTTGGAATCCAAAACGTGTTTTCTCTTCTGAAGCAGTTCTAAGGGCTCAGAGTGAAATTAGTGTGTGGCATGGCTGAATTTCTGTTTAATTGACTTTAGTGGTGCATGTGCACATGCTCAGCTACCCTGGGCCTCCACTGGTACAACACTTATGAGCTTGCATCACTGGGAGATGAACCGTATTTTACTCCACTGGTATTTCAAAAAAGTAGAAGAAAAGTTGGTTTGGAGAAGTAATTTCAAGTAATTGAAAAAACAGATGATGCTGTGGCTCGAATAGTGATAAGTGCAGCTGTTATTGCAGACAGTTGGAGTAACTTCTGTGACCTTTGTATTGCTAACAATGTTCTTAAAAATATTCTTCAAGCTTTTTCTCAATTGGGATGTGGATGCATACAATTGGTAAAGCTTCATCCCTCTTCTTTGTGGAACAGAGCAGTAACCTGTGAAGCCATGAGCAGGTTTAGGTGATTTCTTTCTTTTCTAAACCTCAGATTCCAGGATTCCTGTAAGATAGAGCAGAACCAGAAAAGCACCTGGCTGTTGGCATGCAAGTGATTGGACAAGACAGCCTCCTGAAAATGTAGCTGCCTCCAGAAACCACACTGGAGCAGGAATCAGTCCACTCAGCCAGCAGAGCAAGCATCGTCTCTGTTTCATTTCATTAGAGCACATCAGCATTACAATTTTCCAGACCAGCCAGCTAATTGTGTTATCTGTGTTGTTTTACTGGCTGAAGAATCATGTAATTCTCTCTTACGCCTTTCTTAAATTAAGATTTATTTAAAGTCTCTACATATATATTTTGGAACAGACACAATATGTCTTCTGGTACTGCATATCTTGTCCTCATTTGAAACCAAGGCAGCTAATCAGCTTGTGCAGTAATAAAACCATAAAGAGCTGAAGACATGAAAAACTGAGTAATCCTAAAACTGAGTAGCTGTAGCACTTTACTTCTCTGCTGTTATTGAGGGGATAGTTTTATATACAGTTTCAGAAATCTGAGGCATTTCATGAATCAGAATAGCAAGAAGTATAGATATTAAAGAAAAATTTACCTGGAGCACTTACCTGAAAGTTTTTGTTGCAGTCTATGCAAAGTGAGATGCTTCCATTTCAGTTGGACAGATCTGCACACCACAGAGCTGTTGCTGACATTGTGGCACTGTGGCACAGCTTCCCCAGTGCCACAGAAGCTGTGCTCTCCCAAGCTGAGGCATTGCTCACTGCAGCCATTATGTGAGGGGGCAGAAGAACAGGCCTCTGTCTCACCACTCTAGAAATAACCCTTTGGGCAGTGATCCTACCTAACAGTGTTTCAAGGCCATTGGAGTAGATAAATATGACAGACGATTAAGCTTCAATATTGCAGCTCTGGGAAAAAGGGAAGGTAAAGGCTGGGCTACAGTGGATTCCAACTAGAAAAACACTCAGGCATGTAAAGATGTTCCCTTCACATGACCAGATACAGGAAGTGGAGGTTTGGGTTGTGAGGAGGTTGTGAGGAGATGTGTTGCACTCTGCAAGCTGGTTTAACCTGCAGCAGGAACTCACTTGCTTAGCCCAAGAATATGTAGCCACAGTTCTCTCTGCTGTCATATTTCTACTATTTTTCTTTCCTTGCATTTTCTGACAGATTTTTTTTTTTTCAAATCTATTTAAAATTTCTTAACAATTGAACTTCTGAATTATACATAGTGTGCAAGTCCAGCTGAGGGGTGACATAATTTGGCAAGGTTTTCAGCTGCCTTAGAGCTGAGACTTTCTAGATTTGCCAGGTTAGCTGATGGTTGCATGAAGTGTGGGTATTGTTCGCAGAGTGTTTAAAATTAAATTGAAATGTTTCCTGTCAACCAAGTGACACTTCGCATAGTGTCTGAGAGAGATGGCTCTGAATATCCACTTTCCTGGTGGCTGGTTCCTTCTTCAACAGAGGCATGATGAGGTGGTGAGCCTTTGTGCTCACCACACAGGTGAGCACAGTCACTGCTGGACTATAAGGGGAAAAGACCTGCATTCTCTTTTGGGTGCTGTTAATTGACCTCACTGTCCAAGACTGGGCTAGCTGGCAAGACTGGTGATAAGATCGTGTTTGTCCACCCAGTCAAATCATAGGGATGTGGGAAGTGCCTGCGCAGACAGTTCAGTTAAGATTAGGCTGTTTTTCGTATGGAGTCAAAAAGTGATACCATCCTGGAGTGCTATCACTTAAAAGGCAGTGCACCCAGGAGCTTCTCCTGTCTTCAGGGTTGGGTTGGGGATGTGTTTGAAAACCGGAATGCCAAACCAGAATGAGTTGTGTAGCTGCTGGGTTCATCCCTGCATGATTACTTTGTTTCCCAATGAACAGGTCCAGAAGTCTTTTTGGCAGTGGATTGATTCTCCTTTCCTCTGAGTGTGGGGTAAACGCTCCTGCAATATCCTTCTATTTCTGTTTTCTCTTTAGTCTATTGTTGTGATCAACCATTTATCCATTCTTGTGGCATGAACAGAGAAGCAAATCCATAAGTATCTCCTCACTGAGGAATCTTGGAAGGCACAACTGGACCATTGCTCATTGCTGCAGTTGACCCTGCTGATGTGAACAAACCATGTGTTGAATGTTAAATGGAAACTGATTTATGGGTGAGTGACTTGACCAGATAAAAGTAAAATAACACCCAGAGGGAAGGAAAAGCAGCCAAAAAGAAATTGTGTCAGTGTTTCTGATAAATGGAGATACCTGCCTTTTTTTAACCCCAAGCAGAAAAGCAACTTGATTCATAAATGACAAAAATTAACAAATCAGCTTCCACAGTATTGCTTAATCTAGCAGACAGAAATGTAATAGAACTGTAGTGGCTGGAGCACAATGCCAGTTATTAGCAATAAAATTCAAATTATAACTCTTTTTCGGCAAAGGAATTTGCCTTTGGAGCAAATTGCCAAGGAGTATGTTTGATCTTTTGTCATTTGAAGATAGTCGTAGTTTAGTGGTAACTTTGGGGCTTGATGTGGGAATTACTCTGATTTTTCATGATCTGTACTATGCAGAAAGCAGGCTGCATTTGATTAAGGCTGCAGATAA
The DNA here is from genome assembly GCF_025592945.1 of Manacus candei. Classification (NCBI taxonomy): domain Eukaryota; kingdom Metazoa; phylum Chordata; class Aves; order Passeriformes; family Pipridae; genus Manacus; species Manacus candei. Next base: position 4,010,644 of record NW_026138072.1, on the reverse strand, counting down.
AATCACAGAATCATCTTAGAAAAGAATACAGCCAAATTCAAGTGGGAGTGGGAGTTGGAATTGTTAATATTGATTGTTACGAACACAAAGGGCCCTTCTGTTAATTAGCACAGTGATGATGGTCTGCTCTTAGAAGTGGCTAGCTTTAATTTTTCTGCTCTTGTTGAATCAGCAGAAACCATACTAGTAGGAAAATTTACACTTCCTTAGCAGTGTAGTTTATCAGTATGTAGTTTAATCTTAGGAAGGAATACAAACAGTGAAAGGAAACATTATCTGTACAGCGCATGCACATGCAGCTACATCAGTAACAAGTCATAAGCTTAATCAAAGATGTTAGACTGGTACATACACTGATATCTGGTCTGAAGTCCTGATATCCAGTGATCCAAACTGGTAACTGTGGCCCTGGGACTTTTAATACTGTCAGTCACAGCTAATGGTGCTCCTGGGTTGGATATGTAGGAAAAGTTGGCAGTTGCCACTTCTAATTGCTGTTCTTGATGCTTTTGAGCTTTTATGCTACAGCATTCTGTACCAATACAGCCACTCAGAGCATTGGTTTACAAGTTAAAGGAAAGTCCAGAGCTAGTGATGCAAACTCACTTTGAAAGCCAAGTTGAAATTTTTGGCAGGTCATAGGCTACCGCAAAGCAACAGCTATCTGAAGTTAATGAAGAGGTGCTGATTGTTGCTGCACAATCACACCTTGATTCTTCCTTGCTGTAAGGTAATCACTTTCTCTCCCAGAACAATTCCACTTCAAATTTTGAAGTGTTGCTTTTTGCTGTTCATTGTCTCCACAGGGATTTTCTTCCCACCACCAGCTTGCTCTAAAAATTATAAATGGGGTTTACTCAAAGGCTTTCTGAGAAGTGTGATCATTGACAGTCTCCAAGCAACTTTTACTACACCAGAATTTTTTTTTTTCATTTCCTGAGTTTTAAAATCCAGTTTTCCAGGCTCTGTGAGGGCCCCCTCTGAGAAAGATTACAGTTTAACTAAATATTAGGAGGAAAGAGAAATGGTTGAAGCATGAGGGAACCATGGAAGTAAAATAAAATTTCTGCCTGTAATTCTGGCTGTCATTTCAGGAGCATGCTTCTGTCCTCTCAGCACCAAGGGACTGATCCCTTCTTGCTGTGGCTGCAGTAAATCAACCCAATTTTTTACTAGTTTTCCAGTGTCAGAAGTGGCTTCCATGGTAAAACAGTTTTACATTTCTGCTGAAAAATATCTGGAATTTAATGACTCTGAATGGGTTTTGATGTGTTAGGGCAATCTAAGTGTTCACAAGTGGACAATGGTCCTGCAGCTGCATTGGACTAGTCAACTGGTTTGTTCCTATGGACAATCCACATTACCCTATATTTATGAAATGTTTATTTTGTAATCAAATTGGCTAAAAACCCCTCTATTTGTAAATACTGCTCTGGGGGCAGAGCTGCTCTACGAAGACATGTTTTTTTCCTGGGGTTGGTGGCGTAGCTGGAGGATCTGCTGCTGCAGGGTGTTGCAGGTGGGAGGCAGGGAGGAATATTCCGCCAGGTACAGCTGTGCCAGGTCGAAGCAGAGGGAGCTCCGTAGCCCACCGTTCCTGCTGGGTGGGGAGGGAGCTCTGTAAGGCCAGAAAAGAAGCCTAGGGACTGCGAGGGAATGCCATGGGGGAAAAGTGACGGCTGGGGAGAGGCAGAGAAGGGTGTGTCTGTGTAAAAGCAGCATATCTGTATCCTCAAATAGTATATGTAAGATCTGGATGGTGTGAAAGCTCTTTCCCCCTGCCCTCCTCCCAATATGCATTTTATTATTTTAGCTTTTGGTAGTATTTTCCCATTTTTATTTTTACTGCTTTTAAAACTGTAAGTTATCTACGATAACCTCCATTTTAAGATGGAGGCCAATACCTTAATCCCATATCTGGGGTCTTACCTTCTTCCTGGATCCATATGTAGATAAATAGCAATTTCTGAGGGCCTCAATATAGCCAAATTAGTGCCAGTGTGTATATGCTGTCTTTATTGTGCTCAAGTAAGCCACCATTTAAGTGGCATTTCTTTTGTCTCTGTCTCCTCCCACGTCTGTACAAGGACATAAATAAAATCCCTGAATTTGGTAGTTTTGATATTGCAAGTAACAGGTGTGAGAGCAAAACGGGAATGATACTATGAAGAAGAAGAAAGAAAGTATCACAGGAGCAGAATATCTGTGAAAAGAAAGTGTTTAAAAGTACAAAGATATTAGTTTTGCTTGGGTTCTGCTATTACAAAACCATTTAAATAATGTCAATTGGATGCTAGTTATAGTCTGATTTGAAGCAAAGCTCTGAGCTTGATATGAAATTATATCAGGCTTTGAGGAAGTTGCCAGTAAATTTGTCAGAAAATCTCTGCTGAAACTGCTGTTCTACAGGATTACAGACTTTTGATAAAATTAATTTTTCTGCAACCGATTGACTTTCTTTCAGAAAAAAGTTAAATTTTAAAGATTACCCTGGGTTTTATTGTTGCTTGAATGTGAAAAACTTTTCAGGTGAAACATTTTCTTGGTTTCTCAGTGCAAATACACCTCGATGCTGTGAGGTTGTAATAGGTAGCATGCTATTGGAAGTGAACCCGTTTGCAAAATGTGTTGAAGAATAGAAGCACTAACAAAAGTTATGCAAACAAATCTCAAGAAATGTCTGACCAAATATTAATAACTTGATGGCATGTGTATACTCTGAAAATGCTCTCCAAAATGTATTTATCCTTCTGCTGGCTCCTTTTTCACATCTTTTTCTCCTGACTGGAGGCACTCTTTTATGCATTTGTGGCTGGGTAAATTCTACTCTGCAACCTGTCTGCTGTACCACTTGTCCTGGTAAACTCAAGAAGAATGACTTACCAAGGTGTATACTACCTTTGACCAGGGGAAAGAAAAACCTCCTCTTCATATTCTTCAAACCTGTGGCCTAAAATAAGCTACAAAGCAGTATGAACAGCAGCTAAGACTTTGGACTTGGCCACTCAACCAGCACTCACAGAACTGGAGTGTTTAGAACACGTACTAGAATTCTGAGACTTGATGTCACCATTAAAAGTGTGGAAATGGCTTTTGCAAAGCAAACTGTCAGTAAATAATAAATGTTGTACCCCTGAGCCTCTGCAAACAGCCTGTGGCTCTGTGTATGTGTATGTATGTCTTTGTTACCCTGCTGCCATGAATAAACATTTGAGTCACTACTTGGTAAATAGATTGGTCAATAATGCAACAGTTACCAAAGTGATATTTATTTCTAGATGCCAAAAGTTGTTTTTGGTTCAATAATTTATGAAAATTAATCATGCTGTCTCCATCAGCTTTGGGAATGTCTGCAGCATACATCAGCCCAGAAGATCACTCTGAGGAATCTGTTCTGATTGCTTCATATCAACTTTCTCCCACAGTATTAAAGAAAAAGCACCTCTGCTCAGTGTATTCTGCCAGTTTATATAAATGGGTCGAAATAGATATGTGTGTATGTATTTCCACTATGATCTCATAGACACAGATTAGGGGCTTCCCGTCCTTATTTGAACTTATTTTATGTTTCTTTCCTTTGTAGCCTATGTAATTGTCTTGCAGTGACCAAGAAACCCACAGAGCAGTTCTTGTGCTGCTTCTGAGGAAGAGCAGCTGAGCAACAGACTTCAATAAGGCTGAGCTTGACTAGAATAAATGTGATTTTATGCTTCATAGTCTGGGGCCAACAGAACTCAGGAGCATGAGATCTGTCAGGAAATGCAAAGTAAGAGAGCAAATGCAATAAACCCTACTACAACTGCACTGCACAGGCAGATCTTAGAGGCTGCCTCTAGAGAACTAATGAAGTTATGGCTGAAGAAATTTCCTAATAGCAATTTGCTTATTATCTGTCTATATTAGCTTACATTCATCTTACTCATGTGCACTGCTTATGAAAGTTATCCATGGTCTTAAAGGCTAGAAAGTACAACTGTTTCTCCTTTCTCAAAGGACATGCTTATTGTTTGAAGAACTCATTCTGTTCTCCTGCAGACATGTGTTGTAATAGGAGGAGACTGTCACCCTTCTGCCTATAAGCCAGGTATGCCTCATATGTCTTTAAACAGCTGTGTAGTTCAGGCAGTGACACTGGTCGCTGGGCCAGGGAGCAGTGTAATGAGGAGCAGTAGCCAGGGAGCCAAAAATGAATCTTGGAAAAATTACTGTGCCAAATACAGGCAAAGAGATACATATAAATGGTAAGGAGAAGTGGAAGAATATCAGAAAGTTTTAATTCCTGGAAATTACTGATTTGAGTTTTGTGTATGATGCTCCTGTGAATTTCACATGGAGGGTTAGCTGTGGCACACAGCATTTAGGGCACTTTACCTAATCGCAGGCTGCAAACAAAAGAATTTGCAGTAAGGAAAAAAAATGTAATTCAGTTAGTTCGCTGCCTTCTGTAGGAGAAATGCATTATGGAGCAGGTTACTAACTTACCAAGCCTGATGCTCCACTTCACTTTTCATCTTAGACAACCCTGATAGGAAAAGCTATTAGGAAAACTCACTGAAAAACAATGTGTCATATTTTGTACAGAACCACTTGAGGAAAAGGTACTCATCGTACCTTCCTGAAGTGCATGGCAATGACCTGAAAGATTGTTTTAGGCTTGGCCTTATCTCAAAGAAGACAAATAATGAAGGTCATTCGTGTAGTTTGTGTTATAGGAATGATTTAGATCTTTGATGGTTCATGAGAGCCCTCATGAACCATCTGGACAGAGCTTTGATACCTAAATCTCATCTATTCATCTCTTAAAGACAGTGACCTTCAAAACAGTGAGTCAGACAGTGACAGAAGCAATGCAAAAAACTTTTAACAAAACTGCTGCCTTTGCCTTTGTGAGTGGCAGTGCTTCATAAGGATGAGAAACAATGGTGGACACCGAAGGCACCACTTCTGAGCAGTGAGGGTGTGATTTGCAGAAAGCACTCATGTGGCTTTCAACTGCGAAGTTTGTGACAGCTTCCCCACAAGATGGGGTGTGTGTGGGGGGGTGTGAGTGTGTTTAAAGGTGGCCATGTGCATGCCAGTCACCTTGGGGCTTTATGCTGAGTTGTCCTTTTAGGATTTTTTTAAGCAAAATTAATATTCTGCCATTTGGGCTGTGGTTTCTGTGGGAAACCAAACCATCAGGGCTGCTTTGAGGAAAATTTAATGGCTCTCCTGAAATATCAATGTATGTGTCAATGTACAGTAATGTAATCCACCACTTCTCTAACTACCCAGACCTATGTTTAAAGGGTGCTGTCAAATGGAGAAAAAGGGTGTCCCTGCTTGGCAAGGCCGCTCAAATTTGGAGAAGTTGTTGTGCCACACTGCAGCGTGTCTGACTTGCTGTGGGTTTGCCCTGGCTTGGCCAGGCTCTGGGAGAGCTTAGTCTGCTGCCATAGCAGGTCTTTTCAGCTCCAGTAGAAAGCATCTTTCCTACTCAGACTTGAGCCTTTGTACTTTTGCTTCCTACAGAAGCCCAGAGTAACCCACTTGGCCCACAGCAGATTCCTCAGTCAAAATAAGAATGTGCTGTTCCCTAAGCACAGCATAAAAATTACCCCATATGAAGTTAGTTTGCTCCTTTTCCACCACAGTTAGAGCACTTAGCTCAACTTCTCTGAATTTTCTATTTTCTGGGGTTTACGTTACAGCTCACTATGTGCTCCCATGTGGAAAAGAAATGGAATCCTTAATGAACAAAAGGGATAATGTCTTTAATTTTCTCACCTGAACAGCTCTACTGCGTCTTCTTTAGTAGGACAGATGTGCAATGTCTCACAGGAAAGAGGTGCAACCTAGGGAGGTCCCAGCTACAGTTGTGATATTTAGTTACTCATAGGATAAATTTGTATCAAATAGTGATACAGTATGAGACTCACAGTCTAAGGTGCAGTGGTTCAAGAGAGCTAGACTTGTGCAGTCTGTCTTAGTCAGTGGGAAAAATCACTGTGACAACAGATATTTTGTGCAGGCGAGCCCTGGAAGCTGGGAGCAAGATGTGATACCATTTGCATTAGCCATTGCACAAACGTTCATCTCCAGTTTTTGTAACAATTTGTTTTATGCAAAAGATAGTAAGATATTGTATAGTGTTTTCAGGACACTGATTTGCAGAGATTACTAGTGACCTAGGAAAGTCTTCCCATTCTGCGTAATACACCCCCTGGTAATTAGGACTTCTAACAAATTAATCAGGAAATATGATTAATTTCATAAAAAATTATGTTAAAATTAGAACAGGTTGTTGTAAGTGGATCAGCTAGTCATACCCATTTATAATCACTAAGAAGATTTATGTCAGATGACATGAGAATTTAATTCCTCCATTTGCAACAATGCCCCTCCTCTTTCCCAAAACAGAAACCTGTTCACTGTTTGAGGATGAATGACTTCATGTTTTTAACAAAGACAGTTCTAAAACCAATCCCATGTTCTGTTTCCAGTGACTGTCTGGTTGTGATGGTAACTGACATGCTGTGTTGATGCACCAAATGGAAAGTGTGATGACTAGTGACAGTCAAAAGGCCAGGAAGGTGCTGCCTGGGTAAACTGACTGTAATCCATTAACATTGGCCCATAGAAAGCAACCCAAATGATAGAAAATAAGGCTGTGTTTAACTAGTAACCAGGGGAATATGAAGAAGTATTTGTAGCTGGGAGACAGGAATGAGCTTCAAGTAAGCCACTATCTGCAAAAAAAAAGAATGGAAGTTCAGAACACAAAGGGCTTGTGCTGGGAAGGACCAGGATAGTCAAAAGTAGCAAAAAATAGGGAAACTGGTAATTGAAATGTGTAGGAGTAGGATGAAGCCGAAGAAAAGGGCAATGCTATCTGGGTTGCATGCAATGAGGAACTTATAAGAGAATGACTGATGCCTCTGTAGAAATTAGGGAAGCCAAATTTTCCACTATACAGTTCAGTTAATCTGGATTTTCCTAAATAAATCGGCGTCCAGCAGCCTGTGATTTTGTCTCTTGTAAGCCTGAGCAATAAGTCATATTTGCTGCTACTCAGAAAACTGATTTACTGTCAAGGCTTTCCTCCCTTGTACTGAAGACCATTGTGTTTATTTCTGGTAAGTGGAAGAGAAGATCATGTTTTAGTGGGCAATCATTTGTTGCTCCCTGGCAGAAGTGGCTCAGTCTCTGCAAGTGCCTTAGAACATCACGAGACCAGAACTTTCATGGGCAAATCCTTGAGAGTTTTGTAGGAAGCAGTCTTTCTGATGGGTGGTTGAAAAAATCCTACAGAATAAGTAGCAGATTATCCTACTGTAAAACTTACACAGTTTTTTTCCTAATATTCACAGCAGTGTACTATTTTCTGGGACAGCAGATTGACTCTGGGGAAAAAAAAGTTCATTGTGTTTGTTTTGTCAGTGATCAAAGCAATTCCTTTTTGGGGATATGATTGATAACTCCTTCACCTGCCAAATTTGGCTCTAGATAGAGATAATTATCTGGGGGAGCCACAGCATGAAAAACAGGGAGGGTGGAGTTAATGGTAAGAATGCTGTCCTCCAGAGGGATGTGTCTGCTTCTAGTGGGAAACTTTTCCTTGAGAAAGTGCCATTGTAGTTCTGTTCCTCTGAGGAGGATGGGAGAGTGTCTTAGACACTAAGACCCCCTATGGAGTGAAGGGGATGTCTCTGCATACACCCCATAAGACTTCAGGTTGCTGAGCCTCTTTAATGTGTTGCTGATGTCTCACAGCTTTAAATACTGCACTTTTGATTCTCTAAATAGAGGAAAGTGCTCAAAAGCACACCAGCAGTAACTGCAGTATTGCAGGATGTGGTCTTCTGTGCTTGCCTAGTGTGTGACCTTGTAGATGAGTATGGGTTTTGCTTGAAGCTCTCAGCTAAGCTGTATTTTGCAGTGTGAAGAGTGCCCTTTAAGACACTAGAAAAAATATAAAAGAGGTTGTAAAAGGGCTTTGATTTGAACTTGAGGTGTTAATTGCAGGCACTTAGGTGTTATGCACATGAGGTGGTGATAAAAAACCCTTAGAACCTGGGCACCAAAAATCCTTAGCTTGTGTTGCTAGGAGTGCTCTTTCCTCTCAGCTGTGTGCATAGCACCAAAGAGATTTAAGGATGGTGAAGAGATGCTCTGTTGACAGGTAAAAATGCTTTTGCTTTGAAAGCATGTTCAGGTGGATGCACCTGACTGAAAACTGTATTCTTTGGGCTGTGAAGGCAGTGGGGTTGCTCCTGAGCTGTGAGTGACAGGGTCACAGGCTGCACACCAAGAAGTGGAAGGCTGCTTGAGCCTGTGGACAAACCCCAGGGAGGCTGCAAGCTCAAAGGCTAAAACCTGAAGAAAGAGATAAGGACAGGGCTTTGTGATGCAGCCTGAGGAGGAAGAATTAATATAAAAGTCAGGTATGTTTTTGATGAAATTCCCAAATGGAAAAGCCCCTTGCATTTTCAAAATTAATATTCTGCAGGGAAAAATAAAATTTGCAAAAGCTAGTTTTTTTCAGTATCCTTCAAATGGCAGAGCACATCTGATACACTCTGGATGGAAAAAAGGAGGGAGGCTTCAAGGACAGTGACTAGCTGCCTCTCCTGTTTCCCTCTAGGTAATTTTTAAAGTACAATTGCTTCTGTACTACTGAAATTATTCTCTAAGGAAGCCTACTAGGAAGGGAGTTCTTTTCGAGGGGAACAGGAAACTCTCTTTCAGTGAGTAAGCTCTTTCACATGGCAGAAAGTTCTCCTACTTCCCTTGGCGTGGCAGGCTCTGTCACTTGGCAAGCTAAAACCAGTGTGTGATGAGCAGGACATGAGAGGCTCTTCTGCGCCAGCTGCGCAAGGAGATATTCAGGTTTCTGCACCAGCTGATGCAAGTTATGTTTCTACCACAAGAATTTTTGCATTGTTCACTCACTGGAGGTGGAATTTATTGGGGCTGCCTCTGGTTGCTCATTGTGCCACAGACAGCAATCCCTGTGCAAGGACGTGTATGTGCGTAAGTACGTATTCCTGTGTGTATTTATGGAGACGTATAAACGCACACTTTTATGCAAATACAAGCATAAAATACATATTCAAAAAAAAAAAAGGCTTTGTATTTGCTTTTCTGAATCACAGATAATTATGCTGTTGTACCTTTCAAAAGGAAAGGAAGTACAATTTGTGTGTATCTCTTCGACCTCTTCTTAAGGATTATCTTGTTGCTCCCTGTACATAGATAGGTGCTTTCGTGGTTACAACGTGCATATTAATGCACATTAATAATCTGGCCAATTTCTTCCCATTTTATTGGCATGATTATTAAAGAATTTTATACTATTTTGCTCAGATATGAAGGAACTCGCCCTTTCCACTTTTTCCTTACCTCTACTGGCTTTATTATGACATTGCTTTGATTTGATCTTTGGGATCGGCCTTTGATGGTTCCCAGAGCTCTCTGTGGGAATTTTTGAAAGCATATGTTAAAAAGACAAGAATGAAGAGTGTTAATTCAATCACATTACCCTGTCTCTAACAGTAGCATTTGGTCCAGTCACTAAGCAGAGCATGTCCTTCTGGGTTGTTTCTGACCAGCACAGCCTGGTCCAGCAGGGAGAACTCAGGACTTTTGCTGCTCTCCCATCTATCCTTTCAGGATTCAGAAATAACTCACTGCCAGGGCTAGGAGATGGACATAGCATAAAACGTGGGGAGGTTTTCTGGCAGCTGGGACATCAGCATTCAAGATCTGCTCCTTTGTGCTTTTCTTGGTCCTGCAAGGTCTATATCCACAGTGCTTTGCCCCTGTTCCTAGGATGTAAAAAAAAAATTCAGTTTTTTCTTTCCCTTCTTTCTTCACATCTGCTTTCACTATGTCCCACATAGCAGAGATCTCCTTCCTTGTGTCTTTAAAACAAAATTTTTCTTTCATGAAGTCCTGATCTCTTCAGATGATAAAAGTAAATCTTCCACTGCCTTTGAAAGGTTGTCATTACCTGGCATAATACCTGTAAGCTGTTGTTGCTGACTATATCCTCTATTCCTAGCCAGTGCTTTCCTGACAGTGTTTGTTCCTGCCACTCACACAATGATAGTTCAGTGTAAAGTTGTGTGGGTCTTGTTGATGTAAGCAGGCTCTATGTGTGATTTAGCTGAAGATAAATTGGTGATCCAGCTTGTAAATTACAGAAAGTAATTGGATCTGCTGATTTCGTAGTGCTGGAGATAAGGACCTGGTCAAAAGAAGTTAATTATTCCAAAAATATTTGGAGGAGCACAAAATACAACCATTGGATTTCAAGTTCATTGATGTATAAATACCTACAAAATACTTGGAAAATTCATCATTTCTTTATGAGTACCAGAAAGGGAAAGATCACAAAGCATTCTTTTCAGTGCTTTGAACAGATTTGTTGCTTGGAGTCTGTGAGTGTGTACACAGGTAGTAGTAATACCAGGAACTAAGAAGAATCAAGAAACTATCTGATTATAATGATATTACATATGAGAAAATGTAGAAGGGGAAAATCAATATATTAGATTATCACTGAGGTGTTTGTAGATTGTGTCCTATTAAAAGCCCAGGCTATTTGACAGAACATGAAATTTAAGCCTCAGTATAAATGTGAGTAGTTCTGTCCATGGAGATGTAGCTACAGATTGCAATCGATCCACTGTGAATAGGGCAGATAAATGATTTTCCAGGCAAATGTTTCACAGACCTGCCTGTGAATGCTGTATAGGAAACAATTTTTCTATACTCTTTCTGGATTTCTACAGAATAGAATTACCAGTTGTATCAAGGGTTTGAATGCCTGATTTTGGAGCACTTTTTGCTCTTAGAGTTTATGCCGGCTCTTTACAAGGCTCAAGAGTGTACTGGAACAAAGCATGGAAGTAGAAAATTAGGATAAATAAATTTTCAGCCTCTGTAACTTGCATATATGTCTGATCACAGAATCATAAACTACTAATATATATATATTGACACTTTATCAGGAATAAAGTTCACTGTCATATCACTCTCAGGCAACTGTCAATGGGAAAAGTACTAATTACTTGCAATGCTTGAATGTATTCAGGTTTCCATTAAGGTCTGCAGTTGCAGCAACCTCCAATGCTCAAAGGAGTTCTGCATTTAGCTGTCTCTGTGAAATGCTGCCTGACTTCTCCTGAAAGCTGTCACACTCACATTAATTAGTGAAGGGACAACTACAACAAAATCTTTCACACTCAATGACTGTATTCAGTGGGAGGCCACTAAAGTGAGCAGACTACATCTGCTGGACGTGACCCTCCGCTGGCTGACCTCTCCTGCTACTGTCACCTTGATTCATATTTATCATGGTTTTGTAGGAAGCACACAGCAGGTGAAAATCAAACCGAAAAGAGATAAAGGATTTTCTACACTTCAGCTGGTGGCTCAGCAATGGCAAAATCAGTCAGACAAAGCTGTGCTGCAACACTGGAACCTCAGGCATATGAGAAAACAAGGCTAGCTGTAGTCAAGGCAAAGAATGAAATGGCTCAGGGCAGAAAAATGGCAATGGCCTCTTTTTAATCTGTTCCAGATAGCTGGGAACCCAGGTGGGAGTGCTGCTTCTGCCCAGAAAAGAAATTGAGCTGTGCAGAGATTGCACTATGCAAAGTCTCCCAAAATCTCTCAAAGCTGATGGTAAAGGAACACAAGGACTAACTCTTCACAATCTCTTTTCACTACTGCTTCCCTTCCAGGGAGCACAGTAACATGCCCTTGGTCCAACTCTGGCCCTCATTGCTGATGTGACCAGACAAGCTTCGAGGCAGCTCTGCAGTGAAAATGCAGAGCTGAATCTGCAGCACTGGTTCTCCCAGGCATGGGATGGGATAAGTTTGTGTTCTCTAAAAGAAAAAAAATAGTGAAATACAACTCTGTTGTGCTTGGACACAACAGGGAGTAATTTTGAGACTCTTCTTTCTATCAATGTAACTGCTGGTCAGAGGCTGATGGAGATATCATCACAGTTCCTAGGCCATTAAGTTAATCAGAAAGGCTAAATCTGCCTATTATTACGAGTATTTTTTGTTGCTGAAGCATCCAAAGCACTTGGCACTGCCTTCTGCAATTCAACCCCACTGGCATTAGAATAGCAGGCTCAATAGAAGTCTGTAGCCAGGGTGATGGCTGCATCCAGGAAAACAGGGCCATGTTTGCTTTCAAACTGTTTGGTGATACCCTATATGGCACTGTGGTGTGAAACAGGGCAATTAGGTCTATCACTGCCAACAAATATAACCCACCCATTAAATCAGGACACATCTGGCTCAGTGGCCAAATAAGCTAAATTAAAACACTTTGGACTACTGGATCCTATTTAGGCAGCTAGTCCCAAATAGGCTGGTCTGTCTGTATATCTGATCTCTATAGGAAACATAGGCATTAATTTAGGAAGATGGCTTTCCTTCATACCTTGAATTAAGGTATGACTTCAATGTTTCATTCAAGCAGGGTAATACTTACCCTGGGATCCAACAGAAAGTTGGTTTCTTCTGGCCAGTGGCCAGTTTAAAATGTGTTTGATGGAGCTTGTGTACTGACTTGTGGATAAGACAGTGCTCACTAACAATGGGGAAGAAAAGGGAATGAGGAAGATACAGCAGTCTGGAATGTTTGTTTTTATTGACAGAAATGTCCTGGATACAGATTATTTTCCTTCTCAATCCTTTATAAGTAGCCTTATTTTACCTGCCCTTAGGTGAGAATTGCAAGCTCTGTGACACACTGTAGACTGATACTGTCTCAGCTTGCTTTGTCACCTACAAATACGTACGTCCCTTTTCATCAGATTATGTCCAAGCCTAATACTCAGTTTCTCCACCTCTAATGCTTTGCCCTTTTCTTTCATTCCTGTTTTTCTTAAAGTAACTCAGGACACAGAAATTTCTGTCTTGGTCTGATTATCAGTATTTTCTGCACCAATTCCAGTGAAGTGATACCATTATATGATGGTCTCCAGTGAGCGGGGCAGCATTTCCTCTTATAAGTCTTATCACATAGATTCTGGTGAGAAGAGTTATGTTATGGTAGTATTTCATTACTTTTTGTTCTTTTAATTTCCTGCTCACTGCTGAGCAGGATGTGGTAACATACTATGAAACCAAGGTGTGGGCAAACTGGTTCAGAAGAGGTGGGAACAGAAAGCAGACAGAACATGTGCTGGGCAGAAATGGTTGTTCTTGTTTTTGGTGTTTTTAGTAATTAGGGTATTATATTTCTTTGACTCTAGCCGCAAAAGCCATGAAGTTAGATTACATTAAAAGGTTTCACATACTCCTTATTTAGGCAGCAGTGTTTGTTGCCAAAAACAAATGGTTTGGCTCTTCTGCTACCTTTTACATCATCCAGATAGGAACCAGTCATACACGCTCTGTGAGGGATGGTGCTGCGGAGCAGATGAGCAAGCATAGCTGTGCCACCTCCTCACAAGCCATGTGATTCTCCTGCTGCTTTCTCCAATTCTTGCCATATTTTTGGTGGTCCTCCTGCAAAAGGAGATTATAATTTCTTCACAAGTGCATTGACAAAACCAGAAGGCACAAAATGTCCTGATCTGACCCAGAAGCTCAGGCTCCTCAGCGCACAGATATTAATATCTGTTTCAGATAAACCAGTCTCCAGTGGACCCAGATTAACTGTAGTAAAGAGCAGAGATCTAATAAATCTAAGTGTAGGGAATAGTTCACCTGAGCTTTCATGACCACTCTTGTGAGTGAAGATTTGAGCACTTAAGACCCCAGTGTAAGATGCTACCGAGGCTAAAAAAAAAACTATGGACTTAAAAAGTACGTGGTGATCGATTCTGCAAGGAAAATGGATCAAAGCCTGCTTTGAGACACCTTGTGGGTGCAACTGTAAATCAAACTGGTCTTAAGGACCAATTGCTAGTTGCAGTTGTGTGAAAGGACTCTCAGGAGCAGAATGGCAGCTTGTGCTTGCCCATGCAAGGTCAGGTTGGATGGGACCTTGAGCAACCTGGTCTCAGGGAAGGTGCCCCTGCCCCTGTGGTGAGGATGTTGGAACTAAGATCTTTAAGGTCGCTTCCAACTCAAACCCAAACATATGATTTTATGCCAGCTGCTTTATTGTGTACCCTTCACATAGGGAGGGTGAGGAGAGCTCCTCTAAACTCCTCCTCCCAGCACAATCTCCTGCAGGCATCTCTGAGTTCTTCTAGGCATCACTACAACCATCTGGATATATGTTTGGAGAGGGCACAAAAATACTCTACAGCTTTACTACTTTACTGCTGAGTCTGTGAGCAAAAAAGTAGCATGCATATTAGATAACATGTAACTTGGTTAGGGAAGCCAGCTTCATGTTTCTGCAGCAACTCAGACAAAATTATACCAAAGCAAGCCACCACCCATTTTCACACTCAGTTTTTGCCTACTGAGAAAAGTCCCTGGGGGCAGCAATGTGAAAAGGAAGGAATTTTCATCATTTGTGGGATTTCCTCTTCTCAGAGCTGGTTGCTCAGGTCTCTGCTTCCTCCAGGTCTTTCCCAGCCCTGGAGGAGAGGCTGCCCTATGATCTTGTGGGTTTTATGTGGTGTGCTTTGGGATTGACTAACAAAGCCCATTAACCCTGCTGTAATCTATAAATCCCATGCAGCTCAGCAGAACAGAACAAAGCTTGTGACTCTCCTAGGCTGAGGTATTTGGCAGGCAAGAAGACAGCTGACACCAAGCCAGTTTGGGTTTTATGTCTCTTACCATCTTGGTTTGTTGGGTCCAACAATCTGATCAGACAAACATTTTCATTAGCTATTGCTAAAAAAAAAAACAAACAAAACAAAACAGGAGTCAAGCTTAATATGGCGAGCGGCCAACATAGTTTGTTAAAAAGCAGCTCATTTGGAAGATGAAAGCTTTTCCTGCAGTATTTTTTCCTAAGGGGGGAAATACTTGAAGATATTCACACTTATTGATCTTCACTTCTTCTAAAAAGACAGCAAGACAAAATCATGTTTTATCAGTTCTCTTCTTTTTCTCTCTGGTGTCTGTGTCCCTCATCATCAGGAGACTGGCACAGTATTTTCCCACTGATTATTTGTGCAAATCCTGCTTTTTTTCTCCTCTCTCTGGGTAGGGAGCTGCAAAACAGATCTTGAACTTAAATTAGTGTTACTTTATATATGGTACTTGATCACTGCATGTTTCTAGTCTAACTACCTCTATGATGAAATTAAACAAAAAAAATATATTTCTCATAAAATACAGCTCCCCACCTGCTTTTCTAACTAACTCCTTGCCTGCAATAAAGCACAGCAGCTGTGTGAAAAAATTGGCTTGAAAAGCTAGACATTTATCACTTGAACTAAAAAGGGGATGGACCCATTAGCTGTGAATAGCAAGGTGCTATAGCTACTGAGATCAGGCAAGACAGATACATGAGATCAAACACAAAGTCAGAATACAGCACTTCACAACTGGAAATTTGTTAGTGGTTTTGAGGATTGTGAAGTAGACCTATGGAGTTTAGTGATGAGGGTTTCATTGAACTTGATGGAAACAAGGTCTCGACAATAGGGGCAAGAAGCAAGCAATAGTACAGAAGTGGTAAAAATCAGCTTTAAAATGTACACAAAACAGACAAAATCAAGATTTCCCCTGAAATATTTACTCCTTGATGACAGGACTGTGATGTTCAGTGTCCTCACCATGGCAGAGAAAAGCAGCTGTGTACTCCACTGCAGCAGCTGTTTGGCAGCACCCACAGGTGCCTTATCCTGATGTGCCGTCAGCATGGGCAGCCACCGGACTGGCACTGCAAGCCCAAGCTTGCAAGGCACTCCAGATACCTGGCTGCAAAACTCCTCTATCCCCTACCTCATTTCAGGTACCAACACTTATAAAGAGCAGCCAGAGGTAGAACTGCATCCATGGAGAAATTGCCTCAGAATGTGGATAGAGACTCTTTCTTCAGCTCTTCACTGCATGACTCTGGGAAGGGGACAGTGCTGACAACAGGCAAAGCCGGGCTTGTGGCAGAAAGATAGGCTAAGGTTGTGCTTCTCATAGAGCGTAGCACAGTACACGTGCACAAAGCCATAGATGTTTACTGTTCGTGTATAAGGAGTCACATCCAAATTGTAGTGAAGAAATGATCCCTTGATTTCAGCAGGAAATTGTCAGTGTTGCCTTTACAAGCAATATTTATGATCAGCTGGGACTTTGCCAAAGCATGCTTTAAGCTCCAGTGGAAACTTCCGCTTTGCTAAGTTGCCATCAATATGCACAAGTTATTTTAGTGTAAGAGCTGAAATGTACTTCTCTTTGAAATGCATGTTTATATTGAGGTGCTCCAGCTCATCACCATTGATAGAAAAACTCTCTAGTCTAGCTGAAACACTTTTCTACTTTTTCTGTTCATCTGATTATCACCCGGCATTTTTCAGAGCTCTAGGCTGGGAATTTTTTGTTTCAGACTCCAAATATGAAGGAGAGAAGGCTTGGTATGAAGTCATAATGGGAAACATGGATAAAGCTTTGTGGTCTACATATAATGTCTTTTGCTCTTAGAAACATAGATGGGAGATATCATCGTGCGTGCTTTTTAGTGTAAATAAAAGTTGACAATGACAGTGAGTCTTGAACGGTGAATTGCCTCATCTTATGGCTGTGGGTTTTTTTTTTTTTAAATACTAAACCTGCAGTGTTTTTGTAGTTTAACTCCAGCCAAAATTCCTTTTCTGTGAAGAAAATTAACTCTATTGCAGTCAAACCCAGTACAAGTGTGTTGTGCTTCATATTACCAGACCATTTTTTTATTATTCCAGCTATGACTTTTTCAGTTTGGGACCCACCAGTTTTCCATGTGTTGCAATGTCATTTTTCTTATGTTTTCTTTACCCACAACTCCTAGGTCCTCTGGAATGAAGAAAAGCTTATCATCACGGCTGGGCTTCGCGAACAAAGATTTGGGAAGGGCTCTACCCATGTTTGTTGCAAGCGCGTTGGTGGCTAAAAAGGCCAATACGAGACAGACATATCCGATTGCAAAAGGCACAGCAGAAGGACTCCTTAGGTGGTATATTCTGCAATACACGATTCTTTCTGCGTTGCCTTTTCCCCTCAAGAGTGATCCTGCGTGCTTTCTCAAAGGGATCAGCAGTGTTATAGATGGTGTGTCTCCAGACCTCCCGACTGGAGGCCAGAGAAGACCAGTGATGTTGATCAATCTGGCCAAGTCTGAGATGTTGTTTCAGGGAGTCCTTGTATCTCCTCTTTGGGGCTCCTCTCTTGCGGCAGCCGGTGGCAAGTTCACCATAAAGCAGGATCTTAGGGAGGCAGTGGTCCTTCATCCTGGAGACGTGCCCTGCCCAGCACAGCTGTGTTCTCAGCAACATGGCCTCAATACTTGTGACTGCTGCTTGCTCTAGAACAGATGTGTTGGTCACATAATCTGATCAGTGGATGTTTAGGATTGTGCGGAGACAGCGTTGATGGAAGCGTTCTAGGAGTCGCAGGTGGTGGTGGTAGATGACCCATGATTCGGAACCATACAAGAGAGTAGACAGCACAATGGCTCTGTAAACACTAATCTTTGTACTTTTCTTCAGGTGTTTATTTTGCCAAACTCTTTTATGAAGCTTTCCAAAAGCACTATATGCCTTTGCTAACCTGTCAAATTTTCTCTCCCCGTCAATCTTACCATCCGAGGAGATGAGGCTGCCTAGGTAATTAAACTGCTGGACTGATTTGAGCTCTGATTGGCCAATGGTGATGTGGGGATGATGGGAGACTTCCTGAGGTGCAGGTTGATGGAGAACTTCTGTCTTCTTTAAGCTGACTTCCAGCCCAAAGAGCTCGGCAGCGTCTGTAAAGCAGGATGTTAAACGCTGCAGAGCTGCTTCTGTGTGGGTAATAAGAAAAGCTTAACATGCTTGAAAACTACTCCTGCTGCAGGTAGTGAAGCATGCCCACACAGACTAAGCACAGAGTTTTGGCACTGCTTTCTGCTCTGCAATTTTATATCACACAGCCTACTCCCCATCCCAAAGCACACAGGCAACATTTGTCTGTGCTATTGAAATCTGCTGTATTCTGTCCCAGAGCTGACTGCTTGTGACTGCCATATTCCCTCTATGGGCAAAATTATATGAGGTTATTCAGCAGGATTTTTTCCTCTCATTCATTTCTATCTCCTGTGTCATGTGCCAGACATGACTAGAAGTAGATGAGAGGAATAATTTTACAATTATGTAGCATGTTGTGAAAGAAATGCATATGGTTCTTCTGAGGGGTTTGCTCCCTTATATAACACTGTGCTATGTATTGTAAATACATAGATTGTTTTTGACCTTTTTAGTAGCTTAGCTTTGTGTTCTGACAAATCAAATCCTTCTTAAGCATCTGCAAAAGCAATGCATAAATTGTTAAATATTTGTATTTCCAAATGTCTTCCAAATGTACTCAATATTTCAGCTGTCTTGTCACATTACTGCTTGTCACATTATTTGCCTTTCATTGAACTCAGCAGACTGTATCTGGTCCAGACTTAGAGCAGCTTAATATTAAAGCATCTTTGTGCCAACACTGTGATTTGCTGACTTTATAAATTATTAAGGCATCTGGGTGCAGGAATATATTTCAGTGAAAGCTTTGCAAGCCTTTGGCATTAGCAGTACTATGACAACATAATCTGGGAGCTTTGGTACCTAGAGGAATGCAGCTTGCTTGGGGAACCCAAATGCATCCATTATCTGAACTGCAGTGAGCATAAGCCCCGAAGGATATACAAGAATGGGGTATGGAAATTATGTTTTGCTATTGCAGTGTCTCCCAAGCCAATTTTCAGCCACTAGGGTCCTGTGCCAGGTGTTGTAAATGCCAAAAGAGACCCAGCAGTACATCTTCATCTGGGCTGTGACCAAGCCCTCCTGTAATTTAAAACTGTTTTTTCTGATAACTTGTATGAAGGGAATTATAGGCAACTAAGCAAAACTTGATGCAAATCCCAAGTCAGACTCTGAAGTAAAAAATACGAAACGTTCTATTTTCTGTTTCATATTTTGAAACATGATCCCCTTAGTATACTGATTAAATGCTACATTAGATATTGAATTTCAATATTAAAATTTTAATTTTATCTAGATTAACTGTGGAAGCTATTTAATTTCTATATTTAGTATCTCTCCCCTGTCACATAACCCAGAAGGGGTTGTAGATGTGATGTGCAAGTTGAATTTCCCTCTTGCTTCCCTACAACTAGACTACGTTTTGGAATGATGCATGCAGCCAAGAAAAAAATTAGTACAATGGAAAGGGAATAGATTTTGCCCTTTTATATTTTAAAAATAATGATGTTAGATTAGATTTTAATAGAAGCAGCAGAATAGCAGGAAGTTTGGAAAAGGATATGATGGGGAGAGTGTGTCTGTTCACATAAGGGTTAGGAAAAAAGAAGGAGGGAATGCAAGTGAGACATGATGTATAATCAGACAGAAAAACCTCCACAAAAACAGAAAGCTAGCCAACAGCTGAGAGGATGTTTTGTACTTTGGAGAGAAATATCTCAGTTTAAGTACTAGCCAGAGAGCTGTGGAAATCCCTCTGAACTGTCTACTGGGGCAGGCTTGCCACTTGGAGTAAAAGACACACATGTCTTTTTTTACTAAGGCTATTTTAGTACATCCTTTTTGTTTCTCATTTCCTCAGAGGTGATACTGGAAGGCACTTCACTATTCAGCTGTTCAAACAAATCCTCTGCCTGTCCTGTGTCCAGAAAGCAACTACTGGCTCATTATAGATCATCCCTACAGTTCAGAAGTGCATTTCAGGGTTAACACTAAAAGGTAAGGTTCCTGGGTCTATTCCCAATTTCTTTATGACTTTAACTAAAGCCTATTGAAGTCACCGAAGTCCTATGACATGAGTACATGTCAGTCAGCATCCCCTTGATTCCTGGGAAGGTTATGGAAGAGATAGTCTTGGAAACCATTTTCAAGCACACAAAGGACAAGAAAGTAGTCAGCATGGATTCAGCAAAGGAGTATTCATAAATTGAAACACAGCAGCTTCTGTCTGAATGTTAGGAAACATATTTTTCCTATGACCTCAGTCACTCTTGAGAGTTACTGAGCACTGCCAGAGGTTGCCCACAAAGGTTGTGGAGTCTTTATCCTTGGAGATACTCAAAAGCTCAGCCTGAGCAGGAGGCCTGCACAAAATGACCTCAAAAGGTCCTTCCTAATCCCAACCATGCTGTGATTCTGTAAATCATGGTGCAAGTCATCATAGGCAAATAACAGCATGTCAGTGTCTCAACATATTTATTTTTAAAATAAATGTTACCCACATTCCAGAAGTACTATATTGTTGCACTAGTGATGTGTTGTGAGACTAGGATAATCAGTTTTGTGAGCTTTATTAGCATTAAATGAAGATCTCAATCTGAGATTAACACCTGTTGACTTTTACATCACTATGCTTCTGTTCCTCTGGGTCATCTTTGACAAGTGTTAAGCAGTGTCTGGGGCTTTCTGGGAGTGGGCATAGTGGGTGTCTGATAGGTGTAGTCCTTCTGAATTAATTGCCTTACAAATCTGCCTGTGCTTGGGGGAGACTGTCTTGATGGCTCTGACAGTCTCCTCCCATCTTATGTTCTTCTGTGGTCTCTCTGCGGAGAGCAGAAGGCCCTTGAACTCCTCCCTCCCAATGCATTCACATCTCAGGTCAATGTCCTCTGTTGACAGAGGTGACATGCACCTTCTGAGAAGCATATCCATGGATGTGCCTAGCCAGGCACAATGAACTGTGAAGGAGCAGGAATCAGAATGGGGAAAATCTCAGAAGTGGAAAAAGATGTACAGTTATTGAAAGGACTTTATGATACAGACTTTACAGTTATTATGTATATACACACTGTATGCTTCCCCAGAATTTATATTTCCCGGGCATGTCCCGGCCTGTCCACCTCCCTGCTCCTCTGTTTCTCTGCCCATTGGTTGGAGAAGCTGCAGAGAGGGGACAGCCTCCATTCGCCCCTTCTCTCCCCGGTTCCTCCCTCTTTTGCCCGAGTCCCTATCCTGGTTTGTCCCCTCACTTGTCTGTCTCATGCTCTGCCCTATGTTCTGGCCCTTTCCCCTCCCGAGCTGATAAAAGACTGGGTGCACGCGTGAATAAAGCATTCTATCTGCATCCCACCTTTGTGTCCTGGACTCGTGCAGTGCCACGGTCCCTCCCCCTTTTCGGACCGCGGCAATGAACTAGGAGACAGATATCTTTTAGAATCCAGTATTTCAGCATTCTTCCATAGGATATGAGGAAGTGGTAGGTAATCAGCATTTAAAAACCAGACAAGGAATTGGCTATCAGGAACTTGGAATTACATACCTAGGTTTGTAAACAGCAAGTCTGGGGACTCACTGTTAACCTGGCATTTGCTGATGTCAACACTGTTCTGATTCACTCAGACATGGAGAAAGTGCATGCTGGGAGACTTTCAGAAGCGTTTGGAGGATTTGTGATTAGAACATAAAGACTGCTGGAAGTCATCAGGGCTTGTCTCTAAATCTTTCAACTGGCTTTAAAATTCAGTCCTGAAAGCTGTAAATGGCCAGGGTAAAAAGAATTAGCTTCTTGGAAGTTGTGTTAGAAGGTAAGCAACTGTGTCACTGAGAGGGATAAGCTACATTGATCGACTGCATGCAGAAACCTCTGAATATTCTGAGGCCCTTGCAGCTGCATTATTGCATATTGCATCTCAAGACTTCATCCAGTGCCGATCCACTGACACCATTAATTATTCAAGAGGTCACACGGCCAGTCAAGACCATAGCTCTTTGATTGCTGTTACATTTGAATTCCCCAAAGTCACCCTCTCTTGAGATAGAAAAGAAAAAGTTACCTGTCTCTTCCTTATGTATGTTATGGTCAGGTAGACACACATTGTGAGTAGGGCTAATGTATACCTTGTTAGATGGAGAAATACAATCTCAGATGATTGGCTGACTGAAGGTAAGATAATGACACATGACCACTGGCAATGTTGAGGAGTTCATGTCAGAAGACCTGATCCAAAATTATTGTGTCTGATGTAGCAAAGACAAAAGTTGCCTGGCCAAAACCATCTGCTGAAAGCTCCATGGAGCTTTAATTTTATTTGGAGCTATGATTTCGCCTCTGTTTGTTTTGTAGAAAAATTTCATTCATTCTATTTCTCTTCATCAAAAGTATATCCAGAAGTGGTTCTTTAGCACAGATAGTAAATAGCTGTGTTTCCTGAGCCTGGATAAATCCAGTGTGATCACAATGACCTTTTAACTACAATTCAATTGAATAAACTTCATAATGAAGTAAGACATAACAAAACTTATGGTCCATTTGAAATAGAGATTATACTCAATTACCACAAAATATTTAACAGAATCCTTTCTTTCACAATCCTTGAAAATGAGCAGTTTTCACTATCTCACAATATCTGTTATTTAGACCCTGAGACAGGCTGACCTCTGTTGACTAGTGACTCATACTTTGAGTACCTTAAAAAATTAATTTTGAAACTGCAGAGAGGTAGAAATTGAATCAGGGGTCTTTAAAAATCCTATGTCAGGTTTCTAGGGAAATGAACTGTCTTCATAAAGGGGAGGTTTCCTATGTTGTTTAGTAAAAAATTGCAGTAAAGACCTGTAATGCAAGTCATGTGATAAAAAACAGATTTTCTTGTCATATGTTTAGATTAGGATAAGGGTTTAACAGCAACTCATAACACGGGCTGAAAGTGAGGGTCAAAGAAATTCTAGGAAGGAGAAGAGGAAGAAGATGGGAGGACTGAAGGCTTGTGAGAACTAGTGAGAACAATTAACTATTTGAATGACACAATGTAATATTTTCTCTCCCCGTGGAATTTTTTATGCCCATTTGTGAGCTCCAAACTGAGATAGAAAATGTTTTGAAAAATTATGCTATAATTTAGTGAGGAATTTTTGGGTTTCTAGCTGTTTGTGGAATTTTGTATTGTAGACGAGATCATTTCATAATAGTTTTTGAATCTGTGAATTTGAACAAAGTTTTTAAGAAGGGTTTTAAAATGATAAAATAAGTCTCCTTTTTCTTGGATCTTGCACAGAAGTTTCCCTGATACGGTCTCCTCATGTAAGTTTTGCTGTGAAGGTAAAAGACAAAGATGAATTTGTTTAAAGAATTGCTCTGTTGAGACTTCGGGTGCCTTTCAAGCATGAGATGAGAAGACAAGAAATTTCAAATTAGATTTTGGAAGCAGATGCAGAAGAAAGTATGGAAAAGTTAGGAGTGCATGAACTACTGATATGGTTGACTGTATCTAGTAGGTTGTACCTATGTTCATGGGAGAGATTTTCTGTCTATTTCCTTCTGAAATCAAAGACAAATCAAAGCCTAAAGGGAAGCATATCTGGGCTTTACACTCTCTTCATATGACAAAATCTCCTGAGATATTCTGCTTAAAAATATAAGCATTTTTCCAACACTTTTAAGTGCTTTTCTAGTATCATTCATACTATATTTATCATATAGAAATAGCTGATAAATGAAATAGGTAACTGCAATGTTAACTTGAAAGAAAGTTGAGATAGGATGAAATTTATTTGTAGAATCATTATATTTAAGATTGAGGCTTTTACCACAAAAAAAGATCATTCTCTTTATTGACTCTTTAAGACCAAGGCTTAATGGTTAACTCACAGCATGAACGGTAAGGTCTTAAGCACCATAACAAAAGAATGATGCTTCATTGATCAAACAAGACTGGTTGCTAGGAACTTTTTAGAGCATCTCAACTATAGATCATGATGTTCACAGCAAAAGGTAAATTAATCCTGAGCAGTTCAAAATTTAGTAGTGTTCAGATGCAGAAAGTTAGTCAAGCATTGGTGATTTCCTGTAGGGTTTGTCTTCCAGGCATTTTCTTGTCTTAGAGGAAAGCATAAATACCTGAAAAAAACCCACAAAGAATGCTGCCAATGTCCCAACATGTTCATCATTGTCTTAATTTCATAGAGCAGTCCAGGAGAGTCTTAGGTCTCATGTTCTGTAAAAGAAGCACAGCCAGGATTTCCTAATGCCTCTGATTCCCTTTTCATCCCACTGCCTCCATTCCTCTTCTACATATATACCCCTTGCCTCCTAATACCTCAGTGCATATATACAGTCCACTGACTTCCTTTAGATGTCTCTCACACCCTCCTTGTATCCCCCTCCCATGTGTATATGGTGTATATCTAGTTGCTGACTATGTCTGTAGGGTTATATTTTGTGGACCAAGAGAACAACTTCTTGTGTTGGTGCTTCTCTCGCAGCCTCCACATCTAAATTCCCATTGCCTCTTCCTAATATAGTGAACCAAAGCTGCCTATTATCCTCAGAGCCAGGAAATCTTCCCGTGCCTATTTTCTGGAGTGTCAGATCTCTTCTCATGGCATCTGATATTGCTGCACATTGTAGCAGCTGGGAGGACATGCGGAAACTACAAAACAAAGAAATAATATTCTCTTCCATCAATCTGCATCTGAGGCATAAACAATGGTAATTTCTGTGGCCTTTGTAGGGATCAAACAAAATAACTTAAAAATAGTGCAGTTGGGTTTTTTTATATAGTTGAAACTAATATGTTTGTATCTCCAGCTGTCCAAATATCTCTAAAAATCTTGGAAAGTCAGTTAGTATCTCCAAGGGCAGCCTAACAACTTTTTTAATAGCTGTACTTTATACCTATAAAGGGATTTCACAAGAGAAGAATTAGAGAGGATGGGTCTCCTCCAGATTTTTGTCCCTTTTCCTCTCCAATTTGTCTCCCACCCCACTATCCTACTTCCAGGGCAGTGTCGGTCCTTCTCATGCTCATAGACCTTACTATCCCCAGCACCTTCAATTCCTTGAAGACCATCTTCAGCTTCTTCTCCACTTCCCACTGCACCCTGCTGACACTCCTTCATTTTTTTTCTCATGTCCCTTTCTGATTTGTCTATGACTAATTTCAAAACTGCTGCACAAGCAGGCAGTACCTACATAGATGACCAATTAACCAGTGTTTTTTCCTTTTCTGTTATTTTTGCATAAATGTGTAAAAACTTCATAGAACTCTGTGTCTTTTAAATGTCAGATGAAATTGGCATGTAAGTTCAGACTAGAGTTAGAAGAGAATGTTAAGGGTCCACTGGGGCAAACAGACTATATGATGTGGAGGTTTTCAAAAGCACAAGGAATTTAGGAACATCCTCCCTTTGTATGGAACTATAAACAAAAAGTCCAGATTTTGACTAGACTGAAATACTGGCTAGGGGAATTATTTTACTTTATATTTAGGCATGTTTATTCCAGTAAAAGCAAGTTGCATGGATGACGTTGGGACAATAAAAGTCTTCCCTGTACAATTTCTTTTATTCAGAAACAGTATAAACCCAAGTAATCTTTTGGCAATATTTTTCCATTTGCTTTTTATACACTTGGAGAGCCTACCAATATCTCTACACTAGGAAAAAAAAAAAACAACAACACCAAAAAATACTGGTGTATGCATTCAGCATTTCTAGATCATTCTCTGCCCCTGTTTTTTGGTATCACCTTGTGCCTCTATGAAAACATTAAAGATCAATTGCTGTAGCACCTAAGTTTCGCTTTCAAGATCAAACATTTCACTGAGACAAGATTTGTATTATATGTAATGATGATTTTCAGCAATAGCAGCTCTCACACAGGTGTGGGGGATTTATAGATAACAAATTGCTGGGGAGCTGCTGAAATTGGAGCAAGGGAGATGGCCAGGAAAACCATAGAATCATAGGATGGTTTGGGTTGGAGGAGACCTTAAAGATCATCTAGTTCCAGCCTCTCTGCCATGGACAGGAACACCTTTCACTAGACCAGGCTGTTCAGAGCTCCATCCAACATGACCTTGAACACCCCCAGGGATGGGTCACCCATCACTGCTTTGGGCAACCTGTGCCAGTGCCTCACCACCCTAACAGTACTGAATTTCTTTCCTAATATCTAATCTAAACCCACTCTTTTTCAGTTTGAAGCCACTCCCCCTTGTCCTGTCACTTTGTGCTCTTTTAAAAAGTCCTCCCTCTCCATCTTTCTTGTAGGCTCCCTTCAGATACTGAAAGGCCACAATTAAGTCACCCAAAGGCCTTCTCTTCTCCAGGCTAAACAATACCAATTCTCTCAGTCTTCACAGGAGAGGTGCTCCATCCCTCTAATCACCTTGGTGGCCTCCTCTGAACTTGTTCCAACAAGTTGATGCCATAATATCTGAGCTGCATTTCTTGCACCTACCAATTCCCTACCTTCAAAAATGTCTTTAGAATCACAATGTCATATCAGGATTTCAGCAGAGATTCCCTACTTGTTACTGTCTGTCTTGTAAGATGAAGTTCATACCGTACAACTACAATTATAAGAAAAAGTAACCTTTTTTAACATATTTCATGTAAAAATTAAAATTTCATTTAGATTACATATTAGCATGCACTCTGCACAGAAAGGCAGAGTGCCTTAGGATTTTCTAAAAATTTCTGCAGTGTCATTATTTTAAACCGATGGCAAAAGTGGCCATTCACTGGTGTCCTAATTAAAGCCCCAGGTGGGACAACTATGTGGAACCTCCTCATTTGTGTGGGAGAACTTGCAATACCAAAGGCTGAGGGCCCCCAGACCACAATACACACTTAAATATTCTTTTCGTATTGTTTTATATCACACTTTTGTTTAAGCCATTCTTCTTGTGGCTAGGAGAGACCAGATAGGCTTTTAGTCTTGAACCTATTGATGGGCAACAGAGCTTTGTGCTTATTTACTTTGTTTGCTGACATGTTTGAATGCTGCCTGTGGGTGTCCTCCACTGTACCATTCATCAAGGGCCCCCTGGTCAGACTGAGAAGCTAAATTTCCTTGATGCAAGAGAAGCTGCCCAGACCAGACCATCCCTCTTCCTTTGTTCTGCACAGTATCTCTTCACAGGGACTAAATAGATGGCCAGCAAGTCTAATGGGAAACTGTAAAAGCTATTAGATTGCAAGCCAATATCTGATAACGGGGCAGCAATAGATTATTTATCATCCGTTGGTTTCAGACTATGCTTGTGGTGCTGTCTTGGCATTGATCTTAGTATGCATTTGTAAAATGCATTAGCAAAGGCTTCATTGTTTGAACATTCATTACAGAGAAATGAAACATTTCATCAATTAATGTGGACAGTGGTCAAAGCATTTCTTTGGAAAGAGCCTTGGACAGCCCTGGACCAATGCCTTTTTTGGAGGAAGGGACCTGGGCAACAGTGGACAGAGAGGTTTGCATTAGCTGGAGAATGAGGGCTCAGAGCATAACACCATCCACTGACAACACTTGTGTCATGTCTTTTTAAGTTGCCTTTATTAGCATGTGTGACCTTTTTAGGTTTTCTGCTCTGGTAGAGAAAACCACATCTCAGTTCTGAACACAGAATCAGCTAACTTGCTGGAAATTTTTATCAGGATATTATGACCTCCTCTGTATTCTACTAAAACCAGTATGAGACAACTGAATAGTTTAGAACAATGATTCTTCTAAAAACCCTTTTTTCCAAAAACATCTTCAGACTATTCTGTTTAAAGCTACTAAATTATTTCACTCTGTCTGGATACTGTTCATTGATTTTCAGCAAATTGAACCCCAGCTCCCATGTCCAGGGATTTACACACTAATTTAATTTACACTAATTATTTACAATAATTTGTCTCATTATGTTGAGTGTTTTGTGACAATTTTGTCTCTGATAAAATTAAGAACAGTTATACCTGCAAGTTATTTTTCAAAGATTTGTAACATTCATTATTGCATATTTATTGCAGTATCTTAAACAATTCTTAGTTATACCACTCAACTAACTAAATTTGGCGGTGCTTCCTGGTGAAAACTCAAATGTATCTTAGCCCAGACAGATACCACAATATATTTGTTTTTGACATCTTAGTTGCCTTACAACTGAATGTATTTATTGTATGTCATAATAGTAGGATTTCTGCTGTCCCCTAGTGGCTAGTTTGTTTTCTGAGCTCAGTGCGTTCATTATGATTTCTGTCATCCTATCAGAAATTATAAACTTGCTTGTGGTTTGATTTACACCAGAGAAAGCACACAAACTTAAAAAACTCCGTTAAAAATTTTTTCCACCGTAAGAGCTGACCACCTAATAAAAGTCCTATGAGCATTTGTAGATGTGTAGCTTTAACCTTGCAGGAATGTGTCAGAGACTGTGTGGTGTCCTTTCACTCAAACTTGCAGTAAAATATGAAAGCAATGAAACATAGAAACAGCTAGAGAAAGCAGATTTCATTTTTATTGAAGAAAATATGTAGTGATATTTTGACACTGTACTGAGCCTGCTTAGCTTGTTAAGTGAGTAAGATACAACAGACAATGTTCTGAGAGGGCTGAAGCGGCACAGAGAAATTCCCTCTCCTCTGCAGCCTGGTGTCAAGCTGATCTTGTGCACTCAGACCCAATCACTTTCTGGTTTCAAGCCATTTTTGCACCAGCGAAGCTGAACAGATGGCAGCATTGCCTGACGTGCAGCATGAAGAGTGTAATAACTTCATGAGATAAGATTAAAAGGAGCTTTATGAGTGACCCTTGTGTGCTATTACTGGTTCCAGTGAAAGCAAGACTCTGCCTGGCTACTGCAGGCTAGAGATGTGGATAATGGGTGAATTTTGTAACATAACTGCAGAATAGAAATGGTTGTTGAAATGTAGTTCATGCATTAAAACTCATTTCAAACTGCTCATGTAGACTGACCAAGTCTTTCTTTAAGATTCTATAGAATGAATAGATCCAAGAAGAGCATAGGGTCTCAGCAAGCTTTATCTCCATCAGTTAATTACAAGGATAAAGAATACTCCCCTGCTTAAAGACTTTTTTGATACTTCTACCCTGTATAAGCATCTTTTGAGGGTCCTCATGCATGTATCAGGGGTTCTGGCCTCCAGAGAGCATCCACAGTCCTCTGCTACAATTCCTCCAGTCATGGAATGACTGTTTGCATGACTTGATATATGGTGCGTTGGAGCTTCAGCTGATGGGAGAAATAGTCTGTTATGGCAACATTCTGTATTAAGCTTATGGAGCTTGGAGTCAGCAGTATGCGCCCCTTGTGAACTCTGCTCTGAGAAGCTTCAAGTACAGTCAGTGTTGCCAAACCTCAGCATGTCAGTGCAAGCCTGATGATATTTGTTGCTTTTCACCAAGCCTTTGCCTCCTTGCATCACAATGCATTCAAATGCTGATCATCTTAGGAGTGCTGTTTTTCTCCTTAACTGCTTTGGTTAGAGTAGGATATGCTTTGGGGAATGAGAGACTATCGGTAGAAAGGCAGAAAGATGTTTGGTATGTGAAGGCATGTGAAGAATCTGGCTGGCAGCACAGCAGAGGGAGCAAACAGAGCAAAGGTAGAAAATGAAAACAGTTTTGCAGTTTTTACCTATTTGCTTGGGGCATGAGAAGCATGACATATGAGGAAGGGGTGAGACACTTAGGCCTGTTTAGTGTGAAAAAAGAGCAGGCAAAGAGGACATCTTTTTCTCTCTTCAGCTACCCAGTGGGACACTACAGGGGAGAAAGACAGATTTTTCTTGGAGGTACACAGTGATGAAACAAGAAGCAATGGACACAAGTTAGGTACAGGAAATTCTTTTCACCACAAGGATGGTCAAGTGTAGTAACAGGTTGCCAAAAGATGTTTTTGTCTCCATCCTTGGAGATATTAAGAACTTAAAAATGCCTTGCACAGCATGATCTGTTTAGAGATGCTTTGAGCAGACATTGGACTAGATGACTCTTACTGGTCCCTTCTAAACGACAATTTTCCATTTATGTTATATTTTGTTATTTAGCTAGTCAGAATTTCTGGGTTTGGTTTTGAGTCTCTATGTGCAAACCGAGACCTAGGAAGCTAATAAACAGGATGCTGTCAGGATAATAAAGACTAACAATTAAAAATACAGGGATTTTTGAGCAGTGTGGATGCTCTGTTTTAATTCAGGTGCCCAATTATTCAGCTTTCAGTTGTGTTACAGGAATAGTGGATTTCTTGAATGGAGCTTTTTTGTATCTATTTCCTTGTATGCAAATCTGTAGCTCATCAAACTATTTCTACTATCAGTGGAAAAGTATTAGCTGGAATTTTCAAAGGAACTTAATTATATTGAAGATCAATACAAGTTGCACCTGAAACTCTATGAATCTTCAGTGAAAACAGGGCCAATTTCACAAAGATATTCTAGCCAAAAGGATAGTACCTGGCATAAAGAGGAGGTGTCTCAAGATCTCCCATGCCAATGGGAGATCCTTATTTTAATAAAAGCCCTATTCAACTACTAGACTAATATATAAATCAGTGCACACTGGCAGAAAATTCCCAGTCAGGAGGGAGGAGATGGGGGCCATAATTTGGGCAGTCACTGTGTCTTTCCAGTACCTCCACAGTGTCCAGGTGCAGAGCAAATCGAGAAGTTTGTGGAGGTGCATTGCAATACTAGAGCTGTAATGCTTGCATATGAATGTTACATATAATATTTAACAGAGTCTGCTGTAATTTTTTTTCATGCCATTTCCATTTTTGCAGAGGTTCTTTGGTAGAGGCACTAGTTAATATTTTTTATTACTTCTTAGTACCCTAAATGAACTTCATGCAGGGTGGTTATAATGTTTTCTATCTGCTAGCCACATCAATAATAAACATCAAACTTACTTGTACTTTGATTTCCCCATACCAGCACAGAAAAAAAAACCAAAAGGTTTGCTCACTTGTCCACTCCTCTGTTGTTAAAACACAGCCAAATGCAATCCTTATTTTTAAGTCAATGCAGCAACTGTGTGGATGAATTTAAGCATATGGAACACATTACACCAAACAATCTCTTTCTTTGTTTGCACATCCATAAACAGTGTAAGGAGCAATGGAACAGAATAACATGTGCTTCTGTATTCTTTTTTTTCAATAAGTCTTCAATGGACTAGGGAAACTATTCTTTTATAACACTAAAACCCAATGCAGCTAATATATTCATGACGGATTTTTATGATCCACTCTTGTATCCCCAGTGACTCATTTTCAGAGCTTAATGTAATACTCCAAAAGCTGAAAAATGTAATTCAGAGCAGCTTCCTGGTCTAAGATACCACTGAGTCACTAATTCACTGTTTATAGCTTCTTGTTGCAGATAAGGCAGGTTTTTTGCAGACAAGACTCTCTTGGTAAGTAAAATAGAATCCTGCTAAACACCCCAATTCTTTAACTGAAATCATCAGGGAAGTATTTGACCACAACTCCAACAGGCCTCAAATATAATTTAAAACTGAAGTGTATGCTTAAATATTCTCCCAGAACAAAGAAGTTTTTCCAAACTAGTGCTAAAAGCAGTTGAGAAGGGTTTGTCTACCAAGAAAGACAAATTACAACACACCTTAACTAAAACCTGTTTAACTCTTCTCTGAGTTTTTATAATTAGGGGAACAGAAGCCAAGAATGTCTCTTACACATTCAAAAGAAACAGCAGCAAAAAAATTTAACGTATGTAACAAAAAAGTGACCATGAGAACACCAGACTGTGTGTTTGTTTCTTTACTCCAAAAATGCTCAGCCATGAGGCACTAAAGGTCCATGAAGTATCTGTGCATATTTCAGAAGTTAAAGCTTGGGTCTGGTGAAATCTCCTGAGCCAAAAATGGTGATTTAACCTGTTTTAAATATAATATTGAATTAAATCTCTCAGACTTTTTGTTAAAAAAAAAAAAAAGCTGTTGGTGTTTGATAGTTGTGAAGTTAAAATTTATCATTTTCTTTAAGCAAAACTAATGATTATGACTTTTCATCTTCAGGTGAGACTACATACAGTTCATCCTTCAGAACTTGAATGCTGCTGGCAAATGAACCTCCTGGGGCTCTGTTCCCCACCAAACACAGAATTTGGATCCAGTTCTGCCACTCCATTTACTTGGGCAGTTCAGTGACTTTGTTAGGATTGGTACATTATTCAAGCACATTTTGCAACCCTAAGGTAAATGATACTTTCCTTTTTACAGCTGAAAGACCAAGTCTCAGAGAGATCAGAAGGTTTAGACAGTGCCATCCAAAGTCTAACTGTCCTCTTGTCTACTGCCAGAGTCTTGGATTTTGACAGTGAAATTCCTTTGATGCCTGAAGGATTTCTCCAAAGCACATTTAGAGGCTCTTGGTTCCTACTGCTGCATGGATCATCTTGCAGCTGAAGCCTAAGCCTGTCAGGATTTATAAACCTACTCTTTCCTCACCCAGCCTTTTTAAGGCCCATTTCTCATATGTGCCCAGAAACCTGTTACATTGGCCTCTGCAGGCTCTTGCAGGAGCAATGAGTGAAGGCAAGACCTTTATCTTCTCCATGGCTTAAGGTGGGAGGCTTAGTCTGACTTCCCATATGTGCCTGGTAGATTTGCTTTAAACACCAAGACACAGATTCATTGATTTAAAGGACAAGCCATGGAAAATGATGTAGGTCTCCATGTGAAGCTATGGTGCTAGCAAAAAATAAACAAGATGTAGAGTGATGTAGGTTGAGAACAGGCATGAGACTACTGCTAAGTGGTTTGAGATCTTCTCTGGAAATGGGTGCCCATGCTCCAAAGCCTATCTGTGCAGTTTTGGTAACTGAGTCTCTAATTTCCAGTTGATTTCCATAACCTTTAGTTTTAGCCTCTGTCACAACTGTTGCTCAACTTATAACTAAATAAAAAACCAGCTTTTCTTCTGAAAAACAGACAGTAGTAGGTGTCTAGGACACTTTTTTGAGTGTGGTTTAGTATTCTCAAGCAAAAGTGAGAAGAGGAGCTGAGTCTTCTGTAACTCATCCGAGCAGTAGCCATTTGCCACTGAAGGGAGTGCGTCCTGGTCTCAGGAGCTGTATTGGAGGCACAGGAGAGACCTATAGCACAGTGTGAGTGTTGAAGTTTAATGCAGACAAGATTTTGAGAGGCATGGCTTCACCTTTTAAGGCTATTTTCATCAATTCCCTTCCCAGCATGCTGCCTGTTACATGTTCCAGCTGAAAGGCATTAATTCCCATGGGCATTTTTTGGGGGAACTGAACTGAGACCTGAGTAGGGAGTTCTCTGCATAGGTGAGTGGTTATAGTTTTTAAGCTCTGAGACTGAGTGTTCCACTTGTGTTACAGACCTGGGCTTAAATTTCTTGTTTAGAGTAAAACACAAGGGTTTGATTCTGGAGAAGAAAAGCAAACAAAACCAAAACCAAAAAACAAAACAGACCAAAAAAACCCCAACAAAACCCTCAAACAAACACCCCCCCCCCAAAAAAAAACCTAAACAAACAAAAAAACCCCCAACAACCAAACAACCAAAAGACCAAAAAAAACAAAAACAAAGAGAAAAAAACCCCAAACCCGGAAGCTAATTCCCTTAGGACTCCCTTTCTTGTGGAGACTGATTCCCTCCACATGGGTGCTGGAAGCAGGGGGCTTCTGAAGGCTGATGGCACACGATATCTCCACAGGGGAGTTCAACAGTGTGGACCTTTCAACATGCAGTCTTGCAATTCAGGAACCCAATCAAATTGATGATTATTTTAATTACAAATCATACAAAACTGGAACTTAGTAGAGAAAGACAGGCAATCCTCTGACTGTTCCTTGAGAGGCAGCAAAAGGCTTGAGAATAGCACCATCTTCTGGAAATGCCTCATCTGGCTCGCCTTTTCTAAGTTGTCTGAATGCACTTTTTTTCTTAAAACTACTGTAATTTAAACTGATACTATTAAAACTGCTACCAAATTACTGCTGCAGCAAATAACTGAACACCCAGGTACGTTTTTTCTAGTGTATCCCATTTTAATTTTGAACCAAATATGACCCATGCATAGGGAACTTTTTTTAGTTGTGGGGACACCATGTTCACCACAAGGACAAGTCAGTGTGCCTCAGAAGGCCAACTGAAACCCCTTGGGGTAGTAATCCAAGCTAAACTAATTTTACATTTTCTCTAAAGCCTTCATCTGAAACATGATTTTTCTCAATGTGATAAAGAAAATAAAAGAAAAATCTAAGTGTATTGGTTTTGCCAGGCAAGACTTGATAACAGGGGGCTGAAGGGATGACTTCTGGGAGAAGCTGCCAGAAGCTTCCCCCATGTCCAACAGAGCCTGTGCCAACCGGCTCCAAGATGGACCTGCCACCAGCCACGGCAGAGCCCATCAGCAACGGAGACACATTTCCTCCCTTAGCAGCTTACATTTAATATAAGATAAAGCTTAAGAGTATTAATTATAACAATTTTTAAAAAATATGTAATAAGGAACAAGAGAGTATGACTTCATGTATTTTGTAGTCTTAGCTGAAAGTAACCTGGAAGCTGTTTCCCATTAGGAACAGATTTAGGATGTTAACAAAATATTTCTTGACATAAGTATAGCCATAATATGTGTTTTCTCTGTCTACTCAAACTGCTAAATGAACATGCCCATCTTGTACCACAGTAAGAGTTTTTTCTTAAATCATCATCATGGATAGGCTTCGCAAACGAAGATTAGGGAAAGGTCTCTAACTACATTTGACATAAGCACGCTGGTGGCTAAAAAGGCCAATATGAAACAGGCATGTCCAGTTGCAAAAGGCACAGCAGAAAGACTCCTTAGGTGGTAAATTCTGCAAGGCACGATTCTTTCTGCATTGTCTTTTCTCCTTGAGAGTGATCCTGCGTGCTTTCTCAAAGGCATCAGCAGCGTTATAGATGGTGTGTCTCCAGACCTCCCGATTGGAGGCCAGAGTAGACCAGTTATAGTGATCCACAATTAGAGTTTTTTCTTAAATAACCACAGTATTATCTCACTTGAACAGACATGCAAATAGATAATGACTAGATAGTCACATGATTTTAGATTAAACCTTTGGCAATCTTTGCCACATCAGTAAGTTATCACATATAAATGATCAATCAAACACATACAAACCTCCTAAAAATTAGCTGATGACCAGTTAATTATTAATTCTGCAGGGATAATTTGAATAATGCAATTAGAAATGCTAAACTTGGCATTATGGAGATTTTTACTATTAAAATCTAGATTTGGCTATACTGATCTTGCCAAGTGTTGAATTCTGACTTTTGTATTTTTATCACCTTAATTGATAGCTACTAAATGCACACTTTGCTCGCTACTAAAGAGTAATTTTCCTAGCAGTAAAATGGTTTGCTACAGGGGAAGTAGTTTGATTTAACACTCCAATTAGTGTCACCCTTTTATTTTTTTCTCCACAATTCCAGCCTAAACTGTCTGCCTTTGTTAAATCTGGTTAGAACTAAACTCAGGATAAATCTGATTTCAACTAATGCTTTCACTGCTGTCAGTCATATATGCTACACTTGCTTCTGCTAATAAACCGTGGCTTACAGAATGAAGAATAGATTGCCTAATAAAACAACCCTTCACGTTTCACTGGTGATGGAAAATAATTTGCCACACTTTACAATATACAGATGCATAGTGGGTTGAACATGGACTTCAGACAGCTTTCAGTACAGGATAAGATAATGGAGCTCAGTTTCACTGTAGGTGAACAGAAATATTTTAAAGGAAACACATCTAATTGCTATGTCCAAAGACTTTCTAGAAATTACTGCTCTTTCTAAAGGTGGCTAGATGTATTGTTACTAAGTATATAAATATATTTATTAGAAACAGAAGAAAAATTGCAGTGGCTGCCTGGCTGCAGTTAAATAGCAGAAAGTGACCCATGTGGCCTCTGTGCCCTAGCACCCAGATGACAAAATGGTCCCTCTGACAGTGTCTGTTCTGCATGTCTTCCCATGATGCATTTGTCATTCTCCTGCCTAAGCACCCTGATGGCAGCGTGTCCATGTCAGGCTTAGAGAAACCTGAAATGGGGCCACTGGTTCCATCAGTGTCCCTCAAGATCTTCAAGGAGATAACTGAATGCTTTTATGTGTTACCTGTTTTTGGTAACCTCTTCCATCATTTTTCATTAGCAACCACTGATACTGTCTCTTCTCAAGGGGTCTTTCAGTGTGAGTGATGGCGCATGGAGAAAAGTACAGTATAATTTCCTAGAAGATAAGCAAGCAAGAGTGCAATTAGTGATTCTGACCGCTAAGGTGCCTGGCTTCAGGAATTCTATTGCAAGGTATGTATGCCTACCTTGCTCTGAAATGGGAGAAGCAAGGAGAAGAGCAGAATGAAGGGTGCAGCTACCTCCTTCTTGTATGCACTAAGCAAAAGTAGTTTATCTAAGTGAACAAATACATAGACAAGATCACTCCCTTAGCTCCCTCCTGTCTCCAGGCAATGGAGTGAGGTGGAGGGTGATTGCTCTTCAGACCAGTGCAAACATTATCCCCTCAGCATCAAATGCAAACAGCTCAGATTTGCTGTCTCTTGAGGCAGTTCTGGAGGAAGGTACTATGTAACACACACCCGGCCAGATACACTGGAACTGTGCTTCCGGCATGATGGCTGCCACAGACCTTGAAGCCACAAGGCTGACAAGTGAGAAACAGGAGTTGAACAGGCCTGTACCCACAGCACCTGCTGGAATGGGAAGAAGAAATGAGCAGAGAAATATGAAAAAGTAATTTTCTCCTTTTTGTGTCAATTTTAATTTCTCTCTCCCTCCCTACATCATTACCTATGTACCAGGATCTATATAACCCTGGAGGGCTTTCACAATTCACTGTGGTTTTATTTTGGTTTTGGTACTGATGGCCATAATGAACCACTGTTACCTTTTCAAGACATTATTAACAATTTCAGTTGTCAAACTGGTCAGATTTACATTTCAGGATCTTTCCTCTCTGCCAGCCAAACTGCTTTGGTGATGGTCACTGCAGGAGTCAGCTGAGAAAGACAGACCTTGAGCTCTGGCTAGAGGGCACAGTGTGAGCCCCAGCCTGAAGGTGAATAAACTTGCATGGATCTGCTCTTGTTTTGAAGAGGGGGAACCAGCGAGCTGTGCCTCAGGAAATTCCCCTGCTTTCATGCAATTTTATCACACTGCAGGCATTGCTGTATCCTGGAGTTCTGGGAATTTCTTGGGAGTTCAACTAAGTCAGGAATTATCAGTGGAGAACTGAAATAAACAAAAACTATGTGAAGGCATTATGTCAGATTTATTCACAAGTATTTGAAAGCCTAGGTTTAGATCTCAATTTGTAATGTTAAAAACAACTTTACTATTATGTTCAATAACAAATAAATGTGAATCATAAAGTGTCAATCCGCATGATATGGACCTACTTTAGAGTGTAGTGGATTGGTTAGAAATGCGAGGACATATGAACATGGCTAAGGCTATGGATGAGCTGCTAAAGTACAAGACTACTGCTAAAGTATAAGATGCAGTTTTCACTAGGCCCATGAGAAAGTCTGAGATAGCAGGGCCGTGAGAAAGCAGCAGCGTCCTTGGGTATCCTAAATTGAGCTGAGAAACAGGAGCTGGGCATTACCAAAACAAAGGCACTTAACGAGCCACCTGTGTAAACAGTGGGAAGCAGTTAAGATGATATCACCACCTAACTGAGTACCAGTAATGAGCCTGATTTCTGTAATATTCATGAACCTATTATAGAGTGTATATTAAGCTACTGTCAATCTACAATAAACGAAGTTCCTGGATTCTCACATTGAGGTGTCTAGAGCTTTCCGTCGCGACGTTATTACTGGCGCCCGTGGACAGGGACCAAGTGGGGGTCCCTAGGAGGTCAAGTCGGATCTCCTGGGTTGGAGTCAAGTCGGACTCCCGAGAGCCAAGTCGGGTTCTCGCAGCCGTGGTCGGACGTAGGAGTTTCGGTCGGTCTTGCCGTGCAGCACAAGAAGGCGAAAGGGCTGGACGAAAAAGAGCTCAACTTGCCGCTGCCGGACGCCTCCCTTTCGGGGATTTCGGACGGCGAAAGAGTTAAGTTCCGTGCTTCCAGGGCCCGGCGCCCGGGACGACTCCTGAAGAAGGAGGCCCGCCGACAAAGCCGCAAAGTCTCGTGGAAAGGGCTGCACAAAGCGTGGTAACACGTTTTTTAGGTAATAGAGGGACAGGCGGCACTATCATTGCTCCAATGCTTTCTGGGAAAGCGGGGAGTTAAGACGAACTGGCTTTGTGGCAAATGCTGCTTTCATGTAAGGGCCAGGGATATGAAGCGAACACTGTAACTGCCTTTACTATCTCTACTTGGAAAGAACTTAGTGATAAACTCTTTACTGCTGCCTGTAAGGGAGAAAAAGTTGCTGCTTCCCTCCTTACAATTTGGCGATTGTTATCTGGAACAGTCAAAGGCATTAAAGCACAGTCTGAGGACATTAGGATGCTACTGGATACCATCATACGGAGAAATCGTGTAAAAAGGGAGTCGAGCGGAGTTGAAGGGAGCCGGAGCGGGACCAGAGATCACGGAACGGGGCCAGAAACAACGGAGCGGCCCCGCCAACATGAACGCGGTGCTGGCGTCTCGGCAGTGCATATCCAGGACGATCGGAGACGACGGCTGCGGCGTGAAAGTACTGCTGATGGACCAGAGATGAACTTTACGAACACTATGACTGAGTTCCACCTTAAGACACTTCCAGCTTTTCATCTGAACTGTGCAGCGGGACTGCGCTGCACATTTGTGGCTGTGTTCATGGCGCTGGGTGCTTGCGCCGGGCAGCAGGGCAGTAGCGGTGGTCGCGCCGCCTGCGTGTCCCCGGCTCGGAG
Organism: Manacus candei; assembly: GCF_025592945.1. Lineage (NCBI taxonomy): Eukaryota > Metazoa > Chordata > Aves > Passeriformes > Pipridae > Manacus > Manacus candei. The sequence continues at coordinate 3,971,907 of NW_026138072.1, read as the reverse complement.
CGCTCCCGGGTGACGCAGAGCCGGGGGCCGGTGAAATCGCTTGGAGCGGTGCGCGGCCCCGGCTCGGAGCGGTGCGCCCGAGTGCGTGCGCGCCGGCGGCCCCGGGCGCGGCGGGCGGCGGGGGGGCTCTGTGTCCCCCGCACTGCTGACAGCCATGGTCCCGGGGGGTGTGCGTTCCCCTTCCCTTCTTTGCAGCGAGTGGTTTTTCCCTGGTGCTGCTCCTCTTCCTAGAGTTAATGACGGTAGCAAAAACATTGGGGGGTGCAGTCGGGGTAGGGGGAAAGCTGTTTCTCTTTTTCCCCGTTACACCAATCACCCCTTCTCTGAAACGTGCCTGTTTGCAGCTGTTCTCTCCCTCTCCTATGTTTTTGTCTTTTCTTAAGCAGACCCTGTGATTAAGTTCCTTCTGCTGATCTCTCTGGGTGAGCCCAGCCCCTCCTTCCCCTCCTTCGTCCTTCGGCAATGAGGAGCGTGGGGGGAGGCAAAGACGGTAAAACACGGAAAAAAGGGAAAAGAGAAAAAACAACTTAAAATTAACAATATCCCAACTTATAAATCAAATAAGATTGCATTGTTTTTACAGCAATAGGTGTTAAGCATGCAGTGTGCTCATGGCATTTTCAAATGTTTTCTTCAAAAACAGAAAGGGAGACTGACGAAAAATCCTTTGAAGTAAGATTAGAAATAACGCGACATCCGTGCTTAGCTTTTGCATATTGCAGAAGGTTGTTAAGAATTTCCTATAGTTTGCCATTTTGCTTCTCTTACATGAAATTTGGCTGTTTCCCCCAGGGGCAGGGTGCAGGTAGAAGATTTGGAGACGGAACGATGAGACAGAAGGGGATATAGTCTTCCCCCTGCAAAAGTAGCTTTATTGCCTTTATGATAAAATATCATTGCTCTATAAGAAGCGTTGAAGATTTCCAAGATAATATTCTGTTCTTTCTTGCTGTATTTGTCTTTTACATAGAGAGTTATGCAGGATTTGCAGATTGCTGATGGCGGCTATGCCATAAATTTCCTTTGAATTATGAAACTGACAAGAAGTGCACAGCCAATGACCACTTGAAAATGTGTGTGTGATTGAGGAGTGTGTCTGAGGTGGCCACCTGAATGTGGTGTGAAAGAAAAAAGCTACATGAATGTGTGAATGTGTAAACTTAAAAATACTTTCTGCCGGTGTCAAGATTTTAGAGATGTGTAACGTGATTCTGTTGAACCATAGTGATTCCTTATTCTGAATGGGCTCTAAGTTATACAATGGATATTGACAGTTATTGTAATCTTAGTAATAGCTCGTGTTGCCTTTTCTTGTATTACTAGACGTCTAAATACTACGACAAAGAAAGCATTGTTGGCCCATAATAAAAACGGGGGAAATTGTAGTGGATTGGTTAGAAATGCGAGGACATATGAACATGGCTAAGGCTATGGATGAGCTGCTAAAGTACAAGACTACTGCTAAAGTATAAGATGCAGTTTTCACTAGGCCCATGAGAAAGTCTGAGATAGCAGGGCCGTGAGAAAGCAGCAGCGTCCTTGGGTATCCTAAATTGAGCTGAGAAACAGGAGCTGGGCATTACCAAAACAAAGGCACTTAACGAGCCACCTGTGTAAACAGTGGGAAGCAGTTAAGATGATATCACCACCTAACTGAGCACCAATAATGAGCCTGATTTCTGTAATATTCATGAACCTATTATAGAGTGTATATTAAGCTACTGTCAATCTACAATAAACGAAGTTCCTGGATTCTCACATTGAGGTGTCTAGAGCTTTCCGTCGCGACGTTATTAGAGGATTGTATTTGGACATGGACTTAAGCAAGAACAATACTTTGTATTAATATTTACCTTCCACTTTTGAATTTGAGGATTAGTTCTGGTCCATATTGAACCTTCCAAGTTAAATTTATAGCAGAACTTATCAATTATCAGGTTGCAGAGATCTTTTTTGTAACATACTTTAGTTAAGAAAGTTACAATTGTCTTCTTGAGTAAGTCTCTTTAGACAGCCCACTGTGACTTTCAGATGAGCTCTAGATGCAGAATTAAATGGTAAACTAAAATATTTTACTACTGTGTATTATACCTGAATTCATTGTAAAATCTGTGTGGTACATCAGAAACCTAAAATGTCCTCATAAAAATCCTAAGTCTACAGCAGAATCAAAGTTAAACTTTTTTTGACAACCTTTACAAAAGCTTTTTAGGTGCTTCCAGACCTTCCTTGGGAAGACATAATAAAAAAAAAAAGGCTGGTTTTTTTACTGGTCTACTCTAATACCAGTCTGGATAGCTGATTCTGCCTGTTTAAATTCTGCTCCACAGTTTCAGCTGGATGGGACATTAGACACTTCTGGTCCTAAACTGGTGCTTGTGTTGATAGTGGCCTGATCCTCCAACTCCAGCAGCACCAGCACATGTATTGCTCCCCATTAAGCAGGAATACAATATCAGAGCAGTCTGTTCCTCATCTATTATAGTACACAAGTGGTGTTGTAAGAGAAGAAATTTTCACTGGGACTAATGAGCTGAGTCTTAATTGCAGCGGAACTGGGACAACAACATTTCAATGGCAGCATAACTGATTGAGGTAAAATGAGGATATTCTCCTCAGGTCATCCTGGGCTTTTTGAAATTATCAGATATGCAGATACCAGTACTTTATAACTGCACTGTGGGATTGTTGGCTCAGTTCAATCTGTGGCAATTCCTTTTGATTTCAAATACAGCCTAAAAAGTATATACTAGTGCAAAATTTCTAGTAATTTGTTTACCCTTTCTGGACTTGCCAGAGACTCTGAGAGATACAGGAGATAAGGAATTATTTTTCCCCATTAAAAATTCCATATTTGGGATCCTTGTTTTTCTAAATTGGAACCAGATGCCAAACTCTCTTCTCTCCCCGTCACAGCAGTTTGAGGCTGGGGTAAGATTTTCTTATAAACAAAGCAAAAACCCTTTGTTTGCAATGAGATTGTGCTCATATGATAATAGACACAGACACACATATACAATACACATGTACATATACATATGCACATAGCTGGCCACATTGATGAACTCAGACAAAAAAATGCACCACTCACACAAACACAAGCTGCACCAATGGCCTTGTATTGTTCCCTTTTCTGGCTCATTAAGATGAAAGTCAGCTGGTGGGAAACATATCTATATGTTTAAACAAAATACGGATTACTCTAATAACTGACTGATAGCCTCACTAACTGGCCCTGGATCCCTAGTTCACACAGTTGCTAACACCTCTGCATGCAAGCCCCCAGTGCCTGCAGCCTTATTTATGGACATGAGCACACGGGATCCCCAAGTGCCACCTGGATCCTCTTGTTTCCAGTTGTCTCACACAGACACACATATATACAGATGGAAATGAGTCTTTCAGTTTGTTGCCGTGGGAGTTAGGTGCTGAAAAAATCTCCGGAGCAGTTAATTAGGGGTGAGATAAGAAAGGGTTTATTATGCCAAGGCTAAGATGTTACAAGACACGCACCCAGGCCGTGCCTGACAGGTTACATTTTATAATACCATCCATCCAATCCCAGATGTGTCCACCCTGTGGCCTTTACTCTGGTCCGCCCCAGGTCCACCCCCTGAAAATGGGTCTGGGGTGCATTTTGGAACCCCCTGTTCATCCCATCTTCATCTCCCTCAGAGCACAAAGGGTACATAGTCACCCAGTTTTTGACTGTGTTCTGTGGTTTAGGCCCTAATATGCTGTTCTGCCAACAATCTAGGCCTTGCCTTGACAAAAGACTAAACATTTCTACTGGATTCGGGGGTAAGAGGGTTAAGGAATGGGTAAACAAGGGTGCTAGAGGGAAAGGGACAAGGGACAAAGGAGGGAGGGTTGCTGCTTTTAAAATCTACTTATAAAACTTATGAGGCTTACCAATATTAGAAAAATAAAAAAAAACAACTTGATGCTTAAGGCATCAAGTTGACCACAGCACTCACTTTTTGGCCTGGACCCCCAATGCCTTCAGTAGCCATCTCACTCAGAGATGCATGTGCCTCCAGCTCCCATGACACTCCTGCTTGCCACCTAGTCCAGCATGATCTTTGCTAGTGCTCATACACTTGCTTACACACCTGCACTCATGCCAGTCTCTGGCACCATAGATGGCCAGGCCACTGTGACAATGTGGTCCCTGCTTCAGCTGCTGGAACTCAGATAGACATACCCATACGTGCATGCAGAATAGACAGTCCCTCACCCAGGAAATGGTTTAGAAATGGATTTTAGTGAGAGGACAGAACATCACCTGACTGTCATAACCAGGCATATGGCATGGCCAGAGAAACATGCCAAACAGCAAAAAAACATGTTTAAAGGTTGCCATGCCTTGAGAGGAAAGGAGTAGCTGAGGTCACCTGATGTGTTCAGCCTGGAGAAGAGGAGACTGAGGGGAGACCTCATTGCAGATGACAACTAACTCATGAGGGGAAGAGGAGGGGCAGGCACTGATCTCTTCTCTGTGGGGATGTTAAGGGTTTACTTGTTCTAAAAAAACAAAGGAGAATTTTCTTTCCCCTGCTGCAATGTAGGGGAGGGATGTTGAATGGGGAGGACAGTTTTTTGCCTTGGGTGATTGACCTACACAAAGGAGCTTGCTGGAGGAACTACATTCCAGGCTGATGAACTACATTCCAGGCTGATGACCCTCTCTAAGGCTGGGGGGTGTGTGGGGGGTGTGAGAGGAGGGGAGTTTTTCTCCCCTCCTCTCCTTGGAAAGGGGCACTTCACTTTTTGCCTTAATGGAGGCAAGGGGTGTGTGTGTTGGAAAAACTCTGAGGCCATTTTGCTCTCGACCTGGTCATCTGGCTGCTCTCTGGCCTTGGCTTGCCTACGCGCTGCTCTGTCTCCAGCCCAAATCTGCTCAGATTTCATCAGAGAATTTGTGCCTCTCTGGGAGGACGAAAGAGAGGAGTCCTGGCCACAGCCAGCCGCAGACAGAGTGAGTTTAGTGGGAAAGAGCCCGCCCTTCTTTCCCCTTTTCCCCTTCTCCTCCTTGGTGTGGGGGGGAAATCTCCACTGTTGGCTTCTGCTGCGATCCGGGGCCCCCACATGGCGACAGCCAGAGCCCAACAGTGCCCCTGCCGACCAACGCCGAGCACTGCAGGCTCTGCTCCTCCAGTGATCCAACAGCGCCCCTGCCAACCGGGATTAGAATCGCGCCAGAGGACAGAGAAGTATCAGACTGTTTCCTTTTTGAAGGGGACTTTTGGGTACAGGATTATTGTTTAGTTGTTTCTGTGTTCTTTTGCTGTTTTTGCCAATACATATATATCCTTTAATAAAGGGTTGTTATTTTCTTTTTTCCATACTTCTTTGATTGGAGTGTCTTAATTTTGGATTTACAATTGCTGAGAGAGAGGAGTTTGGTCTACCTCATAACTTACCCTCCTCAGCAAAACACTTTCAGTCTCATTAAACTGAGACAGGGGACTAGTGACAGGACCCAAGGGAATGGCCTGAAGTTGTGTCAGAGGAGGTTTAGGTTCGATATTAGAAAAATGTTCTTCACCCAGAGGGTGGCTGGGTGCTGGAACAGGCTCCCCAGGGAAGTGGTCACAGCAGCAAACCTGACATTTTAAGAAAAGTTTGGATGACACCCTCAGGCACACGGTGTGACTCTTGGTGATGGTCCTGTGCAGGGCTGAGGGTTGGATTCAATGATCCTTGTAGGTCTTTTCCAACTTAGCATAATCTGTGATTCTGTGATTCTCTTATCCTTCTATTTCCCATACTTGTTCTTCCCCAAAACTTGATCCCTTGCTTTCTCCCTTAAGCATCCCTCATTAAGTCTAAAATAGTCTCCAAATGCTCTTCCTGGTATCTCTGTCATAGGTCAGGATTTATCCCTGTCAGGCAGCTCAGCCTGACACAGCCACTCACTCACTCACCACTCTCCTCCTCCACCCACTCTGCCAGCGGAATGTGGGAAAATCATAAGGGTACAAGTGAGAGAACTCATGGATGCAGATAAAGACAGTTTAGCAGACAAAGCAAAAGCCGCACGTACAAACAAATCAAAGCAAGGAATTCCTTCACTGCTTCCCAAGGGCAGGCAGATTTTCAGCCATTCCCAGGAAAGCAAGGCTCCACCTCACATTATGGTGACTTGGGAAGACAAATGCCATCACTCCGAAGGTCCCGCCTTCATTCTCCTTCCCCCAGCTTCATATACTGAGCATGATCCATATGCTTAGCTGGGCTCAACTGTCCTGGCTGTGTCCCCTCCCAACTTTTTGTGCACCTGTAGCCTCCTTGCTGGCAGATTGGTGGGAGAAGCAGAAAGGCCTTGATACTGTGCAAGCATTGCCCAGCAATAAGCAAAATATCCCTGTTGTAATCAACACTGTTTTCAGCACAAATCCAAAACAGAGACACATGCCAGCTACTATGAATATATTCAACAGCATCTCCTTCTTGCTTTGGCTCCTGTTTGGAATTTATACGGGTAATATCTTTCACTGAAGTATTTTGTCTATTTTGTAATTGATAGTATGAACTAATATCAAATTGAGAAATATGAAAAAAATAACATTTTTCAACAAAAATAGAATCTTGCTGAATAATCATTACTTTTCTATCTTGGTAACATAGCTATCATTTTTACAAAGAGTATAACATAAAAATATAGCTCCTGGTCCTGCAGGAACATGCACAAGTACTTAATTTCCTAAAAGTATTCACTCTGAAGAAGCGGAATACTAAACACAGGTAGTAAATCTGTACTTGCTTCTAGTCATCAAAAAAGAAGTTGATTTTGTTTGGCTTGTTATGAATGTTGACTACAGAACAAAACCAAATATCACTGAAGATTATCCTTGTTTTAAGGAAGAAACTTTAATTCCTTTGTCTGTAGACAAATTGAAGTTTAGGGCTTCCTGATCACAGTTGTTTCAAAGCAGAACATTTTCTTGCTGCAGTGTGGATCAGCGTCACTTACCCAACAGTTTCTTTTCATTTCATTCTACTTTTACATTTGCTTATCCTCTTGAATGCTTGATTTTGCAGGTTAAAAATCTCAGACTGTATCTGTAAATGTTGGAGGATGTGTGTAATTTGAAAAGAATGGAGCATGAAGATAAATTTGAGACCGGAATTCAAGCGTCACCTTCAAGACTGGATCACTGAACCCACAACTCCTACCTGTCTGTGAAGACTGCTTCTCAGGAAACTCCACAAGGCACCTCAGGCTGAAGTATCCCTCCATTGTGCTTCAGAGCCTTCCAGACCCACTAAATGATCTTACAAAAGACTTGTAAGTAATGTGGCTTGCTTGTCACAATAACATGGTGCCAAAACCAGTTGCTCTGCACAGAGGGAGAAAGCCCTTAAAAACTCATGAGTGATTCTTGCAAGATGAAGATGTAGCACCAACAGAGTGATCAGTGGACCTCAGAAAAAGCAAACATCAGAAAACTTAGGAAATGTCAGAGAGAAGCTCTTTGGGAGTGATGATAAGAGAAACAGGCACTACATTTGTGAAGGGGAAATCAAATGCATACCAGTAACATAGGGACTAATAGGGCACAGAGCAGTCCTTAGAAAGGACCTGAGAATTATAGCACATTGCAAATTGAATATGGGTCAGCGATGGTACATTTCTGACAAGGAAGAAATTCTTTTCCCAGGACCACCAGGTAATTCAGGTTGAACTTCAGGAGATCTCTATTCCAACTTTCTGCTGGAATCAAGGTCACCTAGGAGATAATACTAGGTTGCTCTGGGCCTTATCAAATCTCACCATGAAATCTTCTATGCATGGAGACTGCAGAGCTTCTGTTCAACCTGTTACAAACTTGACTGTCTTCATCATTAGAGAAGTCTTTCTTTGTATCCTGTGAGGATCTGTCTTTCTTCAGTTTTCTAGGATGCATTAATGGAAGTACTGATGACTGGGGTAGTTATTTTGGTCTACTTGCCCTAGTGGAGTCTTAGTTTTACAGAGTTATAGGTTATAAATACAGGAGTGGAATTTTTCTTCCCCTGCTCCGCTGTGGGAAGAACGGAGTTCAAATAGGGAAGGGGGAAGGGAGTCAATTAGCTTTACAAAGGGTCTAGCCAGCAAGGCCGCATTCCTAGCTAATGGCCCATCGAAGGCTGGAGTGAGGAGGGGGAAGGAGTTTGGGATTTCGGTAGCTGGCCCGGCTCACGGTGGGAGTTGCTGGCCACCCTCACACAGGACAGGTCAGCTTTTGCTGAGCTCTTGCTCTGGGATGGAGATGGGAGGGTCTTGTGTGCGTGCTTTTGGAGAGGAGGCCTGGAGACCGGTCTTTCTGGCTTCCCGCTCTGGTCAGCCCTGACTGCTGGCCTCAGTTTGCAGGCAGGCTGTCTTTGTCTCTGGCCCGGACCTGCTGCGTTCTCATCGGAGAGTTTTGGTGCTCACCGGGAAAAGAAAGGAGGAGTCTTGGGACACCATCATCTGAGGACAACAGTGAGTTTCGTGGGGGTGAACTGTTTTCCTTTGCCCCTTTCTTCCACTGGGAGAAGGGTCCCCATTTTCCTTTCGGCTTCTCCCGCGATCCCAGACCCCCCCAGACCCCCTTCCCGCGCGGTGACCGCCAGAGCCCGACAGCGCCCCCTGCAGGCCAGCACCGAGAACGGCAGCTCTGCACCTCCGGTGACCCAACAGCGCCCCTGCAGGCCACGGTCAGGACTGCGCCAAAGACAGAGGAGTATTCAGACTTTCTTTTGTTTGAAGGGAACTTCTGAGTACAGGACTATTGTTTAGTTGTTTTTATGTTCTGTTACTGTTCTTGCCAATATACACATATCTTTTAATAGAGGGTTGTTATTTCTTCTTTTTTTCCACACTTCCTCGATTAAAGCCCTTTAATTTTTGAATTTACAATTGCTGAGAGAGAGGAGTTTGGTCTGTCTCATAACTCATCCTCTTTAGCAAACATTCCAGTCTCTTCTAACTGAGACATAGAGTTTGCAGGTTTTGTATTTTTTCCAGTTTGGTGTACTGTGCTTGAAAGTATTGTGTCAAGTTGCAGTCTTGAGAGAACAATAAAGAGTGAAAAGAGGATCAGAAACATAATCCTTGATCATGAATGGGTTGGCTAGCAAAGAAAAAAACCCAACAAGGTATAGTAGTTCATATAAAAATGTTCTCTTAGGCTGTATGGGACTGAGATCAATCATGTTCATGGACACAATGACAAGAGACAAAAAAATAATTGACTTACATAGATGCGGAGTTTGGTTAGAAAGCTGGGATTTTTTTTACACTTCAAGATTGATTTTGTGGATTCTTCTACACTAGAGGTTAAAAGAGCATGTTTAGATAACTATCTGTCAGAATTGTGCCTAGGGTCAGTCCTCCCTCAGTACAAATGGAGGGACTAAAGGTCGTTCTAGTCCCATGTTTCTGAGAGAAGGCTTGCTGCTATAAGATGAAGACAAAAAAAAGATGTAAAAATTAATACCATGTTGTCAGAGAGCCTTTCTGTCCCTCTTACACTCCCACAGAGATCTTAAATTCTTATCTTTGTCACTTTACCACTCCATTATTAGTGCTGCAGTGGGTTTCTTCAGGCCCATGGGTGATTTTCTGGCTTTCACTGGGACTTTCCCTTCTGCAAAACAGTCTTTCTTACCTGTCATCATCTAAGTGCTTCCTTTTCAGAGTGCTGCCTAGGAAGATTCCCCCATTTCCCAGACACAACTTTAAAAGTTCTTCACACCATATCTCCAACAGGTCCACTGTCCTCTTCCTCACACAGAATGCTAGTTGACAGTGACCTCAAGAACTAAGACTTGAAATTTGTATGCATTCACTTCAGCAACACACAGTAGAAGCTGCTTTTCTCGCATGGGCATTTCCTTTGCAGTGTGAGAGTGTAGGCACAGGCACACGGCAGTGCCAATGCCATCATTGTCCCGTGCATCAGGATGCACGGACATACCCTCTGCAGCAACGGGGGACTGAACATATAGAAAAATGAGGTATAGAGGGAGAGCTGCAAGGAATTTTAAAAGCAATTTATCCTGTGAATTTGGGGAGTAAAAGGGAAGAAAAGATTTTTTTTTTTCTAAAAAAGTGACTGTTCAGTAGGTGAAGTCACGGAAATGCCAAGAAGTAACCAAATTTGTGTTTTATAGTGATAAATTAGACATAGATATCTGAGGATGAAACAATTGTTGTTTAAAAACAAGTCACAAACCCATACACACACACTTATCCATGTTAAAAATCATGGTATTACACAAGTGAAAAGATACCGTTATGAGATATTTTTACCTGCACATTTCTGTCACTTGCACAACAACCTGTGATTCTTCTGGTTGTACTGAAGCTATGGGATGAAGTCCTGGCTTCAGGGTTACCATTTGTCTGTGGTAATTTGTATGTGGTATTTTAGGACAAAGGCCATCCTTACGTTTTCTTCTCTACCATAAAATGCTAATCTTGTCATATGTGGGTCTTATCTATGACCAGAGGCTGGTTACTGTTCAAAGAATTGACAGTCTCATGATAGGAAAGGAATTATCAGGGTTTATGGGCTGACAGAAAAAACATGAGGCAACAGGAACACAATAGTGACCAGTCTGACAAGGAGTAGTTCAAGCCTATGAGTTGTCTGCCTCCCATCTGCTATCAAATGTTTGCAGCTACCACCGACAAAACTATGCATTAAGAAAGGATTTGAAGGGAGCCATAGAGAACTACTTTGTTTTTTATTGAAAAAATCATTTAAGTCCAAGGAAACTGTGTTTTTCTGTCAGAAGTTAGGGTAAAAGCACAGTAGGTTTTTTATTTTCTTGTTTTTATGAAAGGGGTAAGCCCCTTGCAATTACCTTATACTCGTAAGTGGGTGAAGGTATTCTCATGGGTAGTTACCGATTATTAATTAAATCCACACAAAGAATTTTTTCAGACTAACTTGCTCTTGTTTCCACATATCGAGATAAGTTGTGCTTACATTAACTCTTTCTGCCCTTCAACATTTAAATAATGCATTGCAAATTTGATTTAAGTTTTTCATTGTACTTTAGCGGCAAATTTTTCATTTCGTGTCTTTTCCCTCTTTCTTCCCATGTGTGCCCTACACAGGGCCTCTCTAACTCCCAAAGACTGACTGCTGAATTGCCTGGTTGACTTTGTGCTGTATAGAGCAGATGGGACTGCCGCTGTATTTCATTGCACATTAGGAAAGCTGTGAGGGGTCATAAGCCTTGCAGCCAGAAGGAGCAGTGAGTCATGGGGCCACAAGGCCAGGTTTCAAATTAACTGCATAATAAGAACTTTGTACAGGGAGATAGGGGATACGCATCCTGCAGAGGCCAGGCTGCTGACTGCAGGCAGTTCCAATACTGGAAGATGTGGAGGATGAAAAACTAATGAACCTAAATGTTTGAGAAAAAAAAAATTTGCCAGTCTTAGGATGGTAGATGTGTTTTAAAAGCATTGTGAAGTGTTTTCTCTTGGGTTTCTCTGTGATGGTTGAGCCCCCTTAGAGAACTTTCTACATCAGCAATTCTACATGGTACCTTCTTTGAGAACACTTAGAGGTCTCTGCATTACTAGTGTCCTCTTGCAATAAATAATAGAGCTGACCTGTGTGGTAACCACACATCTGGGATTATTAGCGTGTCTGCTGTGAGGCAGCCACACATCTGACTACAACATCAGCATGGTTCAAGAGGAAGTCTGTGTAGGTGGTTTACAATGCAGTTTCACTTGTGTGAGGTCAGAAAATCTCCGTATGTATGGTATGACTCCTTAACATAAGGTAAGGAAGAATTGTCCAGATTTTATTCTCACCTTCCTTTTTTTTTTCTTTTTTTTTTTTTTTTACATGAGAAAGCTTTCTAATTGGCTCATTTAGGATACTTTTGATTTATGTATAAATGCCCATTCTGTACTTGGGGAGTAAGAAGCTTTTGTCAAGAAATACAAGATGCAGACAAAAGTTTGTGGAATAATATAAAAATGCTCCAGAAATTTCACCTCTTGATAAAACTAATTATGACCACTCAAAAATGTTTTCATACCAGAAGACAGAACATGGAGCCCTTGAGAGAGTAGGGACTAGGCCAAATAAGGTCAGAGTTGGAAAGCAAAACTCGTACAGTACTTGGAGGGAAAAGGGAGATTTCAGACTACCAAACTGTAAATTGAAAAGAAGGTGCTAGCTTCGGAACTGTTATTTCTATTGCATGCATTAGATATGCAATAAACTTCCGATGAGAGAGAAAAATCCTTTTGTAGATGGAATAAGCCGACCATGGAATGGAGATGTTTCTAGCCCTACTATAGGAATATAAGAAGAGAGAGACAAACACTTTTGTGTGTGATTCTATTGGGTTTGCGTGGCAAGGATTTGGTAGCAGGGGTCTGTTTCTATGAGAAACTGCCAGAAGTTCCCCTCATGTCTAACAGCACCGGTTCTAGCTGGCTCCAAGATGTACGTACCAATGGACAAAGCTGAGCTAACCATCAGTGGTGGTAGTGCCTCTGTGATAATGTATTTAAGGAAGGGTGAGAGAGAGAGAGAAGTGAGAAAATGTCAGAAACTCTGCAGACATTGAGGATAGTGAAGAAAGAGAGGGAGGAGGTGCTTTGCTCCAGGTGAGAGAGCAAAGATTCCCCTGCAGCCCATGGTGAAGACCATGGTGAAGCAGGCTGCGTCTCTGCAGTCTATGGAGGTCCAAGATGCAGCACACATAGACTTGCAGCCTGCAGAGGACCCTATGACAGAACATGCTGGAGCAGTTTGTGAAGAACTGCAGCCCATGGGAAGGACTCATCGGAGAAGTTTGTGGAGGACTGTCTCTTGTGTGTGGGACTCCAAGCTGGAGCAGGGGAAGAGTGTGAGGAGGAAGAAGCAGCAGAGACAATGTATGATGGACTGACTGCAATGACTCCCATGCCGTGTCCCCCTGTGCCACCCTGGGGGAAAAGGTAGAGAAATTAGGAGCGAACTTGAGCCTGGAAAGAAAGGGAGGGTAGGGGAAAGCTGTTTTTAAGATTTGTTCTTATTTCTAATTATCCTACTCTGATTTGTTTGGCAATAAACTACATTAAATTCCTAAGTTGAGCCTGTTTTGCCTGTGACAGTGATTGGTGAGTGATCTCTCCCTGTCCTTATCTCAACCAATGAGTGTTTCATCATATTCTCTCTACCCTGTACATATGATGAGGAGGAGTGATAGAGCTCCTTGCTGAGCATATGGCAGCAGCCAAGATCAACCCACCACAGTACATCATACGGACTTTTGCTAATAAGTCACATGGATGGAAATATCTCATCAATAGAGATCATAAGATGTCATCACTTCTAATGGAGTGAACATGCCTATGCAAAGGATGTCAATTCTGCATTTGTCCATGTTGTGGGGAGTGATGGGCAAGGTTAGATAAGAGAAAGTTGGAGGATAGATGGAGCCCACATACTTGCTTGATGTGCTGTAAAAGAACCTGTCAGTAAAAGGAATTTCAAGATGCATGTTTCTTTCTTTAAACAGTTCTTTCTTTACACATAATTTAAAAACATCCCAAAGATTGCCCTTTTCTATGGATGAAAAGAAAGAAATACAGTGAGACTGTCAGTGACTGATTTTGTGTGCTTTGTATGCTTGGTTTGTCATGCTTTGGTCTGTTATGTAAACCTTGCAAAAAGCAGGCACTCCTGAATCATTAGCAATAAAGAACTAACTCCCTGACTGCCAAATCTTGCTGGCCCTACCTGTGCTTTTCAACAGGTGTGTAGCCATCAGAGCTACTCAGCAGCATCTGCCACCAGTTCTTTACTTGTCAGACCCATGTCTGACCCAGTATTTTGCCTGTTAAATTCTTGATTTTCTCTAGTGCAAGTCCCACAATCGTTAGCTGTAACATCTAATAATAAGTATATTTCTATGAATTTTCTTTGCTGTGAGGGCAGTGAGACACTGGAACAGGTTGCCTAGAGAAGTTATGGATGCCCTATATTCAAAAGTGTTCAAGTCAAGTTGGACAGAGCTCTGAGCAATCTGGTCTAGTGGAAGATGTCCCTGCTTAATGCAGGGGGCTGGACGAGGTGATCTTTAAAGCTCCCTTCCAACCCAAACCATTCTATTATTCCATGTTTCTAAGCACATACGTCACTCAAATATGTTTCGAGTACAAGTCACAGGAGCTGTGCTGAAAGCATGTTTGGATGTGTATCTTGTAGCTACACAGGACACTTGTATTTAGTATGCTACATAGTGTGCTCGTCATTTAGCAGATAATATTAGTGACTATGACACAATGAGAACTTGTTACATTTCCTTTTCGTCATTTTTACTAGAAAAAGCTTTAATCTTGAAGTCCACCTAGGCAGTCTGCAGGCATCTCCCTCACTAGAGATTTAAGAAAAATTGGTCTAGAAAAACATCTGATAGCAAGATGTGGCAGACAATTTAGTAGGGTCTCTTCCAATCTGATATTTCTTAGGAAGTATCAACTGTGCTAAGGCATCACAGATGAAAGATGTGAAAATACAGGGTAAGATGCCAGACCTTCTACTTTTACATTCTGTCTTTAATGCAAAGGTTTGACAAACGTATTTAGTTGTGGGAGCATCACCTATTTCTGTACACTACCATGAGTGTGATGGGATATGTTCTTTAAGGTAAAAATTACCATGGCAACCCAAAATGCTGAAAGAGAGCCAAAGACTCCTTGAGGCAGATGGGACTGTACATGTGTGTGTATGATCCATTGCACATATATTAGGGGATCATCCTAGCTCTACGTAATCTAATCTGTAAGATCCCCCACTGCACATATTTAATGTTATTGGTGTCAGTAGTCATACTAGTAAAGTTGAATATGCTTCTAAAAATTGGCAATGTAAGGATGATGCAGGAGAGAAGAAGTGGATACACAAACTAGCAGTGCGATTAATATTATTACCAGAAAAAGCACTAGTCTTGACTAAGAATCTTTTGTCAAAATCTCTGTAAACCTCTCAAAAGCAGAAAGTACATATTATTTGCAGGGTTCATATGGAGATTCTTCTGGACATAAGAGATGGTGTGAAAGAAGTAATAACAGTTAAAAAAATAAATTTAAATGCAAATCTATTTTTAAACAATATTGAAGATAACCTGCAAAGGCAGTAACTTATTGGAGGATTTCTGTCTGAATATATTTTTCTGCCTTAAGATCTTATTTGTCTTTTTATTTCCTCTTCTTAGAATATACCACCTAAGGAGTCTTTCTGCTGTGCCTTTTGCAACCGGACGTGCCTGTCTCATATTGGCCTTTTTAGCCACCAGCGCAGTTGTAACAAATGTGGGTAGAGCCCTTCCCAAATCTTCGTTCGCGAAGCCTAGCCATGATTTCCTCTTCTAAAAGATTTTATGATGAGGATTTTAATAGCACATCCATATCCCAAGCACCTAAAAAGGAAATACTTTTATGAAATTACATTGTGCATGTCCAGGTCTCCTTATCTCGTTTAAAATGGCTAGTAAATAACCATGGTCAAAAAGTTTTTCACCAAAGGTGTTTGGTTATTCCATGAAACTGTCAGCAACAATGAAGGTAGAAAACCACTACAAATTTCTACGTTCTTCCCTTTATGTGAAAGCAAAAAATACAGGAAGTGGAGGTACTTACTTTAAGAATTTCCTGACAGGTTTAATTTGCAATCTTGCTCCATTAAGATGTCCTATTTTCTGCTACTATGTATTGCAGAACAATTTCCACTATATAACACTACGTTAAAAAAAAAAAAAAAGTCTTTTTTTGAAATGCAAGTGCAAAATACAATCAGTATTACTCTAATTAGGAGAAAAAATTAAGGGAGTGTAAACCTTGGCCCTTTTTCTCTAGCCAAGAGAACTTTGTCAAAGCTTGTCATAAAAGGAGTTTTAAGGTGATCACTGTTTTAAAAAAGTTCTATTGATGCTGTCTCCCAAACTCCCTCTTGTAATCTGTTTCAGCAAAGTTACATTATTTTGTGTGGTGGGTTGACCTTGGCTGGATGCCAGCTGTCCACCAAAGCCACTCTGTCACTCCCCTCCTCAGCTAGACAGGGGAAAGAGAATATAACAAAAGGCTCATGGATCGAGATAAGGACAGGGAGAGATCACTGAACAATTACTGTCACGGGCAAAATAGACTCAACTTAGGGAAAATTAATTTTATTTCTCATCAATCCAACCACAGTAGGACAATGGGAAATAACCCAAATCTTAGAAACACTTCGACTCTCCACTCCTTCCTTCATCCCAGGCTCAACTTCCCTCACAATTTTCTCTACTTTCTCTGTCTGAGCAGGAGACAGGGAATAGGCATGGTGGTTAGTTCATCACAAGTTGTCTCTGCTGCTGCTTCCCCCTGCTCCAGCATGGGGGCCTTCCAAGGAAAACACTGAACTTCTCCAATGTAAGTCCTTCCCACAGACTGAAGTTCTTCACAAACTGCTCCAGCATGGGTGCCCCAGGGGATCACAAGTTGTGCCAGCAAACCTGCTTCAGTTTGGGCTTCTCTCTCCACAGGTCCTGACAGCAGCCTGCTCCAACACAGGCTTTGCACAGGGTCACAGCCTCTTGTGGGCATATACACCTGCTCTCAATGTGACATCCTAAACAGGCTGTGGGTGGATCTCTACTCCACCATGGACCTCCATGGGCTGCAGTGGAATCTCTGCTCTAGAGCCTGGAGTGCCTCCTCCTCCTCCTTCTTCACTGACCTTGATGTCTGCAGAGTTTTTTCTCTCACATGTTCTCACTCCACTCTTGGGCTGCAGGTGTGTAAGTTGTTTTCCCCCTTCTTAAATATATTATTCCAGAGGTGCCACTACAGTTGCTGATGGCCTTGGCCAGTTGCGGGTCTGTCTTGGAGTCGTTTGGCATCGTCTGTGTCAGACACGGGCAAAGTTTCTGGTAGGTTCTCGGAGAAGTCACCCCTATTGCCTCCCCACTAGCAAAACCTTGACACACAAACCCAATACATTTGGACATGCACATAATAATTTTTAATGCACTGAATACCTGTTCTTCTGGTCCCAGAGGAACCAAAGCTGTCTTTGGTATATAACACTGAGAAGCCCATGGAATGGCTCCTGCCCCCCATATTTGTGCCCAGCCTTCTTTGTTCAACAGATGCCACCATGGCTGTGCACCTACTGTTTCCCCAGTTCAGAGCAAAGGATCATCTCTATAAGACAAGGGTACACTTTATAGCCAGAGTCAAGAGCAAATGCTTTCCTCTCACAGAAACTTTTTTATTTTATTTTGGTGTTCCTCAGCTCCCTGGCATGCAGGTCTTTCTGGAGGTGGACACTCAGGCGCTGTGGCCAGTGGTGGGTGGTGCTAGGGAACAAGGATGAATATTTTCCTTTGGTAAAGGACTTCTGCCAGCACTTGAGTTCAATCAGCACCCCATTTTGGCAAACTTGAGCAGCAGTGAGACCTAGGCTGGCCCCTGGTGTGGGCATCTGTTAGAGATGGGGAGGCAACCCCTGCTGACTGGATCCATGAGGCCACCATTCTTGGCATGTTTCATCCCTGGCCTCATGGTGAGCTGCCCAGCACCAAGAGACTACGTGTGGCCTTGCTCCTTCCTCCTTGCGACTACCACAGACCTCTGAGGCAGCTCTGGGCTACCTCTGTGTGCCAGGACCACAGGACAGGCGCCACCACGGCGGCGAGCGGTGGTGTGGTACCACCTCCCGCACGGAGGCTGGCTACGAAGAAGGTCCCAGGGCTGCCGCTGTGGTGAGCGATGGCACAGGTCCCGCATTATGTACCGTAGTGGCGGGGGCGGAGGTGCAGATGCCACCACCCTGCCTGCCGGGCAGCAGGTACCACACCTCGCGCCGTGTGTGCGGGAGGGCGATGCGGGTCCCGCAGCCGCCATGGCGGGCGGCGCGGAGCGAGCGGCGGCTCCGGGCGTATCAGCGGGAGTGCGTCAGCGGCGAGGGGCGGGGAGGCCGCCGCGGGAGATGATATCAGTCGCCGGGCAGCAGGACCAGGCGAAGCTGGAGGTGCGCAGAGGTTCGCTGTGAACGCTGCCAGGGAACCCGGCCGCCTCCGGTTCTACCTGCGCCTTCGCCTCCATCTCCATCGATCCTTGCGCCCCCGCCCGCCGCCGCCGACTGCCGGGCTGGCTGAGGTAAAGCGCGGCAGGGTGCCGGGGCTAACCTGCCGGGGCGTCCCGCATCCTGGCGCAGCCCAGCCGGGCCCGGCCAAGCGGCTGAGAGGGAGGGGGTGCAGCGGGAGGTGGGTGGGTGGGCCCGTGCAGCCGCTGCCCCGCGGCCCCTCGCCCGCGGCAGGTGCCGGGTGGCCGCAGCAGCCGCGTCCGCATCCCCGCGGCATCCCCGCCGCCGCCCCCGGGGGCACCGCGCTCCTGCCGCGGGGCAGGGCCCGGCCCCCACTACCCCCCGCTGCCATTGCAGCCCGGGCAGGGCCGCGCCGCAGGCCACGGGCGGAGATGGCTGTGCCGCCCGGCCTCCGCGGGGCTTGCACCATGCCGAGCTGGGTGTGAGTTCTGGCCCAGGCCACTCGTCGATGGCCAGGGCCAACCATCTTTTGTGGGGTCTTCTATTATGGCTTTGAAATTTACGTATTATAACGTGTAGGATCTATTATACATCCATATACCTTTAACATAATAATTGTAATGCTACAGTAGCTGTTTCCCACAAAGATGGCTCTGTGTGTGTGTGTGTGTGTGTGTGTGTGCGCGCACAAATACATATGGACACGCACAGCCACACACCCCCCTTCTGTTTTCCTACATGTGATCTGTGGGTCTTTTTGAATTATATTTTGAGGTAGGGTTGATTCATTCTGCTTAAAACATGGATAAAGAATCTTCCCTAAGATACCCATTGATGGTGCATTCCTATCCTGCTTATGGAGTACTAAATGCAACCTGAGAAAGTGGGTTACGCTAAGAGCTAGAGCAAAAGGTTTTACTAGCATTAATGGAAAACAGAATATATTAACTCACCAAATTTTTGTATTTATTAATGTTCTGTTCAGAGAAAACCATGAAAGAATAATCTGTAAGCTCTTCTGAGCTGTGGAGTTTTCCGTTATTAATTACCAGAAATTTGGAAAACTAGCCTGTGGTATAGAGACACTGTCCAGCTGAAACTTGCCTTTTTGTGTATGTCCATGCAGGAGAGAGGAGGGAACTTTTTTCTCTTTCTGCATAAGTGCACATACTAATTTTATGTGTTGGGCTGCACCATTGGTCATAGCTTTATATTATAGCCCACAAGTTTTTATGGGGAATAAGCATTGTGGTAGAGTGATCAGTATAATAAAATCGGTGATGCCTCACTGGATGTTCTTTAAAAAACTGCTGCAGGTCCGAGTGATCATGGTCTTCCTTTTCCATCAAACTCTTCCTGTAGGAACTCAATGTATCTTCTCTCTGTTTCCATAAACACACTGTTTAATTGTCCTCTGCTTAATTTACTGAAGAATATCTTGTTTTTGTCTTAATGGAGGCTAGTGAGAAGATATTTTTACACCGTTTTCATAGGGGGAAAACATTAGGGCAGAGAGTGTTATATATGATCAGGGTTTAAATTCAGGTGTTGTCAATGAGCATCTCAATTTCAACACTGTTTTATGAACTGCTGAGGACTCTCATATAGCAGCAGGTTTTTAAGTTATTTCCCTGTTCCCCTTTCCCCAGTCTGATCTTATGTATCATCATCTTGTGGAATCAGATGTTTTACAGTGTCTTTCTTTACTGTTGTGCAAGATGAGTAATTAAGATGGGATTCTACTGTGCTTTTATAATTTACTGCCTCCAACAATATGTGATCCAGCCACACAGTACCAAATCTTTTTGGAGTGTTTCATAACTAGTCCCTTTGCACAGGAGCATTACTCTGAGAAATGACTTGGAAAATACTCTTAATTTCTTCAGTATGCACATTAAGGTAGATAATATCTCTTTTTGCTTTAATGATCAAAACTATGGGGTTTTATATGTCTATGTGTGTGTTTTTTTCTTTTTTTATTGTCTATTAGTGTTGTAAAGACAATACAACTCAAAATTATATTAAAACTCTTCTTATCCAAACATTCTATCAGCACAGTTTGGTTTAAATAGTTGTGTTTGCATACGTAGTCCACTGCAGAATCTTTGCCAGCGAAAACCAGAGGAATTTCACTTCAGTATTAAGGCTGACACTTACTAATGCTTTTATTTTCATGTTTGAGACAAAATCATTAAAAGAAGAACATGCGATTTGGTGGTGTTTATTTGCTTTACATTTCTTACATTTTAATTTCTTAGAATTAGTATCAATCTCTTATTTTGTACCAATCAATGAACATCATGTAGTGGTGATCATTTAAAGGAGTTACAAATTATGTTTCTGAATTTCAAATTCAAATAGTAATATTAGCGCTGAATATGACTTACACTTATTTTCACATTGCCATTCCTTAAATACTTATTCTGTGCAAGTTACTAGCTTCTCATTTCCTCACAGCAATACCTTACTCGCTATTCTCAGAGTTGTATTTTGGCCATGACATTGTATCAACTATACATTCCAGAAAACTACAGTCATCCCTTGGCTTGTGAAAGTTTGGGGCAGCTGTGGTAGAGGTGTACACTTTTCATTGGAACTGCTTTCATCAGTATATGTCTCTTGGGTAATCATTTTGTAAACTGTTGAAAAACAAAACCCCTTTTTCTTACAGTAGAAATGGGGTTTAAAAACTAAATAATTGTATCAGGATTCAACCTTCCTCTCAGACTTATGCTTCCAGCTGTTGCAGTGTGCATTAAACAAGTCTGAGTGGAAAAGCCTGCTCTAATGGGTCTATTGCATTGCTTTAAATATGCCAAAATGGCATCATGCAGTGACTTGATAGCAATTCTCTGGCATTTTTGGAGTTTTGTCTGCTTTTGCTGAATTTTGTTTTTTTTCTGAACAATTGGATGTGACAGCATATATTTATTAAATCATTTTAAATTTAGTCAGTGTTCTCCACTGAGCCTGATATTGCGAAGAAGCCTTTAAGTAGCTTGCTAAAATATGTAAAGGAATCCTGTCCCAAAAGAGTGATGAGCTTTCAAATTTTCCCTAAAATGTCACAAAAATTAGTGAGAGTTGTCAGGACTAACATATCTGTTTCTTTGTTTTCAAAGTTACCTGGAAATTTTACTGTTGTTTTAAATGATATATCTGTATGTACTAAATGATTAATTGAATTGAAAGTCTAGGAAAATCTGTTTGTCTGAATTGTGTACTGAACTGTGTGTTGTACAGCCTATTCAAAGCAGCATTTTTGATTTGTTTTCAAATCCGAGTTGTTCCTCTCTTGGTCCTATACTTTGTTTTGTAGTAAATTAATATCTTATGTTATAATGCTGTAGGATAGGGTACCTCCATATTCACAGGGTCAGCATCTCTTGCTTTTGCTTATCGTTAAAAATTGTTTATGGACCGGTATGAATTGAATTCACTGTTACCCTTTCTTCTAGGCTTCATTGAAACATGTGGTTAAATAGGGGTGGTTAAAGGGTGGTTAAATAGGTTCTTTAATTCTCTGGATCACTGAAGAGGAAGAATAATCAGTAAAGGTGTGGTCTCTGTCAAATCAGTAGCCCCTGAGGCAGTATAAGAAGAATACACCCTGTTCAGAAGTTGTGACATAGCAGTGTTTGTGAGCCTGCTCCTACACCTGCCTTTCCCAAGCACCAAGTATTGATGAAGTTCGAAAGGTATGAAATGCTGCATTCAGCCTAAATGACTTCATACTTCTGATACACTAGGTGTTAAATTTTGAAGTGTGTTTAAAGGAGTTTTTTGAAGGAGCAGGAGGTAATACACTGATTCCTGGCAACTAAGTATTAAGCTGAACATTGATTTAGGATTAGTATAATCAGTTAGTAGTGCTAACATTGTTCTTTTTTTTTTTTTTTAAGCAAAGTGCAATATGGTGGTATGTTCAGAGGTCTGATTAGCTTACTTATCTTGTTCCAACCCCACCCCTAATAATCAAGTAATGTCTGCATTTCCAGTGAAGAGAGGTTATTGAAACTTTTCAAGCATTTTGTTTGTTTGTTTGTTTTCTCAAAAAATCAAGTACACCTGTAACAGGATAGCCTAGGCACTAGGAGGTGTAGCTTAGAAGTTTGAAATTTACATACATGTTGCAGTGAGAAGCAGGGGAAATGCAGTGTATTGACAGAACTGTGTAAGTTCTTGGAATGTCGGGATGTTTGTTGACTGAGATAAGGATAGGATGACACCAGAGAGGAGGTTGTGTGTGAATTCCTTTCTGCTATTAGAGATATTTTTGCTAAAATTCTCAGACACAGAACTTCAATCCTGTAGTAACATGTCTATTGATACCTAGAGAATGCATGTTAGTGGATTTTTTTTATCATACAGCTGTGGTAAGTTGAACAAAACCAGCAGTGGCTATACCCAGACAACTGTGGTAAACAAAACTTAGCTATCCGCAGTTACGAGATTGCTGAGAAAAAAGGTAAACACAGAGCTGCTCAGGAATGAGCTCTGTCTGCTAGGGATTTTGGAAAATCTTGATTTGGATGACAGCAAGTATGAACAGTGGGAAGAAGAGATTCATTTTGGGGAAGAGGGACATAAGCCAGTTGATGTCTGAACAAATTCTTGATTCAGATTCTGAGCAATGAAATACTCCTTTTGATGTTTTATTCTCCCTTTCTTTTGGGAACAGGACTTGTACACAAACAAGAAATACCAGACCTTGCTACCTTTATTTTTTACCAGCTGGAGCAGCTTACAAGATGCCTGACTCTTGCCTAGCTTCTCAGTCATATTGATACTAGGTTTGAAGTTGTGTTATGTGCTTGTTTTTCAGAGGATTGAGTTTAGTTCTAGTTTTATAGTTTTAGTTTATATATGCCTTTTTTCCATCCTTATGAAGATGGGATGAGCACTGCTGAGTACAACTGTAAGCTAGACAAGAGTGGTCTGTTTGTGTGGCCTTTGTAAAGGTGAGGAAGTACTGATGCTGTTTGCTATAGACATATAGAACTGTTTACACCTGTACTGTATTAGTGAGAATGATGTGTCACCTAGGATGGCAACTTGAAATACCTCGTCATAAAATGACTGAGCTCAGACAGAGTCTCGGTAATGACTCCTTATCCTGTTTGCGGCCCAAGCATGTTGCCTAAGAGCCTGATTACTTCCTTTGAACATTGTTTGTGATTTGTGGTATATTCTTGTGATATGACTTTCACCTTACACTTCCTTTGAGGAAGGCGAGGCAAAATTCCTTCTAGTTATCAGTGTCCCTAGCTCTTTTGAAGTTCTTTGATCCCACACTATTTTGGTAAGTCCATAAACTACATTGTCTGAGAAGTTTATATTCTGTTGTAATTCATCATTTATTATGTCAAGCAGCTGAAAGGATTTGCTACTGTAGAACACTGAGCACAAATAGCAGGTAAAATTCAGAAGCTCGTATTAAACACTGTCTTTTTAGCCATCTGTCATCTTCTGAAAATAATTGTAGTATCTTCAAGATACTGGAATTGGATCAAGAATTTGGAGATAGCTGCCTGTTCCCTGTATGGAAAAAATTGCAATTCTTAATCTACGGTGAGGTTTAAATTCTCACTGCTCTAAATGTGTTATACTTACTGTACTGCTGCTTTCAGGATTCTGATCCTCAAGCTGTTGTAAATGAGGTATAGGGTCATATGGTCAGACTGAAACATCTCAATTCTGTGTGCTTGCTGGTTTGCAAGAAAGTTTTATGGTTGGCTGACAGGGATCTTTTGCTGCAGCCTTGTTTATTTTTGTTCTCTGCTTCCCTTACTCCTACTTCTAGAAAGATCTCATTAATTTCTATCCCCCTTTCTGCATTTTCATTTGAGTCATCCACAAAATCAAGTTAGTTGCTGCTTTCTTAGTTAGTTGCTGCTTTCTTAGTTGTAGGTCTCCTGCTGCAAATGACACTAAAAAGCGGGCAAACCCAGCAAAAACACTTACAGATAATTTAAAAAAGATGCGATACTACTTAACTACTGAATTTCCTACAGCTCCTCTGATGAAAGCCATGACACCCAGAGACTTCATGTGGCATAGCTGCAGCTCAGACAACTGTTTCAGTAATTCCTTGCATATGGAGAGTATGATTGCAAAGCTTAATCACCTGCTTCTCGTTGCTAGTAGCCATGGTCACCATTTCTTGAATTTGCGTGTTGAATATTCTCGAAGTGGCCATGGGGAGAGTTACTGTTCTTTGGCTGATGAGAAGTAACTCATTAGACTGCTAACATGTATCTGTGCTTGGCTAATCTAATCGATGCAGCTTTGACGTCCAGTTGTAGGGATAGGGGATAGGACAGCACAACCAAGCGTTTTAAAAATAGATGCAAATACGTACATAGGGTTACTGCAATTGCAGTCTCACTGTGGTGTTATGTTAGTTATGTTAGGTTTGGTAATCGCCCAGCTGTCTACCCAGATTCAGTGGATTTTTTTTTAATTATGGTGAAAGGAGAAGCTTTTCTTTTTGTTCTTATCTCTGAAATCCCTAGGTGTATTTATAAGATGGCCCTTGCAAACCAGAGGGATGATGTTAGAGGAAAGTGTGAAGGATTGAGAAGGGAACAAGTTGCCAAGAAACACAGGTGCCAAGTAGGAGTAGGAGATGATCTTCTCATAGCAAGCAGCAAACAAAGCTGCAAAATATTCCCTTGTTAGATGTCTGGAGAAGCAAGAAGCAAACCTATGGAAGCTGTGGAAGATGAGCAGGGTAAGAGCAATATGTCTGTGTGTGTCCCAGGCGGCCCATCAGCCACCTGAGGAGGGTGGCTGTGTGTGGGCTATAAGTGCGGAGCTATAGAAGGTCATTAAGATCTTCAGGAGCAGATGGTGTGGGGTTTAAACTGCAGGAGCAAAATGCAGGGAACTGAAGATGGAGCTATAGAACTGCACACCAACCACTCTAAATTGCTGAGGTGTGGAAGGGGGAAAGAGTAGTGACCAGAGAGGAAAAGTGGGTCATTAGGCGTATCAGTGTGGGGTTTGGTATTATTTTCTTAACCCCTAGACAAGTTTGCCATGTGTAGTGAAGGGAAGATAGAGGAAAATCAGAGATTAGAAAGAAGAGTGAGTGCTGAGTACTGAAAGATCAGATATATGTCAGAGAGAGGCAGATCCAGAAAGTAATTATCCCACTTAGCTGTATCTTTCTGTCTTTTACATGTTAATTATTTTCAAACACAACTGGAATGATTTTCATTTTGTGTGTGCATATATTCACCTTGAATCTGAGAAGCTGAAAGGTTTCTTTAAGAAAACTATTTTTTCAGATTTATTAGTTGGGGTTATTTCGAGCAGTCTGAGAATTTTGATTTAGTATATTTCTGGCATGCTTTCATTGTAGGAAACACTTGTGCGTGTTAGTTTCCAAAACTTCCTACTGAAGGACGTGCTCTTCAAGAAACCAGATGATAATCTCATTAAAACATGAGGCAGTAGAAAAATGTGTCTACAGGTTAGTAGTTGGTATACGTAAGAACTTAGTCTTTGATTAAATGGGCTATTTAAATATCTAATTTTAATTACTTAAGCAAAATGCCAGTGGTGTTACACAGGTACCTAACTGGACGTATGCATAAGAACCTTACCTACCTGAGGTGGGTCTGAGAGTGAAGTTGCATATCTTTTAATACTACCCTGCCACCTCAGTCTTGGTAACTGATAAGTTTTCTGTCCTGTTTTCATTAAAGGAATATAATTTTGTAATTGTTAACAGAGTTAATTTTTTCTGCAAATCTATCTACAACTTGATTAAACCCCCTCTTTTGCACTCTATTATCAACTCTTGTTTTATATTAGCACATTTTTGTTGCAGTTTAGTCTTTTAGAACTACCAAATGTTATTTTTTTATTACATGTTAGAACATCCTGGATCGATTTAATTATAGAGTGAACTTTTAGATACTCTTTTAAGACTATTATATTTTAATGAAATTCGTATACTTTTTTCAATTTTTTTTTAATTGAAAGAAATCATGTGCAAATACTTTTTTTTATAATGTGGAGGACTCTTTCTTTTTCCGTCTTTGTTCATGTTTCATCGGACAAGAGGGTGTTCAAACCCGTTATTTAGAACTTTTGACCATAATTCTTGCTGGGAAGTTGGATCCTATATGTTGATTTCATAATTCTGTTCTATACATGTAAATTAAAGTTACAGTGTGGTGACTAATTAAGGAATGGAAAGGATTGGCTATTTTTGTTTGTTTATTTGCATTCAAATCAACAGCTCTGATTTATGTGTCTGATAGAAAACCAGAGTTGCGTAAGCTGCTTCAAGCAGATTATGGGTAA
This sequence comes from Manacus candei, assembly GCF_025592945.1. Taxonomy (NCBI): domain Eukaryota; kingdom Metazoa; phylum Chordata; class Aves; order Passeriformes; family Pipridae; genus Manacus; species Manacus candei. The sequence goes on along the minus strand of NW_026138072.1, from coordinate 3,945,574 downwards.
TGTGGTTGACATATTAATCCAGAGATCTTGGTTGATGTTGACAGCAATTTCTAGACCGCTGCCCTGTGTTTCCTTAAGAACTTTCTATTTGTGATTTTGTAGGTTATAAACCCTGTTGTTTGGGGTTTGTGTTACTTTAAACAAAACCAATACAAACAAATAAACAAACATACTTATTTTTCCTTTTAGGAAAAAAATAAAACCTAAACCAGAGCAAATTTATCTGAGTTGGCAAGAACTTGTGTTTCAGGCTGATGTGCCTATGCTTGGAAAATGTGAACAAAAGTCACACTGCAGGGAAATAGCATTTTTATGTCTTAAGAGCGAGGGTGCAGATAATGATTTGAAGACCAACTTGGACTATACAAACCCAAGCTTTTTGAATTATACCCAAGAAAATCTACCTCTAATTAAGTAGTTTTTTGGGTTTGAGTTGTCTGTTCAGTGTGGAATCAAATAGTGTCTTATTGTTGCTTCTTCAAGCTGGTATGGTTTTCAAGAAATTCAAATGTACACTCTGTTGTTTAAAATTTAAACAGCTTCTCTTTCCTAAAATGTCTTCCTCTTCCTGCGGTAAATGTACATTATATTACAAACTAAAATTAATAGTTTTAAGAGGTGGGGATATTTGTAAAACATAAAAACTTTGTCACAACAATAGTCAAAATTGTTGATTGTGGGACAGGTTTTCTCCATCTATTTCAACTTACAAGAATCATGATAAATTAAGCGCATTCTCTCGGTATAAATATTTAAATTATTAATTAGCATAGGTTTAAAATTTACTTATTTTATATTAGAAAATGATAAACTACCTTTTCACTTATTTAAATACTTTTTATAGAAACAGGAAAAAGCTACATTTAAAACCAACTCCTCTCAATTTAAATTATTGGATGTTGAAGCAAGAAGAAATAAAATGAAAATGCTTTGTATATGTAACAGCTGGTAGTAAAAGCAGAGAAACGTTTATGTAATTTGTCTGTAAATAGAATTAGTTCTTGGAGAGCTTTAACAGTTTTAGAAGTAGCAGATGTGTTTGTTTTTTTTTTTTTGTGGTTGAAGTCGGAAGATTGAAAATACTACTTTTTAAAAAATTTAAATTTTCTTCCATCTCCTGCATAGTTTCAGAGCTTTCACCAAACCAGCAATTGGATGTTGCAAGGTGGGAAACAATCACAGCAAGATGGAAAGGATGCTCCTGGCGCTCGGATCAAGATGATTGCTGGTTTTGTGCCTCATCAGTCTGGGCCTGGAGTGTGGCTTGAGACTTCTCAGTCCTGGTTTGGCTTTCTCTGGAACTGGTGTATATATGGAGATCTATGTTTAATTTGTTATTTGTCTTTTCCCACAATGCTACCACAGGTGTAGCTTTCAGCTAGTCTGGGAGATATGCTAGGATCATGGATTATATTTTTAAGATAGAACTTGTTTTAAGGTGTTGATGATTCATAAGAAATGCATGGTTGTCCTGGTTTAGTACCCTGTTCTGCACCCTGTTGTCTCTTCTCTAAAGCAGAAATCATAATTAAAAAGAGAAAAACAACCCATACCAGCAAATTAAATTATAATTATTTATTGTTAAACACAAATTTAAATCTGATGATTGTTTGCCTGCATAATTATTTATCTCAAATATTATTTTATATTGAAAAGACTTTGGAGGATTGTTTGTAATTTATTTTTTTTTTAAGAAAATGAGATATGCAGTTAAGTTGTGCTGTGTAAATAACTGTCTATTCCAATACTTGTCAAATTTCGATAAAATTTTTGTTCAAGTATCTCATGATCTCAGTAAAGTATTTCTCATATTACTCTCTGAGGTAATGATTATTTGTGTTTGTAGATGAGGTATTCAAGCAGATCAGGTAACATGTCTGTGCTCACATTAAGTCTGTGCTACAGCTGGAAATTCATCCTGATTCCTATAAAATCCTTGGCTGTCAGCCTAACCACTTAAACTTCACTTCCCCTGAGATAAAGCCACCCCAAACCAGTTTTAAGCTGTATTTAAACCCTCTGACATGCTGTAAGAAATAATATAGCTTTTGACTTCTTACCTTTCTGCTGTTTTGTGATACTCAGTATTGAGGGACTGCAAGGGGATAGCTAGATCTCTAGGTTCCTGCTGAAATCCACATATGAGCTGGAAGCTGCATGTACTGTGCATCTCTCCTTCATGCACTTCAAAGATGAAATAGGGGTTGTAGATGTAACTTATAATGAAACCCATTTGCAATATTACCCACTTATTCTACGTTTGATTTTTTTTTTTAACCTTAAAACTTGTAGTAATAAAGGTTTTGTGAATAAAGAACTGCCTGTGTTGCACAGGAATGACTTCACTCATCCTGTTAAATATGTTTCCTGAATTGATCTGTTAACCTCTGGTGCTGCAGTTGTTCCTAAAGAAGGACATGCCATTTCTTGTTTAGTAGCTTGCATCATGTTGACAATGGAGAAAGGCATATGATTATGCATTAAAGCAAATATGGCTCATATGAGTTTATTGCACAAAATTTTTAATACTATTGTGTGAAATGATATGGTTTTAAAGAGTGTAAGATTTATTTTCTTTTACGTGAAAAATGAAAAGTGTTGTCTCATTTAAAAAATAATATTTTCTTCTCTCCCCTCTAAACACACACTTCGAAGGTGCTTTTTTGTACAAATGGTCATGATGGGTTTGATTGTTTAAGACTGCATTGTATGTGCTTGGTCTACCAGCAAACTGGAGTGGTACCCCGTGAGCAGAGCATGGTCGCACATGTGACAAGGACTTGACCTGACAGTTGTAGTTGTGCAATGCGTGGAGGCTTAGAGCAACAAAGAGGGGCATGAGGGACTGCATAGCAGAGACCTGCAATGTTCTTGCTTCCTCTGCAGCAAAAAAATATGTTAATGCTTTTGTCAAGGAAACCTGAAAAGCTGTTTTCTCCTTTGTCTCTATCCTGTTTTACTTGAGACTGTCAGGATGTGGAGCCATTTGCATTTTTACTTTGTTTGAAACACTGACAAACCAACTTCAGTTTTGTGAGGGACATATCCATTGTGAGGGACCTTCATTACTGTTGGAAGACATTTCATCTGTGTTTAGTCTGTTATTTTGCATTTCAGAATTAAGATGTTTGCATTTTGGACTGTTGAACTACTGCCCTGTGCTTTGCTGTAGATTGGCACAGAATGTTCTTCTTTCATCACTAGTTTAAAGCTTTTAATATAACTGTACAACTTTGTGAACAGTTATTGATTTCTTCAGGAATGTAGTGAACTATTTCTAATCTCATCAACACTGAGAGGAAGTACATCATGCAAGTATATGAGAGCTTGTAATTGCATGTCTGATCTGCTGCATGGTACAAATGATATGAGAGGCGCCGAGTAGGTTTTATTTGGTTCAGTCTTGAAGACTGCTCTGTACTGTTTTCTTCTGCATAGTATGTTCTCTGCAAATGCTGTGAAAGAATTTGAAAGTGACTACCATAACTGAGTTGGGAGTGAATAAAATCGAAGTGTGCGATGTGGAATAAGGTAACCAAACAGCTAAACAGAAAGAAGGTCTGTGAATGGTTTTGAGGGTAATTTAATTAATCTATTAATTAGCAAAAAAAAGGGGGGGTTGTCTTTTTTGCTTATAAGCAGACGTATGGTTGCTGCTTTTATTTTCATAGTGGTGTAGTGGTTGGAACTCAGATAATCTACTGAATTTCTTATTACATGCTTTAGTCCTGCATCATTTTGTTCTTAAAAAATGTCAAGAATTAGTACCTAGAGGGTTAGAGTTTGCAGCTTGTTTGTCTGTTTGTCATGTAGTAATGAAATTTCAGCTCAATTTGTTGTTATTATCAGTTATCCAAGCACTTAGGTATTTCTTTAATAATGGAGAGGGGTTTCCCCTTTCCATGAGCATACAGAAAATTAAGTTTTGTGGTTTTGACGGATCTCTATTCCTTTACAGCAGAATACCTGGACTCTTGCAGCTAACCAGGTGCTAAAGCCTCATCCTCTTACAGAAATAGTGTCATGTGTGAGATTACATGGCTTTTTCTTGCAATGTACTTATGTCAGTGTAGTCTGTGTGTATTGCTTACAGTATTGCTGGTGTGCTTCAGGACTGTAATGTGGGCAGGTAAGTCATATCTGCTAGAGGTGAGGAGACCAGTGGTGGATGAATTTCATCCTTGACAGCAGCTCCTCTGGCTGCTGTGCGTTTCTGCTGCATTCAAAAGCTCGCACACATCACCTTTGGCTCTTGAAGTCAGTTTGCTTGCAAACAGGAGGAGCAAATGGAGTTGGTGTCAGGTGTCTCTTACCTGCTTCTGCCCTGTTAGCAAGAGCAGCACCTGAAATGCGGGAAGAAAGAGGTGGAGAATTAAGAGATGCAGCTAAGTATCTCATACGGGCAGTGAGCAATAGTAGGAAGAATGTGAGACACTGCAAGAGAATGCAAGAGAAAATGCAAATAACAGCTGAGGGGAAGGAATGACCTGAATTTGAAAGGAAATGGCTGTGAGGAATGTGTGTGTATATCTGAACAATAGCATTCATGGAAAACATTCATGTTTTTATCAGCAACAGCATTAAAGATGGCAGTTGTAGATGCCCATGAAGTCAGGTCCAAGTTTGTTGTTCAATTTTAACAGGAAAAAGAATCACTTTTGTAGAAGGAGTGGCCTCTTCTATTCAAGCAACTGAATAGTAGTATATTATTGCTGTTTAAAAGCTTTTAAAATGCAGACTTTTAATTGCCGCTGGGTGAGTCACAGTAAGTTCTTTTGCATTTGATTTACCTGTGTCAGTAAAATACTGAATGGTGGATTAAATAGAGAGGACTGAAGAGAAAGTGGAAAAGAAAATCACTGCACACTAGGATTTAAAGTAAAACTAAAGAAAAAAAAGACTCCATAGTGGGGATTAGGAATTGTACAACTTATATGAAAACCTTTGTGTTAGAGAGTTTTGAGGGTTTTATGGGACAAGATCAAGACCCTTGTGTTCCTTCAGAACAGGTTCTCGTGAACTTCTGTTAGTTCATGCTTCTGAGAGTTTGTGACATAGCTTGAAAGCAGCTGAGGGGTCTATTTCTGTTTATAGTTTTATAGGCCTGGGAGAGCCTTACCTGAAGAGTACACTGGGGATTCCAGGAGCTCTTGTTTGTCTTAATTTGACATTCCTTTGACAAGGAAAATTTGAATCTAAGAGCTTTCAATGAGTTATTGCCACTATGGTTTGGCTTCAGTACTTTAGGTTTTGCCTTGTCACCTCCTTAAAGTGTGTCTCTTTAGTCTGTTGCAGGCTCTTGTTTTTAATGAGCTTGTATCATTTTCTGTTCGCAGTCAAAATGCTTTGGAAACAACCATCTGTTAGACATACTAATTGGCTAGTTTTTGAGAGAAGTCCTCAGCAATGCTTTGGTTTCTTCAGAGATGGATTTAAATGCAAAGGCTCAAAAATAGATTAATCCCTTCTGTTGTTGTCTTCTGGGTGGTTTACTTTATATTTTACTACCCAGTTGTGTCTTAACCTGTGATATCAAAAACATCATCTGGGAGAGAGATAACTGAGTTTACCACCTAAAGGCTGCATGTCCCTGTGCTGCAAACAGGGTGCTTGTATATGTTGGAAAACTGCAACAACTGGGTCTAGGGGGACCTATAGGCCAATCTCATCCTTTTCCGCTTGTGAACATAGATTTGGTTAAGGTATTGTTTTAGAGACTGACTGTTTGTAGTCACCATCCTAATTAAGTGCCTGGAGCATTTCTCCCTTCTGTCATGGGTACAGAGGACTGTAGTGAACAGCACAGTATGGGTGTTCAACGGTCTTATTTACGTGGACGTTGTGTGTCTCAAACTACCTATGTTAATAATGTTGTTTATTTCTCCAGAGGATGTCATTCCCTGTGGATATATTGAACAATTGCAGTCATGAGGACTTGGAGAGCTCAGCAGAGGACTTCCTCTTTGATCTTCGGTGGGGGAAGCTAAGCTGTCCTACATTCTTCTCTCTGCCAGACCACCGCAAAGTAAGAATCAGCAAATACTATAGTCCCAATGTTCTTAATAATAAAAAAAAATTAAAAATCACGTAAAAAAAGAAATCTGGGTATCACTGACTGTCTGCTGCTTCTAGGCAGTGGATCTGTATGCATTAAGTATTTTAAAAGAAACCCCAAAACCATAACCTTAAATCTTCAACTGATTATTCAAACCCTTTCCTAAAAAGGACTACCTCATGCAGTCTCAAAAATCTATCATCATCACTAAGGAGTTCATGATTTATTGAAACTGACTGACTCTTTTCGTATCTCAGTCCTTCAGTGTACTTCATGCTTGGTTTCGATTCTGATTAATAAGTTTCACTGACTTCAGAAGTGATTCTTTTCTGTCTGAAATATTCCCTGCTTTTATTTAACTCTAGTAAAGGCTAGCTGTGACGCTTCTGTGTTTCTTGCATGATAGGTTAGTGTTGGTTCTGTCCAGGTGAACATTTCTATTAGAATTAATACCAATAAAACCAATAGTGTATAGCCTTCATGAAATGTGAAGCTGAGAGGATTCTCTGTGGGACCTAAAGGTCAATGCTGCAGATGCCTTGGCAGAAGCAGAGTCTTGACTACTTTCCTGCATTTCTGCAGGTACTGTATGCTGAAATAGTTGCTTGAATTAATGTCCTCATTTGTGGCAATAGCCTGTAATAATCTTCTTAAATTGGTTAAGCAAGTTTATTTACCACACTGTTAATGTCTATTTTTTATGCATTAATTAAATGTTGGAAACATGTGAATTTAAATATCAAAATGCATTTCCAGAAAGGTACTCAGTTCCTTAAAGAAGGATTATTTTATCCTTTTCATATTGTTTGTGAGGGGAAAATCAAGCAGCCAAGTTCATAATTTCTAAAATGTGTGCAATTTAGGGGAACAAAACCTTTTTGAATCCAGCCTTCCCACCGTAGCGCTTTAGAACTTGTTAGCAAACAACAATTTTGCTGTGCCAGTTTATTACTCTGCTTGACCGCTTCGTTCTTCTGTTGGCTTTGACAGCTTGCGCAGTTGCAACAGTTGAATAACGTAATGCTGGCTCCTTGCACACCTTACTTCAGTTATGCACACAAATGCAAACTGTTGACAGAACAGAGAAGTAACAGCACAAATTACTGTAGCTAAATCTGCCACAGTGTGAGAGTCAAGCTCTCTGTAATGTAGTCTGTCTTTAGGAAGAAATATCTGAAGTAAGGGCTGGGATCTGGTGCTTGTCCTTTACAGTTGTCTGTTAATGAGTCGATTTTCAACATTCATCTTGTTTACCTTACTAAACATTCTCTGTGTATTTTACTAAGGTTGTTTTAGCAAGAGTCTATTGAATTATTGTACATTCTTGTTTCAGGTTCCTATTAGCTTGTCAACTGTGGGCTATGTTCCTCTTTATGGTGAAGAGCAGACACACAAAGTTCTTGCGCTGTTTGCACCATGGGACTCGCTCACAGGTTTCGTTTTAAGTTTTTTATCTCTGTGTTGCTGTTTCTTCTTTTTTTGTGATAAATACATGTAACCAGGCCCTTGCTCATTCCATGCTACTGTAACTCATAATTTTGGCACTCGTGCATTTGTTGTTCGCTGTCTTCTTGTTCACATACTATTATTTTTTGTTGTGAATTCATGTATATGAATAATAGAACTTTGCACACTAATCAGAGCAGAACTGGAGTCATTGAATTCAGAAGATATGTAGCAAAACAACATGGCGCTTGTCTGGATCGTAGTACAATGTGTATCTCCTAATCTCTTTATGTACACTTCACCTCTCCAAAAGGAATTTATTGAACATTCTTAGAATCCATTAATTTGCTCATTAATTCAGATGCTCTTTTTTGATAGTGACTGATCAGCATCAGCTGTAAATTGTTTGAGGTCCCAACACAGATCTGGCTAAGATGACATCTCACTGTTTTTTGTGTTCCTTCCCTCCTTCCCTCTCTCCCTCCCTCCCTCCCTCCTCCTTTCCTTCTCTTTCTGTTTAATGCCATATATAGGATTGCCACAAATGCCTATGGATCACACTCTTCCTGACAGTTACTCATGTGGCCACCAGCCTTTTTACATTTGTCTGACTCCCTAAAACTTGCACAGTTTCAGTATCAATATCCACTAGCAACCTAAAATATATGTATGAATGAGACTCCCCTTAGCAGGCTCAATTTTTAGTGGGAGGAGGTGCTAGAGCACAGTGTTGAAGGACAGTGCTTATGTCTGGAAAAATAGTTCCTTTATATTATACTGCATGACGTATGCATTTTGGTTTATTATTCTCAGTTATCAATAAAGATTTGGACTAAGGAGCATTTCACATGGGTGGGGTGTATAGCACCACATTTGTTGTGCTAGAGTAGTAAGAGCTACATTAATGTAGTGCCATCTAGAAGATGCTTAACTTGGTTACCACAGTGTTATTCCTGATTATGTAACAGCTTTAGTGATTATGTTTCTTTTGGAACGTAAGAATCACTAACTTTTTATTTCCCTTGTTTCTTTCAAGCTGTAGCCCTGTATCTTGCTGACCAGTGGTGGTCAATTGATGACGTTGTGAAAACATCTGTCCCTGCTAGACAGGGGCTTCATCAGGTAAAGCACTCCAACGTTCACTTAGCAATTAATCTTCTACTTCAAGATATGGCAAATAGCTAGTGTGCGAGATACTACATGTTTTCATTTCATTTAGAAATTAGGTGGCTGTTGCAAGTCAAAGGAAATAGAGGAATAGGTACTACAATCGGGAAAGGAACCTGATAGTGAAAATAGTGTCTAGAGCAAGAGTGACTCTTGTACCGCAGCTTCATATGTAGATTATTTAGATATTAACAGCGTTACAAGTTGTTTTTTTTTACTCTTTAGAACATTGTTATCTGGTTGTTTTGAAGCATCTTAGTAGAGTGGTGCATTTTACCACAGTAGTACCTATTGATCTTATCAGGAGACTAGTAAACCAAAAATATCTTCAGGAACCTGTTTTACCGAAGCAAGTTGAAGCTGGTGGCTTGCATGAGGCTATGGTGAGGCATGCTGGCTATATGTGAGGTCTGGAAAAGTAAGTTGCCTGGTGTCAGCTTTATTGCTCATCATTGACCTTTTTTACCATTATTGACACCAGTGTAGCATGGAGTTATGTTTTTTTCCAAAATTGGAATCTATACTTTTCCAGGATTGTAATTTATATCTGCCCAGGGAATCTGGACACTTATCTTTGGTTTTTGCGTTTTTGTATTTTCACTAGAGAATTTGGCTTGCAGCCTTGCTTTTCATGTGTTTCTTAATGGTAAGATGGTGATAAAGTCAGGAAAGCTGAATCTTTTACAGGTGGGGTAGCTGAGACTGAGCACTGGGAAGAGAGCAAGATTGCTCCTGCCTTCACAATGGGTAGAATAGTGGTGAGCTTAAATTTCATATAGAAAAGGAACCCTGCAGGTCAGAGAAAACTGTTGTAACTGGTTTTTTCACTGCATCGTGTCCTGTTGCCTGCCACTCTGTCAGCAGTGATTGAGTGTGCCAAGTCCTGCTACCCTGTGAGGCTCATCATGTCTCCTTTGTAAGACTTTAATTAGGAGGTCCGAGGCTGGTGTACTGCTGCTGTGTTTGGTGAATGTTTCTTAAGTCCAAAATTGAGTTAAATCATAACATTCCCACTCCACTACCCTTCTCCCAGCACTTTTCTCAGCCTTTATGCATTGCATAAAGAGTAATATTGAAGTCATGAAATATCCTCTGTGGTAATGATTTATACTTGACTTATTGCTATGTCTTCTGAGCATCTCCTTCCCCTCAAACAAACCTCAGAGAGTCATCCTGCTTTAGCACTTACAGCTTTCTTTGACTCTGTCTGCAGCTGTGTTAACTGTCAAGTTTAAAAAATAAGGTCTTTGATGTGTGGATATTAACAAATCTGACCGATCTTCTGAAATGTTTTTTCTGTGTTTCCTTAGGTGCAGTCTGTTGGAGAGAGAATTGTTCTCTATGTTCTGAATCGAATTATCTATCGAACGCAAGAAATGGAAGAAAATGAGATCCCATTTCTCTGTCATGGAAGCAGTCACTATGCTAAGATCATGTGGAAAAAAGGAGAGGCTATTGGGTTCTATTCTGTTAAACCTGCAGGTAGGACACTTGAAGACTGTGGGATTTGGGGGGTTAAGTTGTGGAGATAAGGAGCTTATTTGAAGAATATTGTATGTAGGTTTTACAAGCCTTGTAGGACTAATGAGTTGGTGTTTTCCTGCAATTGTCAGAGGTCAGATTGCTGTTAAGATCTGTGACTTAAATGCTTATATGCTTTAGCAATTTAAGAAAGTTCTTGGATTTCTTCATATTCTACAAAACATATTAGAAAATGAAAAAATTTGATATACCCAAAAGCCTTTTTCTTTCTTTTTTATTTTTTCTGTAGAACAGTTATTTACAGTTGGGCTGGACTGTGCTTATCTTGAGTTAGCAAAAGCTGAAGGTGTTTCTTTCTAGACATTATCAATATTTCACCCATGTTTGAGTGTGTACTGTGTTCTTCAAATGTAGTCTACATGGAAGAGTATTGTTCTGGAAACACATGGTTAGGAAGAGGTGAAGCTCTTCTGGTATCTCAGAGGGTACCCAAGTAATGTAACCTCTCTGCTCAGGTTTTCCTTGCTTGAAAAATGACGATAATCATACAATGGCTTGCGTTGGGTTTGAAGGAACCTTAAAGACCACATAGTTCCAACCTCCCTGTCATGGCAGGGACACTTTCTACCAGACCAGGTTGCTCAGGGGCTTATCCAGCATGGCCTTGAACACTTCCAGGGATGGGGCATCCACAACTTCTTTGGGCAACCTGTTCCAGTGCCTCACCACCCTCACATTTCTTCCTAATATCCAATCTAAACCTACACTTCTTCAGCTGACAGCCCTTACCCATTGTCCTATCACTACAAGCTCCTGTGGAAAGTCCCTCTCCAGCTCTCTTGTAGGCCACATTCAGGTACTGAAAGGCTGCAAATAGGTCACACTGGAGCCTTCTCTTCTCCAGGCTGAACAACCCCAACTGTCTTAACCTTTCTTCATAGGAAAGGTCCTCCAGCTTTCTGATCATCTTCCTGGCCTGAAGATAAGGGTCATTGGCCTTAAAAATACAAGGTTCCAAAGACTATATTGTATAGACAAGCTGTAGGCTTCTCATTGGCCTCGTTAGAGAAGAGGGAAACTTTTTGGCGTAGTTCATGTTGATTCACAGAAAAAGGGCCTGACAATGGATTGGATGGTTAGTGGACTATCTTAATGCCATTGTATGCCATCCCTTTATCACCACTGAGTTCATAGCTACCCTTGGAATCACAGAATATTCTGAGTTGGAAGGGACCGACAAGGTTCATTAAGTCCAGCTCCTAAGTGAATGGCCCATAGAGGAATCAAACCCACACCCTTGGCATTATTAGCTCCAGGCTCTAACTGGAGTACCTATGTGTTGTGACAGTCTATTCCATCTTTATTAAATTATGGATAATATGTTGTTTTGGGGAGAATTTCAAGTAAAGTCTCCTAGGTTTTTTTGTGTCTTCATTTAAAATATCAGAATTATTGTTTCAGTCTTTAAATAAGAACTGAATTAGTCTTCAGATTTGTCCTAAGTAATGATGTAATCAACATAAAGGTGCAATTCAAAAATTTTGTTTTCTCCTATTCCTTCCTCCATCTTTCAGCTTCACTTTTAGAACAATTTTCCTATGGAGCTGTATAGTGAGATTTCAAAGTGAGCCTTTCCTTTCTGTCTTGTCTATTCTTTTCTGGTACTACAGACTTTTTCTGTTGTATTAATCTATTGATATATCTTGGCAACACGATGAAGCTTGCCCAAAAGAGACAATAAATTACTGGTAAAAATTATTTCTTTTTAATAAAGTTATAAATTATTTTTATAACTTTATACTACTTAATATTAAATAATTCGGTATTTTTATAACCTATAAAACTTTTTATTTGAATATGCTAAAATCCATACTGCAGCATGTCAGTCAACATACAGTATGTAACCCATACTGATGGATATTTTTTTCCTCTTGATTATTTCAGGAAGTGTCTGCAACTCATTTTTTCATCAGAAGTATAAACTGACAGTGCTAGACACAATGTTTGTGAGAAAGAAACATCGTGGGAAAGACTCTGGGCTAATCATGTTGGAAGACTTTGTGGATTCCTTTACTGAAGGGCCTCTTGGCCTACGATACCCACTGTCATCCTTTGTGTATACAGGTGAGCTCTTTCATTTGTTCTTCTTTGTGGTTTCTTCACATGTCCAGGTGAGTTGTGTCATTCAAGTTCCGTATTTGTGGTCTCATCCTCAGGTTCTATATTAAATGTTCTGTGCTTTAGAGAGGGCTAAAAATCCTGATTTACTTAAGATGAAGTAGTTCCTGATTAGATTTTTAATGCTCTGCATGAGACTAAGTTATTCAAACTCTGTTGGCTTTCTGCTACTGTGAAGTTTACCGCTGTCATCTTCCCCCCACCAAGCCTGAAGAATGGGCTGAGGCGTTTCTGTGTGTGATCTAATGTATATCTTCTTTGTAGCATCTTTTTCTTGCACACACCTAAGCCTCATGAGGTCATTTAATTCATGCTTTCTCTGAACTTCTGGTCAAAAGGACATACTAGGTTATTTTTTAACTTATGTATCAGAAGGCACAGATCTAAAATACAAAGAAAACACTTATGGTTCTTCCATTAGCAACCTAAGAGAGCTATGTCATGTAGGAAATGACATGGATTGTGGAAACTATATTCTTGGGACTGTGTTCAGGCAAGAAGTACATTTCTTTTGCCCTATTTTTATCTGACTTTCTTAACTACTGGAAATTTTCTGATTTTCCAACTACCACTGTCTGTTGCTGGATCTGATAAGACCTGGTTTGTTAGGCTTCAAACAGGAAAATGATTTGAGCAGAATTAGATGACTAATTCTCTTCTATAGTCAAGAAATTATACAGTGGGGATCTTGTGTGCTGAGAGTATGCATCAGTAGGGAAATAGGTGAAAAGTGGTAATTTTCCTGGCAACTGCTACAGAATAATGACAAAGTATGCAACTTCACCTCTATGTTTAATACACATATAGCGAGAAAAGAGGGAGAAAGAGAGCAGAGTGGAAAATATTCTAGAAGTGAACAATGAGTGGATGGTTAACTATGCAATGGTAACATGTTAACATTCCCAGAGTGCTTTTCACCAGTGCCTGTAATAAAGTGGGGTAACAAAAATAACTCGACTACATCATGTGCTTAAGAACTCTTCCATCCTGAGTTGAGTCTTGTGATTGGCAGGAACAGTGACAGTGAAGTTGCAAAACTCTCGAGTGGGTACCTAGAGAAGAAGAAAAACCCATCCATCTTTGTTTGCAGATAATAATGGAAATATTTAAACATGAAGAAAGGATAAATTGAGAAGGATCAGTAGGGTAAAGCAATATTATGTTTATTTCAGACTTGACTGTTTTGTTAAGCAGTTCTTTCTGTATTTGTTTTTGTGTATGACAGTAGATTGCAAAATAATTTGATTTCAGATAAAATTTAAAAACTGAGCCACAACTGAGTATGTAGTGTCTATAATATAGTGGTTTTTCTTATGTTTGCTCAGCTTGTAAGCAGTATCTTGAGAAGTACCCTGCAGATAAAAACCTTTTGTGGCAAGTGGAGGGAGCAGGAGGTTGGTTCCAAAGAAAGTCTATTATGTCTATAGTGCAAAAGGAAAATCTCAAAATTGCAGGTATGGATACTTTGTTTTTTCATTCTCTGACACTTTTAAAAGTTAGACAAACACTCTACAAGTACAAGAGTGACTTCTGTGAACATGTCTGTGGAAACTAACAGAAAGATTTTTATTTGTCCTGAGACCTGTGAGATTATGTCCTTGACACAGGATGAACATTACTTAGCAACAACTAAAACAGTGTTTTATCAACATTATTCTCATAGTAAATTTAAAACACAGCACTGTACCAGCTACTAAGAAGAAAATTAACTCTATCCGACCTGAAAGCAGGATAGCATGCAGTCCTTATTTTTTGTATCATTTACATCGTGCCCAGGTTCCACGCTTTCCAATACACTGTCACCTTTCCTATCTTTTGATATATAAATACACATCACACACCTCTATCATTCCTTTAGTCTATGGGCCATCCCTATAAAATGTCCATTGAGTTAATTTAGTCCATGATTTTGGGATCCACCTGTCATAACAGTCTTTCAGGGCAGAAAAGATGGTGTGTGTCATGTTGGATTGTTGCATGCTGAAGCCAGTTCCATCACCACTACACTTGTCTGGTTTTCCTGTAGTTCATTCTTCATTGATCTGACTGATTTTTACTGTAATACCCTTGATATGACAGTTGAAAGGCAATCAGTTTCAGATCCCCAAATTCAGAGCGGTGAAGACAGGCGCTGTGAGGTGCCCAGTGCAGTGATGGGCATATAGCTACCATAGAAGAGACAATATACAGTGTTATGTAGCAATCAACATCATAGAATTTATTGGCTACTCTCACACAAAATCAAATTCCCTTGAGGTATGCAGTGGACTTACCCATCCAAGTGCACCCATGTCCTTGTGTAATTCCACAAATATGTTTGCCTTTGCCTGAGACAGGAATAGCCCAGATTATTTATGTGCACTACAGGAACTTTATCCCTTTCTACAGTGTGTAAAATTTTGATCAAGCAGACTGACTGGCAGATCCCCTTACCAGGTGTCTTTTGCTAAATGTATGTCCTGATGTTTGAAGGTCCTGTTACTCATTTCTCCTGGATAAATTGATAACAATTCATTGTATCATTTCATTTTTCTGAAGGCTGGTGCATGGTAGGGAGTGTGATATTCCCACTCATGGGACTTTGGCCCAGTTGTCTATGGGGTTGTTTAGGAAATGAATCCTCCTGTCTGATTCTGTTCTTTCTGGGGCACTCTGTCACTATAAGACTTTTTCTTAAGGCCCAGTGTTCCAGGTGGTGGCATGAGGCAGAGGATATGTTCTCACCCTTCTAGTGGTTCCACCATTATAAGCACTTACCCTGGCTGGTTTGGGAAAGTGCGATATAGTCAATTTGCCCAGCCCCTCCATATTTATATTTCAGCCATCATTCTCTGTGCTAGAGAGGTTTTAATCACTTGGTCTGTTTAACTGCAGTGCATGTTTCACATTTATGGGTAACCTGTGCAATAGTGTCCCTGGTCAAATCTGCCCCTGGGTCATGTGCCCATCTGTAATTTGCATCTCTTCCTTGATTACCTGAGGTGTCATGGACCCACCAAGCTGGAAATAATTATGTTGCCAGTCCTGATCCATGTGAGCCACTTCCATCTTAGCAGCCTGATGCATCTGCTGATTGTTCTGATGTTCTTCGGTGGCCTGACTCTTGGGTATATGAGCTTCTACTTTCACAACCACAATGCTGTTCACCTAGACAGCATTATCTTGCTGCAGTGTGGCAGCTCAGATGTGCTGCCGGTTGCTGCTAGTTGCTGCAACCACCTCCACAGGGTATTTGGCGCTACCCATGAGGCAGTATAGAGCTAAAGTATTGACCATTTTTCTCATTCAGAAATGACTCAAGTCAGCTGGATTGCCTTCGCCTCTGCAAACTGTCTGTATTTACCTTCTCCTTCAGCAGTTTCTGTGACTTGTTGTAGTGGACTCTATCACTAATCCTTTCCTACAAATGTGGCAGAATCTATCAATAAACAAGGCATATTGCTTCTTATTTCCTGGCAGTTTAATATACAGTGGGGCCTCTTCAGTATGTGTCACCTTCTCCTCTGATGACATTCTGAAATCTTTTCTGGACAATCCATGAACACTTTCAAGATTCTTGGATGACTGCAGTTTCCTATTTGGGCTTATTGTTTGATCATTGATTGACCCACTCCATGCAGCATCAGTTGCATGATGTGTGTAGAGGAGACCCTTCCTTCAAACATTCCACCCAGCACAGGCAACCAGGGTGCCAGGAGGAGCTGTGCCTAAGTACCAGTCCCTTCTGAAGCAGCTTGAACCCATTTGTATGCTGCCAATGTCTCTTCTTCAGCTGGAATATGGTGGGCTTCCTGTCTTCTGTGTCCCTAACTCCAAAAACTTAGGGGTCAACCTTAAGTCTCTCCTGATGCTTTCTTCCAGAAGCTCCAGGCAGGACCATTCTCCCTGGCTGTAGAGTAGAGCACAGTTTTTATATCTTGCCCTGGCGTAGCTGGCCCAAGGGCTACAGCATGAACTGTTTTCTGTTTGGTTGGTTCAAGGGCTTGTCATTGCCCAGGGCCCCATTTAAAATAGTTCTTCTTCTGGATCACTTGATAGAGAGGGCTGACAATCAGACTGTCGTTTAGAACGTGTGTTCTCCAAAAATGCACAGTGCCTAAGAAAGCTTACATTTCCTTTTTACTTGTTGGTGGATACATTTCTATTATTTTGTTAATCAGATCTGTTGCGATTTAATGGCATCTGTCTTGCTGTTTTGTTCCCAAAAACTGGATCACCTGTGCAGTGATCCTTGACCTTACTTTGTTTTATGGCAAAACCATCTTTCTCTCTCCATAGTGGTCCAGTTGCCGTGGTGACATGGAATGTCTTCCATGAAGACATGCTTGTCAGGCAACTAAGTGCCATGCCTGCTTGTCCCACCTCAGTAGGGTGGGAAGGAGCATCTGCAAAAAATATAAAACATCTGAGTTGAGACAAGAACAGTTCAGTAATTGAAATAAAATTAAATATAAGCATGATATAATAATAATTGTAATGAACAACAAAACCAGAGAATTAAAACCCAAGAAAGAGAATTAGTGCACAGTCCAGTTGCAGTAATTAGACCCTCCCAATTAATATACTGGACATGACATTCTGTGGTATGAAATATCCTTTTGACCAGTTCAAGTCAGGTGTCCCCTCTCCAGCTTCTTGTGCACCTGCTCACTGGGAGAGCATGAGAAAAAGTTCCGAAAAGTTCTTGAATTAGGGTAACCACATTTAGCAGCAACCAAAGCATTGGTGTATTATCAACATTATTCTCATGCAAAATTCAAAACACAGCACTGTGCCAGCTGCTATGAAGAAAAACCCCAGCTGAATGCAGGACAGATGGTTAATTTTTATGTAAAGGTACTATACTTTTCTGTTTCCCCATTTCCTCTTTTAAATCTTTACAGCAGAGGCCTCAAAGAAGGAAAATAACAGTTTGCAAACAGAGGATAAGCTTAGTCAGTCTGCAGTATCTGAAGCAAGTGGACAGAGGACTGAGAGGACTGAGCTAGAAACACAGCTAAATGTAGGTACACAGTCTGTTACCTCTTTTTTTTGATTGCGTTGTTACTGAAAAACAAATTGTGAGAAATTGTTTTTGTCCATCTCATTATAACCGAATTGGCTCAAGTCCATACTACATATAGAAAAGACAAATGCTTTTATTACTTTGTGTGTGGGTGTAGTGTTTCCCATTGATGTAACATCAGTGACTAAGCTGGGATTAAAAATACCTTTTTTATGTGTGTGTGGGCAGGTGGGGTTTCCCCATGAATGTAGAAAGTCTGTGCCTGCAGCTGTCAGGGTCTGTAATTTGAGTTGTTTAATAGCAGATTACATAAAGGAGATTATTTCAACTGTCTCTGAGATTAAACTGTCTAGAAAGGCTATGTGTAGAGGTGCACATTCACGTTGTAGTTCAATACAATGGAAAGTGTTAAGTTTGCATGTGTTCTGAGGCCACACAGAATGTGAATGACAAGAATCTGTAGCTCCCAATACCATGGGCATGGATGTGCTTCAGGACTGGCTGTAGTAGTGACATGACCATGCTTTCATAGAAGTCAATGCTTTAATTAAAAATGGGAAATAATGGCTAAATTAATACTCTCAGCTACTAAGATCTAAAGTTAGATTTGGAATGTAAGTCAAATGTCCCTTTTCCTAGTTGAGAAAATTAATATTTTCCAAAGCAAAACTGACAGAAAAGTGTTGATGTTTTCAATCTCTCAATAATCAGAAGCTGTATTTCATTCGTAACAGTTTCTGAAGCATCACCTCTGAGTTCTAGAGTCAGATTCCAATAATAATCATATCAGCAAAATGATCTAATAAAATGCATGATTTGGTTGTAGAGTTATATGGATATACTTGGAGAAAATAACAGAGTGATAGTAGTTCCTATGATTTTTATCGCTGTGACATAAGAACTAGCCCTTGTCTCTTGGCTCCAAATCCTCATAGTTTGGTAGAATTGCTGGCATCTCTATAGTTGACATCTACAGTATTTATAAGCAGTTCTACAATGATTTGAAAACTGATGGACCACCAAAGAAAATAAAACTTCCCACCTTCCCCCAAACCATGAAGAAACATACCTCAGCTTTCACTTTCACCTTTCACTTAGTGCTCCCTATTTTGTGTGTTTTGATGCTAGAATAATTTGTTATTAGCTTACAAATTCTTATGTATTTAAAACTCACTTGAAACTATTTCAAATAGCAGAATATAGACTTGTCCACTTTTTGCTGGCCTTCTTGCATGGTACTGGAAGTGAGGCTGGAAAAGTAAACCAGCATGCTGTTATTGCCAGTTCCAGATTATTTCTAGCAGCTAAGAAAAAGCAATGTGCATAACTACATGTCCATAATGTGGGCAGCTTGTACCCACTTCACTAAGTGCTGAATCCTCAGCTAACTTGCAGAAAAAAATCCAAGTGTTGGGATGGTGTGGAAGAATGAGAGACAAAAGAGCTCTAGGGAGAGAGAACTGACTCTTGAGCTGACTATGCATGTAACCTGCGTTACTGCTGATCACTAATTTCTCTTTTTCTTGTCACATCTCTTTTTTTTTTTTTAACATAGGCTGCCATATTCTGTTTCATGTCATGACAAAAATAAAACTGTAGAATATAATACTAGTATAAAAATAAAACTTTGCTGTTAAATTTTGCCACCTACTGTATTGTAGTCCCTTGGGTTCATGAAGAAAGGGGGAACAAACAGTAAAAGACTTCTAGCATTTAATTATGTGTACATTTGTGATAAACAGAATTGTTAAAGAAAAAAACTTGGCAGCATTGTTTATAATGACAGGTCACTTTAAAGTCTTATCTTCTATGTTGGAGAACGGAAGTAAAACACAGAAAAATTAGTCATACACGACATAAATTCTAAAAAAATTAAGATTTGTTGAGAGATAAGACACTTAGATATAAATTAAGAATTATTGTAGCTGCTGTTCTGTGGGATCATTACAATGAAATAGTGATCTAGAAAGATGTAACCATAGGTAGGAAGATGAAGGTATTTTAGTCAATTCAGGAAATTTTAGAATAACATTAGCTTTGCTTTTGCTTTACAGGCTAACTTGCAAAAAGGTAAAGAATCAACAACTGTCCATGCAAGCACATCTGAAGGTAAAAATAACCTTCATTATCAGTATTGCAGTTAATGTAGATCAGTAGTTTTACAGGCTCTTACAGCTTTCTATCATCCTATAATGATCTGTAGAGTGTATAAAAACACTTTCCTCTAAGTGTATAAAAATGCTTTCCTCTAAGGTGCTGAGGCTCAACTCATAAACCTTATAGAGGAAATCAGATAAAACTGTTATTCATCTTGATAAAGGTATTATTCAGAAAAAAAAGTACCACAATGAAATGCTGTTTTAGTTGGACTCAATTTCTTTAATGAACTATTGGGGGTGGAGAAATTATATGCAGATCTTAAACTGAATTTGTTCAATTGAATTTATTTTGGGGTTTTTTTGGTGTTTTTCTTCTAAGAGCCTTACACAAGTCATGCTCCTGTCTGGACGCGAAGTGGTCAATTAAAACGTCAGAGTATAAATAAACATAGACAGCAACCTGGATCTGAAACTTCCAAAGGAGATGATGAAAATGCTCTTCCTGCGTCCAAAAGCAGGTACCAGAAGCCTGGATTGTACTGATTTCTTATTTTGTTGCTTGGGCAGTCACAAACTGCATCAGTGACTCAGAGTGTGCTACTGGTATTTCTGCTGCTTACTTCCTATTTAACTTGCTTGATTTTAAAATTACTGAAAGTAAAGTCTGATGTAAGAAAGAAAAGTGAGGCATCATCTGAAAGAGTGACTGCAGCAAAGTGTAGTATCTCTGAAAGCTCAGCAGATACTAGAAATAAGAAGTATAGAAATAGAACTAGAAATAGAAGTAAGAAAACAGTGAGAGCTGCGGCTGTTCTGTTACAACTGAGTCTGCGCAATGGTAAAAATATCTGTATTCATACAGCACAGATTCTTGTGATAATGTAACTGGACTTGTATCTGCAATGCTGTGTGTGGCCTTTGAAGAGGTGTCCCTTCCTGACTTCTTGTTATGGTGGCATGTTGCAGTAAAATGAAGTCTGACTGTTTATTTTAGGAGTTGATTATTGCTTGTCACTTAATAACAAGGATTATAAGAAACAGTATTTCTTCAGATAAAGCTCTTTGTTTATATAAAATTTTAAACCATTATATCTAATCTTACATCCTGAAAAAAAAAAATCTCCAGTTTTAAAGTTGTTATCCTGTGGAATAATTGTCAAATATGGATGTGAAGAGTAGTGTGCCTTAACAGTTCTTACAGGACAGGGCTTGGAGTACCAATTTGTACTGGCTTCCATCTGGAAAGCAAAACTGTGTCTATTTCAGTAAATAAATAGCCTCCTCTTCCCTTACAGGGACACTGCCCACCCCAGCCTGCTCCGTGTGTCTCTCCCTGTCATTCTTTTCCAGAGAAACCCACTGCAACCCTGTAAACCTCTTTTGAAGAACCTCAAGACAACCTGATTATTTTCTAGGAAATCACTTAAACTTGTTCCATTAGGTTTCTTCAAACAAAATTAGTTGTGGGTTTTTTACGTGAAGTCAAAGTCTTCAGCTAGACACAGCCTTATTTTTGTGTTTAAACTACTCTGTGGGACTACAGATGCTGTATTACTGTGCTGCATTGTCAGTGGGCTGCCCTAAGTTGGTTCAAAGAGGCTAAATGGCGCTGTTCAATGCTGCCACAGCTTGAATAATGCTTTGCCCTGTTACCACTAATATTTGGTTATGTGGGAGGATTAGCTTATATTCAGTATTTTTGGGCCTTGCAAAATTAAGCCAGTGAGGTGCTGCTGCTCCTTTGAACAAGATGTGTAATATGGTGGTTTTGAGCAGAGCTAAGGGATATCATAAAGGCAACAGAATGGGATTTCAGCTTGGTTCTTTCTTTTCATGCACATCAGCAAGTGAAACAGGGTCTTCTATTGGGGACCTTCCTATGGAGTGTCCTCATCTCAAGACTAGCATGTGGGCATAAAACCCCCTAATACTGCCTTTACTATGAGATCACAAAGCAGACTCCTGCAAATCTATTGCATGTACTTTTTTCTTTGTTTGTATGTGGTAGTTTCAGTTCATCTAAACTTTATCATCTCAAAAGTGAGAACTGAATATTTGAGTTAGTGTTACTACCCATCAGGTGCATCAGCATTTCATCTTTAGCTTTTATAATTCCATAATTTTAAACCGTTTCTACAGTGTGTCTAGGAGGGGTGGAAGCAGCTGCTGCTTTTCTTACCCTTTTGTGGCTTTCAAATATGTAATGTATTGCTACTTTCTAAATTTAAAATAATAAACTTA
The DNA here is from genome assembly GCF_025592945.1 of Manacus candei. Taxonomy (NCBI): domain Eukaryota; kingdom Metazoa; phylum Chordata; class Aves; order Passeriformes; family Pipridae; genus Manacus; species Manacus candei. The sequence goes on along the minus strand of NW_026138072.1, from coordinate 3,923,901 downwards.
AAGAAATTTCTGACTTCTTTCCCATAAAATGGAAGTGAGATAGATATTATCATTTTATAATTGCCAAAGCAATTTTCCTATTGATGTGGGGGTTTTTTTTTTCCTAATGAGGAGTTAGCCATTTTTAGATGCCTTTAGTTTTCTTGATTCTCATTTCCTGTGGCAAGCATGTGATACTGCACTTTATAAATGGTTGTAGTGGGTTGATGCTGGCTGAATGCCAGGTACTCACTAAAGCTGCTCTCTCACTCCCCTCTGCAACTGGATAGAGGAGAGAAAATACAACAAAGGGTTCATGAGCTGAGATAAGGACCAGGAGAGATCACTTACTGATCACCATCATGGGCAAAACAGACTCAAAGTGGGGACATGAATTAAATTTGTTACTAACAGGATCAGAGCAGGAGAGTGAGAAGTAAAATAATCTTAAAACCACCCTCCCCTCACCCCTCCTTCATTCCAAGTTCTACCTCCTCCCCTCAGAGGCATAGGAGATGGGGAATGGGTGTTACAGTTGGCTTATCACAGGTTGTTTCTACCACTGCTCAAGGAGAAGAGTCCTTCCCCTGCTCACATGGGGTCCTTCCCACAGGACAGAGTCCTTCACGAACTTCTCCAGTATGAGTCCATCCCACGGGCAGCAGTTCTTCACAAACTGCTGCAACACAGGTCACTTCTCCATAGGGTGCAGTCGTTCAGGCACAGACTGCGCCAGTGTGGGTCACTCACAGGGCCACAAGTTCTACCAGGAAAACCTGCTCCAGTGTGGGTTCCTTTTTCCACGGGTCATCAGGTCCCTGCCAGGACCCTGTTCCAACCTGGGTCACAGCATCCTTCGGGCATGCTCCAGCATGGGCTCCTCCACAGGCTCCACGTGGCTTTCTGCATCCCCATCGTCCTTCATGGACTGCAGGAGCACAGCTGTTTCACCATGGGCTGCAGGGGAAGTTTGACTCTGGCTCCTATAGCACCTTCTCCCCCTCCTTCTCCACTGACCTTGGTGTCTGCTTTGTTGTTCACATGTTCTCACTCTGCTCTTATCTGGCTGCAATTTTCATCTATACAATAACTTATTTTCCCCTTCTTAAATATCTTATCACAGAGGTGTTACTATCATTCCTGGTTGGCTCGGCCTTGGCCAGTGGTGGATCTGTCCTGGAGCCACTTGGCATTGGCTCTACTGGACATGGGGGAAGCTTCTGGCAGCTTATCACAGAAGCCACCTCTGTAGATCCCCCGCTACCAAAACCTGGCCAGAGAAACCCAATACACTGGTCATGAAAGAATTTCCCTGCTGAGATCACTAAAATTATGTATTAATCTAAAAGATTAAAAGATGTATCTTAATATCTTCTGCAGGCCGGAACTTCTTGACCACACATCTGAAAGCTCTGAAGACTTGGTAGAAGTACCTAAGGTGGATACTGTTGAGAAGGATGAGGAATTAATTGTTGAAAACGAGGGCCAGTCTGTGTTAGAAGCGGAGCTACATATATCACCCCCTGAGAAACAGAATGAGAAGGAGGTGAGCTGGATGTAATAGCAATAACAGTTGGGAATACAACTACAATTTCTTTTAAATATGGTCCTTGCTGCCTTGATCCATGTGACTATCAACTCTTTGATTTTTTGCACCAATGCTTCATTAAGAAATGTATCTGAGAAGCTTACACTAATATAGAATTAGTTTCAGGGAATATTCCACTATATCTATTTTGAACAACAGAGTTCATAGAATCTTCAATGAGGTGAATTTCTAGCTTGTCTAGCAACCTAATTTTCTTCATTGATTTCTCCTAATCAGAAATTCCAGAGAACTGGAGTAAGGTCAAGATCTGATCCAGTATCACTAATTAAAAAAAAAAAAGTCTATGTGAAGAAGCCAATAGCTAGTCTGCTTCGGTGACTTCTCTTGGCTCTTTCTACTCGTCCCCTTAAAACTTGCCTGTTCTTTTATCTTCAACTTGTTAATAGCTTGAATTTAAATCTCTGAGTACCCTTTGTGCCTAGCAATGCCTCCAAGCTTTTATGTTCTTATTCGTGGCTGAGAAAGTCAATCTTATCTTATGTTGGGTTCAAGGGGTGAACTTCAACATGCATGCGAGATGCATAAAAACTGATTGGCTTGGCACCTAACAGTGTAAGCTATGTAGAAATTTAGTGCAGGTTACAACACCAAGCTACTAGTCTGGTTAAGATAGCTACAATGCATTAAGTTCTGCCTTCTTAGTACACATTTCTAGGTACCTGAGCTATCTGCTTCTCACATTAAGCTGCAAATTTAGGTCACAGGATACACCCACTAGTGCTGGGGAACAATAGCTGGACATAATCTTGACTTAAAAATGTGATTTATTTTTTTAGGAAACTCCATCAGAACCTCTTAATGGTGAGGTAGCAGAAGAAATTGGTAAGACCTCACTTATGGCTGAAGAGGAAACAGCAAATGAAGTTCCGAGTGGCGAGTCAAAATTGCAGTCTGAGAGTCAAGGAAAAGAACCCTTAACGCTGTTTGTTCCATTAATCCTTGAGTCTCCAGCAAAATCTTCAGAAGACACTGTATCAGAAAAGGTGAGATAAATGAAACAAAATATGAAGTAATTTTTCCTTTAGAGTGTATGTATCTTGCAGGTTTAGGGTTTTTTCTTTTGTTAACAGATAGAAAGTAGCCCCTAATATGATATGAAATTATTGGGAGAAGCAATTTAGGCCAGATAATGTAAATCCATAACGACAATATACTAATATTTCTGTTTCAGTATGCAGAATGGGGACATATATACATGTGATAACCAAAAAGAAAGATATGTTTGCTACAGTTTGCCTTGGCAGTAATGAAACTGCTGTTTCTCACTAAAATATTAGTTGGGTATGAGTGAAAAGCCACATCCTTATTTTGTCTAGCAATTCTTGCCTGATTAGGTGTACAAGTAATTAATTACTGCTAAAATACCTTTCTAGAACACAAGTTTTACTGGGTTTTGTTTATAGTGCAAATGCAGATTGTTATATGCTAGCAAAAATAACTGTATTTATCTAAAATATTTTTTTCCCCTTAGGATTAATTTCAGAATGCTTTTACTGTGCCTGAGTACTCCTTTGAATAATTTGAAAATTGGAGAGTAACTCTGGTTACCAAATGCAAGTCACAAAATAGTCTGTTTCAAAAAAAGGAGGACTTATTGAATGTGTGTATACTATTCAAAAATGCTGAATACCAAAGTGTCCTCTGAGGTCGCTAGCTAAGGGCAATTGTTGTTCAGCCTCTTGTATCTTCAATTAATTGTCCCTTTGGTTGTTTTGGCACCCTTTCCCTCAACTTGCAGGTTTTAAATGAAAATGATTCAGAAGTGATGACTGAAGAAGTTACATCAGTAGAGAAGGAGGGCATTGGAGAACAGCAAGAATCTGAAAAGACCACCACTGAAAATGCATCTGCTTCAGCATCAAAGGAGGAGCTCTCTGACAATAGCCTGCCTAACTCTGTGGTAACTGAAGCAGCTGAAGAATCTCTTCCTGAAAACTTACCTGCCTCATTGGAAGTTCAAAATGAGGAAACAGGGCACAACTCACAGGAGGCCCCTGTTGCCTTGAGTCAGAGCTCTTTGATAGTGGTTGAACTTGAGGGTGTTTCTTTTCAGCAGCCTGCTGGACAGGAAGGACAGAAGAACCAGTTGGAAGAGCCCTCAGAAGAGTCTACAGAGCAGACAGATCACTACACGCAGACAGTGGCAGAGAGGGCTGCTGACAGCAGCTCTGAGGAAGCAGAAATTGAGGTACCTGTTGTAGATCGGAGAAACTTGCGAAGAAAGGCCAAAGGCTATAAAGGTCCACCCAAGAAAAAAGGAAAGCCAGCTTAAAAATGAAATATTGATTGTTAATTCATCTATTTATAAGAAAGCTATTTTGTGTAAAACATTAGGGTGTAACTAAACCATATCAGGCACAGGACATGTGTGTTTAAAATTCTGCGTTGGACTTCCTTTTGGGTTCATCACCTTTTCTCAAGATTTAATTTTTAACCACTAGACATTGAACTTCCTTCATAGTAAGAAAGTAAATAGCCAGTCTCCTCCCTTCATAAAGGATACATGCTGAAGAAATACAGTTATGCTATCAAAGGGAACAGTTTGTGTATTTAAGGTGGCGGTCTTGGAAGAAAAATGCAGTGCGAAATCCTGGCCCTGTCAAGGTCCCTTAAATTCCCATAGATGGCCATGATACCAGACATCACTCCAGATACTGGTTTTTTTTTTTAATAACTTTGTGTTCTCTACTGTGGAGAGAAGCAGAGCAAGAAAAATCCTTCCTTGCTTCTTGTTCCCTTCCCAAAGGTTTTCTCATATGAGATTAAAAGAATGTGAAATTCCATCATTCTAGGTCTCAAAATATACAAGGTGTAGCTCAGTAGATCAACACAACATAAGCATTTATCTTTCATGTGAACCACTTGAAACAGCTGAGTCAGTAGAAACACAGTGTGGTATCTGCCACAGCTGATTCTGGTAATGGATTTCTTGTGTGAAGATTGAGATGCCTATGCCGTAAAGAATTTGTGGCTTCCAAAGCAAGCATTTTGATAAGCCTAAGTTTTTCCAGAGTGTATGGAGTGTAGACTACATATGGAATCATTTCAACTGCCTTCCTAACTACTTGCATGTGTTGAGTGGATAGTTGATTACTTGTTGCATTACAGGAAAAGGACATGATAACTTTTGATCTTGTTTTGGTCTGAATGGAAGTGGTTCTTTGTTTTTTCCAAATACTTTGCTAGTGCTGTGGGGTAACTATTAAAATGTTGTGTCTGCCAGATGTGTGACTCTTGAGAACACTGACATTTCAGATGGTTATGACATTCATTAGCGTGACTATTAGTGGGTGTTTCAGCAAATGCTTGTTTGCCAAACTTCCATGCCTTTAGGAATGATCAGGTGATAGCTTGCAAATATTTCTGATTCCCACTTTCTTTTTCTAACCTGAGTGTAATTCCTAGGATGATAGCTTCCCAGTTCACAACTTTTCCTAAAAGCAGCAACCAAACTCTGCTGTTTGCAGACAGAAATAAAACCAGACCTTCCATGCATTTTTCCCTTCTGAGGTTCTCCTAACAAACCATATGTTTAACTTGTTACACTTACCTAAGTTACTCCTCAGTTTGCTATGTGTTCCTTTCCAGTAAATGAAGCTCCTCTAATAATGGGTTAAAACCTCAAAAATAAAAGAACAATGATTCTAAGAATGGGAAATCACACACCACTTTTTGTCCTGCTTATATGCCTTTTCCAAGGTGAGTGAACTAGTCTTTCACAGTGTCTCAAAAATAGAGGTACAGCTATTCAAGGTTCACCTGAATAGTTGCAGTGCTGTCTTAACTTTTATCCTTTTATGAAGCTAATATAAGAATCTGGTTTTGGACTTTTATGCTTACAGAGTTTAACTCTATTTATAAGATATTTTAACTATAAGATACATTCATGCTATTTCTTTTAGCTGATGAAATACCATGCTCCTTTTGAATCTGTTAAGAGCAGCTTATAGAAAAAAAATTAAAAAATATGTTTTAAAACTAAACTTTAAACTTCAAACCTAAACTTTAAATTTGGAGTGCATGAGATTACTGAGTTAAGTTTGAGTTTCTTGAACTATTGCATGTAGCTATAATATCTTAGCCAAGTACATACAGGTACTCCTTACGAACCCCATCACTGAAAAATATTCAAGATATTTCCTGATTGTGTGCAAACATATTCAGGTGAACGTTAAGCATTTCTAAAACTTATGAAACTTTTTATATAAAGCATATAAGGCAAAACTTCTGTTATCTTCTGTATGGTTTCTCTTTTACTGCTGAGATTAATTATATTTTAAAAAAGAAGTGGCTAGAAAACACATCTCTTGCATTGCTAAGAATTTGGGATTTGTGAGGACTGGTGGCCTAAAAAAACAGTGGTTGTATACAGTATATTGCAATTCATCTTCCATTTTTAGGGCAAGCTTTACTGAAGATGAGTCTGCTGAATCCTTCAATTGATACGAATATATCCACTTTCAAAAAGTTAAGGATTCTTTTCCTTATGAAAAGTGAGCTCCAGTTATTTCAGTTACTCCTATGTGAATTTTTAATATCTGTGTTTATTGTTTATATTCCCAGTGAGGTTGGAAAACTGTTCAGGAGAAGGTAATTTCACTCACCTGGCTTTTACTTTACATGGCTAAGTTGGAATGATTTCAGTTAGATATTTGCATAGTGAGTACAGAAAAAAAAAACCACAACCAAAAAAACCCCCCCAAAACCAAAACCATAAGTATTACAACATTATGATATTAAGACAGTCAAATTTCTGATCTCATTTCAGTGAGTCAGTTTTAAATACTGAACTTAAATTCACATGTTTAAAGTATACTCTTGAGTGGATACTTCTGTAAATCTGGTGTACCTGGGATAATAGCTGATGGCCAGACTTTTACATACAGAATGTAGGCAGTTGGGGTGCAATTGGAAATTCAGATAACCAGCACAGTCTTGAAAAATGGACACTGTTCTAATTGTGATCACAGTAGTACTTTGAACCAAAGGCCACATTTTATAACAACTTCTTTGGCATCAATCATTCCGCAGTAAATACGGAGTAGGAAAATCAAATACTGACTTTATTGGTTTTATGGCTGTACTGATTGTCCCACTGGAAGAGTAGTTCAATAGCCTATGCATTCTGTTAAATTTATAAAAGGAAACATGTCTGACTATTGTATTGATTGGAATGTTTTATCTTGGGAAAAACAGTGGTTTCTAAGCTTGGAAATTTTTTTTTGTCTATTAACTATCTTATTACCATCAAATTCTTAAATAATTTTTAAGATCCTATTGCACCAGCAACAAATGATTAAAACATCAACTTTATACACATTTGTAACAAATGTTATTTACAACATGCTGTGGAACTAAGTGGGTATAGTGAAAGCAAGCAGTATTATTTTAGAGCTTTATTTAGGCTAGGAATGGAGCTTAAAGAACATTTTGTGACTTCAGCCTTGCACTTAAATGCTAAATGGTTTTGTACTTGAATCCAACATTTGTTCAAATGTCTGTCTTGTACTGCTTCTTGCACATTCTCTCTTGGTCAGTTTTAATTTCATGCAGAATTCTTGTTTGCTGTTCTCCTGTTCCATAGCCTTTTACATGAAAATGTATACATCTTACTTCAAAAGAGCTTTAACTTATTTTAGATTATGTTTGACCTCGGTTTGCTGCTTTTTTGTACCATTTCATGTGTAGATTTCAGTAATCAAATCGATCATTTACAATGTCATTGACACGACTTACGCAACAAATAGGTCTAAGTTTCAGCTTCCCTGCTCTAAGTGACTGTTCTAAAACACTATTTCCAAGGGGATATACTTCTAAATTTATTTTCACAAATGTGGTGTTAGATGTTTTCTAAACTAGTGATACTGTGTTTATAAATCTTATGAAAGATATCTTACTATTGCATAGTATTGTACTTTAGTCCTGCTAGTGTTAATATTTCCTTTTTTTAGTACTGCCTTGGCTGCTTTTGAAATGTTTGAAGTAGTAATTAAACTATTATTTTGTGATTTTTTTACTTCTGCTTGGTTTTTAGTATTTGAGTCCTTTCTGCTGTACAGGAAGCACATTTTAAAGTGGTTCAGTTCACTAGAACTATTACTTTACAATCTGTCTGCTACAAAGGAGTTCTAAAACATCAAAGGTTATTAATTGAAAAATCTTTCATCAATTAAACCAGTTTTCTGTAATTAGCTTATGCAACAGACTTTTTTTAAAGTAGCAGAATAGGCTCTTCTGTATGTTACAGTGTGGATTCTGCTGTTTATATCAATTATGCAAGATGATGTAAACTTAGCAGTTATTAATGGAGTTTGCTATAGACAACCAACTAGAAATGCTGTAATGCACTCCTACAGTGTAGTACATTAAAATGCCTTAAGAGCAGTAATTGTTGAGCCAACAAGTCATGTGTAGGTGTCAGTAATCAAACTGGTCATTTACAATGTCATTGACACGACTTACACGTAGCAACAAATTGGTCAAAGCTTCCCTGCTTTAAGTGACTATTCTAAAATACTATTTCCAAGGGGATATACTTCTAAATCTATTTTCACAAATGTGGTGTTAGATGTTTTCTAAACTAGTGATACTGTGTTTATAAATCTTATGAAAGATGTGTTACTTTTTTAGTATATAAATATATTTATAGCATAAAATGTAGTAAAGTTTTTCAAGACAGCTGTAGAAAATTATTCTGTTCATGTTGTTAATGTCCAGTAAAGGGTAAAGCAACAAGAACTTAAATGGAGGGTTATCTGTTCTGACGAAATGCCCTCTCTTCAAGCAAATAACTTACTGGCTTGTGACTCTCTCTTATTTTCAAATCACTTGTCATTTACACAAAGTAAAAATCATAGTAAGTTACTAAGTCTAGATGAGGGCAATGTGTTAAATTAATTAAACAGTTTGTAACAGAAGGCTCTGTGGTATAGTCAAACTACTGCCTCTATCAGATCATATAAGAGAAGTTATGATGACAATATACAGGCAGCTAGCTTGACTTCCTGACCAGAGTTCCAAATCTGAAACATGACTGAGGAGCATCTGTGATAGAAGAGGCTGAGAGCTGCAATTGTTCTGCCTGAAGAAGAGAAAGCTCAGGAAGGTCTTACATTGTGTACAAATACCTGGGGGGGAGGGGGGTGTATGTCATGAATGATTCTTTAGGTTGCCTAAAGAATCACTGTCAAAGGTATTAACAAAAGCAGGTTTAATATAAATTTGCAAAAGCATGATTTAACAAAGTTTGTTGGTGAGATTTGCTCTATTACTTATTAGATAGATGAAGCATACAAAGGAAAATAGAATTAGAATCAATCTGAAATTATTTACAGAGATTGAAGATGCCAAAGAGTAAGGGAGATGCTCCTGTTGAGTTGAGGTTCAGAGAGGACTCCATTGCTTCTTTATATGCATAGAAGGTAAGGATTGTTGGTAATAGCACACTGTGAGAAAGAACAGGATGTGGCTGGAGATGGGGGCATGTCGAGGTAGGGCAGCACTTTTCCAGGAAAAACATCCTTGTTCTGGCTCCTGGGAATAAGCACAACACAGTACAGAGCAGGTGCAGGAATATGGCTGACTTACCGCCGTGGCTCCACAAAGCCTGGGTGCACATGTGCCACAGGACGTGGACACCCAGTCAGCTGCAGCAATGCCCACAATCCCTCCCTCCCTTCCTAATTCATCTCTCTCTCTGTGTCTCTCTCTTCCTGTTTTCAACTTTTCCTTTATCCAAAACCACTGCTGTGTGCTTATACTAGATCTGGGACTAACGTGCTAACTGTGTAATTTACCAATAAAACTTCATAAGCTTTTGTGGAACCTCTGACTTTTGTCATTCCTTTCAACCACAAGCACCTATGAATCTTGGGTGCTCCCTTCCCCTTAAGGGCGGGATGCCACAGCTTTCTAAATTCCTTATGGAGTGTGACTGAGTCCAGTCTTAGTTCCAGACTTGGTCAATGGTTTATGTATTAAGAATTTGGCAGCACTTAATCGTTGACTATTTAACCATTTACAAAGTGATTCAATAGGATTTACCCAACAGTGACTTAGTTACAGATTTGACATTGCAACATTTACACTGTGCCTGCTATATAGGGTGTTTAAATCAATTCACATGCACACGTGTGTGCACATATATATATATATATATATGTATGCATACACTTGCATATATATATACACAAATTTACCTGCTAAGATTTCCCTTGAGTTCAATGAAATGCTCATACTGAATGTCTTTACATTTCTCAAGGGGTGAGGGTTGAGCCTTGAGGAGTGTGGAAGGCTATCAGCCTTCATCAGCTTTTGGCAACAGCAGTGGTCCTCTGAGTACTGCAAACTCTCACACTGCTGAGCTCTAACAGGTTTTCCACCCACAGGGAGATAACGGTCAGCCCACTGTGGCCCAGGAGAGCTCAGAGGGCCTCACTTAGGACCACTGTTTATTGGATTGCAAGATGACTGGCTTCAGTCATCTGTCACTCTTCATCCTGGCCATAAGTAATTACTGGAATTTTTCAGAAGTCCAGTAGTAATAATATTGTTCCACACTGGCTATGATTCAGGTAAGTTATGGTTAGACTGTTGGGTATGGCTGATCATCTCTTATCCCTCTGTGTGGTTAGGCATCAGAAGTTCCTGTTTATGGACTGTTTCTGGTAAGCTCAAGGGGAGCTTAACTGTGCAGGAGCCACTAATGGAGGCCAAGACCTAATGAGATCATAGAGCAGCCTGAGGAGGCAGCAGAAGGCACCACATGGTATAAAAGTGGATCAAGACTCAGTGGTGCCCAGTTGAGCACAAACTGAAATATAGGAAATTCTGTTTAAACGTAAAACCGTTTAAACTAAGCGTGGTCAAATGCTGGTTCAGGTTGCTCAGGATGGTGGTGAAGTCTCCATCCTTGGATATACTCAAAACCTCACTGTATGTTGTCCTCTGACACCTGCTGTAGGTGACTGTTTTAAAAAGGGGCTCACACTACACGGTCTCAAGAGGTCCCATCCAACCTTAACTACTCTGATTCTATCTGCTATTTAACCTGCTTATTGCATGTGTGACCACCTGTAGCTTTAAACTTTTGTTAATGCAAAAAGTCCAAAGCAAACCTATTCACATTCTGGCTTCTGAAATATCTTGAGTTTCATTTGAAAGTTTCCTTCTTACAGTGTTGAAGGGTAAGAGTGCCCTCATAAACTGGATGAGCATAAACCATATGAGCAAAACATGAAAATTAAATCTCTTTATTTGGACAATGTTCAGCTGAACAAACATAATAAATATAAAAACGTGAGCAATTGTTTCTGGCTTAAGTTCCTCACCAGCTTGTTCTGGAATGGTTGAAGGTTCTACAGATCTTGGAAACTTGTTGAAACTCCACCCTTATTTTGTAGGAGCCCACGTCCAATGCTTGGTATCAAACCCAACTTAAACAAGTAGAACTGCATTAATACAGCCATCGTTTTCCGGATTGTTTGTTACTTGAGCATATTTCCCTAAGGAGAAAAGAGAATTAAATGTCTACAAAAGCTCAAAGTAGATCACATAGGTTAGATTTTTCTATGTTTGCAAGTTTAATCTACAAGTCTCTAAAAAGAAGGGACTCAAATGCATTTTGAAATCTAGATCTACCTTTTACTGGGCTATAAACTTATGTTCTCAAAGTATTATATTCAGGCTGTTTTTTATAAACAGATTATTTAAGAGTCCTGAGTAGAATAAAAAACATACTTAGGTTTGCTACTGTCCAAGTGAAACCCTCTATTAAAAGAAATCAATCTTATGAAGATCATAGAATATGCTGACTTGGAACAGACCCATCAGAATCAAGTCCAACTCCTGGCCCTGCACAGGACAGACTCAAGAATCACACCATGTGTCTGAGAGCATTGTCCAAACACTTCTTGAACTCAGACAAGCTTGGTGCTGTGATCACTTCCTCAGGTAGCCTGTTCCAATGCCCAGTGACCCTCTGGGTGAAAAACCTTTTCCTGATATCCAACTTAACCTCTCCTGACTCAGCTTCATGTAGTTCCCTCGGGTCCTGTCAGTGGTCACCACAGAGAAGAGATCAGTGCCTGCCCCTCCTCTTGCCCTCATGAGGAAGTTGTAGACTGTGATGAGTCTCCCCTCACTCTCCTCCAGGCTGAACAAAGTAACCTCAGCTGCTCCTCATACAGCTTCCCCTCAAGGCCCTTCACCATCTTCTCTGCCCTCCTTTGCACACTCTCTAAGAGCTCAATATCTTTCTTATATTGTGGTGCCCCAAACTGCACACAATGTTCAAGGTGAGGCCGCCCCAGTGCAGAGCAGAGCGGGACAATCCCCTCCCTCGACTGGCTGGTGATGCTTTCCCTGATGCCACCCAGGACACGGTTTGCCCTCCTGGCTGCCAGGGCACTGCTGACTCATATTCAACTTGACATCAATCAGGACCTCCAGATTGTTTTCCACAATGCTGCTCTCCAGCCTCTCATTCCCCAGTCTATACTCAAAACCAAGGTTGCCCCATCCCAGGTGCAGAATCTGGCTATGATACTCCTATACAACTTCCACTAAAAACATAATATGATTGTTCACAGAGTTAGTCTTTATAGACTTGTGATATTGCTTAATGTGACACATAGGCATGCAAGCTGAATCTTTGTTCTGAACTTCATCTAAGTGAATGGAAAGCCTAAGATTAACACTTAAAGTTTGTATTTTTATAGCTGCTAGTAGTTGCTTCTGCTACAGCACAAACCTAACATTTAACAATGACTATAAGACAAGGTCCTAACAATACATGATGCAATGAAGACAAATCTTTTAAAAGTAATTCTGCAGTATAACTAGGTAAACTTACTTACCCCAGATAACTTTGCCCCCTTGTGTCACAAGGCCAAGCTCACTCACATTGACCTCAATGACGGTACCCTTTGTAATTACACCAAGTGTCGTATACAAAGGAGAAGATGGATTCTTCTTTACACCAAGGATAGGTAGGCAAAAAGTGGCTTTAAGTTCGGGATGTGTCACATGTGCCTTCTTGAAGCGTAAACCCTGTTGCATAAGAAATGTTAGAATGAGTTAATACTTGCTTTAAGCTCTCATGTCTGATCTAGTAAACACTTTCAGCATTATGTTCTCAGCTTTATATGTTCTGAGAGACTGGATGAGAATACAAAATGCTATCTACCTACTACAGAATGTCAGACATTTAAAAACCTGATTAATGACAAGATAAAGCATATTTTCAGGATATAAATTTTTAATAATAGCACAAGAACAATACTTGTTACCTTGGATGGCTGCTGTTCCATAAAGAAAGTATTGTAAAATATTAAATACTCATCTCTATAGAAGTTTTTATCTAGTGACTTGCACTTTGTAAAGGGTACTTTACCATTAAGTACCATAAATCATTCCGTGTCAATAAAAATCTACCCAAGGCTTCTCTGTAATACCATCAAACTAGTAATGAAATACAATTCAACAGGCAGCCTGCACAGTGATTATTGACTCCTGTGAGGGAACAAGAACAGGTATTCATCTGAAAACTTCACTATATCACTGAATCCAGCTTTTCCTCCTGTGTGCTGCCAGGCTGATAGAGCCCAGGCACTGTTCCTGCAGCTGTGTAAGTAAAGGTCAGGCTGGAGGTACAGCACTTCCCTCGCATGCAGTCATGACTGTGCTTCAAGCTTACTTTAGCCAGGAGGGAGTCCTGGACTCTTCTAAGAGAGTTGGCTGCTACAGCTGAGAGATCGTAGCAGCTTGAAAAAGAAGCCTCCAACATTAAAAGCTATTCAAAGTATCTCTGATAAAGACTTGAAATCTCATAGTTTTAACTTCCTGACATCATCTGAGTTAAGGGAATAAAAGCAGATATTTTGACAGACTGTGACTGCAGGGGCACCTCCCCACCCTCATGCAATCAGAACTTTAGATTTATGCAAGCAAACCAATAGGAATGTTCTACGTAAGCAGTAATTCAATGCATTATCATACAAGAAAGTTCCCTCACCACAGAAACTCACAAAGTAGTAAGTCTCAAGAATTACTATTTAAATGATCTTTAAGGTTCAAAAATATTACCATAGGTCGAATGAATCGCTCGTATTTAGGAGGCTTCCTAGTAAAGCCATCTCCAACAAAACAAACTTTTGTAACCATTCTCTTCCAGGCCTTCTTCTTTCTCTTTCCTGTACGAATCACTTTCAAAACTTCTGTTTCCCCTTGTGCACGGACCTTTGGCACAGGAACCTCCCATTTCCCCTGGAAGAGGGGGAAACAAAAAAGTCAATACTCTTACATGTCACATTGCTGAGTGAAAGAGGATAGCCAAAGCATAAAATAAAATTTCCCTAAATCATAGTGGTAGACCATACTTGTCATACAACTCATAGCTACTTAATTAGCATTTAAAGTTTTGAAAATCAAGATATTGCATATGCTCACATTGTCCTAAACTGCTCAATTACTAAAGGTTTCAGTCTTTAATTAGTCTTTGCTTGTAGGCTGTTAAGAAAACTGAGAATCAGCAACACAGAGTGGTCGTTGTCACAAGTAACTGTAGGTATCTGAACTCTGATACAGTTACTTACAGCTTTTTCTTTTCTTTTCTGTTTGATCATGTTAGAGAGAACCTTAGCCCGGGACTGGCCCTCTCTGTCCAGCAGGTATGCTGGAACAGCTCCCTTGGGTGTTTTTTCATCACTCTTTTGCTTTGTATTTCTCTTCTCATGCATTTTAATGCTGCAAAGAAAGAAAACCAGTATTAGAAGCAGGAAAAAAAGGTTTATTTTTAAATATACCCTTTCAATTTAGCTTGTGCCTGCTCAAACTTTTCTTTTAAGAGACATTTGTAAAAAATTGCATATTTATATATAAGAAATAATCCTAAATAATTTTCAAGGTAAACAAGTATTTCACTTAATCCAACAACTGACAGACTGCATAGTGCATAAAACCTTGCCACCTTGCCAACAAGGGAATACAAAACATGCATCTCTTTTAAGGAATGTCTGAATGACTTAAAACAAACAACCAAATACATTGAGAGATGTACTTCCTCTCTGACAAAAAATAACATGCCACTCCTCTTCTGAGATTTGATGGCAATGCTTACAAATGTCAGGAATGTGTGTTTGTAAAAGTGGGGGGAAAAAAGACCACGAACTAATAGACCCATTATCTTTACAAGTAGCAAAGAAAAACAACTGTCTACACTTTGAAAACAACAAAACCAACCTGGTGGACAGGTATTAAAGTTCATTAGCAATGAAGCATACTATTTACAATTTTGATTTCAATTTCTGGACAACAGATAAAATTTCCAGAAAAATGCTTGTGTTTGTCTATGCTTGATGCTGTAATTTATCCTCGAAGACAGGCCTCATGCTCTACTCAAACTGTGTATGTTACTGTATTTTTTTCTCCTAACCATTAAAAAAACCCTGTTGCCTCTTGCCATATTAACTCAGTGGTTGATGTGAAATTCTTAAGTAAATGGATTCACTTTTTTGTCGTAATTACATTAGTCGCTGTCATTGCTAAGCAACACTTCTCTTGAGGAAAGCCTCTAGCGGGGGAATTGTTAACATTCATTGAGAAGAGACAAAGTACGAAACGTATTCGTCGTGGCAAAGCCCCTTTCCTCCTGCAGCCTGAGTGCTATTTAAGTGTACAACGCGAGACTCAAGTAATGATTAGCTCTTTATAACGTCCTGTCTCATCCCTGAAGCGTCAGGACTACAGGACGGCTCCAGAGAGGAGGCGGACACTCACGTCTTCTTCATCTGTATTTTCTCGGCGTGCCGCTGCTTGTGGTAGAGCTTGGCCTTCAGCCCGATCATCTTCTTGGCCTTGCGGGACCGCTCGTGCGCCTCCCGGCCCTCCTTCTTCCTGCGCCTCTCGTGGTAGTCCAGCCGGTACCCATAGCGCTTGCGGTGCAGCTCGATGTGCTCGTTCTGCGGCTGTGGGCACAGAGGCAGCGCGGTAAGAGGGGACCGGGGCCGGCGGGGCGGGGAGGGCGCCTCTGCCACGCGCGGGGAGGCCGCGGCCCGACGGTGGTTCTCTCACTGCGGGGCCCACCCAGCCGCCCGCACCCTCCCCGGCCCGCCCGCACCCCGCCGTCCCCGTCCAGCATCCCGTCCAGCCTCCTGGGTCCCGCATCCCATGCCCCGGCTCCCAGTTCCCAGTTCCCGGCTCCCGGTCCCCACCATGTCGGCAGCACCGCGGACTCCTCAACGGCGAAAAGGGAGAGCCGCTCGCGAACAGGCCCCGACTGGAAACTCTCCCCAGAGCGCTTTGGTTCCTCCAGGCGGAGAGACAGGCTGTTCGCCCTCCCCGAGGGCTTTGCGCCGGGCTCGGCGGGGCCGAGAGAGGGAGAAAAAAGGAGTAGGAGAGGCCGAAGGAGCGCTTTTTGCCGCCTGGTCTGTCAGGTCGTGGCGAGAGGGCGGAACGCTGGAGGCGGTGAGGTAGCGGGGGAAGGTAGAGGGAGGGCGCCTTCCGACGGCATGGCGGCGGGGCAGGCGGGGGCAGAGGCCAAGAGGGGGGTCGAGTGCGTCGCGCACCCCAGGGCTGGGCCGTGCTGAGGCTGCGGCGGGGCAGGAGGTGATCGGGGACGGCGCAGAACCGCCCCAGAGGTTCGTAGGGCGGCGGGCAGGGCGGTGTCGTTTTGTGGAGCGTAAGCGGGGCTCCTCTCGCGGGCTCGTCACGGGCAGTGTGAGGACACAGCGCCCGTCCCGCACTCCCGGACAGCGAAGCGCGGCGGCACCTTCGGGAGACGAGGGTGCGGCTCGTAACATGAGGGTGTGCAGATGAGCCTGTGCGCAGAGCTTCTTACCCCTCGTTGTGAAACTACCACGAAGCATCAAATCACTGGAGCTGAACACTTGCATCTCCTTAAATAAGTAGCAGCCAGCTTGGGCTGCTTTGGAAGCTGCTGCACTTGTGCTTTCTGTTGCAGGGTTTTGGCGATGCTTAAAAGGTCGTAGTACTTAATATTTTCTGTTGTTTCTGCCCTAAATAGATATTTTGCCCTGCAACCTGTTCTCTTTCAAGACCAGAAAATCTATTTGCACTTCGCTGATCTGTAATCGGTGCTCTAGAGCTTCTCTGAGAGTTAGTGTAAGCTCTGATGTTCATTATTTTGCCTTACTGTTTAAAAATTTCTTTGAGAAATATACTTAGTGTTTGTGGGCATGTATTTGTGCTGCATTGTTAAGGCTTAATAACATTATTTTTACAGATATGATACTGATTTAACTTGCAAAGTGTTAACCTGATTTGACTGGAACAAGAGTAAAATCTTGTGATTGAGTTATATCAAAGTGATACAACCAACCTGTTTCTCGTCATAAATGTTTTGTGTGGTTTACTTACCTTGTCAGGGAACAGTATCAAAGAGTGGAGCCAGAATGTGGAAAGTTATGAGGAGAGTTTCAGTGGATTTATTGGAGTCATCAAGTTTATGCAATAAGGTAAAGTTTCCCCAAATTTTGGTACTTTCTCTGTGAGCAAAGGAAATACTTGGGTTATTCTGAGTAAACTTTTTTGATTGTGGTGGTGGTGGTTTTTTCTTTTTTCTTTTCCTTTAAAAGTTGGTTTCCAAACAGAACAGGTACTTTCATATTGGAATGGGAAGATGAATTTATAATTTTTATGTAATTTTTTTGACTACTTAACATTTATAATTGTTAAATTTGTATTATTTACAAAAATAATTAGACATATTTAAAACAATGTGGCTATTGGCAACATACTTTGATAGATATCGATAGATTTTTACTAGACATCCCAAATATTACTGGGATCGAACTTGGTGTAAACCTCAGTGTGGGCATCATCTTCAAGCTATGTGAAAACACATAGCTTGTGTTTTCAGCTTATATAAATATATAACAATGGTATCTGTTCATATAGATATTTAGTTTATTTTTGTATAACTGGCAAAAATGTAACTAAATAATTAGTTATAATGATAAATATTCTATATAATTCTTTTTTCTTTCAAGCAGGTGTATTTCAGGAAGACAAAAATGAGAGTTGTGAGTGTGACACAGCAAAACTGCAGTCTGAGAAACTACAGTGCTCCACCAGGTATAAATTAATTATCTAATCATCAGTCCAGATGAACATCAGCATTACAGTTGTCTTGAACTGAGACATGCATCTGCAGAGTAAGATGTTACTGTGCTGATGATACTTTTCTGTGTTGGCTTTTTCCTCTTGTTTCTAAAGATTCTCTCTTTTTCTTGTTTTTGAGAGAGAGATTTATTGAAAACTAAGTACATATCTTTAGAAATTTGAGATGGTAGTGATTACAGATTGTCACGAGTTGTGCTTCTGAATCTTTTTTTTTAGTAAGGTTTTTATAAGTTTTCTTAAATATATTTTCTACGTTGGGTTCAGTCTTAAAAATTGTTTAATTTTGTTTGTCTCCAGGAGATGTTAAGTCTCTGCGTTCTGTCATTAATCCTGATATATCCAGGTACGTCATGCTGGCTTATTGTTTGGATGTAACCGGTAGTCAGGGCAATTGATGTGATGAAGAGTTATAAGTTGTTGCTGTACCTGTCACATGTGCATGTTTAATTTAAATTTAGTACTTGTTTACTTTTACCCTTGTGACGTTTCAATATAGAACACTTGTTGGTGTCAGAAAGGTCTGGAATCGTCTCTTGTTTACATCATCATAGCCAAAACTGGGCTTGTTGGGAAGCTCCAAATTCATGGTGTTGTTGGGAGTTGAAAAAGGGAGAAGGGGTGTGTTGGCAACTAGACCTCTGTTGTTGTGTGTTTTGTGTTAATGGGAGCACTCAGCTGCATTAGACGAGGACAAGGTAACTGGGGACTGAGCTGCCAAAGAAATATCCTAGGGGTGAAGTTCCCTTAGAAGGCTACTTTTGTCCTGAGGGTGAGGTCAGCTGGCATTAATGGTGAATGTTAATGGTGCTGCACAGAGAAAGTGAAGCAGTTCTGGAAGCTGCTGATGAGGTACTTGAGAAAGGAAGAGTTGAACACAATCAAAGACAGCATCACGGGAACAATGGATGCTGTATTTGGAGCATAAAGGAAATATATGCAATGGATTGTTTGGGGCACCAGGTGTCAGGGACTGGGATGGACGAGAGGGTGCTTCTGTCTGTGGAGAGGGCAGATGGGTGAGGATGAGCCCAAGAAGAGGCATTCCCTAAAGTGGAGCATGGAAACCTGTTGCAAAACTGTTCAATACATTGTTTCAATACTAGTGTCTTTCAGTATTGGAATGTACACTGTGTCACATATGCAGTAGAGGAAAGATGTTATTAATCCGAGATGTTATTCTCAGTGAGTATTAATTGTTTATGCAAATAAGAATATCACAGAATAAAAAAATTATTGCACTAAACCCCATGTTTTCAATTTATGCAGAATCCGAAACATTGGCATTATGGCCCACATTGATGCAGGCAAAACTACGACAACAGAGAGAATGCTGTATTATTCTGGATATATAAGAACACTTGGAGGTTAGAAATGCTTTTTGTATTTCAGTAGCTTTGAGAGATTTAATAATGTACAGTAACATGCAATGCATTTAGAGGTTGCTGGTGGAATACCTGATGGAGAAGATAGTTGTTCCGAAGTTGTGCTGTGGTTTAATGGAATTTTAAATGCACATTCCATTATGTTCTAAGGCAGTTGCACTTTGAGAGATCATAGGTTCATAATTTTCTTTTAGTGCATTATGTTTTGTTTAACATTTAATTAGAGGATCTCCTTAGTTTAGTTGTTGCTCATTGGCCGTTCTGGTAAAGCTGTTTCTTCAGTTTTCTTTTGACCTTTAAAGAAACTAGATTGAGAAAAAGTATCTGTTTCTTTTGAAAGCCATAGCTCAGAAAGAATTTCTTGCTACAAGAACTTTTGCAGAATTTTTCAAGATTGAAAGGGTCACAGCAGCCTCTGTGATTTTTTGACCTTTTAAATTTCATTCCCTGTTCTTGACTGTGTATGACAGATAGACAGATAGAAAATGTTAAGCTTGTGGAACGTTTGAACTTGGTGTCTTGCTTGTTTAAAGATGTGGAACTATTTCTCTTTTTATTAAAAATTAAAAACAAAATCCATAAGCAAAACCCAACCTCTTAGTCAGTGTTTTTTGTTTGTTTGTTTTTACTTTGACTTTAACTTAATTATCTTCTGATTACCAAATTTTTAAATGTCAGTTGTGTTCCATACAGTCAGTGCAGCCAGGTTTTTTAAAGCTGTAGTTTGTTCATGATTTTCGACTTTGCTTTAGTTTTTAAGATTCTCATGGTGTTACTAGATTAAGAACAATAAAAAGGTTTTTGGAATTGCTAGTCTTTGACTTGCAGACCATTTGTTCCTTGGAAGGGGAGCTTGGGTAAATTGCCTGACATTATACTGTTTTGAAAAAGGCTAATTTTCATAGCTTATACATATATATAAAAGGGACAGTATTTCCAACTCTCTCTTGACGACTGTATTCAAGGACAGTTTCAGATTTTGAATTGTTTACCTACCCAATTCTGGTTCCTGTTTACAGATGTTGATGATGGAGACACGGTGACAGATTTTATGGTACAGGAGCGAGAACGTGGTATTACCATTCAGTCTGCTGCAGTTACGTTTGACTGGAAGGACTACAGAATCAATCTGATTGACACCCCAGGTACTGCTGTTGTTACTAAGGGAGAGTGGGTGAAGTGGAGTGTTGTAGAATGTCTTAGTTTTAAATATGGTGCAAAATTTAGTTAGTTTAATTGCATCAGTAAAAAAGCCTATACTGAACTCTGTTCAGCTTTGGATAATTACTGTTTGCTGATGCCTAATCTAGCTTGTGTAAGGTGAGCTCAGATATTTCCACACTAAATTGTACTCAGTTCTAGGATCGCATTGTAACAATCTTGTGTATTTCAAAGACTGATGGGTGTAGTTCCCTGCAAGTAAAGAAAGAGTTGTTTTGACATGACTTAAAAAAAAAGTTTAAATTTGTAATAACCTGTTGATGTTGCCTGTTTGAATTATGATGGTATAAAATGAAGATTTTTTTTAGGTCATGTGGACTTCACAGTGGAAGTTGAGCGTTGCTTAAGAGTCCTGGATGGAGCAGTAGCAGTGTTTGATGCTTCAGCTGGTGTTGAGGTAAAAACAACGGGTAGATTTTATTTTTGTATGTGCATCTGTCACATGAAAGGGGAGAGATTTTCTCAAACCCTCTTTGTTTGGTTAGTGTCTCAGTGCCCCAGGAAAGTAAAGACCCTTGTCCCTGACCAGTTTCAGTGTCCCATTACTGAACAGTCCACTCGATCAGAGGGTGGATCAGCTAACTGATTCAGGGTCACATGCCAAGTGGAAAGACCCCCTCCTTGGGGGGGTCCTTAATTAGTCTGTCAATGCCTCAGAAAAGATTCAGGGATACAAACCAACAGCATCCCGGGCCTCCACAGGCCAGTATGTTACCTGCTGGCAGCAGCTGTTAGCACCCTTGAAAGACTCAGACTTAACAGTTTATGGAATAACACTCTTCATTAATATAACAGAAAACTGTGATGGATTAAGGTTTGAAGATTGCCAGTGATAGTATCTGGCTGCAAAAATGTATTCAAAGCTATGTACTAACAAGCTTAGTCCCTAACTAAAGCTGGCTCCATTCAGTGCACGTTAGAGTATGGTTCTTACCCAATAGGCATCTCTATGGGGGGAAGACAGGTTCAGCCCATGGACTGATCCTAGAAGTTACAATGGAGTCTTCCCTAACTTCTCCCCAGTTTTAATTTAGTTTATTACTATTTTTATGTTTAAGTAGAGGTTGAGTGATTCTAGTCATACCTCATGTACAGTGGGGGGTGGTTGTACTTGGGGAGGTCCATATTACATCTGAGGTACCTTTTAGGATGGAGGCATATATGTGTGATCTTGTCACGTTTGCTTGTTCAACAGTAAGAAATCTTTCTTCCCCCACCATCAAGTTCTCCTCGTGCGAGGATTTCAACAGAGCCTGGCCTCAGTGTCTCTGCTCAGTTCCACCCTCTGTTTAGTTCCCCTTAGCATGTACTGTGTGTGGGAAGTCAGGCGTGCTGACCACATCCCATCCAGGGAGTGGCAACTGCATGTCCCCCTATGATTTCCACACTGTTACAACTTCTGCTAAGAGTGTGAATATAACTTCCCAGTTTTCTCTTATTTTACCCCCAGCCACTCCCATTCATTTTCCCGCAGTGTCTGATGACTTAAATCAGACTGAAGTACTGTACAGAGATGTTGCACTCTATTATATCTCTTGATGCTTTGTCAGCTTCAAGAAGCTGAGCACTTAATTTCAAGTTCTATAGTGCACATTTCTATGGTAACAAGCAGCAAATAAGTGGGATTACCATTAAATTTTGGAGTGGTTTTGTTGGTTCATGGCTGTCTTTTACAAACATTGATTGACGTGAATGCTTCTGACTAGCTACACAAGTGGAAAGAAATGAATGTCTGTCAATTTCTCATTTTCAGATTTCATGTAGAAAACTGGAATTTTCAGCCAGAATTTCTCCTTGCCCAATGGCCTTTTTAACATGGCCTTTGGGTTGTAGTGCAGAAAAAGTGGTGGCAGAGTGGAATTAGACTTTATATAGCATGAAGTGTTTCAGTAGTCCAATTCTGTAGAAAAGTTATATGCGAAATCATTGTCTTTCATGGAACATACCTTTTTCCCAGATAAGGGATGAGAGAACTCTTGATCACTGTAAGTCACATTATTTAACTTGCTATTGGAAAACATTTAGGCGCCATCAAATGTGAACCTGAACTGAGACACAGCCCCAACCCCAAGAGCAAAACAATTAGATTTGCTTGTGTTTTTTTTGACAACTTTGTAGCAAATTCTTGCATTATTCTATGTATTGGAATGGACTATTTTGGAATCTTAACTGATTTTTATATATACTTGTTTTAACTTTCAAATAAATATATATATGATAAATGGCTCAGCAGTGCACAAATTACTAGCAAAACTACAGTAGTTTTAGTGTTGTATGTGTAGCCACAGAAATGCTTGCCTGGGTGTGCTTGAAGTACTTTGGCAATAAATTCTAAAGGTTTATTCATTGTACAAGTTTCGAGCTGGCTTCCCACCAAGTCCCTGAAACTTGACAACAAGGACCTGCTTCCCAGAGAGGGAATTAAAAAAACAACTTAAGCAGCCAAAGCTATAGCAAAAAAAAATATATATTTTACATATGAGATAGATATATACAATGAAAATATTATACACCACAACTCCAGAAATCCTAAATAGCTCCCCAAAAGGGAAGAGGGGGAGGGAGAAGGGAAAAGGACAAAACAGGACAAAAAAAAGGGCAAAGACCAAACAAGTCTACACAATCCAAAAACCCAGTAACCAGCCAACTAAAGAACTAGCAAAATCTCACCACTTCCCTTTGAACAAGCAGGATGGCCAGACACAGCCCAGCGCTCTCCCCTCACGCGTGGCAGATAACAGCAGTCGCTGTAGGCCTCAGCTCCAGATAAGCCAGACCGAGACAGGGACCCACCGTTCTCGAACCTCGCCGGAAAGGGAGCGAGGTCCCTCCTGCTGGCTTTATTTATACCTCAAGTTACGTAAAGGAATAGCATGGAGTACTTCCGTGATCACTTTCCTAGTTCCTTCCTGGTTACAAGCTGGTCTCCAGGAAGGCCTAGAGTGAAACCATCACAGTCATGTACGTCCCCTATAATACTTAGTTTCTCTCCATGTTTTCTTGCTCGTGTTCCTGCATGTTCTTAGTGAAGGAAGGGAAATGACAACAGCTGAGAGACAAAACTGTTTGTGAAATTCATCTGTGCTGCTACATATGGAATCGTTGGAACACACTCGGCACAGTTCCCTTCTGTACTCTGAATTCAGAACCTCAGTGGTATTGGGGAGTACACAGTTCAGCTATTGGCACTAATGTTTCCATTTTGTCTTTTGCTTTAGGCACAAACTCTGACAGTCTGGAGACAAGCAGACAAACATCAGATACCACGAATTTGCTTTTTAAATAAGATGGACAAAAGCAGGGCAAGGTATTTCGACAGATATTTTGATCATTGCTAAAAACCTTGTAAGAGAATGTCTCTAATAAAGTTTTCCTGTTAAGCATAGAGCAACCCAATTATGTTAGTACTTACTATATGCTATGCAAATGCATATGCAAATACATCTTTTTATGTAATTGTTGGAGTAATTTTTGCAGTAAATAAGGAGTGGTAGATGTATTTTACTAATGTCATTAAGTTTGTGTAACTTAGTATCTGGGTTTTTTATATAGTTTTACATATGCCGTTGAGAGCATCAAACAAAAGTTGAAGACAAAACCTTTGCTATTACAGGTAAGCTTTCTTTCAAATGGAACTCCTTTCATAATTTTTTTCAGCTGTCTAAAGTTTCTACTGTTTTTGCAGTTGCCCATTGGGGAAGCCAAGACCTTCAGAGGACTGGTTGATATCGTGACTAAGGAAAAAATAATTTGGAAACCTACTTCTGATTTGGATGATGGAAAAAATTTTGAACGAAAGCTGCTGCTGGAGGCTGATGATCCAAACCTGTTCCAAGAAGTCCAGGATGCCAGAAATACCTTAATAGAACAAGTAAAGTTCTAAAGTAAATGCATAATGTATTTAAAACTGTTACTTAGAACAGTAGGAAAAATAGGTTCTGTAGCTTAAGTGACTCTGGCTAAGAGAACTGCTCAAAGCAGGGCTGACTTCAGCATTAGATCGGGTTGTTCAGGCCTTGTTCAACTGAGTTTTCAAGTATAAGGATGGTGATTACAGTCTCTCTAGGCAGCCTGCCCCAGTTCTTGACCATCACTATTTCTTTTTATCCAGTGGGAATTTACCATGTATGACCTGTGGCAGCCATGCTGGTCTTCTGTTGTGTACCTCTGAGAAGAATCTAGCTCTCTTTTCCCTGAAGTGGGCCCACCACCACCATTTCAAGTATTAAGAGACAGCATTTGCCTCTCCAAGTTAGACCAAATACATGTCTCTGCTTCAGCCCTGTTAGTGGTTTGCCACTGGACTTCCTACAGTTTTGTCAGTTTCTTTTTGTGCTGGGGAAGCTAAAAACAGAACTTCAGGTGCAGCTTCACAAGTGCAGGGTAGATGGTACTAACTGCTTTCCCTGGTCCACTGGCTATGCTCTTGTGGATGTAGCCCAGTATGCAGTTAGCCTTTGATGCTGGAAGGTGACACTACTGACTCATAGGGTCCAGCAGGACCCTCTGGGTGACTTCTGCAGAGCTGTGTCCTAGCTGGTTGGTCCCCACTTTGTATCAGTGCTTGTATTTGTTCTGTTTTAGGGGCAAGATTCTGCATTTGTCTTTGCTGAACTGCAGATTTTTTTCACTTCCATCTGTCAAAGTTGCTTAATGCACATTGGAAATGTTAATATGTGATGGCAAAACATGCTGAGTATAGAGAGTTGGAGTCCCTGGCTGTACAAAATGGAAGACTCCCTGCTTTATAGATAGGGAACTGAAGAAAGCAGACACTAAATTTGTCATGCAGTTGGCTAATATGGTATCTTGTAGTCTTAGATGCTAAAGGATATTTGGTACATTCACGCAAGGCCTGACCTACGTACCTGAAGGGTGTCCATACTCTTCTGGAGTGGCAGCTAGAAGGTGGATAGATTTTTGCAGGCTGGTCAAAATGGCAGTAAATACTGTGTTAGAGGCAGCTCAATCCAATCATAAACTGATCTATTTTGTTGGAAATGCTGCCTTTCATAAAGCTTTGAATAACATTGTGCAAGTGCATAAACAGGTGATGGTAGGCTTTCAGTTTCCTTTGAAACATCAGAATCAGGGAAATCTGTTTTATATTGCTCTGAGTTCAGTAGAATTCATACACAATCTGGCTTTCAAACTTACCAGGATTTAAATGGGGGTATTATTACTCAACCTTTTATCTTAAGAAATGTATTGTCAGATAAAAAGCTTTATAAGAACACTGATGGTTTTTTCCCCCCTTTGTTTTCTGGGCCTTTCCTGAAGGAGGAAGGGGTGGACCAGTAGTGGGATAATTGAGATAACCTTGTGTTCATAAAATCTTTTTTGAAATGCTTTCTATCCTGTTAACACTCGTTATCAGAAACACTGTCAAATTTAGTATTTTGAATACCAGCCATTTTGCACACTTTACTTTCACTTAATTAAATAAACTGGTTCCTGTAATGTTTTAACTGTTAGCCCAGTTAGACTTCTAATTGCTTATCAAGGGTTTATTTCAGAATTTGGTCAACTGGTTCGTAGCCGTTAGAGGGGGCAAGTGCCTTCCTGCACATGGAGCAGGAGCCTGTGACAGTGCAAGGGTGTATGTGAGACAGGGTTTGCAGAGTAGTTGAGTTACAGGTCAAGCAAAGCGGTACAGTTTGAAAACACAGATATACTCCTGGACATACAAGCCTTTGACATGAAGAAGGTCAAAATGTCCTGATGCTTCTCTGTTTTTTCCAGCTGAGTGTCTGTTGGCTTGCAAAGGTTACTTCTGCTTACTTCAGACCTTTCCATATTTGCAGGTTTGAAGTACAGTCATTTATACCCCCCATGGCTGTCACTGTATGGCTGGATGTTTTTTCCATTTCAAGAAGGAATACAAGCTTTCTCTCTCCCACTGATGTTTTGTCTGACAGCAGCTTTATAAGTGTATGTTAATGTTTTTTCCCACATCCTTTCTTGAAGGCTTAATTTACATAATTTTCTGTGGTTTGAGTTTTTGATCTCTGATGTCTTTAAAGGCTTTGTTCTTGCTCTGCTTAGCTATCTATCCTACATGAGATTTGTGTCTTGTCTGTAAAACTGCTGTATGCCAAATAATAAAGAACTATTCTCTTTAAGGTTGCAGATCTGGATGATGAATTTGCTGAACTGGTTCTAGGAGAACACAGTGAAAATTTTGACTTAATATCAGCTGAGAAGGTAATTTTTACATTTCATTTTTCATAAACAGGTGTTTGCTAGCTGTTATTCCAAGGGGCTGGGTTGGCACATGGAGATTATTCCTTTGGCATGTGCAGATAATGATTTTGCAGATTTATCAGCAGAAAGAAATCACACCAGCTTTTGCAGTGAATTAACAGTGTTGTGAATTTAGAGCAGAACGTGTTTGAGTTTAGTATGAATTTTATACAAATGCCCTATGATTCTTGGGCATGCTAGGCACAGTTTTAAAAGTAGGGTACATTTGTTCAGGAAAGTGGGTTTGCTTTTTGTTTTGAAAGTTCGACTGCTGCAAAAGAGCTTAGGGGAAGGTGAGTGGAACTTCCAGGTAGACTCAGTGCACTTTGTGACTGAGCTGCTGTTTGTTATTAACAAAAGTAGCATTTCAACCATTTTGAATTGGTTGGATCTTCATGCACAGCATGTTGAAAGTGTTGAGGTACAAAATTCTGAATTAAAGGTACTGTTAGAAAAAGAACAGCTGCAGATGTGTATGAAATGTTTAGAAATCTTAAAACCAGTGTCTCCTGTTTTAGCATCTAAACATTTGGGTTTATGGTTTGGAGCTCATTAAAAGCAGCGCAATGAGTTTGGATGACTGATGTATTTACAAACATATATTTTTTAAACTTATTGGGGATTAATTAGCAATATCTGATAGCTGGAGTGCAATGTAAGGCTAAATTGTAGTTCATTTGTTAACAGAAAATAGTTTCTTTTTTGCAGTTACAGTCTGCTATCCGGAGAGTCACTCTTGCTCACAAAGCTGTCCCTGTACTCTGTGGCAGTGCACTGAAGAACAAAGGAGTGCAGCCACTACTGGATGCCATTACTATGTACTTGCCTGCACCTAATGAACGTTCATATGAGTTTCTGTAAGTACAGGTAGAAAAGGAGGTTCAGGAAAAAGGAAAAATAAATAGGAAAGCATAAAAGGAGAAAATAAAAGATGTTAACAAAGCATTCATATTCTTTAAAAATGTTTACTCTTTTTAGGTATTAAATAACTTTAGAGATGTGTGGACAGGAAAATACACTTGAGTACTGAACCTACTTTGGTCAGCACTACAGGAATTGTATGCGTTTATCTTCAGTTGTCAAACTAGCACTTCAGAGTCTTTGTATTATCTGAGAATAATCTTGTTTTACAAAAATGTGGTCTAGGGATCCTATTTAGTGTTGACTGAATCACATGACATCTTACATGTCCTACTGGAGCTGGAACTGCTTAGATTATTGTTTTTTGGTATAAATTATGATTTTTAAAATCTGCCTCTATTAGTATTACAACAAGAAACATATCATTCCTTAAATGAATGGAAGTTTAGGTAACTGTGGGATTGAGCGGCTTAATTCTACAAGTATGCATTTTGTTCTTTTTATTTTGCAGACAATGGTACAAGGATGACCTGTGTGCCCTAGCATTTAAAGTTCTCCATGATAAATGTCGCGGACCACTGGTTTTTGTTCGTGTTTACTCAGGTTCACTGAAACCTCAGTCAGCTGTATATAATATTAACAAAAGTTGCACGTAAGTAAGATAGAGGCCTGGTTTTAATGTAGAAATGGAATGTCTGTTGAAGTCCCAAGTAATACAAGAATTTAATTTTTAGAGAGAGAATGAGCCGGCTGCTCCTGCCTTTTGCTGATCAGCACATTGAAATACCATCACTGATGCCTGGCAACATTGCTCTTACTGTTGGGTTAAAACAGGTAATAAAAAATACTGACTCTGTAAGGGAGCTTGTTTCACTAATGTGCTTTCTACTTCTATGGTATTGTATCTCAGATGTGTTCTTGATAATGTTGTCAATATGTAAACTTGCTTTATTTGAAGTACATTTACATGTACTTCTTCCTAAAATGAAATATCACAATGTACAAGTGTCAATAATTGAACTGGAAGCTGCAGTGCTGATTGGAAAGCACTGCAAGCTGAAGGTGTATTTTATTAGGGTTTGAGCATACATTTATACTGTAAGTCTTAAAATACAATGTTAATGCCACAAAGAGACCTCCTGTGGGGATGGAGAAGGATGTTCCAAATAAGTTACCCAAAAGCAACAGTTCAAGTTGAAATAAATTTGTTTCATGCTTGCTTCTATTAGTTTAATAATTCAGTGTTTTATTGCCTAAACTGGCTGCATGAATCTCATTTGTTTTCTAAAATGTAACCAGCTTTGGGATGCATTTGGGTTTTGGTATTTTCGTTAGGTTTTTGTTGGTTTTTTTTCACATCACCTTCTCTCCCCCTCCTGTGTCTTGTGGCTCACTGGTGCTGATCTATAGAGTGCCACTGGAGATACCATAGTGTCATCAAAGGCTTCAGCAGTCGCTGCAGCACGCCGAGCTGGAAGGGATGCCAGGGAGAAGAAGAGGTCTGTGAGTGACGTAGACAGCCTTCTGCTGGCAGGTGTTGAGATCCCTGACCCTGTCTTCTTCTGTACAATTGAACCTCCTTCAATGGCCAAACAACAAGGTACAATGCAGTCACCTGGCTGACATGAATGATTTGCACAAATTTATCAGTCAGTGATCTAATAAGGCTCTTTTTGGTGTTTTGCACTGATGCTGTATTTTAGATCATGTTTGTTGATATCCTTTGCTATTACTACATCAAGCAGTACTAGTATTAGTACTTTTCTTGGTTTTGTGTCTAGAATAATAGTGGTTCTTCATTTAGAAGTAGGAAATAGAGGCACTCATGCTGAGTTTTGCTGCAGTCACACTGATGTGCTCTACTACATATGTCATGACTACGAATAGCCTTGAAAGGTGGGGGGTTTTTTCAGTTGGCATTTGCAGTTTTATTACTCTGTGTGTAATGTCTTCACTTAGCAAGACTTCTCTGTGTCTAGTTAGGGTTCATCCATGCAGTCTGAGCTGTAATCTTACTGTCTTCCCAACTGTCTGTACCAGAGGACTTGATTATTTGACTCTTTTTGGAAATAACCCTTTAAACTCTGGATCTTTGTTCTAACAAAGCTGAGCATGGTTGGGAGTGAAGAGGAGGAGGGATAAATACCAGTGTAGTGGAATGGAGCAAGGTATAACACAGACTGGGAGCAACATGTCTGTAGGCTGAGCAACTGGGTTGTAAAATATTACTGATTTTGGGGGGTTGGATGTTTTAGTTTGCTTTTGTTTGTTTTTTTCCCCAAAGATAAAAAGGCAGATAAATGCAGTCTCAGCTCTTAGTTTATCATTCTGTAGCTGCTTTCATCAGCAGTTAAGATAATGGGGAATCAGAAAAAAAAATAGTATCTGTATTTGCATTTGAACTTCTCATGTTGAACTCATATTTAAGTAAATCATTTAACAGTTGACAATTTCTCTTATCTGTACAAAAGGATCAATACTTTTTATTGACTTTACGAATCATTTATAGGTTCCAGTCTGTCTCCATACAAACACAAAATATCACTCTGAAAATAGTACATTAAATAATTAAATTAAAGCACTCTGTAGTGCAGGTAATTTGTATGAAAAAATCAGAAGTTTCAGGTTACTTGTAATTTGACCTGACTTTGTTTGCCAAAATCTGTGCTTCTCTAGGGTCCTTTTGCTTGCTCTGAGAATAAGATTTGACCTTATGAGGAAAGTGATACTTAGGCACTTTCTGTAATTCTCAGACTACTGAATCACTTTATATCAAACATATAATGTTTGATATTTATGTACAGACTTGGATAATGCATTGAGTTGCCTTCAACGTGAAGATCCAAGTTTAAAAGTGAAGATAGATCCTGACACAGGACAAGTAAGATGAATCTTCTACTACTCTTCTTATAACCAAGTTTTGTTTTAGAACTGTCAAGTTAGTTCATCTGCATATTGAGGTTTTCTTGAATAAAAAGGACTCTCTAAATGTTGTATATACAAAGTTGTGTGTGAAACTAAAATGGAGCCTTGTGCAGTTTTGCTTTACAGAATAGAGGAAGTCACCCTGTGCTCTGCATGTTTTTGACAGTTCTGTACTTAAAAAAGTTTGAATTACATAGTCTTTAAGATAATGTAAGATTACCTGTTTTTAGCAGTCACAGTAATGGTGACTACACTTTCATGTGTGTTACTGTCAGATGACTTATATAGCAGTGTTTTCTCTCTAGGGTCCTTAGAATTTGAAGTATTGAAGGTTTTTGACAGTTCAAAGCATGCAAGTCTTTGCTTAAAGCATTTGTAATAAAACTTCTGAGTTTTGCATGTTTTTCCACTTTCTCTCAACTGTCTTCTCACCAGACTATCCTCTGTGGCATGGGAGAACTACACATAGAGATCATTCATGACCGAATCAAACGTGAATATGGAATTGAGACTTATTTGGGACCTCTTCAAATAGCATACCGAGAAACCATCTTAAGTGCTGCCCAGGTTACAGGTAAAATGAGTAAATGGAAGGAACATCTTGTTTCTGGATTTGTAACTTGATGTACTTTAAATGATATATGACTAACTTTCAGATTAATGTTATGTATTAGCCTTTTTTTTTCTAAATGGCTGTTTCACTTTTTTTCCCTCTTCCTTGCAGATATATTGGACAAAACAGTAGGAGATAAACGACACTTTGTTACTGCAGAGTTAGAGGTGAGACCCAGGTCAGGGGACAGAGCAGTGACAAAACCCATCATTGACTATGCTGAGAGTGTTATTGGAGAACTACCCAAAGAACTCCAAGGAGCCATAGAAAATGGAATCATGAATTCATGCATTCAAGGTAAAGGAAGTGCTATGACAGCTATACTAGTCTAATATTTTTATAAGAAGCAATTTAACAAGTTTCTAGAAGGAAACACTCCTTCGTAGCTTGAAAACTAAAAAGTAGTACATACTAACATGTAAGATGGAAAGGAAAATTATGAAATTTCCTTAACTACAAAAATTGCCGAACACTCTTCCCTATTTCAGGAATGGAAGTCAGCATCCTTTGGTTTGGTTTTCAGGTTGATTTCATTTCAGTCACTCTAAAGTGAGCTTGGAGTTCTGGTTTAATCTGCTGTTAAGAGAGAAGGTGTTTACTTCATGACAGAAATGGTTTCAGAGGCCAACATGTACACACCGCACTCTGTTAGTGTTACTGATGCATTTTTTGCAAATACATAAAATCCATGAGTTTTCAGTAAAGCCTTACCTAACTGCAAAGTGAGGGCTTTCTCAAGGACTAAAAGTGTCCTTGACTTTTGACTAAAAATAGGAAGTATTTAATTACGTGTGGCCAAAGAGCTCTGTCTTACAATAAAATTAACAGGTAGTGGATTGACAAATGAGAATTACTCTGTACGAAGTGTTTTTTCCATGTTGCTATGTGGAATTGGAAAGCATCTCCCGTCTCTGGCTGTGGAATGACTCTTAGCTGTGCGCTTTCTTCATGCTCCTTGAAGACACTTCAGAATTGTGCTGTCTCTGGCCTAAAATTGATGCCATTAAGTGCTTAAAAAACCTCAAAAAGATCTGGCCATGTTCTCTGTAAGAAAAAAGCAAGGTGTTTTTTCTCAGATGGCCTCACATCTAGTCTAATACAGTTTGGTTTGGTTGAGAGTCCTGGGTTGGAGGGAGACAATCTGTCTGAGATGCTAGATGTCATTAATCCTTTATGGAATTGAGTTAACCCTGGAGTTGTGGTAGTGGGTTAGTATCAGGCTTTGCTGTGATCATACTGTGTTGAAAAGGAAGATGTAGAAAATACTCTGGTTTCTGGTTTAACAAAAGGTTTCACTACTTTTTCAAGTGAGATCTTGTTTCAATAGACAAGTTTTAGATACTACAGTGTATTTTTTAAAAGCTTCATTTTCAGGAACAGTTGTATGGATGAGCACACTCAGGAACTTACTGTTCTCAGAATTATCTATGTTTTTGATAAAGAGAGTAAGAAAGTATTCCTTTGTCTCTTTTGGCAAAGCTAGATAATGACAAAATCACAAAATGAGGAACACAACCAGTAGTCACATTCTTTCAGGGGTGGACAGGGACGGAGAGAGCAAAGAGGAAAGTGAGAAGCTTTAAATTAATCCTGAAAAATTTTTTGCATATCTCTTAATATTCTGAAAAACAAATCTGCTTTTTTCTTTCTGCTCTTCTACACTGGCCCACCCAGGACCTCTGCTTGGATTCCCAGTTCAGGATATAGATGTGACAGTGCAATCACTGACAGTGCACCCGGACACCTCCCACACAATGGTATCAGCCTGTGTCTCCCGTTGCATGCAAAAGGTACACTGAAACTAAGCTGCTGAAGAATCCAGCAGCATGATATACTGCTGGGAAAATCTGTGTGTATCTGTATCTGGTACTTGATCTGCTCTGTCAGTGTAATGCCCTCGCTGAGAATTCTACAGCTTTTGAAGGTAGAGAATTTGAGAGACGGTGTTAGCTTCACGATAGAAGTACCTATAATGTCAATTTTATTTTAAACAAACAAACAAAACCCCAAAAATACATTGACGTAATGTCCCTTCCTTCCTTTCTGTGTAGGCCTTGAAAAAATCTGGTGTACAAATACTGGAGCCTGTGATGAACCTAGAAATCACAGTAAGTGAAGATCATCTCAGTGCAGCACTTTCTGATCTTGCTCAGCGGAGAGGCAGTATTCAGGAAATCCAGAGTCGTCAAGATAACAGAGTTGTGGTTGCTGCTGTTCCACTAGCAGAAATGATGGTATGTGATTACCTTACTAATGGTAAAACTAATTTTTTTATATGCTTCAAAAAATGGCTTCACTTTTTGTTACAGATAAGTTTAGAATGGATGGGTTTTTTTACTGTATTTTAATTATTGAAGGTCCAAAGGAAGTGCCCACAAATCTAGTAGTGTTCTTTTGCCCAATTCAGATTGTTAAACCAGCACATACTCAAGTGTAAGTCAAAGAAGTAGTAAGTACTGCTAGAACAGGTTTTACAGGGAATAGTTTTTTAAAAATATTATTATTGACTCATGCATGTTTTGCACTTTTAATAGAGTAATGTTAAAAAATTAACTTACTGGTATGTTGCAGTATACTTCTGACACTCTTTCTCTCTGTGGTCTAAGCAGCCTTCTGTGTTAACTCATCTTCCCTTTATCCTAAACTGAGTGACACATCATCTCCATTTTGTCCAGGGCTACTCAACAGTTCTGCGTTCTTTAACATCAGGCTCAGCAACCTTCACATTGGAGCTTGCCAGTTATCAAGCCCTGAACAGTCAAGAGCAAAGTGCACTTCTTCAGAGGAGGATGGGGTTGGTGTGATCACTTTGTAGAATGGTGTTTTCTATTCTCCATGTTAAATATTTCCATATGTACACCAGTACGTTCACCTGGGACCAACTGGTGGTGGTAAATGACAAGTCAGCAGCCATATGAACAGAATGGGCTCTTAATTGTCCGCAGGGGAAAGTTCAAGAGCCTGTTCTAATGGCACAGCCTTGTAATTGCAAAGCAGGGATGGAACCACAAGGTGTTGCTTTGCAAATTTTTATCTTACAGATAAGATCCGTAAGGAGAATTGATGCACATCCTTTTCACAGAAATGAGGACTAAGTGCACGTTAGTGTGCCACGAGAACTGATTCTTAATTTAGTAAATAAAGTTTGTGAAGTTTATGTCTATCAGTGAAATAACTGTACCGTTTCGGCAGTCTGTGTCATCATTTGTTTTCAGCTGAACGAAAGTATATGGTTAATATGTACTTTAAACAGTACAACTTAAGTATTACTTCTTGTACTGGTAGCAACTAGCTATGAAAGAGAGTTCAGGACTGGGTGTAACTTCTACCTGACTTTGCTTTAGCAAGTAAGTGAAATGGATACTTCTGCAAATTGAGTAAGATCTGTGCAAAAAAAAAAAAAAATACAAGAAAGAGAGAGTTCTTCCACGATGGTAATCCCTACCTACCACCCTGCAATATGATGACGGAGGATTTTTTTTTTTTACCTTTAGGAATGAGTGAATTAAGCTATAATAGTCCTGATTTGCTATGATTTGCAATTATCTGGTTACCTAGAAAACTGGCAAATGATAAAATACTTTGAAATAAAAAAGATAGTTTGCTCTTTATTTAAATGGTGTCTTAGCTTTATTTTCTCAACTTTAGAATGTAAAGAAATTGGAATTAATAACTATGGTATCAAGTTTCAGGATTTCACAGTGAAGAATCCCAGTTTCTAAAACCCTAAAACCAACCATTTTTACTCCAAAAAGGTTATCAAACAATTTTATTTTAAAAGTGAAAATTTTAAATCTTGATTCAAATACATATTCATACCCCAGAGGCACTTCAGGTTGTTGAGGAGAAGTCTTTGCAGCAGTTACGGCCGTCTCCCTTCATGGGCGCAGTATCCAACAAACACCGGTTCGGCTGCTATGCCACGGCTGTTAAAATAAAGTGGAATGTGTATGACTATAATCAAACAACTGGCTGTTTGTATAGGCAGGAAGAGAGATACTGGCACTCCATTCTATAAACAAAACTATGTCCAAGAAGTAACAGATGTCGTCTCTAGGGAGTGAAAAGGGGCCCTATTCTACTTCTAATTGTACTTCAGTTCTCTGTTTCAGTCAGAGCTACCGAGCTATTAGCAAACATGTTGAAATTCAGGACCCAGTTGTCTTGATGTTATGCAAAATTTACAGCTTTTATTGAAAAGAAGTTATAAGAACATGCAAATATAAATCAATTCACATTTGCACACTCTCCCTGCTCCCAACCCTCATGTTTCCTCCATATGCAGCTTTAATTATGTAATTTTCATTCATATTTGGGGGGAGCCAAGATTTCTTCCAGCTTACACTATCATAAATTAGTCTGTTCTCATGTGGCTTTAAAAAACAAACTAACCAAGCCCTTGTAGTTTATGATGGCACAGTAAGATAGTATAAAAAAAATTTTCAGAGTTAAAGAAGTTGTAGTCAAAATTCTGCTTCTTGAATATTTAAGGACTAGATACTACTGCTACTAGCGTTTAAAAGTGCTGCAGTGGAAGAAACTGAATAATGGATTACCTCAGCTGAACTATTGCTGCACCTAAGCAAGTCCTACTCTACTTAGTAAAGACAGGGCTGGTGTCTAGGCCTCTACAATAGATGCCCACCTTTTTGTTTCCTTTCTCCCATTATCATTTCAGTTTGGGCTGCTATGTCCTAGGGGAGGTTGAATTTAGATCTGAGTAGTAGCTACTGCTTTCACTGTATTATTTCAAGAGCAGTGGCCTCAACCTTCAATAGGCAGAGTTATTCTTCCAGTGACCACAACTGAGCTGTTACAAAGTGCTACCCATCCATTCCCCTCACTCCCTCATAACCAGCTGCAGAGCAAGCCAGAGTTGTTCATTCTGCTTGGAAAGTCTCCTTGGCCTTCTACAATTGATATGGTCTATGTATACACCATATATAAAAACATAAGTAGGAACACAATCCTTTTCCCACACACTAAGACTACAATGCATGACTTAATGCATCTTTCTTCCTTTTCTGTGGATACAAACCACACTACCTCTCTTCCCTTCATTTCCAGGTCAGCACTTTAAGTCTGTACTTCTGTTCCACTGGTTATAAGACATGAGAACCAAGATACACTGTAGCCACTAAATCTTACCGGAGCATGCGGCAGCGATGATTCCTCAGCCTTCTATAGGCATCTTGCAAGTCGGTCACATTCCTGCTGCTCCAGAGTCTTTCTCCTACAGCACTTGCTCGAGGCCTGTAAAGGTATACTAAGTTTTAGAGTAGGTGTGGTCTATAACCAAAAATAGATAAAATTTTTTTATAGCTGCTCAGGTTCAGCACAGAGCACTGTCACCACTATCATACAGTCTTCTTGGATTAATTAAGATCCTTGCAGCTGGCTTTTGAAAACCTAATGATAAAGCAGTTCATACCATAATCTTGGTGTCAGGTTAGTTGCATCCACAAATTCCCCCCACAGGCAGGCTTCTCCACCTATTAAAAGTTTCTTCTGTTCTTCAGATCCTGAATTCAAAGCAGAAGGTCAGAATTTTTATTTTTCCAGAAGATAAGAATATATCAAAAATTTAATTTTCTAATACTTAGAGAGGATTGATGTTCAGTTGTTTGTTTGGTCATATAAAACTATTCTGAGCACTAACTTAACATTTTAGTAGTCTTGTTACTGAATGTGAGAACCACCAGGCTGTTTGCCCAGAGAAGCCACTTCTCCTCTCTTTCAGAAAGTATTTTACCTTTTATCCCCTGAAGACATTCCTCAGCCTCCTGACATTCCTCAGGGATATCAGTCCTGATGGAAACTGTTCATTCTATCACATGCAGAACATTCCTTGAAAAAACCACTTAGTCAGGTGTTCTTCCTAATCAGCTCTGAGACCTACCTTGCACAAGATAAAAGCCCCATGGAAAGCATAACATGTTTGTATCAGCTTTAGACAGGAGAGAACATGTCTTCTATGAAACAGTTTCACACTCTAGAAGCTTGCTAACATATGTCTACCAGCAGCCATTCTGCACAACTCCGCACCTGAAGTATTAGGCACCTGCCCACCTTGTCCATCATTCTGTCTCACACAAGCACCAGTATCAGATGCTGAGGAAGGTAACACCTTTCCCTGTGAGAAGTGCAAAGTTCCCTTTTTTTTTAAATTTAAGAATTTTCCAGAGTTCTAGCTGACATTAAATTCCTTTGATTACACTATAATCACAGTGATGGAATGACCCCTCTAAACAGCCTTATTCTTTCCATTTACACCTTACTGTAAACCAAAAAATTTCATGCACAGAACATGCATATAAAAAAGGTAACAAACCAGGGAAGTCAAGTGGTTCAACACGGTAGTATTTCTTCCAGTCTTGCCCATAACTGATGTAGTCCAAGTACCAGGGTGCAGCCAGGACAGCGGGGAACCCAGCTCCAGTGACACTGCTCAGTTCATGAGCATAGCTGTTTGCCATCCACACTTGAACTACAGTGTCTGGTTTCAGCTAAAAGGGGGTAAGACAGAACAAACAACCCCGATTGCCCCCCCCCCCCAAAAGCCATTAATGACAATCCTAATTGCTGTTATCAGGAAAAAAGGATCATGAATTTCAAAACTGGCTATTTCGTTTTGAAGAGGAACATTTTGGAAGCTACCTATGGTCATCTCCCCCAAAGTCTAAAGCTAATTATCTCTTTGTTGGTTTTAAACACAGCTCTTTTGAGTGAAGCCTAGGTTATACTACAGACAGTTAATGCTCTAAGAGGATTCCTACATGCACCCCATATCTTACCAGCTCTTAAAAGCCAAGCATCTGGTGTTACTAGATCAGACACACAGTTGTGTGAGGGAGAAAAAAAAAAGGAAACTCCTAGAAACTTCCCTACCCTTTACTCTGATGCTTTAAAACATATTATATTAACTGTGTTCAGCTTCAGAAAGAACTTCAATGCTGGTGTTCCTGTCCCACCTATTTTACATGGTCAACAAATGGTAATTTCAAGGGAGGCCTCACACCTGTGGAGACTTTCTAATGTCAGAAGACTTGGTTTAACTTTTAAGAAACACAAACAGACCTACTTAGTAGCCTACTTTGGAAGCCTCCCACAATACTGTGCTGTTATACAAAAGTATCTTATTAATTTTCCCATCTTACCTGTGCTTTGTGATCAAACACTTCTTGCCAGATGATTTGTCCTTTGTTATAGGAGGAAACAATGTCCAAAATGCTGGAATTTAGAAATAAGATCGGGTTTGTGAACTTCAATAAGTACAGGCACTTGAAGAAGCAATATTTTCTACCCTAAGGCACATCTGACATTTCCCATCACTGCATAGGGTACCACGAAAAAGCATGTTGTTCTGGTTTTGGCCTTCAGTGCTCTTGAAGTCCATGTGTATAACAGTGTGTGCAGTAACACAAACTCATGTTCAGAACTACCAGCAACTTGTACACAGTGATAAATCCATGTTATTTAAGAAGGAGCCAAATAAATGGCTGCAAAACCTTTTCCTCCACAGCCTGCGTGCTGCCATTACTGCAGATATCTAGTTTAAGATATCCAATACATTCACAGTGTGTGTAGAACTAGCCTAGATATCCTTGATGTATCCCACATTTTAAAGCTATGAACTTTACATTTGACGTATTAAAGTGGGTAGTCCCCCATGTGTCGATTTTTGAAAACAATACAGATATTACATCAGCTTTAGTATCTGCACCTCAATGCCACCCTCAGATAGTGAAAAACTGAGCAGGAATAAAAAAACTAACATACTTCTGAATATAGTAAGATTCCAGTTTAGCATAGTCACTGCCAAAACCTTGCTTCTTCATGAACTCTTTCACTTCAGGGTTAGATTTCCTTAAATAATAACAAGGAAACAAGTTAAAGAAAAGATTATTTTTGTTATGTTTTAAACCAGATTTCCCAAACATTTCCACCTACGCACAGCACTAGATGGTGCCTTTGGCATGCCATAGCCTGGAATGTAAAATAGAGCAGAAGCAGCAGGCTAACACAACTTTGATATTTTGAAACAGTTTCATCCTGATTTGAAGTAAAGCCAATAGTCCTAATTCTCTGGTAAAACTAGTGAAGTCCCTGTTCTGAAGCGGTCTCTGGCAGATTGCCTCAAACTCTTAAGAGCTCTGGGGTTCCTGGCATCTCTGTGACTTAGTGGGAAGGCTGTCAGCAGGTCTGGGACTCATCAATTTTGTGCTTTTATCACAAAAGGAAATCAGCACTTCTGTGGTAAAGCATTTGTCAGAAGTTTTCTTTCTCTATAAAAATTAAATCAAGTCCTGAGTGTTCGGATTTGATGTTTAAAGAGAATCTTTGATGTTTAAAGAGAATCATCAAAATGTTCAAATTCTGTACTATCAGTTACTCCAGCAAAGAGACTCCAAAATATTCAAAATTCACAAACAAATTAAGAGCTCTATTAATACATGTCACACTTTAAATACAAACACAAAAGAATCAGCTTGGTACTACTTAGTGTTAGCGTGTCTTCTGGAGGGCAGAACTCAATGGAAAGATCTACTATAAAATACAGTATTTAAATGTTAATTATCTTATCTAGTACTTTTCTATCATATTAGTTCTCTTTCCTGCCAGGTTAATTTTCATAAAGAAATCCTTCAGAGTACTTGAGCATTTGTGAAACTACTAGACAAAGCAAAATTCTGCACAACATCTCTTGCTTGTTGAGAATCACAAATGCTCTGCTTGTAGATAATTATAGAGATAGGAGTGGAGATCTTTTGGTCATGCAGTGAAAACTGCCTCATGCAACTGAGTTCCATAATTAATGGATGTGGATATGTTTAAGAAGCACTAGACATTTGTTCTTTGAATTGTCACCATACCAGCAACTGAAGTCCACTTCATCTCCTCCCAAATGAATGTATGCATCTGGAAACACACTGCTGATCTCTTTGAAGAATTTAGTCATGAAGTCATAAGTTGTATTCAAAATAGGATTTACAGGTCCAAAGGACCCAGTTGGCTGTCCTCCATTGTAACAAGGAGTGAGAAGATCTTTTTGACCTAGTAAAAACAATTAATAGAGGACATGCAGTTCCATGTTGCTATGCTAGCTTTACTAGCAGGAAGAAGCAGTTACCCATATTTAAAAGGTTAATATTCATGACTTAAGTGCTCACCTATTCCAAGTATAATCAAATAGAGGCAGAATGAAATAAAACAACTTGGACAAGGTTGAAGAACCCTCTAACTGGCAATTAGGACTTGGACTTTCAGATTTGTGATTTAACACACACTAATTTATGTAACATGTAACACTATATCTGAAAAACAGCATTTGGATGACTATTTGAATAAAAAAAACTTTAATGGATTTAGGAAGGAAGCCAATTAGAAGAAAGCCAAGCATAATGAGTATGCTTCAGAGGCCTCTTTCCTATTTTTATTACTCTGCTTTGCTAACATCTAAGTAGGTGTGAGGTATATAGCTCAAGGTAGATGTCCTACCTCACTCTCCTAGGAATTTACCTTTACACAAGAAAGAAAGGCTAAACAGAGATCAAAACTACGCAATGGTTCTCAAGTCAAGATGTCTGAAGCAACATGAGCCACGAAAACTAAATAGGAACGAGTTATTGTATGTGGGTTGGAGATACCTAAATCCAGCTTATTTAGTACACCATAGTTGCAGCAGCAGCACCTTCCTGCCTGTGTGTTTCCTACTCTGAGCACATTTCCCCCAAATGAGGCCCTAGTGCTAAATTGCTTCTACTACCCTACTCACAAGCATTAAGACTTCTCTCCAATATCCTGAATTTGAATGCAAGCAAAGCATAGCCACCCAAGTTCATAAGCAAAGCCAGGACTAGCTCCTGTGTACTGCATAAAAAAAACTGTACAGGAAGCTATCAAGAACACTTGATTTTAGGCAAGGGAGATCAACTTGCTCTTCAAATGAATGTAGAATCCCCACATATAGCCAGGCAAGCCAGTGATTTAATAGTTTGCTGTGAGTGCAAAGACCACTTGAGATAAAGGATTCAGAAAGAGTGTGTTTAGCAAATTTGGGGTTTGCCTTGTTCCTTTCCTTCTCATTTTGAATTACTGAGAAAGAGCCTAAGACATCTTTCAACATTATAGCCACAGCCCTGGAGGACGAATACAAGACTTGCTCTGTTGCTAAAGCTGAAGTTATGAGGCACTAAAAAAATCTTTACTTTTGGCCAAGACCATCTTAAGTTAATTGCAGTGAAATTGCATTCAGTGCACATTGAATTAAGGTTTCCTGGTCCTTGAGAACATGTAAACACCAGCATTCTGTATCAAGAGAAGTATTACTGTGAGACCAAGAAGGTAAGAGAGTGAAGAAGTATCCAACTTAGCTGTGTTTTGTACACTGGCAGATTACCACTTTACTAAGAGATAAACATCAATCACTTTGAAAGAACCTTCCCAAAGCAGAAATATCTACTCTGCACCAGACAGTAACTCATTATTTCTAGCTACTGCCTTATTATTCTAAACTTGAGTACTGAGTGAGGAGATATCAACAACATAAAGTCTAAGGCAGAATAGATCTGTACCTTTGCACACACATCCAGCACAGGATGTGTCAACTTTCTTCATTCATTTTAGTTCCTGTAACAGGTAAAGGTCATGACATCACAGAGTCTGCCCTTCCTTACCTCTTATCAGGGGCCTTCCAAAGCACTTTATTGACTACTTTTTAAAAAATCCATTTGCTTGCTACTACTCACCACAATCTCTTAACAATTTCTTTCTTAACAATACTTTCTTGGACATACCTTTTCCCCAAGACTGTGTGTGTCCTGGGGTATCAAACTCTGGGATAACTCTAATGCCTCTTAATCGGGCATACTCAATCACCAGACGGACATCAGCAGGAGTATAGATGAGATTACAGGAGTACGCTCCCTGTAAAATAAGTCACACTTAGAGACAGTTTACAAAACACTATACCAGCAACTCAAAAAATTTGGACT
The DNA here is from genome assembly GCF_025592945.1 of Manacus candei. Classification (NCBI taxonomy): domain Eukaryota; kingdom Metazoa; phylum Chordata; class Aves; order Passeriformes; family Pipridae; genus Manacus; species Manacus candei. Next base: position 3,881,934 of record NW_026138072.1, on the reverse strand, counting down.
AAAGTGTTGTAAAACTACTCTACAGTCTACATTATAAGTTAGCCTTTTCTGGTTTATCACATGTGCAACTGCACTGATGGAACTTTTTAGCTGACTAGTGGAGAGAAGAAAAAACCAATCAAAAAACAAACCAACAAGTTCACAACACTGAGACAGACCTCCTTGAGAAGACCACTCTTTCCTCCTTAGCTCACAGTTACTGAAGAAAACAGAAAAGCTAGTTTCTATTCCATCAGATTTCTGAAAGATACAGTTTTCGGCTCTTCTGTACAGAGGCAAGTTATTTTTTCCCATTAGCTCTGAAACACAGGGCTCTTGCTACATAACACGCAAGACTAATGGAAAAATTCTGCTAAGTCAGAAAGAATGGTGTCTTCTTCCAACACCTCTGCTTTTCAGTTTTGATATAGTGACCAATTTAGTATCGGGGAATGTTTGTTTTGTGACACTGAATTTGAGTGTTATTCTACTCCCTCACACCCAAAAAACGTGACAAATGACCCAGACAGTTACAGTTTGGTGAAACAGATGCTTGCTAAAGACCCAAACTACGTAAGAATACATCATGACTCTTCATGACTAGTAGCACCTTAAGCTTTCATTTCTCTGGAAATGGTTTCCACAGCTGAGTTACTCAAAAAACGTAATAGCAAACAAGAAGATTTTCAAAGAGGAGGCTATTGAGACAAAAGCCATCTTCCTCTCTCCAGCTGTCAGTGGAGCATAGGACAGAACTCCATAGCCATTACTAGGAAAAATAATCTGACTGCACTGTGCAACATCTACAATTTTTGAATTATAAAATTCTTCATGGCATCTGCTCAAGCACTGCCTACACAGTTTTCATGAGGGTCAGATTCCAGCAAGCGTTTTAAAACAGAATCAGTAATCTTGTACTTAGGCTTAGTCTACTTAAGTATTCATGTTTGATTTGGTTTCTACCATACCATGACTGAGCAAGAACCTCATGACTTTCAACTAATTTAACAAAGCCTACTATGAATCTAGAAATAAAGAGACACATTGCACTGTATTTGTTTTAGAAAGCAACTTCTCATTTTCGTACCTCTTTATAGGCATGTTGTGTTTTGTAAAGTTAACTAGATCTCAGACAAGGCAAAAGTGTTATTGCAGTGGTTCCAAACCTAAATCTGGCAAGAAACTCTCTTACATCTAAGTGGCAGGAAGCCTAACAGTTAAAAAACCCCACCATCAGAAATTCTAGCAGTGTTCACTACTTATTTGCATACCATTACTGTTTGAAGTCCTGCAAACACTGAGGATCATTAAGTAAATCTGCACAGAAGAGTTAGGAAGGCCATATACCATGTATCCACCAAGGAAGATTTGAAAATAGTCCACACAGACACTCAGGTAGAATCCTAAATGTGGACTTGCTGATTACTGGTCATGTGGTACTGTTTCACAATAAGCCAAAGCAGATGTACTCAATCATTGGTAAACTCTGCATTTTATATTCATGAAATATGTACTGGATTTCAGCCCTCCCACCCCACTCCAATGATGTTCACTCACCTTATCACTTAATTCAGGGAAATAAATGCTCTGGTAAGGGAATGACTGATCATCTACTATATGCCAGTGGAAAACATTGAACTTGTTAAAAGCCATGGCATCCTGTAAGAAATTATGCAAAAGACTTTAGTCAAACACTTCACTTTCATAGAAAACCTATGGAAAAAAGTCCACGCCTGAGCATATCCTGCATACCTAAAGCAACAGCTAAAAAAGAAAAAAACCAAACAAACCAAAAAACCCCAAACCAAGCAAAAGAAGCATAGTGTGTTTCACTGAATGCTAGAAGCACACACCTCTACTGGTTCATTCCTCTCCATCTATTTGCACCTCTGCTGGCAACAAGCTCTTGATCTAACCCTCTTCTACTCGCCTGTGTAGTAAGAACTGCTATAAACACTCATTAATTTCTTCCACTTCAGAACATTTCTGGGTAATTCTGTATACAGCATCACATATTTCAGCTTACAGAAAAGCTTATACTTTTATAACTACTTTGGACTCGAAAACTTAACAGCATAAGGGAGTTTCCTGTAATTCCTATTTAGTACATCCATTCTTGCGACTGATTTCTGAAGACTCCATTTCAAATGCACACAGAATAAACCATGCTTTTTCCCCACAAAAGACAGTGCTTCCTTTATGTGTTCAACTATTACAGTCGTTACTTCCCTTTTTTTTTGAAACTGAAGATAAGATCAATGTTAACACACTTATTTTAGAATTATGACTCCAGTTGGACAGTTACAGACGTACCCTGAGTTATGCTTGATAGTCTGTAGAAGCATGAGCTGTGAGCAGGCCAAATAAGCGTTCTCTACATTGTTCATGACTGATTGCAACACAGCTGTTTCTAATCCGTTGCCACAATACAATTATTCTCACATTTCTCCCATTCTTTTTTTCACCAATCTGTGTTTAAAGAAGTGATAAAATCTCTTCAGGAACTCCCACCAAATCCAAAAGGATATTTATACCTTGTCCATTCCCCAAAATTATCTCATCTGTTTCATTACACTGCAGAAGTTTTAATTGCCACGTCTTCATTCATTTCTATCAAATACCATCCTTCCACATAGAAAATTACATCTCCTGACTTTCACCTCAGCCACTCTTCTCTCAAGAACAATGCCCTTCCTGCAAATACAGTACAGCAGCTGAACACGAATTAGAAAGGTACGTGAACTGCTGCCCTAAGCATCTTATTACCACATGTCAGTGAAGAGATTATTGATGCTTTTTATTACCCTGGATTCAAGCAGGCACCGAGGTGGGAGGAAAAGTACACTTGTTCTTAAACCAGCAAAATTGCATAAAAGATAGCTCTAGTAATGTGTTGGAGAGACACAGATGCAATTTAAGGAAAGAAAACAGAACAGCAACAGTTACAGAAAGACAAAACTGGTAGAAGTGCAAGTCTCTTTCGATATCTTTTTTAGACAAGACGACAAACAACAGCACAAGTATCTACTTGAGAAGCACCTTCCATTGCAAATGAAATACTACACACAAGCACTACTCGTTGAACAGGCACTGACCTTGAAGGTAAAACAAGTAGTAAAAATTGGACAAGTTCTGAGCATAGTTCAAGGATGACCTCAGAAATGAAGACTGGTTTTACCTGCACTCTTCCTGCCCATCTTAAACCTGTTTTGCAAAGTTCTGCAACATGGAGGGGAAATTTCAAGTATTATTTCATTTTGGAGAAGCAAGACAGACAAAACAGGAAAATGCCTGTTCCTCCACTTCAATTCACTAAATAATCCCTTCTACAAGGATTTCAACAACAAAAAAAAAAGGAGTGCAAGACAGAAAACCCCACAGCTTTGGCTACTATGCTTATAAAAATTCACTACCTTTCCATCAAGGTGGGAGTATAAAACTCTTAGTGTGCTTACATAAGCTTTTTGGAGAAAGTTTTATTTGTTTTGTGTTTTGTTGTTGTTTGTTTGTTTTGTTTGTCTGGGGTTTTCTTTTCAGGAGCTTCCAGTGAACATTACCAAATTTCTCTCTTGCTCTGTAATACTTAATCAGTGGCTTGCTCTTAGCAGCCTAAGAAAAGGACTACCAAAGCCTGGCTACTGAAAAGATGGGAATTTTCCTGAAATCACTGGCACTGAAGCTAGAACTTGCAAGGTCTCCTATGTATTGCTTGGTGACAGTCAGATGTCTCAGAATATGCTTCCAAGAAGTAAAACATTAGCTGGCTTGGGCAACAAAAAATACGGAGAATCCAAGGTACCACAAATCCCAGCCCCCATTACAGATTCACTAATCATTGTGTCTGCCTACTTGATTCCTCTCCAGTCTGTTCTGACCTTTGCTTAACAAAGTTCACTCTGTCCTTTTAGAAGTCAGCCAGAGGAGGTGGGTTTTTCTTTCATATCAGCTCCAGTTGCTACCTACTTCAGGGGACAAAACACAACAACAAAGAGCCTTCATTATAATGATACAAAACTGCCCACTTACCAGGTTTGTAAGAATAGATTTCAATGGTAAATAATGCCTTGAAGTGTCTAGTAAGATTCCTCTATGTGCAAATCTTGGAAAGTCATTGATTTCAGATTCATTGACAAGAAACTATGAGAACAAAATTTAAAAATCAGAACTCCCATTTAATATTCATAATTTCAAACAGGAAATACATTTTTTTTCAGAAAATGTTTCTAGGAAATCTGTTAACAAACTGAAAAGTTACTGAATGAAACGGGTAAATCTGTTGTTTCTAGAAAAGCATCCAGTAAAGAATCTGTTTGTCTATAATCAGGACAGTGGTTTTAGTTAATACTTACACTTCCATAGTCATCTTCATGAACCAACTGGCTGAAGGTTTCCAAACCTGGAAAAATATCCAAGAAAGGGATGTGGAATACAACCCAGTACTTGCCCTTAAAGTTTTAGTTAAAAACAGGACCACAACTATTTACAGGCATTCACAAAGCAAGAAAGAATGCTTTATAGCTGAGTTTCCTTCTTTTCAGCACAGTTTCCTTAATTGCTCAAGCACCACTGTTTTAAAAATTCCGAAGACAGAACCATTCAAATTCTCCATTACACACAGATACTGAATACTATCACTACAGCTCAGCGGTAGCAAATTAATCCTTGAATAGTAAGAAAGTTACTGAGAGCAAAATCTGTTGGTGTAACATTGCAGTAAGAACAGCAGGCTGAAACTTCAGCTTATGATCTTCGTGGTAATGTGTTCAGTATGTCAAGTTATTAGGTGCAGTCAGAGAATAATCTGTTTACACTATAGATCAGAGAGCTTTTTAGCACCCAGGGTTTGCTTGGCCTGGCTGATTTCAGGCAAGCGAGAGTGCACTTACGGTGCGCCACTGGATCTGAGATATGGAGCATCAAACCAACAACATCTGAGTATCCTTCTGGCCTGACCAAGCTTACTTCCAATGACATACTGAATGAGGGCACAGCTCAGTGATCAGCTGGTTCTTAGTCTGCCATGAAGTTTGTGTAAGACCTACCAAACAGCTCTATATGAAAAGTAGCAACTTACCTCTTAAAGCACCCCATACCTCATAAGCTTTCAGTACAGCCACAGGCTCAGTTACAGTTAAATGATCTAAAGAAAAGAAAAGAAAAAGGTTATTCCTCAAGAAACCATGAGTTGACAGGCCAATGCTAATAGGCATTAGAGATTCTTCAAGTGCCATGTCTCCCTTTGTTTTTTAAATGACTGTTTTTAACGGTCACAGCGCGCAATTATTTTTCATTTGTTTTTCTGATATAATGCAAGCTACTGTTCAGAGAGTCAACAGTTAATAAATAAGAAGACAAAACAAGTGAGGTGCTTAATAATGGCAATGTTAAAATATTGTACATGGGCCAAAATTCCAGCCAAGTTTAACTCAACTGATTTAAAACATAACAGATTATATTTCCACTTTTAAGGCATGGTGATAAGGGTTGAGTAACTATGCCAGACTTAACCACAAAAATTTCACTTCTCCTTCCACCTTCCTTTCATATAGATTATGCTTACATATTTTTATTAGAGATATAACTTTTCATATAATATTGCCAGGTACTAACTATAAGGGTATAATGACAAAGGAAAAAAGCTAATAATCAGACCATAGAATCATAGAATATTCTGAATTGGAAGGGACCCACTAGGATCATTACGTTCAACTCCTGGCCCTGCACAGGACACCCCAATAATCACACCATGTGCCTGAAAGCATTGTCCAAACGCTTCTTGAACTCTGTCAGGCTAGATGCTGTGACCACTTCCCTGGGGAGCCTGTTCCAACCATCACCTGGACGAAAAACCTTTTCCTAATATCCAACCTGAACCTGCCCTAACACAGCTTCGTGCCATTCCATTGGATCCTGTCACTGGTCACCACAGAGAAAAGACCAGTGCCTGCCCCTCCTCTTTGCCTCATGAGGAAGCTGTAGACAATGATGAGGCCTTCCCACAGTCTCTTCTCCAGGCTGAACAGACCAAGTGACCTCAGCTGCTTCTCATACAGCTTCCTCTCAAGGCTCTTCCCCATCTTTGTAGCCCTCCTTTGGACACTCTCTAATAGCTTTATATCTTTCTTATATTATGGCACTCCAAACTGCGCACAATATTCAAGGTGAGGCTGCGCCACACAGAGTGACTGGCTGGTGATGCTGTGCCTGATGCACAAATAGGATGCCAGGTCACTCTACTGACCCCACATCTAATGGACACATGTATGGGGGCAGGGAGATGAAGTAAGGTAAGTAAAATGGAGAATGGTATCTGAAGGACTTCATAACAATCGTCCCTTAACTTTGTGTAACAAAGTACTGGTGAAAAAAAAGGTAAAATAATTTTGGTTTTGCATTTAAGATGATTCAGTAAATTTTAGTAAAGAAACAAATATATTTTAAATATTTTTTAACTATGTACATATATATGTATAAAAATACACTATTTCTATAAATCTATAGATTTATATTATTATTTAAACAGCAAAGCAATAATAAGCTTACAAGGATTGCACATCTGACAGAGCAGAGAAAAAAAAGGGGTGAACTGCTGTACAGACATTTATTTGATCTGTGTATGTATCAAAGAATGTTTTGTCATATAATACACAGTTCAAACATTTACCTAAACTAGCAGGAAAAAGCCATTCAGCGACACAAAGAAAGTACCTCAGTCTTCCAAGTTAAACTAAGCACAGATTGCACTTACTGCAAGGTTTGGGTAAGAAAGAGAACTTAGAAGACTACTGCAAGTCTTTCTGTGGTAAATTGTGATCAATTGTCACAGATTTATTTCCAAGAGAGCAGGCTTTTTTTTCTGAACAGATATCATACCTTAACTGAACACAGAACAAGCTATTTGGAACCTTTTATACAAGCAGGTAAGAACTCAGCAGGGAGAAGGGCAGGTACTTTTATTACATATTCAATACTCTTTTTATAGGATAGTCACTGACTGATAAATACTATCTCTGCTAAGGAGCCACACCATCCAAACCATCAAGTGACCGCCATCAAAAAGCTTCAAAAACCCAGAAAATTAAAAACTCACTGAAGTCTGGAAAGCTCAGCTTACCACATGAGGAAAACATGTTATTTTTAACAGGAAACTCATTTCTTAGAGCAGAGGGAAAAAACTGTGCCTGTTCTAAAGAATGCAACCTAAAGATCATATGATCTGACAGACTGCGTGACAGAAGAGGAGAACCAGCTTTGGTAAAAATCTGTAGTTCACAAACCAGTTCAAAGTTCAAATTAGTAATATGGCAGCACAATAACCTGACTGTGGCAGAAAAATGCTAAAGCATTAGTATTTTTGCTGCTATATTTTATTTGCACTGAAATGTATCATAAGCTTGCACACAAAACTATTTAGCTATATGTGCCAAAAACACAGAGTACATTTAATATCAGTACATTCTATTACAAGTCAAGTGGAATTAATCCTGCTGCTGATGTATGACTTAAGATTAGAAGGATCTTTTTCTAAGGATCTGTATCCTGGATACCAAACAACTGCCTTCCCTAGTACAGAAGATTACCTCAAAACAGAACTAGATGAATTGAATATGTTGATTCCTGTGCTAACCTGCCCAGACAAAAAGCAATCCTATCACTCATCCTTATTTCTGTTAAGAAAATTCTCTGGTATTTAGTTCTTTATTTAAAGTACTTCTCCAGTCTGGACTTTAACCACAGAACTAAAGAAGCACAGAAAAATCCAATATAAACACCATGTTTTTAAATCCTTTCTGGTACTTACTGATATAAAGTAGATTTATAACACTGCAAGATAAATAACAAGTTCAACACACACTTTCTGCTTTTCCTGGAAAAACAGGAAATACCATGCGCATATCTCAGTATAAGTAGCTTCAATTCAAATGTAGTAATTTCTAAGGAGAACATATGGTAAACAGACAGCCTTCACTCAACACCCTGTACTGAAAGGGATGATCTCTGACTACACACAGATCTCACCAAACATAACTGGATATTGCATAGCATAGTAGCTCTGATTCCTAATGCTATTTGCTAGAAAGGACAGTAGCAGATACCCGTACGGTAGCTAAACTGCAGAAATCACAGGCGACATGTCTAATGAGCTTCATGATTCCCTGTGAGCTGAGATTTCCCACAGCATCAAGGGCAGGAATTATCTTCTGGTCGCCACTGTTCTAAAACGTTCTTGACCACCTCAGTGAGCCCGTGCTTTCCAGTTCCCCAAAAACAAAACCCTGCTGACTTCTACACTGGACACGTGATGGGAAACCCAGCGCTTAACGGTGCCGCCTGGGCCGTGGAAGGAGCAGCGCGGTGGGCGGCCGTGCGGGTACTCACAGGCCTCGCTGGAGCCGAGGTGCGGGAAGCTGTCACAGCCGGGGTCCGGCGCCTCGATCACCACCTGCAGCTCAGACAGCTCGGGCTCCGCTCGGGCAGCCAGCGGCCTTCGGCCCCACCTCCGCCGCCGGGAATGCCCGAACATGTACTCGTAGTACCTGCCGGGGAAGCACAGGCGCCGCCGGGGCCATGAGGCGGCTGCTCCCGCCGCTGCAGCCCCCGGCCCGCGGCCCCGCCGCCGCTCACCTGCGGAAGGCGTCCTGCAGCAGCCCGCAGCCCGGCCGCGCCGAGGAGCCGGCGCCGTGCACCAGCTGGAAGCGGCCGGGCGCCAGCTGCAGCTGGCGGGGGGACGTGCGGAGCCACTGCGGCAGCGGCCACAGCGAGTCCTCAGAGACGGCGTCCGCCGCCAGCTCCCAGTCGGCCGGCGCCGGCCCCGGCCCGGCCTCGGTCCGCGGGGCGCCGTGGCGGAGGCTGGTGCTCACCAGCACGGCGGGCACCAGGACGAGTCCCAGCAGCAGCCCTACGAGCCCCATGGCTCTGCCCATACCGCGGAGCAGCCCCTTCAGCCCGCCGGGTCCCACTCCCAGGGCAACCCGGCCCCGCCTCCGCCATCACGGGGTCGGTCAGGGCGGGCTCGGGCGCCTCAGAGCCCGCCCGCGGCACCGCCTGTCCGGTCCCCCCTCGTCGGGGAACGCGGCGGGACGATGGCACGTCGTCGGAGGGAGGTGGTTCTCAGTGCTCCTCTGACGGGTTTTCTCATATAAAAAAGACATTAAGCTGTTGGAGAGCGTCCAAGGAGGCCATGAGGATGGTGAAGAGTCTGGAGGAGGAAGCCTTATGAGGAGCAGCTGAGGTCACTTGGTCTGTTCAGCCTGGAGAAGAGGACGCTGAGGGGAGATCTCGTTGGAGTCTTCAACATCCTCACTAGGGGAAATGGAGCACGAAGCCTGTCTGAGTTCAAGAAGTGTTTGGACAACGCTCTGAGGCACATGGTGTGACTCTTGGGGTGTCCTGTGCAGGGCCAGGACTTGGACTCAATGATCCTAGTGGGTCCCTTCCAACTCTGCGTATTCTGTGATTCCATGATTCTCTGTCATGCAGCACTGCGTGGTCCTGCATATGGACCACTTTGCAGAATAATGAGGGAGCATGGCTAGGCCAGCTTAATTTCTGTATGGAAAAGATGTGATGCAGATTACAGGTTTATAAGTATAATAATAAGCACTGCATCTCTTGTACTGCTACGAAACAATTTCAGTCTCAGAAGAAATTACTTTTTCACAGGTTTTCTGCGGATTGTGTTACAAGCAATATTGTGAATAAGGAGGAGTCCAAGTTGCGGTGAAGTGTATCAAGCTTTAACTAAACAGAACAGGGTTTTCACCAGTCTTGGAAATTTTGCAAATTTTAGAAAGTTGTTGTAAAGTGTTCATAAGGCAAATAAAGCATTTCAAGGCTGGAAGTCACAGTGGGGAGGAATTTGGGCTTCAAGCCACCTTTAATTGAATGGTTAATATGAACACTGAAGTGTCATTGCTGTGGATTCAGCTGATGCACCAGTTAAGCCCACAGCAATGACACCTGCACGCTGCTGCTGCAGAGTAACTGAGGAGTCAGCCATTGTCCTTTGGAGATCCTCCTTGTGTGGAATGTTAGCTCTGTAGTCACATGCTCACAGTAGTGGTGTAGACTCCTGAGTTTTAATAAAGTAAGTTTAAAAAAAAAAGTCTCCATAACGAATGTCTGTTTGCAAAGAACACAGACATCTTGCAATGGAATTACTAAGAAGCAAACACTATCTTCTCCAGTAGGGTTTGTCCTCCTCTTTAAGGCTGTGTCTTTGCAAGTTTAGAGGAGCAGCTCTTTCCACTGTCTGGAAGGCTCCCCGGAAGGTGCAGGTGCCTCACCCACCTGGAGAACTATTGCAGGGCTGGGCTGCACAGCAGTTAATGAGGAGGTGAGTCATGGTTGCCAGATGACCCCACAACTGCTCCCTGGTCACAAAGTCAGATTTCTGTGATCTGACACACTCAGCAGGTCCAGGGAGCTGATCTAATCTCATCCCTGTCTAAAAAAAAAAAAAAAGAGGGGATGGCACACTGGTAAGAGGGAAAAAACAGCAGGATAAGGGGAAGATTGAGGCTTTGCCAGGCCTGTTTGGACTATGAGCTGCTCCTGAAGGGAATGAATCACAAAACATCCTGGTTTTTTGTCATTTGCTGTATCCATTTATGCAATTGGAGCACCAATGCTTGATGGAAAGTGTTTGATGCAGTCTGTCCATACCAGAACATTATTTAACCTTCTCATGCTATAAGTAAAAAGCAGTTCTTATTATATGATATTGAAGAGACACACAGGACATAATGCCTGTACATCTACCCTCCTGCCCCCTGCATCCATGACATATGTGCAAATGTCAGTGCTTTCTTTTCTGGCTCTTTCAGGGGCAATTTTTACCCTTTGCTATTCAAGTGGTGTCAGAGGCTTCAAATTGCCTGTTACATATACCTTACCTTCCCTTTGCCTGGCGTAATTGTCTCCTCCACTGTACTGACTCAACTGTTCGTGTTGCCTAGCTCATTTTCTAAAGAAACCTGACTGTAGTGTCTTCAATAACCAAAAACAATCTGAGCTTGCATTGGCATTTTTAGATGCTATTTAGTGCTGTGATTTAACCCAGTTTTATATTGCATCCAGAGACTGGTTCTAAGCTCACAGGGAAGAAGTAGAGGATAAGCAAGGAACCATAGCATTAAAGGGTATTTGAGTGCAGGCTGCAGTGTTCTAGTTGTTGTCTTCAGAGGCTAGCTGATTTCAGTGGGTTTTCCAGTGAACACAGCAGAATGTTGAAACTGCAGAGCTGGGACTGTAATTGTTTCCAGCATGAGCACAATGAAAGAAGACATCAGTGTGCTTCGTGATCTTTTAAAAAAACAGGTCCAATAACAATTCAAAGTCTTGGATGTGGAAATCTACCATGCTTTTTATCCCTAGCCTATTCTATAATTTTGATGTTGTGCTCCTGAGAGGAATGGATTTTGATCCTCCCTTACTGTAGACTTTTTGACTAGATTGTAAACTGTGTTGGAATGGGAATGTACTCTTATCTATGCTTGTAAAGACAAAATTTTTAAAACAGAAGTGCAATCATGAGTCATTCAGATAAGGAACTTGCCGCCTCTGATTCTGTTAGAGATGACTTTTCCATTCTCTAAGGTAAAAGTTAAATTTCATTTAGTTACAGACTAACCCTTTCTTCTCGTAGGTCTGAAAGGGGGAAGAAAAATGCTACAGTGAAAAAAACATTATAAATGTAGCTGAGCTTGACTTCTACAACAGAATTGTACAGATTCCTTCACACACACACACACAGTGTTAATTAAGAACAAAAACAAAAGCAGTTTTGGACATTAAGGAATCTCAGAAGTTCACCTTGCTAACCAAAATGGTGGAACAGGGCTGCACAGCACTAACTTTTACAGTTTTGTAGCTTCCAGTTTTGTAGCTCTCAGTTCTTCCAATTGTTCTATGGCTACAGCAGTCACTTCAAAGTGACAGGAGACCTCTCAGCAGTGTTTCCAGGTGTGCAAAGAAATATACAATATAGTTTCTCTGGTCGACTCCACTTCTTATTTGAAAAATAACAAAGCGGCAGAGAGGAAATAGTGACTTACTATAACTGATTAATATTTTATGGCCACTGCAGTCTGGTAAACACATGGGAATGTTACTACCTGGTAAATTAGAGCGTGAATTGAGATCAGACTGGGAATTGCATATCAGTGTCTCTTAAAAACATTTTTTGAGTACTTTAAAGAGTCATCCATTAATTTTTGAAACAAGTTTATCACAGTTACCAAGAAGTATGAGTTTCCCATTATGTGGAAACCAGGTGATATTTTACGTGCTGCATTTCCAAGCTAAGCTAAATTACTAAGTTAACTGAAACTGACGAATCATAACTAAATGTTTTCACCGTGGTTGTAAGAAGGTCTCCTGTTCTGAGTGGAACATATCTTGTAAGTATAAGTAGTACATATCCTTTGCAGATAGGACCGAACCTTTACATGCAGTTACTTACTCTCTAAGTGGCATAGGGTACCTCAGCTGAAGGTCTTGCCCACAAGGGGGTGCTGTGACTTTATAAGGTAGGATAGTAATTTCGTCCTATAAGTAGCTGCTTACGTTAATTTCCTATAGGGAAAGACTGTGAAGATTCTGCACTTTGGAAGTGGAATAAACTTCTAATAGGCACTGAAGTTTGAATATGTAATAAAATTGAGCAGGGAGTCGCTGCAGTGCATATTCTTAACCTACCTTATAAATGGTCTTCTGTATGGTGATTGTATGTCCAGATTTTTCCAGATATATGTTCTTTTTCATCCTGGTCACTTTGTACAGATCTACTTTTAAGGACATCCTTTAATTATGAGGATTATCCAGGTACCCATTAGATCTAGTCGGCTGGAAATCCCGACAGCCTAGAAATCCTGTATATGACCAAAGAGTGCTTGAATTATGGGTTTAGGACTGACTTCAAGTATGTTTGTTGGCAGAAGAGAATTTCAAAACGGAAGATTATACAGGAGCTGTGTGTGAGTTACACGCTGAGAATGTTGGTACTGATGTTGACATACATAATTAGGGATAAGAACTAACCAAAACAGGATGTTTAACTGATGTAACTTCAAGGAAACTCACAGGCTAGAAATGTTTCAAACAATAGCAAGGACAGTTTATGAATGGATGCACATGCTAGGTGCATGATTAGTGTAAGATAATCTGTGGACACAGCATATATAATACATTCATATTGTTTTGTAAAGGGAATTGTGGCTGCCAGCTTCACAGTGTGTGAAGCTGACTAGTGTTTTAGTATTTGTTATGTTGTTTGGATACAAGGAAATCAGAGTGATTCTGATACTGAGTCAGGTAGTGGATTCAGTGTTTAAGCCCCTAGAAGGTGTGAAAAACATGTTCGGAGAAAGTGCTAGCATATGCCAGATGCAGAAATGTTCTAGTCTACTGACTGGCTATAAAACCCCTCATGGTATTTTGTTAATTTGTCTTTTTTGTTTCACAGCTGTCTGGGAACTCTATGAAAGTAAGGTCTGGAGCAGTGCTGCCTCTGGGTTTGGGGACTTCAGATTCATGGAGTCTCCTACTCTTAGAGAAAAATGCTACTCCCAAATAGGTTGCCGTTGGGTCTTTGGTTTCATCAACCCTGGTTCTTTGGTCTGTAGCAATTGCAAGGAGATATCAGAGGGAGAAAAAGGCTGAGACCTCTTGTACGGTCTGTTTTGAGTAATGATTTGTGCCTGATAATTTCCTTTGTGCCTGATTAGTTACCTGCTGTTTTCTCAAACCACTATCCATCGCTGCCCACACAGTTTGTCAGGTATGACATGGTAGAGCTGTCCTGGATTAGAAGCAAGGTAGTTAGCAAAACAGTAACTATTTTGAGCACAGAGGAATAAGGACTATTCAAGCAGAAGGAGAATTTCTTACACTTCTGGACTACTTCCATGAAGATCACTAAATCTTTTACCACAACAGCCAAAACATTCAAGTAGTTCTAGCCAAATACAGTTGTCCTTAAAAATAGCTCCAGTTGTTCTTGACTTTCTTCTGGGGAGGCTTCTTCACAATTATGGACTATAATCAGCCTTATCTGTCTGACTTCTTTCAACTGCATTCCCTCAGTCCTGGAAGCATGTGCTACTAAGTGCAAAACTTCTAATCATGTTAGTGCTTCATAGTATGTATAGAGAGAGAGTACAACTCATATGGTGAGAGGGGACCTAGACTGGACCACTGGTTTGTCTGTGCAAGATAGCTATGATAGCAGTGCAAAACAGTAATTTCCTTGAAGGTTTTCTGATGTTAACCATTCAGGGCATCCTGCCTCTTTGCTGCTTCCTGGGGAAATTAAAATCCAGAATCACAGCATAGCTCCAGCTGATAATATGGTAAGGCAGCATAGCAAATAGACCAGGTACCGAGCCTGCTTGTTAGATGCTCTGTCTTCTGGAAGTGGACTAAGCTCAGTGTAGTGGGTTGACCCTGACTTGATGCCAGGTGTCCACCAAAGCTGCTCTGTCACTCCCTCCTCAACTGGACAGAACACAGAGAATATCGCAGAATCATAGAATGGTTTGTGTTGGAAGGGACCTTAAAGATCATCCAGTTCCAATGCCTCTGCCACAGGCAGGGACACCTAGAAGATGGATGAGAGACTATGATGAATATACGATGAAAGGCTTGTGGATCAAGATAGGGACAGAGAGAGATCACTCATCAATCACTGTCATGGGGAAAACAAACTTGACTTTGGGAAAAATTTATTTCTTGCCAATCTACTCAGAGTAGGATAATGAGAAATAAAACCAGATCTTAGAAACATCTTCCTCCACCCCTCCCTTCTCCCTGGACTCAACTTCACTCATAATTTTCTCTACCTGTTCCCCCCAAGCAGTGCAGGGGCTCAGAGAATAGGGGCTGTGGTCAGTTCAACATCTGTCTGTGCCGCTCCTTCTTCCTCAGGAAGAGTGCTCCTCACACTCTTTCACTGCTGCAATGTAGTTCCCTCCTACGGGAGACAGTCCTCCATTAACTTCTCCTATGTGAGCCCTTTCCACAGGCTGCAGTTCTTCACAAATTGCTCCACTGTGGGTCCCTCCCATAGGGCGCAGTCCTTCATGAACTGCTTCAGCATGGGTGCCCCATGGGGTCACAAGTCCTGACAGCACACTTGTTCCAGAGTGGGCTCCTCTCCATATGTCCACAGAGCCTGCCAGGAACATGGGCTTCCCACACAGTCACAGCCTCCTTCTGGCATCCACCTGCTCCAGCATGGAGTCCTTCACAGAGTGCAGGTGAATATCTGATCCACCATGGACCAGCATGGGCTGCAAAGGAACAGCCTTATTCACCATAGTCTGCACCATGGGGTGCAGGGGAATCTCTGTTCCAGTGCCGGGAGCACCTCCTCCCTCTCCTTCTTCATGGAACTTTTCTTCACTGACCTTGGCGTCTCCAGAGCTGTTTCTTTCACACAGTCTCACTTCTTTCTCAGGCTGCAGTTGCACAAGGGACTTTTTCCCCCCATCTTAAGAACATTATCTGAGAGGTGCTACCACTGTCAATGATGGAATCAGCCTTGGCCAGCGATGGGTCCGTAATGGAGCTGGCTGGCATTGACTCTGTTAGACATGGGAGGAGCTTCTAGCAGGGGTTACCCCTGTAGCCCCTCTGCTACCCAAAGCTGACTACAAAACCCCAATGTACCTGACTGTACAGCAGCATTTTTTTTGAGGGGACATCAGAATTCTAAGATCTCAAGAGAGCAGAGAACATCCAGATTAGCAGGCCAGTGAATCAGGAAGAGAAGTAGTACAGAAAGGCACCTTTTAATGTATTATGAACCAAAGGCAGATCCACATGGACACAAGTGGAGGTTGTGTTTGAGGTTAAATTGCTGTCACAGCATCTTAGTCATTATCTGTTGCATCATTGTAATAAATTACACATCAAACCCACGGATCCTTCTCTATCCCTTTGTTTACACTAGACTAACTGCCCATGTGTAAAAGCTCTAAACAGGGTGTTTTCTAGAGAAGTGCCTTGTCAGCACTGAATATGAATGTGACAGAATAATTGAAATGGCCAAGAAACATCTAGTAGGAGTCTGCACACAACATCTGAGGTGCAGAACCCTTGTATATTTTATATGTTGGAGACTTCTTTAATAATCAAAGAGGACGAAGTCTATATAGAGGTACTTTTTTAATTCTTTTTTTTTTCTTAAATTTAATTAAACCTAACAGTATTACAGGGAAAGATGGCAAAATTTTTCCTCCCCTTCTGAAGCCACGTCTTTGGCAGCAGGTGGTGCTATGTTCTTACTGAATCACCGTTTGTCTCCTGTTCCTCGGGGCTTCACCCTGAAAGTGGAACTACAGGCTTAACGGAACGCAATGGGAACAACTTGTCTCGTTTGCGTCTTTTGTTAGCTGATCACAAACCATCCTGGGATTCCATGCACTTAGGTTTTTGCTGAGTTCCTCCATGCTGTGCATATATGGCAAAATAAATGTTATTTCATTTCATCCCTGAATAAATCCATGCAAATCAGATGCCTACTTAATGATTACTTGTATTCTGTGTAGTTAACATTCAAATGACTACAGATTGCAGGATAATAGTAAATTGTGCGATTGTTACAGCTTTCAGTGCACAGGGATAATCCTGGGTCATCTTTAGGACACTAAAAGAATTTTCCAGTGGCAAAAAAAGTTAAACCAGCTATGTTTAGAGAGGCAGGAAATAAAATTATTATTTCTCATGACCTGAGTAGATCTTTGTTTCTACCTCCTTCCTTGCTGTCACTGAAAATGCTAAACTTAGGATGTATTCCATTGGTGGGGCCTTGGAAAACTTTTCATCTCTTTCTCCTAATTTTACTGCACTAAGTCTTCACTAAACAAACAGTGGTTTCAAGTTTCAGTTCTCTACAGAGGGTTATGCTATGTCTGTTGTGATGAGATGTCTGATTTGTGGACAGTACAATTTAGTCAGAGAGGTAAAGTCCCATATGTCAAGTTCTGGCTCAAGGGCAGTCAGATCACCTAGCAAGAAAGGGGTTAGCAAAAGCTGGAAGGCAAAGATGCTCCTAAAGGGTTCAGGATGCCTGTGTTATGCTGTCTGTCATAAATGATACCATCCTGCATGACATCCTTGTCTCTAAATTGGAGAGACATGGATTTGATGGGTGGACCACTCGGTGGATAAAGAATTGGTTGGATGGTCACTGCAACTCAAAGAATTGTAGTCAGTGGCTCAACGTCCAAGTGGAGACCAGTGATGTGTGGAGTTCCTCAGTTAGTATTGTGACTGTCCCTATTTTAACATCTTTGTTGATGACATGGACAGTAGGATCGAGTGCACTCAGCAAAGTTGCTGACAACACCAAGCTGTGTTGTGCAATCGTACTGGAGGGAAAGGATGTCATCCAGAGGAACCATGATAGTCTTGAGAGCTGGGCCCATGTGACCCTCATGAAGTTCATTGAAGTCAAGTGGAAGGTCCTACATCTGGGTCAGGGCAGTCCCAAGAACAAACTGGGCAGAGAATGGATTGAGAGTAGCTTTGAGTCAAAAGACTTGGAGGTGTTGATGGATAAGAAGCTCAGTGTGACTCAACAATGTGCACTTGCAGCCCAGAAAGCCAACTGTATCCTGGGCTGCATCAAAAGAAACATGTCCAGCAGGTCAAAGGAGGTGATTTTGTCCCTCTGGTCTCGTGAGACCTCACTTGTAGCACTGCATCCAGCTCTGGGGTGTCCAACTTGGGCCTGTTGGAATTAGTCCAGAGGAAGGCCATGGAAATGATCACAAGGCTGGAACACCTCTTCTATGAAGACAGTCTGAGAGAGTTGGGGTTATTCAGCCCGGAGAAGAGAAGGCTCTTGGGAGAACTTATAGCACCTTCCATTACCTAAAGGGCGCCTGCAAGAGAGCTGGAGAGGGACATTTTATAAAGGTATGTAGTGATAGGACCAGAGGGAAAGGCTGTGAGCTGGAAGAGGGTGGGATAATATTAGATATTAGAAATAAATCCATCACAAAGAGGATAGTGAGGCACTGGAACAGGCTACCCAAAGATGTTGTGGATGCTCCATCCCTGGAAGTGGTCAAGGCCAGGTCAGACGGGGCTTTGAGCAACCTGGTCTGATGGAAGGTGCCCCTGCCCATGGTGGGGTGGCTAGAACTACATGATCTTTGAGATTCCTTCCAGACCAAACCATTCCATGATTCAGTGATCTATTTGGTATCTGTAGTCCAAAAGGTCAGATAGTGTTGGTAGCTACTAATGTGTTCTAGTTTATTGCCAAATTAGATCTCGTGTATTGTTCACTGCTGGCAAATTGTTACTGATTTTTCATTTTTTAAAAACAGGACTATGATCCCAAAAAGCAACAAGGTGCATAGAGAGTAGTCTGTTAAGGAGAAAATAATCTAAACCCTTTTTTTTCTGCAGTGTCAAATACAGACTTCTTGATCCAGGATGGGGGAATATGGAGGAAGAAGATATGAATTAGCCTCCTTAGGCTCATTTCATTTTTAACACCAACTTTGATTACAGAAGAGGTATGCTTTAGGAAGCAGTAAAGAAGCCGGTGCATACAAACTCTTCCACTGCTCCTTATAAAATGAAACAGGAACATGTGTTAGGATTACAGCATGCATGCAAACAGGACCCAGAGCACATACAAGGCAGATGCATTTCCTAGACCAGAAAATCAAAGATAAATGTATATCCTTTTTCCCTTGGACTTTATGAGAACAGTGAGAAGAATACCCTATGTTTTAGACAATAATATAGGTAACAGTATATTAAAAAATTGAGAGAGAGAAAAACTTTGATGATATTGTTTTGTTTTTAACAACACTTGTCTTTCTCTTGGAGAATAGAATGTTGCAGTGAGAACTTGCAGATGCTTTCAATTAAAATTGATAGTGGGACACAGGTGAATGAATTACTTTAAAGATTGAGGATGAGGCCAGTTCTACCTTCCATATAATTTGCAGCTGTTCTGATTTAGCTTGGGATTGTTCTGTTTCTGACTTGGTTAGCATGGTTTTGGCTGGCATGTTACATTTGGAGAGTTGTGCCTCCTTTGTAAAGTATTTGGAGACCTCCAAACATAACACTATTATTAATATTTATAGTCTTTATGTTCTTAGCTTTGGAAAAAAACATTTTGAGCAAAAATGTGTTAGTCTTGTGATATGTGTAACAAGCTTCTTGTTTTGAATTTGCCTTTGTTATATGTTTATAATGCTGTAGTCAGTCAAGTTTAATTTCATTCTGTTAGATACACTATAGACATATTCTAAGTGACAGATTTGATCCCTAGAGCTGTCAGGATATTTAGCAGTGCAGAGAAGCTGAGTTGTTTTTACTTTCAATAGCAGGAGTCATGCAGAGTCTCGAGACTGATTTAACCAGGCCTTCTTTGTGCGATCCAAAAAGGGAAAAAAATCACTTATGTTTCCAACACAGAAACATTGCAGGGAATGTACAGGATATTTCTCTTCTAGTACTGCACAAGTGCATTGTCTCTCTCTTCTTGGTGGTGTTTGTACACAGAATATTTCTGTGTACTCTGTCCTCCTTGAGCAATCCATTGTATAAGAAAAATCTTTTGGTCCAGATTGCTTTCTGTTTGCTTTAAGAGAACAAAGAGTTTCTAAGAGAAAGGGAGAGAATATATTGACAATTAGGCTGATACATACTGTGAGAGATATTAATTACCTCCTTAATCTTGTCACAGCTCTCTCAATCATTATACACAAGCCTTTAGACATGGGATGTGGGAACTCTTCTGGCTTTGGGCACAAACCACATTATGGAACAATTCAGCTGGCTATTCACTTCCACCAAGGGAAGTGAATAGCCAGGTTTATGTTTACCAGGGTTAATCTCCTGTGCTGTGCTACTAGATCTGTAACTCTAAATGTCTTGGCCTTGTAGCTGGCTATACATGTACACAAGTTTTCTGACTGGTCTAAGGGGCCTGCTGAAATGCTAATGAATCAGGCAGTCCCTGGAGCTGTCTTTAGAGAAGAGAACTAATGACTCTAGTAGGATAGGTCTTAACCTGCAAAGTAGGGTATATTATTGATGATTACTTTAACTTGACTTCTGAGGAACTATCAGTGATGGTGGATCAACCATCATATTTTTCATGGACAGAATGATGAATGTTTTCCCATGTTTTGAATCCTGTCTAAGCCTTGGGTCATGTTTATAGTCTATGCTGGGTTTCAGGATAAATACAAGTTACAGGGTCTTGCTGTTCATAGTACTGCATTTAATTTTACTCTCCCAGCCATTATGTACCTCAAAATATTTGGAAATATTTTCTAGGTTTTTAGTGGATATATTGTAAATCTGTTTTAAATGTTGATGTTTAGTAAGTTTGAAGAGAGCAAGACAAATTAAGCATGTAACCATGCAATAGACCTTAGATTGTAGCCCCCAGGTCTTTCTGAGACACTATTAGGACTGCTTCCCTTCATCCGATCATTGAGATGTCTGGGCTTTTTTCAAATGGCTGGGCTCCTGCTTGGATTTACTGAAAAAGAAGGTATGGTATGAGAAGTAGTATGTAATTTGAAACAGGACTCAAAATGATTGAGGAATGAATTGAGGTTAATGTTACTTTTTAGAAACAAAAGTTGTGAGATCACATTATGATGCCATTTTGAAATGGATTGTAAAGTAAAAAGGCTATTGTTGCTTTTTTCTTATTTTTTTTTTCTTTTCAGGGATGAAATCAGAAAAGTCACACTGATACACCAATTATTCTAAAAATGTGTGTTTTCACTTGGTAATCCTCACATCTCTGTATATCTTGTATTTCCTTAATCCCGCATTTAATGAAATGTACTTTAATCACAAGGAAAACTAGTGGTGACTGTCCAACTCCTATGTTACTGCCTATTTTTTAGTGCCATTCTTACAATTCTTCATTTCTATCTTGCTCAAAGTCTTCTGTGTCCTGTCTCTTCTGACATCTTGGTGAAACTCCATTTTTATGACATAGTGTCTGCTGCTTTCCCTTTCCTTTATGTGCTCACCTACATGCCTTTTTATTCCCTCCTTTATCTCATACTTTTACTATTGCACTAGAAACCTGGCTTTTGTGAGGGACCTAAACAAGTTTTTCAGATGTCATGTGGTCCTTCGAGAACTGGGACTTTCATTTCAAATAAAATTTTTTTAAACACTGGTCCTTACAGAGAGGAAAAAAACCCCCAAAACAAAACAAACAAGAAAAATGCCACAGTCCAATTCCAAATTGGAGGAATTAAGGGATATTAGTTTTCTATGTCTTCAGAATTTTTAGCTAACTGCTTGATATGTTTTTGGGTATGGTTACAGTTACCAGCAACTTTTGTACTAATGGTTTCCATTTATTTCCATTAGTTGCTTGCTCTGTTTTTTGTAAATATTATCGACAATTATGTGCCATTTACTGCTGGAAGAATAAGTAAGTGCATATTTAAAATGCAGTCATGTGAAATTTTAGTCTGAAATTTAGATTTTAAGTACATCTCTTTAAACATGATGGCACTGATGATTCAGTCACATGATTTGCCATCAACTGTATCTCAAACATTTGCTGTAGCTTAACTTGCTATTCCTGTCCCTTGCCCTCTTGAAATAAATGGACTTCCAGCAAGAGTTTTGACAATACTTTTGTCTTCAAGTAATAAAACATCTGGAAATTAGGCTAGATGGATAAAACAGTTCCATGTAATAATATGTATCTGGCATTCATACAACCTTCGTATAATGCATGTTTTTATGGACCAGATGTGGTATTTATGTGTTATGAGGAACAGAGGCATGTTCAGTCATGCTTTTTATTGCATTTAAATGCAAGGTATATTTTAATAACTCTCAGAGGGAATTGTCTCCTATTGATTAGAAACTGTCAGTGTGTTAGACATAAACCTGAAAAAGCAAATGAATCTGTCAGAAAACTGTAGATGAAATTTAAGCTGACATTAAGCTGTATACTTATTGTGAGCTGGCTCCAAAAAAAAAGAAGAGAAAGAAGGAAAAGAAAAAGGCAATTAATAAATTTCTACTTATTCCTCCAGTGAAGGTCATCTATGAAACCTTTAATCTAAGAGTTGTTTATTTCTTTTCTAGAACTGTGTTCTGTTATTATTACAGGTCTATGAAATAATTATTCTTTTATGACTCTTCTTCAGTCTTTCACATTTTCTCATTAAGACAACAGCTTTGCATAAAAGCCAGCTGCAAAGTCTCCATTTTTACAGTCTTCCATGACATTTTTAAATAAGGTGAGCTGAACTTCTATTGAGTGGAAAAGGGATTCCACTGAATCACATCCACCTTGCTTTTGCCATTGTTAATTTCCAAACAACTCTGAAAAGCAGGTAACTGTGCTGTTCTCTCCTCCATGCCTTTTATTTGTCTAAGGTTTTTATTATTTTCAACCTGAATCATCATTGCTTTTTCAAGAATGGCACTTGGACCCTTCTTTCATTTAGCATTCCCATTTCTGTTGAGCACCTTGAGCTTTGTTTACATGACATTTTGCATTTGCTATAATATTTTGTTCCATGTCCTTTTACATGATTATTACTAGTACAAGAGCTGTCATAGTCAATCTCTTATAGTTTCTTTAGTTGTTTTTTTTTCTTTTTACTCTCCAATATCTCCTAAAAAAGCAAATCCTCTCCATGTCTACTTCCAAATATGTATGGGCTGTTTTAAAGCAAGTGCACTGAGGCCAGCCAGTAGCAGAACATCACTGTAGTTATTCTAGTGCATCCCTTCTTCTCTTGACTTCTATTGAAAGGGAGGAAAAGCCTGAAGGGATGCTGTTTTGGCATCTGTGAAATATTTTTTAAAAAAAACTTCGTAAGAGGACCCCAACTAATGCAGCAATTTGCTTAATTATCTACTGCAGTAGTGAAAGACAGAAATCTTGAAGTCATTCTTGAGCCTGAACTGATTTCTAAACCTGCTACCCTTCTTACAGTTTGCTTGTGTGTTACTGACCTTTCACAATCCCTACAGCATTGCCAGGCTTCTTCCTTAATTCAGGTCTAGCTCTGTTGAAATTCTATTCATTCGTGTATTGTTTCCTGTCTCAACTTTTTCAGCTCTTTCTTTTATAGTTCTTCTAAATCCCTATACTCTTAAGCTTCAGGAGACACTGGATACTGTGCTTAGATTACTTTTTCATGTATATGCTTCATCCATCCCTCCAGTCAGGTATCTTTGAATTCAGGTTCAACATCAAGCTTCTCCTTTTCAGAACTCCCACTGGAATTGTAACTCTTTTTCTAATTTTGAGTCTGTAATGAGCAGAGTGGGTATACATGCTTCATTCTGTAACAAGATTGTTACAGAATGACAAAAGAAAGACAAAAGAAAACCATGGTGTAGAGAAAGAGGCCTGACATTCAAGTCCAAGATCCAGTGCTTCTGTCAACCCTTCCATTAGAGTAACATATAAACTGTCACATATGGATTTACTCATAATCTATAGCCCTGACAGAGAGAGACTGAGGCACTAGTGTGTCTCAGCCTTAATGTATAATTCAGATATGAGGGACAACATGAAGTGGTTTCATTAGGAAAAAAATAATAATTTGAAGCTGAAACATTAGAATGCTTTCAAAGTCCAAACTGGAACAATTTTTATTTTTTTTTTTTAAATTTGTCCATTCCTGTTTTCAAGTAGACTCAACCTGCTTATGCCTGACATCTTTATTGGCCATCATCCCAATATGCAAGACATATAGCAGACACCACAGGAAACCAGTGTGGTCAAACAGAGACCATCTGACTGAGCTCAAACACAAGAAAGAAGTGTGTGGGAAGTGGAAGATGGGATATACTATCAAGAATAGAAAGACCACTTGGGGATGCAGGGATGAAATTAGCAAGACCAGAGCTTGGCTGTTATTGAAATATATCAGGCATGTGAAGTGCAACAAGAAGGGCTTCTGCAGGTATGTTGGCACCAAAAAGGGAAAACACGAACCTGGTGGTGAATCAGGGAGGTTATCTACTAATGAAGGATGTGAAGGATGCTGAGGTACCCAAAGCTTTATGTATTTCAATCTTTACTAGCAGCATCATCTGCTGAGCTTTCCAGGTTCTGCCAGTTTTGTTCCATCTTTTTGTCAGTGACCTGGATGCAGGAGATGAACACACCATTAGTAAGTTTGTCGATGATACTAAACTGGGAGGTGATGTTGATTCTCTTGAGGAACAAGAGGCCTTGCAGAGGGATCTAATTAGAGCATTAGGAAATCATCAATGGCATGAAATTTAAGAACAAATGCTGGATTCTATACCTGGGACAGGGTAAGGCTGGACACAGATATAAATTGGAAGAGGAGTGGCTGGAGAGCAGCCCTGTGGAGAGGGATCTGGGGTGCTGGTCAGCAGCAGCTCAGTGTGAGTCAGCAGTGCTCCCTGGCAGCCTGGAGGGCAAATGGCAACCTAGGGTGCATCAAACACAACACTGCCAGCTGGTCAAAAGAGCTGATTATCCCTCCATATTCTGCATTGGTGCAGCCTCTCCTGAAGTGCCGTGTACAGTTCTGGGCCCCATGATTTAAGAACCGTAGAATCAGAAGAGAAGAATGTGAAAGTCCTTGAATGTTCCTGGAGGAGGGCAACAAGGCTGGTTAGAGGGCTGGAAGGCAAGTCCTGCAAGGAGCCAGTAAGGACTGTGGACTTGTCTGGTTTGGAGAAAAGGAAGCTGACGGGTATCCTCATTGCTCTCTACAGCACCCTGAGCAGGGAAAGTGGGGAGAAAGATGCCCATCTCTTCTCCCAAGGATCCAGTGATAGGATGTGTGGGAATAGTTCAAAGCTGTGCCAGGGGAGGGTCAAACTGGACATTAGGAAGCATTTTTTTGCTGAGAGGGTGATCAAATACTGGAATGGGCTTTCTGGAGAGGTGGTCAATGCACCTAGACTGTCAAAGTGTTTAAGAGGTGTTTGAACAATGCTCTTAATAACATGCTTTGACTTCTGGTTGGCCCCAGAGTGGTCAGGCAGTTGGAGTAGATGATCATTGTAAGTCTGTTCCAACTGAACTAGTCTAGTCTATTCTGTTCTGTTGTATTCTAATAAAGCTCAGAAGAAGATCAAATTAGAGAATACTTAAATAAGCTGGACATATACAAACCCATGGAACCTTGCAAGCATGGAACAAGCAGGAATAAATTCAACAAGTGTGAAGTCTTGCACTTGAGGCAGAAAAACCCTATGCGTTGGTACAAGCTGGGCACTGGCTGGTACAAGACCAGCTTTGCAGAAAAGGTCTGGGCCTCTTGGTGAACAGCAGGTTGAACCTTATCAGCAATGTGACCTCACTGATGGTGAAGAGCATCCTGGGTGGTATAAGCAAGATCATCAATGGGTTGAGAGAAGTTAATAACTCCATTCTTGAGGATTTTTCAAAATCTGCCTGCAGATTTTCAAGAGGGCCATAAACAACCTAACTGCAAAAGTAACCCTCCTTTGAGCAAGAGGTTGGACTACAGACCTCAAAAGACCCTTTCCAACCAATAGTCTATGATTTTGCCATAACAGAGATGATGATCTGATACACTTCATTCAGCTGAGGAATCTCAGCTCTCAAAATTAATTTAATCACTTAATGGGTAAGTGCAAAGTAAATTCTGTGGAATTTATGGAGTTTATATTTAAAAGTGTTTTGTATATAAGAAGGACTTTGGATTTGAAATATTTTTAACTTTCTGTGTATTCATAAAATGAATGATCAATCATTTAATACATAATCAATGTAAGTATTGATACACACACCTCCCCAAGTCCCTTATCTTTACTGTGAATATTTAATTAATTATGACAACTTCATTTAGAAGTATAGTGTGGAGCCTGAGAGTTGTGCTCTGAAAGATATGACTGTGGAAAGTCTGAAACAAAAATATGTCTAAACACTGATTTACGATACACAGAACTACCACAATATAACTAATGGGTTTTTCTAGTCAGTATTGCTCAGTGCACTGTTCAGTTCATGGCTAGGCTTTGCGAACGAAGATTTGGGAAGGCTCTATCCACATTTGTTACAGGCATGCTGGTGGCTTATGAGGCCAATACGAGACAGTCAGTACACTAAGACCTGTTGAAAAGAATTTCAAAACGTATCATGAAATATTTTGGAGAAAAGTTTTTTTTTAATTTTTTGCAAGAAAGCCTTGCAAAATATCAAATTTCAAAAAAAAAGAAAAAAAAAAAACAAAAACCCACAAACCCCCCAAAAACCCCAAAAAACCTCACCCGAGACAATACTTTTAAATTGAACAGAATGGTTTTAGTTGCAGTTAAACAGCAATATTTTCTTTGTATAAACCCTGGTAACAGATGTTGCTTTCTTTTTTTGGCAGTCTGTAAGTAATCTCTTTTGTTCAGTGAGCTCTAAGTCTTGTGTATTGGCAGTTAAATTTGTCAGAAGTGGTTGGATCATGTTATTTAGATGCTGTTTCTTTTGGTCCTTAGTATTCATATGACCTGGATGCTTTGTGTAAATGTTCTTTACAGTACTGCTGTGAATAAATGGTATCAAAAATAGGCTATACTAATCTATAATGCCTTTTACCATTATCATCTCCAACGCTTTGTTTGATCAGCTGAAGAGTGCTTAGAAAGCCATCTTTGTTCAAATCAACTGTGTAGATAGGGGGAACGTGCAGTCAAATAGCACATGGTGCTTAGAGCTGCCTCTACTGATGCTGACAGTGCAAAACGACTTTAACACAAACCCCTGGATGGAGGAGACTTGTGTTACTCACGTTTTGTGTGACTCACATTTTGTGAGTCCTGAAGTAGGACACAGGTACTGCCATTTTTCTGCTTTCCCTCCCTGAGGGTTATTGAATGTTTTCATGGCCAGTCTTCGCAGATGAAGATTTGGAAAGGTCATTACCCTTCGAGCCTGCGCAGTGGATTTTTTAGGTGAGACACAGTGTGCGCTGAACTGAGCCCACCCTTTAATCCTGAGGTTCATCTGCCGGGGCCGAGCGAGCTTGGACAGTGGCAGTGAGGTCCTCAGGACGTAGGTTTGTTTAGAGTGACCTTCTCTTAGATGGATGGCCTTACAGGGCTGACGAGCTCCATCTGCCCGGGGGGGTTTCCCTTGACCGGGAATTGAACCCAGGCCAAGGTGGTGAGAGCGCCACATCCTAACCACTAGACCACCAGGGGGCCCCTATTGAATGTAAACATTATGAAAAGAAGCAAGGAGGTGACTTTCTGCCTTGGCTGTAGCTGCAACTGGAGAAAGAAAAACAAGGAGAGGAAGACAGTTGAAGCCATCTGTCTACTCCTTTCAGTTCTGCCAAGAGCTGTTGTGCCAAGGTGCCAATATTTTAAGAAGACTACCTAATATCATTAGGCATATGTTTTGTCATATGTAGATTTATTATTTTTGAAGAATAATCACAAAAAAGACATCTCAGTCAAAAATACATACTTCCAGGCAAAGAGTCTGAAGTTATAACTACACATTTTATAAAGCTCAAGTTGATTTTCTGATGAAAAGTGAGATTTAAATTTTTATATTATCTTAAGTTTCCTTGATGCTTCGTTCTAGTCATGCAGAATTATCTAACTTTGAATCTAACAATATCTATTTTAAGGGCTTTGCTATTTAGAAGGAAATGGGAAAACACTTAGGTCCTGAAAGAGGGGAAAAAAAGTCAGGAAGTAGGATTTCAGATACTACATACACGAGGTGGCATAATGTTTTGGTTTTTTTTCAGTTCAGAAGTCAAAATGATTTGAAGTTGTTTAGAGTTGTGTCTTCCAAGAAAAGAAACATGTGGAGAATTTGGTGGTTTGCTGAAGGCACCCAATTCTCTTGTTGACAAAGGCAAACGGTAACTTGTCTCTACTTCACTCAAAGCATGATTAGATGCCTAATAAAATGACTCTGTAATACGGTATGATTGGCAGTTCCTGGTTAGGAAGAAAAAGAATAAAATAGCAGAGGCATTGATGTTCACTGGTAAACTCCCATTGACTTTCCAGGAGCTGGATTTTAGTCTTAAATGAAAAATGTTGAAAAAATGTGCTTCAGAAACTGAGAGTTAATCTGTTGGTTCAGATCAGGGTAGAGTGGATAACTATGATTGCAGGCATTAACAGATGCAACCTATCTTTTCATGGCTATGGGATTTTCTGAAGTAAGTGGATCAGATAGGGCATGGGATACCAAAACCTTATCAGGGTGAAATCTGTGCAATCCTTTTAGAATCAGTCCATTACCAGGCTGTGACTGAGTATATTTTGGTTGTGCAATTGGCAGGCTTCTCTCTCTGCAGCTCCTTTTACCTTTATGGACAATGCTTGCTAAGATAGGAGGGCAGCTAAGAGAAATGTATGTTGTTAACATATGGGCTGATGTCTGTATGCTGTTAAGACACAGCCTGAATGCACTATGCAAAGATGGAACAAGACAAGAACGTGCAAAGAGAAATAAATATATGCAGAAAACAAGAAAGAAAAAAATATTACTGTCATGAGTTCCTTAAGAATGTGTTTATCTATAAAGAATAAGTAATTGTACCATAAGTAATAATAAAAGAAGGGGAAGGGATGTATTTAAAGAGGGAAGGGTGGAGACTGTTTTATATTTGTGAACATCGGTAATATAAATGCATGTCTGTTTCACTAAACATAATTGCCTAACTCTGTAATAATTAGGGAGACAAAACCACATCTCCAATCATCTGTCTATTGTCTTCAATGAATCCAAGATGTACTCGTTCCTTTTTCAGATGTCTCATGTTTGTTTGTGATAAGGGACTCCCTAAACTGTGAGTTTAACATAATTTCTCATGAGATTTGGGCAATTTCTTGCCTTGCCTGGTGCCATGTGCTTGTCTCGTACTCAGGCAGGGAGGATGTGCCTCTCCTGCCCTGCCTGCACAGGTGCTGACTTGGATCAGGTATCTGCCACCTCATTGCAGGGAAAATGGGGAGAGATGGCTGCAGACATCAGCCCACAGTTTACAACTGTCACAGTTTACAAAGAGGTGTCTAAATCATTATACCTAGCAAGTACATAGTTGAAAGTGATGGTTGTTCCACAGTAGTAGGTGCTGTAACTATAACAGTGGGAGAAGAATGAAGGTTTGAAGAGATTTCCTCTTCTTAGAAGCCTTGTTGAAGTAATAAATTAAGAAAGTATCTTTTTCTTTTGGTTTCTTAAAACAATGGACTGGATTTTTTTTTTGAGCTTATTTCTCATACAAGAGTATACTGGGGTATGTTGAAATATAAAAACATTTAGATTATACTAAAAGGAAAAATTTAGGAGTCTAAAGATTGGTCCTTGTTTAAATTTATCTAAAGATCATGGATAAAATTTTGTGCTTTGCATTTGGATGAGCTGGGAGTCCTGTGTTTTAAATGTGTTTTCATTTCTACAGTCTGTTAACTGAGATGCATTAGCATGAAAAAGCTAAACCACATCACATTACCTAGTGCATGTTTTAGAAGTTCGCATGTCAATACTATTTAAAAACTTAAAACTGTTTTGCTCTCAGATAACACAAGAAACACATCTTCAATACACTGCTCAGAGAGGCAGCATAAATTAATTTTATTTTATAAAACCTGAATGAAATCTGCTGTGTCAATCATAAAGGAGAATTCTAAGTTGGTTTGTTTTTTTTCATTTGGGTTTTTCATATGTTTGAAATATTTCTGTTTTTTTCTTTTGATCTGACAGTGATCTGGGAAAATCAATGGCATCTGATGAAATCATTTAAGATTTTTGTGAAGACATTTTATACCTCTAAGATTTTTTCCCCATTTAATATAATGGAATGTCAAAGACCCCTAGTAGATGAAAAACCTCTTGAAATGTTCCTGGGCAGAAAAGAAGCCAAAGGGTTTTTCTAAAGTATCTTAGTCATAGGAGCTCAGGTAATACTCTAGACAAATCTTAGCATTCTGTTTGCATATGAATGAAGCTTTCATTTGCATGAAATTCTGGCAGTTGTATTAATGTTTATTAAGATTTTCACATATTTCTAATCTTCAGATGAACAACGAACATGTAAAATTTGCTTGACATATTTGTTGTCAAATTTCCAAATCTGATGAATTTTCACATTGTTGGTCATCCATAAATTTAATTTTCATGTTTCTAGATGAGAAAATGTGAGTACACGTGTATAGACACAAGTTCTGGCTGGGCTTGTGCATACCATAGGCTCTGCGTATGTATGTACATTTGTGCCGTGAGGGTATGGGCAGGTCACACAAGTTACTGAACACTTAGAGATACCTGCCTAGATATTTTGGTGAACTATTACTTTTGGACTACAAAATCCAACTATCTCTGCTTGACAACTGCTGTGTGTGGGCCACTGTCATAAGGCTGTCAGCCTCTCCTCCCATCTGTTTACTATGATATGACAAAGCCTTCCAAATATTTTTCTATCCAGAATACTTATGATATGTGCAATTTCTCAAAATAAGGAATGAATTTCAAACATGTCTAGAGAATGTACTAGTGGGAATCTTCTATTATTTTAGCCATCACAGGATACGATTGCTTCCACAGCTGAATTTGCATTATACCTTTAAGGAAAATCTGATGATTCTTCCAATCAATTATTTGGATGTGATGAGTCATGAGTCTTTGTTATTCTATTTGAACAAAATTGTAAGTTCAAATAGAGATGAAAGTAGATTCTAAAAAGGAAATTGCCTGTTAACTAAAAACTTAGCTTTCTTTAGGAAAGCCCAAATGATCAGTCAGCCATCTTCTAACTATGCACTTCAAATTCTAATTTAATGTATTACCTCTTTTACATCTTAACACGCCCAACTTGTTACAAAGGACAGAAGTTGTCTTTTGTATTTCCAAACTACTGTCTTTTCTTTAAGCCAAAATATACATATGTTGACATGCCAAGTGGCTCCTTCTTCAGGTAGGAAAGTAAAAACATGTTCAGACATGCCCTGGAGGTTGGGAAAGCTGCCAGAAAATGTTTAGCTCAAATAAAGAATCAACAGTTTCCTTTCTACTCCCTTCAGCAGCAATCAAATATCTAATTAAACTCCATTAGCCTAAAATAAAGCAGAGCTTTGAAGACACAAATCAATAACCAGAGTAAATGCCACATTGACTGTATTAAGAAACTTCTGAAGATTTGCCCACTCTACACATTCTTCCAAGTTTAAGCCCTTTGACTTAACTTGGGCTTAACTAGACCATCCAAATTAACATTTAAGGCAGAGAAGTAATAGGCCCTTTTGGAATACAGTTCACCTAAGAAATCTGGTTTCCTCACACTGTTGAATGGGTAACTTGCAAGGCTTTCTTTATTAAAATGTGACATTTCTTCACTCAAAAGCTCGTTTTCATTTTAAAAAAAAAGGTTTTCCTGCAGACCTAAGTGCATCATACTGCACCAACGGTGAATTAGTCTTCTACAAAGGCTTGCTCATAAAAAAAAGATAAAATGCAAACCAAGACCATGAAGGATTTTAAACCTTTGTATAATACATGGGCTCTGTGGCAGGATCCAATTCATTGGTTTCCTTTGTACACAAGAAGAATAAAGACTCAAATAAAGGCTTTGAGAGAGCACATAAACAAGTCTTTTAAAACAAGCAAATGTGTCCTTTTAAGTCCTTCTCATTAAACAGACACAGGCTGATGAGGATACTGAGGCTACTTGTGCACATAATGCCTGGGAAACAACCCCTGCTGTAGGCAACATGTTCAAAAGTTTGATCTAAACCACAGAAATACCAACTCCATAGGACACATTTAATTTTGTTAATAAGTTTGGAATCAGATTACTTAGTCTTCATAACTATCAAACTTCACAGATTAAGACTAGGTAACTGAGTCTGTTTTAACCTTCTCATCTTCTGCCAAGAGCCTTCAAAAGTGTTCCTTTCTTAAGTGATCTGAAGTATCTGTAAAAATGCTATTTAAGAACATCCAGAATTTATATGGCCTCAAAACTACTAACAATGCTGTTCCAGATGTTTGTGGTGAATTGCTGAGCAGGAAAATTAATAAAGTCATACACAAACAAGCTTGCTTTAAAATACTTGTCTGGATCTGTCCTAAACCCATAAAAATCAGACAATTCTGTACTCTCTTTTTCCTTAAAGCAGTGATCTCCAACAAACCATGTTAAAGTTCCAAATTTCTAATGTATTCTTATCATCAACCTTTTTAAATTGGAAACAATATACACTTCAGAGCTCTTTTGGTTCTGTGGACCACTTCCCACTCAAGGCCTGAAAACTAATCCACTACCTATATGATAATGGAAAGCATGACCAGAAGAGCTTTGTTGGCTCTCCTTTTAATTTGGTACAGTGAATGATAGTAGCATTGAGACACAGACTTTTGACAGGTGAGTAACCTGGACTTATACCTAAGGTCCTGATCATTCTATATATATCCGTAAGGACAAATTAACTCAAGGTCTCCTGGGTGCTGAAAAACAGAAGGAGCAGAAAGTTTTTCCCTCATGTATGCTCTTATCCACCTGAAGAAATCTGATAAACTCTCTGCTAAGTATGTGACAGAGTAAGGGCATTTCAGCCCCTATGCATTGCCTTCTTTTTTTCCGGCATCTGTCTATGTATGGCTTGACTTCTTCAGCAGGCCTGAAAAAGTGAAAAGCTCGTTCCATTCTGACTTGTGGGCAAAATAGCATCTAAGTGACTGGAACAGTGAAACAAGTCCCCAGGGTATTTTTTTTTTTTTTGAGACATACATGTCTGTGTTTGCAGACTTCAGTGATTCAGTGTTGCACGTCCAAAAAGGCTACATACTCCCATCTAATGTCAGAAATCTTTGCTCTTAAATACATTCAATAAAGTCCTTAAAAAGTCCTTAGGTATTGAAAGCCCTCAAATACCTTGTGTTTAACTGTGTAATGCTAGCCATGAACGTAAGAATAGCTATTTAGATGTGCACTACTGTCCTTACAATGCAATTGTTTGCATGAATACATTTTTGTATTTCTGCTTTTAATACTAACATAAAAGATGAAGACAAGCAAAATGTCTCCATCATTTAGGGGTCTTCCTAGATGGCATGCTGTTTCATTAAAATTACCTAGTTCCTTCTTAAAGACTAAACATTTTAATGAATGATATAAGGCATAGCTCTAGTCTGAAAGCCTCATTGGTATTGGTCAGTTCCGGGTGGGGGTCAGAAGAAACTGGCCCATGGTCCCTGCAGAAGTGGAAGATGTGGGAAACTCACAGAAGTCCTTATGCCAACTTTCTGTTACAGCATGGAGGCTTTTCAGTGCTGAGTGGTAAAACCTGAAATAAGAAGCCAGCTTAGCTGTCACCACTGGGGGCCACTGCTACTCAGCAAGAGAGAAGAGAAGCTGCTGCAAGGCTCAGACCTTGCACTGTCTGGAGATAGCTCCTGTAAAGAGGCAAAACACTGACCCTGTGTGGAGTCACTGTTACGGGATGGAAATAGCCAGCAAAGATATACACAGGAAACTGAAATCTCCTGACAACGAACATATGAATGAGGTGCTAAGACTTTTGCTGAAGGTCACCATAAATGATGGCAGAAATGGCACCAGTCACTCACTCTTTGCAGTGGTACTCCCAATCGTGTGCTGATCCACAAATCTTTGGAAAGTGGCTTGCCTATCAGTAATAACTGGGACCCCTTGCTAATCAAACCTGCTCAAAAGTGGTTCATCATCGTTGTTTTCCACGACCAGGAATCACTTTTCTTGCTAAGAGGGAGAACAGGCAATATGGAATAGGTAAAAAATAATGTCAGGTAGCAGAGACTTTTTGGGCAGTAATTAGAGGGTAAGACAAAATGGAAAATGGTAAGATGGACAGAGGAATTACATACAAAAGAGAAGCAGATGGCTTCTCCTTACAATCTGAAACATATTTTTTTTCTCAATACTACTTTTCTTTGTAAGTACATACTGCTGGAACAGTGGAATCTGGACTAGATGCAATAGTCAGGCTTTACAAGAGTTTCTCCTAAGGATCAAGAAGCCTCAAGTGAAAATCTTTCTGACTCCAGATATATATAAATGTCTGGAGCATTTATAGCATTATTTAGAGACAAATTGACCCTTCTGAAAATCTTTCGTGCAAAACATATTCACCCTTAAATGGAAACTGAGGCCTGACTTTTCCTATCTCTTTTATGTAAGATGATGACTCCAAATGGGCTAGTGTTCAAATACTTTAAAAGTGACAAGGGACTCACACCTCACAACCATTTATCACACTGATATTTTGGAGAGGAGCAGTTACATGTCACATACACCAATATTTGCCCCTTAGTGCTGTGGTTTAGACAGCAGCATGTATTTCAGTCTGAGCTGTCAGGCCACGAAGGAATGACATCTAAGGGCCAGCCTGACTGGCCCTTTTGAAAAATGAACACACACAGAGGTGAGAAAAGGAGAACAGGGCAAAGAGGGATTTCTCACCCCAGAACTAGTGGACCAACCGGTGTAGCTGTTGCTAAGAAATACTGAATATTGACCTCCCACCAAACAGTTTTAGTACATTTCTGGTACTAAACAAGCATTATAACACATTGTGCTGTATCCATCCAAATCTCTGTTTGCAGACCAGCCTGGAGAAACCCATCAAAGGCAAATGATAAGAAACGCAGGTGTGGGTCACCGAGGGGTGTTCCCAGCCCCATCCCCCTGGGAGAGCTCTGGCACTGGTACTGTTATTGTACATTGTTAATTAGATCATTCTAATTAATTAATTCAAAGTGTAAATTAGGAAGGAAAGAAGATAAATTACACTAATACATTTAACCCCATGCTGCTTATTTAGCAGTTGAACAAAATAATGTGGTTAAAAAGAGTCTAACAAGGGAAAAGCCCAAGACACAGCTGTTTAATAGCATTAAAAATGAGATCTCAGACTGTGATGCGGGCACATACTGCTTGTTTGCACTTAAAAGGCTTGCCAAGATAGCTGTACTGGCAAACCCTGCTAGTGTAGATTCAGCTGATACTAACAAAACAAAACAAAATATGTATTTCCATCTCCCAAATGAAATAACCTGCACTGGTAAATGGATTATTTCACTGGTACAGCTCTGCCAGCCTAGAACTGTTGCTGGTGCTGTTGGGGTAATCTGGAAGATGTTTTAGCTGAATAGGTATACCTGCAAAACACTTAAGTGTCCAAAAAGCCATATTATAAAGTTTGCTATAGATTCAAGGTTCCAAGAACTTGTCTCAACACAGAAGCCAAACCAATTTAAATAAAGTGTGAGGTGAAACTCATTTATTTTAAACAGCAGTGCTCCCTGCATAGCAAGCTGGATTTCAACTGAACAAAGAAGTTTTTGCTACCCCAATGTTTTCAGAATCATATGTGGCACTTACAGTTCTAGAGATTAAAATTAAACTATTTGGAGGTTTATATGCTTTTTGGTTTTCAAGGCTATACTTTAATTCCACAGTCATTCTTTCAGACTTTTTAATTAAAAACAAACAAGCAACAAAACCAACCCTAAGAGATTATCAATTTCACATGATTCTAGAAGCTGAGGCTTTGAGAAAAGGGCCAATTATCTTGTGATTTGTGATAAAATCATGATATTTAGCAACACTACAAAGATCCTATCTATCTTGGCATACAAATACTAGGAGAAACATGTTTCAACTAGTTCAGCGGGCATGTTAAACTATGTCCTGAGATAGGCTAGACCAGCTTTGTTTTCAGCATTGTCAAAATACAGATTGGCCCATTTACAAAACTGGCTTAACCAGAAAAGTGTTTAACTGCGATCTGACTTAGTTCTCAGACCAACATAAACCAGGCCAAAGATTTACATTGGACCAAGTTAATTTCTTGAGTGTTTTTTCCATGGTAGCCACACAAGCATTCTTATTCTAAAAGTGATTTAAGCTGTATTCAGCCAAAGCTATCTAGTTCTACCTCCTGTGCAGAAAGCAGGAGAGACACTTTGGGTGCTCTTTGTCACTTGAGCACAAAGAGGAGAACAACTGTTGTGGTTTGTTAGCACAGACTATGGAGTTACTTTTTCTTCCCTCTCTTACTCTCACCATTCCCACTGCTTTACACAGTGCATGTGCACTGAGTTACACACACAGAAGGGTCTGTCTGGCTGTGTACATTTTTCCCCAACAGATGACTTGTAGCTTCATCCAATCATTCTGCCCTGATTAACTTCAACAGGTTCCTCATTTCATGGAGGACAAGGAAGATCAGTACTTCATCCAGACACCTGCTTACAGGATTATTGGCCCCATTTTGTTCATGTGGAGTATTGCCCAAATCTGCATGCTGTGGGCATCATGTATGTTGTCCTCTTTGTGGATCTCATTTTTCATTGACCATTCCTTACAGCCATAGTTCAGATGTTGCTAAGCAATAGATTAGATAACATTATTCTACCATTTCGGTTTTTCACTCATGGTGATAACTCTGCCTGTTTTAAGTTTGCCCTGACACTGTATGAAGTAATGCATCCCTGTGTTTTTAGTTGCATAAAATGAGATAATCTGACTTCCTGACACCAGATTATGAAAGATTCACCATAATGGACAGGATTTGGGTGGAATCTCTGCAGGTTTAGTTGGGGAAAAATATGGGAAAATAGGGTCAGGCATTTTATGGTTAATGAAAGGAAAAACGTAGACTCATAACATGGACAATACAATGTGCAACAAAGGTTGAATATTCACAGTCTAATCCAAAATCCTCTAGAGACACACGATTCAAGTGAGCAGTGGTGTCCGTGAATACCCCTTGTGCAAGGTTGTTTACAACAGCTTTTCACACCTAAACAACTTTGAAATATACTTTATTACATACAAGTCTCCAGCATTTTTAGACCATGCAATCTGCAATACTTCATGTCATAATAAAACAATATCGTAAAAAGAAATAATCTATGAAACAAATTACTCTTTCATCTGCTCCCTGTTCAGCCATGCACTCTGAGCTTGCATATGCCTGTAGGCTGTCTAGAATTACAGATGTGTCCTGCTGTACACTAAGTGTGCACTTATCTGCAGACTCTAGAGTCCAGCAACAGGAATATAAATAACTTCCTGCACGTTAGCAAATTGCTTGCAGAGCTTTTTTGGTTTTGTTTTGTTTGTTTTTTTTAAACAAGAGAAGTTTGGGTGACATTTCATTACGAGGAAAGAACAAATTCTCCAATCTATTGTATTCAACAAGGAGTTTCCTGCTGGTGAGAGTAATTGTTCTTATTTTCCTTAAAGCCTCTTAAAACTAATACCCTTTCTTTAAGTGGTATTAGCAAATAATAAACTAGCAATATGCGCAATGTTTAGTACGATAACTTGTGTTTTTCTTGTATAGAGCCCCACAATACAATTATGTAAACACTATTGTTATGTCTAGAATATGTTTATTATTGAAATTGGCCTTTTGCACAAGTGCGTTTTTCACATACTTTGTTAACTGAGAAATAATTAAAGCCAGACTTCGCTTTGTGTTGCGGTAGCTCTCCAGTGGGTATCTGCGGAGCGGAAGCTTCCTGACGGCCTCACGACAGCGCAGCGGCGGCAGCTCCACGGTACCGCGGGAAGGAGCAGCGCCGGGAGCGGCGCTCGGCGACTGCGATGCCCAGGGTCCTCCGCGCCCTCCCGGCCGCTCCCCAGGACGCTTAGGAGGGGTTTCCCAAAGACACGCCAGGAGGACCGGGAGCAGCGCTGCTGCGGCATCCGCAGCGCTCGGAGTCCTCCCGTCCGCGCGACTCTCCGCACCCTGCGCAGCCATTCCAGTGTCCGCCCCCCGCCGCGTTTCCCGGGCGCTGCTCCCCTGCCCGCCCCGCGCAGTGCCGGCGCCGAGAGCGCGGAGCTCGCACAGCGCCCGGCTGGTCAGATCGGCTCCGCGCAGCCTCCTCGCCGCCCCGGCCGGGACAGGGACGGCTCAGGATGGGGAGGCCGTCCTGGAGCCCCGTGCACGGCTGCACCATCTTCGCCGCTAGCCGGGACAACTCCTGCGCTGCCCTCGTCCTGCCGTCCCTCCCCCGCCTGTCACTCACACCCTTTGCATAAACGCTCCCCCCGCCCCCAGCCCATATACCGCTTCTCCGCTCCGCCGCCGGGGCAGAGCTGCGGCCAGCTGTGCCAGCAGTAGCAGCAGCCCCTTCTTCCCTTCCTTCCGTCCCTCTTCCCTACCTCCCGCCCTCCTGTCGCGGCCCGCCTCCCGCCAGCGGCACCAGCTCCGCCCGGCGCTCCGCGGCTCCCGGCCCTGCCGCTTGCCCTCCGCGGCCCCGCCGAGCCGGCACAGCCACGCTCCCGTCCCATGCGCGGCGCTGCGCCGCCCAGGGACCTCCGCGCTCGCCCGGGAGCCGCCGCTGTAAGTGGTGCCCGCCGAGCGAGTGCAGCGCAGGGGAGGCGGGTGGGCAGCGCGGCGCTGCGGAGGGGCAGAACCGACGCGTGCTCGGAGCCGGCGCTGCCGCTGCGCTGCCGGCCGTGCTGCTCCGGCTGGAGCCGGGCTGCCCTGCCGGCCTCTGGCAGAGCCGGAGCCCGGCCCTCCTCCGCCCCAACCGGAACGCCAGGCACCATCGCTCCGTCCGCAGGCAGCGGGGCACTGGGCAGCCGGTGGGTGGGCATCCGCGGGAGTTGCTGGTATGCGGCTGCCCTCGGAAAGTGTCGGGTCCTGTTGAGAAGGCTGGTAGCCTCCCCGGTGGGCTCCAGCTTCCTGCTTGGGTCCCCAGGAGATCCGGAGCATCCCTCAGCGGGCGTGAGGCAGGACAAGGGAATTAGCGAGCGCCTCGCTGTTCCCTGAGCTGGCTGCGGCGCTGCTCTCCCTGCGCCGGCACAGAAACTTTTGCACGTGGTTATTGCTCTATAAAGGCAACTAAATGCGTTTTAACTTCTCGTACTGATTATTTTTTTTATCAGATTGGGAAGAAACCCTGCAAGTTTCTTTTCAGAGACGGAGTGGTTTAGGCGTTCTTATGGAGCGAACTGGGGGGAATTTAGATTTGCCTTTCTTTGTCTGCATGTGGTGAGCTGTAGTGCATTCCTAGCAGAAGCAGCGTGTTCTGCTTTCTGTCTCGCTGCAGGTTCTAGGAAGCCACTGAGTTTGAAGACTTTCGGCAGGTCACGATTTGGCTCTGCAAAACTGATAGTATCGGTGAAGATTTAGCAATTGAAAGCGGTGTTCGTTACATCGATGGGATGATTAGCAGATTTCCTCTCTTTCAGCAGTTTCACTGATTCTAAAGAAAAACCACTATGTAACTGTAGGGTTATATTAAAATGAGCCTGCATCAGGGAGGTGTCAGTAATTTGAAAATTTAATTTTAATTTTTCATTTGATTTAGGCTGCGACCTGCGTCCTGTAGAGCTGTTAAGTAGGACAAGGAGCTTGTTGTTTAGTCTTAAAGTAGTGTTTACTACTGGGCTGCTGTGACAAGTAGCCTGTTGAAGTGTAATTATAAATCAAAGTCTCGGTTCAACCTCTGTTCCTAGATAAAAATCTATATCTGTAATTTCCTGACCACTTCTTGTCTTTTACATACAAATATTATTATTTCTAAGGAAAAAAGTGCCTGAAGGGAATTGACTCATATTATTCGAGATGAACATTTGCTCACAAGGTAAATTACCTCTGCTGAAGTATTTGAGGCTTGCATAATTTCCAACACAAAACAGAGAAATTGGAGATGTCATTTATACGTTTTAATGTTCTTCTAAGATTCTGGACTGAGCTAATTGCCAGAAACTGCAAAAGGACATTTACAGAAACACTACCTGTTAGTGAATGATGATAATCGCTTGTAAGGGCGTTTTTTTGACTAGTCCGTGTGTGAACTCATATCAGCACCACAGTGGAGGAAAAAGATATATATATAGATATGTATCTTTGTTCTGTTTGGGGAAATATGTTAGCTTATCTTAAATGTGAATTGGAATACTTTGAATTCCTCCAAATAGATGACA
The DNA here is from genome assembly GCF_025592945.1 of Manacus candei. NCBI lineage: Eukaryota > Metazoa > Chordata > Aves > Passeriformes > Pipridae > Manacus > Manacus candei. The sequence continues at coordinate 3,842,026 of NW_026138072.1, read as the reverse complement.
TTGTGATGATAAAGGCAGTCTTACAGAACAGTTCAAGACCAGCATGTATGAAATCTGCAAGTGCTTCTCACTGAGAGACCAAGTCTTCTATTTTAGTGGGGTGAAATACTGAGTGCCTTATTCAGCAGCTATTAGAGAGTGGTTCATATATATATTTTTAAATTATTTTTTTACAGCAGTATTTGTTTCTATGGTCGTGGGTGGGCTTAGGTAGCACACAGTGATCTGTTTCCCTGTGTGCATATGGTCTGTAGAACTCTGGGGTGGTGGTTTTTTTATGTTTACCTCTTTTTTGTTGTGGTTATGGGCTCATTCTGAATGGTGCTTAACAAGTGGTGCTCACAGGAGTACACAGCCTGGTGAAAGATCTGAATGCCTATATTTGCTGCTTCTGATGTGAACTTTACCTGCCCTATTTCTGAACCCTGTGTGCATGATGAAAGAAAGTTTTCAGTATACTCTGAATTCCCCCAATATGTGGGGGAAAGAAGACGACCTGTGTTTTCACTGAGATGCTGACATGCCTAGACTGTGGTGTCTGCACATTCACTTAATTGGAATGGAGCGTGGGGGGCAATGAGCATCTTCAGATCCTGGTTTCTCTGTTGTCCCTGATCAGTGGGGTGTTTAGCTCCCATTCTGCTCCCTGGTGAGGAAACCTTGCAGGAGTAGGTCCTCAGTGTGAGGAAAACCCATCCAGGGAGATCCAGTGAATGCTTTACATTGCATCATAATAGCATTTAAAAGAGTAAAGTGCCTGGAAAAGTTTCAAAAAGTTGACATTAAAAGGTTCACCTTCCTATCTGTGTCTTCAAAGTGTTTGTATACTAGTATTTCAGGCCATGACCCTTTCTGTAATCCTTCAGTGCCAGCAGATTTTAACCGGTATATAGTCAGTATCATATTTTTGGCTATAGACTAAGTGGGTAATATTAGTCTGAGATTGGTGCTCAGGATCCTTGAATGCCATCTAAGTATTTTGAATTTTTTTTACCAGACAATACAATTACATTAAAGGTAATTTAATTTTCCTAGTAAAAGGGTTTGTTTTATGAAGATATACCACCTGCCTTGGGTTGTTCTGTGCTTAGTGTTAGTGCATTTGATAGGTTCGTCTAGGGAGCATTGGTAAAATGCCTTTCTAGACTTTTGCATGGTAGAATAAGACAGATACTCTGCCTTGTGGCTCTGATGTGTAGAATTCCTTTCTGTTATGGAGGATTTTGGATTGCTCACTCTTGCTTGTTCTTTTCAATCCCAGTTAAGTTTCATCAGACAAATTGTGTTTCAGATTAAAGGAGGTGGGCTATTGTAGTTTTACAGTAAGGCATATCTTTATTCCTTAATTTATGTTGGTTTTAGGGGCTTTTTTTTTTTTTTTGCTGTAACTGAAGGAAAAGGTGTATCACAAACTTGCTGTTCAATATGACGAATCAATTATTCTGCACATTAGCAGAGATAGCAAGGAGGATGGTATGGGCTATGCTACAGTTAATCTGCAGGTGTTATATGTTCCATATACACAGATTGCTTGTTCTGAAACGGAGTCTGCTGCCCAAATTAATCACATGTGGGTTTGATTTTTATTGATGTTTCTAGTCATATGAATCTAGAAAAATATATGTATTAAAAATGCTATTTTCAACTCTTGTAAAGCTCTTGTATCATCTAAAAGCATGAAATGTTGGAATGGAATTTTACTATTTTGTGCTGCTTAAAGATACTCAGGAATATAAAAATGTTGGTGTGAGAGCAAAGTATATCCACATTAAAAACCTTCACGAGTGGCCCCAGGTCATGCTATGACTTTGGGCATTGTGTGCTTTCCAGGTAGACTTTTGCCCAGTTCTTTATTTGAAGGTGCAGTAAAAGGGGCATGTAAATATAATAGTAATTAGTTGAGTTTGGTTCTTGTCTCTATTTGAGCTTTTTCTACAACTTGAAGAGAGAGGTGAGATTATTACAGTAGTGGTCACAGCCACAGCTTGCACTTTGACTCTGTATGCTTCATCTCCTATTATTTGTATTGTGACTTTTTGGCCACTAGTTTTACATTGCTGCCAGTATTCCTCCCTTTGGCTTGATTTTTAGTTAAATCTGGAAACTTGCTGCCGTAATCATACACAGACCTGCATATCGTGACAGGTAACAGTAATGTTCACCTCTAAACAGGAACTGAACAGCATTGTGTTTGTTACAAATAGAGCAGGGTAGGATATGTCTTCTGTTTTATGCCTCCTCCAAACCTCAGAATGAACTAATGGCTTGTGTGCTGAGTACCTGACTCTCCAGGTGGTTTCGGAGGCAGCGTCTCAGTGACTTCAGCTGGTAGTCAAAACACGTTTTTCTGCTGACTCTGCCTATGAATATGCTGTATCACTATAGCAGGCAGCCACTGGCAGAGTTCAAGATGGAATATGTAAAATTTACTTGTCATATTTTTTTATGATTATGCAAGTCTAAATTTATGATTGATACTAGGTTTTTCTTTTAGAGTTGGGTTGATTTTTTTTTTTTTCCATTCTGTGCTGTTGCATGTGGAATCATTATACCAAAGGGAAGCTTCCTAATGGGATTAGTAGGTTTTTGTTCCCTTTGCAGCTTTTGACATTCCTTAGGTATTCTGTCTGGTAGCTCTTCCTGCTATGATTCAGTACAGGAGAATGTTGCAAGCATGTGCATGTGTATGTATGTAATGAATCAGCTGGTCTAGGTTGGGGAAGGGTGAGAAAATCGGTCCTGGTTCCTTTTCTTTCTCTAACTTGCTTGCTATGAAAGTTGGAGATCAGGTTTCCCAAGATAAACCTGCTCTTAGGCAACAAATTTAGACTATGTCGTTTATGAATCTCATCTTACAAAAAAATAAACACATGCCAAAGGTAGATGTAATTCTCTGTCCACTCAGCTATGAATTAAGGCTTTTTCTCCCCCATCTTATAGTGAATAATAGATACACTCTTTGATATGTAAAAGTAATGATGAATTTAACACTTATTTATCTTATGGTTTTTTCCTTTCTTTGTAGGTCTGAAAGAAAATGTCAGTCAGCATGCATGAAAATCGCAAGTCTAGGGCCAGTACTGGCTCCATAAACATATACTTGTTCCACAAGTCATCCTATGCCGATAGTGTCCTTACTCACCTGAACCTTTTGCGCCAGCAGCGTCTCTTTACAGATGTACTTCTCCATGCTGGGAACAGATCATTCCCCTGCCACAGAGCAGTTCTAGCTGCTTGTAGCCGCTATTTTGAAGCAATGTTCAGCGGAGGACTGAAAGAGAGCCAGGACAGTGAAGTCAACTTTCATAATTCTATTCACCCGGAAGTCTTGGAGCTTCTTCTGGACTATGCATATTCCTCCAGGGTTATCATCAATGAGGAGAATGCAGAGTCACTGCTGGAGGCTGGTGACATGCTGGAGTTTCAGGACATTCGGGATGCTTGTGCAGAATTTCTGGAGAAAAACCTTCACCCCACCAACTGTCTTGGTATGCTGCTGCTGTCGGATGCTCACCAGTGTACCAAGCTGTATGAGCTCTCTTGGAGGATGTGCCTTAGCAACTTCCAGAGTATCAGTAAAAGTGAAGACTTCCTCCAACTGCCAAAAGATATGGTAGTGCAGCTCCTTTCCAGTGAAGAATTAGAAACTGAAGACGAAAGACTGGTATATGAATCAGCTATCAACTGGGTCAACTATGACCTGAGTAAGCGTCACTGTTACCTGCCGGAGCTATTGCAGACAGTGAGACTGGCCCTCTTGCCAGCCATATACCTTATGGAGAATGTGGCCATGGAAGAACTTATCACCAAGCAACGGAAAAGCAAGGAGATTGTAGAAGAATCAATAAGATGCAAGTTAAAGATCTTACAGAATGATGGAGTGGTCACTAGCTTGTGTGCCAGACCCCGTAAAACAGGCCATTCACTTTTTCTTTTGGGTGGCCAAACCTTTATGTGTGACAAGCTGTATCTAGTGGATCAAAAGGCAAAGGAGATCATTCCAAAGGCTGACATACCAAGTCCACGGAAAGAGTTCAGTGCTTGTGCCATAGGCTGCAAAGTGTATATCACTGGGGGACGAGGATCAGAAAATGGAGTCTCCAAAGATGTGTGGGTGTATGACACCCTTCATGAGGAGTGGTCAAAGGCTGCTCCCATGCTGGTAGCTAGGTTTGGGCATGGCTCTGCTGAACTTAAGCACTGTTTGTATGTAGTAGGAGGACACACTGCAGCAACTGGTTGCCTTCCAGCTTCCCCTTCAGTATCCTTAAAGCAAGTAGAGCAATATGACCCTGTGACCAACAAATGGACCATGGTTGCCCCACTGCGAGAGGGAGTAAGCAATGCAGCTGTAGTCAGTGCAAAGCTGAAGCTGTTTGCTTTTGGAGGTACCAGCGTTAGCCATGACAAGTTGCCCAAAGTTCAGTGCTATGATCAGTGTGAAAACAGATGGACAGTACCAGCCACCTGCCCCCAGCCCTGGCGCTACACAGCTGCAGCTGTTCTGGGTAACCAAATTTTTATAATGGGTGGAGATACTGAATTCTCTGCATGCTCTGCTTACAAATTCAACAGTGAGGCATACCAATGGACTAAGGTGGGAGATGTGACAGCTAAGCGAATGAGCTGCCATGCAGTGGCATCTGGAAACAAATTGTATGTGGTTGGAGGCTACTTTGGCATTCAGAGGTGCAAAACATTGGACTGCTACGATCCCACATTAGATGTATGGAACAGCATAACAACTGTGCCCTATTCACTAATTCCCACGGCATTTGTCAGCACATGGAAGCACCTCCCCTCCTAATTGTGTATATGTTGCAATTACAGATTATCAGGTAAGAAATAGCACTTTTGAATTTCACTGTAATAATGCTTTTCACAATGTTTTTCAGCAGCAGCTCAGAGAAAAGGTGGGTATGTTCAATCCCATTTTACAGCTGGAGCAACTAAGACATGTACATTCGTGGGCCATTGTAAGCCAGGCACCATGTCTGTGACAAAGCCAGATGCTGAAAGTAGTTTGCCACATATCTTGCACACACTTTTTTTACGAGGCCTTTTCCTGCATGATTTAGATGTAAAAGACTGAGCAAAAATAACATTTTCAACTTGTGGGGAAATGCAGATAATCTTTTGGAAACTGACTTTTGCTGTGCTTTTAGATGCTGAATGCATGCTAAACAAAGTTTCAGTACTTTTTTTCCTCATGACAGGGGCTAAGTCACTCTGTACCTACCAACAGTACCCCAAAAAGATACTGTAAATACTAATCTGAAGCCTGATAGTGAATTCACTTAAATTTCCAGACAGACAGGCTTTGGGGAAAGTTGCTGTTTTATGAGGTGTTTTACAGGCAGTTCAGGCCTAATATTCCATCTCACCTGGGCAGCATGGTTGCATCTGCATGGACTAAGGTTGCAATTGTTCCATTGTTATCCTTTAAAATAGAGATTTTTTTCAAAATACTTATGGTCATATATGTTGAACTAGATATAGTGTCAGGAAGACTTATAATTAATGCTGGCTGAAATAATTACCAGTCTATAGTGCACGCTGTTCCCAAACAATTTAATTATACATAATGGGCCAAGCTCTTACCAGATGCAACTTCAGCATTGTATCTTCTCACAAGCAAGTCTGAATTTGGTCTTGCTTGGTTGGTTGTTATGCATTTCTTATTTTTAGGAGGAGGGGAGAAAAATTTCAGATTTTAATTTGTGTATTTTGCAACAAATCTGGCAGACTCCCATTTGTGTTGTGTTGCTTTTATCCCTTGCTTTTCCACCGAGGCTTTAGTACAAAATCAGTTACCACCAGTCAAACAAATATAGTGTGTGCTTGATCCTAAATAATCAATGCCCCGTGAATGGTAATTTTATTTTGGATTTGAACGGTGTATATTGTACTGATGAAGGCAGGCATGTTAGAAGGAAGAGGCAAATAAATACAGTTACAGTAATTGAACAAGCTGCGCATATGCCTCTGTTTTACCTAAAAAGTCTTTAAAGCAGTATAGATAGAAGTATATACCAAGAAATGTAGGGTAGTCATGAAATTGCTTTCTCTATGGTACACTGAAGATTCATCTTGTAGTTGTGTTTCAGTTGACTGGGAGCTTTGACTGAGTAAAGGATACAAGGTTGGGGCCATGCAAAGCAGCAGCTCAGCTTGGAAATCTAGGGCTGTGTTGTGCCACCAGATGCTTTTGTCTCAAGTCGTTATTTGTCTTGAAAACACTACCCTCTCTTCTCTCCTCTCCAGTACTTGCTTTGTTTTTCCCAGACTTCTCTTGGGAAAGCAGGGCAAACCCTTGAGACTTAACCAGGTCCTGGGTGCTGGCAGTAATTGCTCCCTGACAGCCAGCAAATGGGAGCCCTGATTTCTATGTGGCAGCTTCCTCCCTAGCTGGGAATAATGTCTGGATGTCTTCAGTTACTTTGTATTATTACTGATTTTATGCAGTTCTCAGTGTTATCAGAGCAGCAGTATTGAATGCCTGGACTCAGGTCTGTGCCAAGAAAAATATTGACTTACTCTTCTGAGACTGACTTAATTGTTCTGGAGTTTACAGTACATGAGAGGGAGTGTTTTATTTTGAAAAAGAGTTCTTAGGATATAATGGTGCAAAAAGCTTTCCTTTACTCTGCAGTACCTTGTTAAAAGCCATTATTTTAGCTTCACTAACACACAAGATAACTGCCTTAACTAGCACAGGAGATAACTGTCCGAATGTAGCCAATGACTGAAATCTCTCCAATGCTGTGTGCTCATCCACCAAGTAGGTTGTTTTTTTTCCTGCTGACTCCTGCTGCTTTGTCAGTGGGTGGGAGGGACAAAAAGGAAATTACTACTGATTACTCTCTGTTTTCGTGGTGCTGTGTGGCCCCAATCTGACAGCTTTTAGGAAGACTTCAGTGTACTTTGTCTAGTTCCTCAATCTTGGGAGTTTTGAGTAGTTTTTTTTTTTCCCTCTGTTTTGGAATTGTTTATAATATTTTAAAGTTCATTTTAGGACAAGGAACAGTGTTTTGACTTCGGTATTGATAGTCTGTTTCAGTGGGAAGAGTTGCATGCTATGCTGAAGAATTTCTAGAAAAGACTAATCAGTGCTAAGTGTGGAGACCTTTTTTAGATGTAAAAAATAACCCACAGTTGCAAAAACGCTGGATGCTCTGGGCTGTTATGTAGGCTGTGTTATTTCCTGTGAGTGTGCTCTGTTGTTCTTAGACATCAGAGCCTGAGAGAGATGTGGTGTGTTCAAAGGATCTGTGAGTGCACTGGAGCTCATTTCCATTGTAATGAGGTAGGATTTGCCCCCTAAAATTCTAGCAGTGCTGTCAGAAATTACTGTGATGTACTGATGATGGTTTAGAAGCTGGCATTTCAATACAACTTCACAGTGAAAAAGCAAAGCACAGTCTCAGCATCCAAAGGCTGAATTTCTCATTGAATAATCAAGTTTATAAAGTACTCTAGGATCGGCTTATTGATGCATGGTGCATTGCTATGTAAAAAGAAATGAGGCAGAATTCTGCTCTAATGAATAGTAGATACATTTTAAGTAAGGGAATTGTATGGCCCTTTCTATGTTGTGAATAAATTCAGTTCAGAATTTGTTAAGGTGAATGGAGGTATTGGGGTGAGACATCTTCACCTTCCCTTCTGCTTTACTCCAACCAGGTTTGTTTTGGCCCAGAGATAGAAAAAAACCTGTTTGCACTACATACTCATGTGGATATTGTAGAAGAGAAGTTTGAAAACATTATGTTTGCTTAAAACAAATCCAGAAACTTTTAAGATTTTGGGAGAACATAAAAATGTTGGAGTGTGTAGAATGCGGAGCCCATTTCGTATTGAACTGTATTTAGCCAGTTTGATTTAGGTTTCAAATGTCTGAATTTATACCCAAAGAATAAAACAGTCTTCCTGGGGTCAATAGAATGGTTTGCAGAGTAAGGCTAGTAGAATAATAAAATCTGAATCTGACCCTAAAGAATTATGTTCTTGACCAGTAGTGGGTATTGCAAAGGAACATTGAGGTTGGGGGTGGGCAGGGAAGCCCATCAACTGGATTGTATCCTAAGCCTCACTTTTAGATTTTCTTTGACATGTAACAAAAACTTTGTTTTACATTGTTGGAGCAAAACCCTTTAAGTAATTTCTCTCTTCTTTCCCCCCACCTCTTCCCATGCTTTTAGTTTGCTTCTTTATTTGGAGAAGAAAACTGGAACCTCAGATCTGGAGAAGTGGTTTTCATGAAGAATCATTTGGCATCTCTTGCATTTGAAGAAAATCCTCTGCACCTTGTAAAGTATACAACCTAGACATGAAGGAATGGGAGAAAAAACCCACCTGTCTTCAGTGCTTCAACACATGGTTTAAATATGAATGGACAAACCTGTGCTCTGGTCCTTGTGTTAGTAATTGTGGATTAATGCCAATATTAATCAGTCCTTCAAAGGCAAAAAAGAAGAGACAGAACATCTCTGAGCTGTGCATTGCGCAGCACTCAATTTCCACGGACTCCACTGTTTTTATGTGAAATTTGAAATGGTCATCACCTCTCCTTGTGGTGGTTTGAAGTGCCAGCTGCAGGGGAAGCAGGCCAGGTCTGAAACAGCGTGATGCTGCTGTGAATGAAGATATAGCAGTATTGCTGCTGAACTCTGCTGACTGGAGAGTGCTTGTCTGTGGGCAGTGCCTACAGCATCTTCTAGACCCTGTGTTGCATTGTCCTGTGTGCAGTAAGTGACCTGCTTTGTAAGGAACAGTCCAATGGTGAAATGTTTTTGCAACAGTGGGGAACAAAAGTTACATCCCTCCGATACTCCTTGTTCTCGTTCCTCCTTGTATTTATGAGTAGTTCAAACTGTCCTATTCCTATTATGTTACTTGTAGATATAGTTATTTATTGTTCAGTGCTTGCATGCTGAAACAATGCCTGCAATTGTCTTCATGTTGCAAGGGCTTGTGTGAATTGTATGTTTTGCACATATTGTGATTGCTGACTTGCGCTACTGCACGAAGGAAGAAAACTGTTGGGTAACAGTTGGAGGTGGGAGGAAGGAGTGGCTTCCCAGTTGGAAATGGAAGGATTAAAAGACAGGATCTTGAATTACGCATGTACTAAGGGAAGAAGCCATGGAAGTCACTTTCTCAGGCCACCAGCTCCCCAGGTTGCATGTGGTGTGTCTTGTAGATGGTGTCCTTGCAACATTTCATTTGTTGGTCATGCCTTTCAATTTCTAATCTGGGAATAGCCAAAGTCTCTTGCAACTCTCTCTTTGTGCAGCTTCCCGATTGCAACGCAAATACTGTGGAAGAGTTTCTGGATACCATGCCCAGATGAAGTCATTGTCCAAACTTATTTATTTATTTATTGGGTTGGAGAAGAGTTACCTACAATATAGTCACATTGTCCTGAAGGAGTGGAGAATGGTGATTCAAGAATAAAAACAAAAAAAACCTCAAGATAGGTTAGTGATGAAGTCTTAAAAAAAAGAAGAAAGAGCAGCAATTTTGCACTGACTGAATTGCCTCATCCATCTGGATTTCAGATGATCATCTGAGTGGCCAGATGTCAAAGACGCAAGTGCTCTAGAAAAATTCTTATGGGGATAGAAGATGAATTTCAAACCTCTTAATCTTAAAAAAAAAAAAAAAGGCCCTCAAACTCTGCTGCTTTTTATTTTCCTTATCCTGGTGTGTCATTAGTCACTTAGTTGCTCAGAAGTGTCAGATGCAATCCTGAGAAACCAAACTCTGATTTTTAAATAAAATTGTTTCTTATCATTCTGGTCTTTAGACAGAGATGAAGCTACTCTTTTTCTTTGGAACTTCAGAAGCTTGTGTTTCACAGGCACTTACTTTGCCAGATCCTCTAATGAAGCATGTATTGTATTGTGTTTTTTTTCTTGAATGTTTTTGAAGCCTAACTTAACTGGCACATTCAGTAACATGGTTGGTGTGTGCTGTGGTATAAGTAAACAACTGCATGCGTGCATGCAAAACAAAAATAGTCACACTGGTGATGCTTGCCTTTCTCTCTGTGACAGTGATGTTGCTGTGTTTGTGAAAGCTTTGTCATCTGAAAGTGTTTACATTGGTCACTGGAAGTTTCTCTGTGTTGCCTTGCATTTGATTTGCTGTTTGGAGTAGACTTATGTTTCAGAAATAAAGTATTGGAGTTCTGTGAATGCTGACAGAACATTGATTAGTTAGTGAAGGCATTAGCAGATTTTTAAAAAGGTGAGGTCCAGCTAGATGTGATAAAATTCTAGTTCTGCTGGTTAGACTGATTCCTTGAGATGATAGATTAAAAAAGTGTTTAAACCCGCAACCTCTCCACCCCCCTTAGATGGCCTTTGAGCAATAGGAAAACATCTTAGATAGGGTAGGATTCCTTTCTATATCCCTGTACTTGCACAGGTTGCCATGTTGAAGCAAACAGCCTTGAATTTTTGTTGCCTTTCATCTTGTGGATCACTGTCAGGAGTGCGTAGGGAGCCATAAAATCAGACTTCCTGTGCTTTGCATGTCCTCTCCCCAGGCACTAGCAGCTACATGAGGTACAAGGAAGTAAAGAACCAGGTCCCCAGGGGCCTCCTTGTTTGAATAAGGGCATATAGCTTTGAGACCTGTATTCTCTGTCAAGCTGATTAGAGTCCAGAGGTGAAGCTGCCCTTCATCTATCTATTTAGCTTATGAAATGTGTTTTGTAGTGCCATGGAACTTCCAAAAGTGGGATGAATTTTCTGCAGCTGTTTCCAAAGTTGTGGTCTGCTTTCAAGTCCTCAATTAATTCCTGTGTGTAGGCTGAAGGAAGCTGAAGTCAGGGTGGGCCTCCTGCTCTGCGGGGAATACACTAGGCTCTTGCTCTTTGAATTGATGTGGGAATCCTGGCTAACTGCTTGACCATTCCAGTCCTGTAAAACACCACACACTTGGAAGCAAATGCAGGTCACAGGGGAGTGCACACAAAACCCCTGGCATAAGATGGGAAGGTTCCTCTTATTTTGCAGGCTGGTTACTATAGAAACATTTAACAAAGGACAGCCTTCCTCTTCTGGTATAATTATGCAGCCCCTTTTCTATACGTCTGACACTTGTTGGAATAAGAGTAATTAGAACAGAATAATGTTCCCATTCCTGGCCATTGAAGATGTGGTTCATGTGCTAAAAGAAAACCGTGCAAGTGAAGAAATAAAATTGTCTATGTTGTTTGCTACTACATCTTAAGATTTTGTACAACTCACGTTTTTTTCACAATGTGAAACTGAAGGTCAATAAATTATTAGAGATTTCCTCTCCATAGAATGTTTATTTCAAGTGTCGTCTCTTTCTCCCCTCCTTTCTCACCCCTAAATGCTCTGAATCCCTTATAATGTCCTTTTTATGTCCTCTTAAGAAAAGCACATCGACAACATGCAATTAAATGGTTTGGTTTAAGCTTCTGCTTCAGTTGTGCTTTCCTTCCCTTTGTTCTGTCCTGCTGCTGTTACTATGATCTTTATCTCAAAGTTCAGCAGTTAAAACTCTGAGAGCCTCAAAACGTTTAAGAACAGGAAATGCAAGTTTGTTGGTGCTTGCAGTACAGTTTAGTTAGTACCTGATACCACTTGGAAGCCGAATTAGGCATCTTGAATCCTTCCTAATTATTCTTAAGGTAGAAAATGCTGGCTGTGTATAAGACATTCCAGTTGTTCTGTATAATGCACACATACAGCCAAGCTCTTTGAACTTTTCATCTTATGTTTTTATGCAGGGTGGTGGGGCTTTTTTTGTGTGTGTGTGTGTGTTTTTGTTTTGTTTGTTTTTACTCCTACTGATTTTCTACATTGAATTAACACATATCTGACCTTAAAGCATTGCTGAACATGTTGTCCAGATATAAAATAACGTCATGCAGGGGCATTTATGCAGACATCCTGGAGGTTCAGTTCTGCTCCGATCTGCTAAGTACTGACCTACTGTCCTGCCTAGAAGAGGAGTTTCCTCAAGTGTGCATCTGTTGCTTTGGGGCAAAGGAACAGGGCCTTTCTTCCTTGCTTGTGTTGTTTCTCTACCTACCAACTCATCCCATTGCCTATACAGCTCTGAAAGAGGAAGTAAAGGAGAAAGGGGTGTCCACAGGTCATAGCACAGTGATCTGAGGATGCTGATGCTTCGGTTGCCATTACCAGCCTGTACAACATGACTTGTGTAATGGAGCACCTGAATTCCTGACCCTGGAAATGACATTGTAGTACTTGTTTAACAGAGAGAGAAACGCAAGGTGGTAGCAGGAAATAGTTCTTTCTACAAGAATTAAATTTTCTGACATCTTCTAATCTTGAATCTAATCTATTAAAATTCCTTCAGCTGCCCCCTGAAAATCACAGGTTTCTTTATGGTGTTTATTTGCCCAAAGGAATTGGGGCAGTAAGTGACTTTCAGGCCTTGGCACTGCTTGGATGACTTGTATTTGAGATGTTTGCCACCAGTTTTGTCTGGGAGGGAGGGGCACTTAGAGAATCTCTAAATATGAAGAATTATGGAAGAAATCAGCCTTCCCCTGTGGGAAGGTTAAATCAGTTTCTTTGCTTATTACAAGCTCTCTTCTAGACAGTAACCTGGGTTGGATTTTTGATTTGGATTTCACCAGGGCATGGGATGCTTACAGCAGCACTAGGCATGAACAAACTGCTCCAGAGTGACTCACTGGTGTCATTTTAGGGCACTGGGTTACTTTTTCTATCTGGTGATGGATTCAAACACCTTTGCTTGGAAGTCTTTGAAGTCTTCTCATACTGAAGGCCTGATATTTATGGTAAGAATATAAAAAGGATAAGTACAATTAGATTTAAAACAACTGATAATCTGAAAAATGCATCTGCAAGGCATTGGCTCTATTCATGGTAAGTATAAAAACTAAATACTTTGAATGATTAGAAAGGAATCAGTTCATTAAGCACTGAGTATGGCTTCATCAAGCATACTGGGGTGATCAGTCTTGACCTAGGAATGTCTCAAAGGGTCTGTCTATGCTAGTAAATTGAACATGCCCAGAAACAGTCTCTGGCAGGGAGGCCAGCTGGCATGAAACAACCCTGGTCTCTTTGAGCAGCCCCTTGTCATGACAAGACAGGGTGGATGCATGCAAGCTGCTTGGGGTGGCTTCTGGAGTGCTCTGGCCCTTGAATTCTGCCCGGGAACACTCCAGAGGAGCTCAAGTTTGCATGGGCCAAAACCATGTTAGGGCTGCTCAAATGATTTAGCAGAACTGACAGTCTATTCTGTGCCTGGGAACACTCCTGAGTGCAGTTTGATATATTTGCCATTGTTCCAGCTGGGACATACAAGTAACATTGTGTTTAGGTCCTTGATAACTGGGGGGATGTTGTCTGACCCAGCATCAATCACCTAAATACTGTTGAAGATGGAGGAAGAAATGCTGTCTCTGAGTAACCTGGACATTGGTAAGTGGGAAAGATGGGTCCCGAAGAGGTGGAGTCATACTGCTGCTTCCGATGCAATGCCATGAAGCTTTGGAAGTGTGGAGAGAAAAGGGCAGGAGTGTCCACAGTTAAGTGAACAATGTTTGGTGTGCCTGAAGACAGGAGGTGGCAGCGTCCTGTGGGCTTTGCAGCAGCTGCATGGTGTCTTCTGGTTTCAAAAAAAGAAGACGGAGTAGGGCTCTGTCAGAGACACAGCACAAGTATGCACATGGGAATGCTTATGTGTGCTCATGACCCTGGTTGGCAAACACTGAATGAGACAAGTCACTTTTGTTATAAAGGATCACTAGACCCTAGCTTTACCAGCATGTCCTCACTTTTGGCCCTTACACATCTTTCACGTGCATAATTTACTCTGTTCCACAGCATGAAAGGCTGTGATGAAACGGTAATCTGGTCTATCATCTGCATGTGTGTATGCTCATAAACCATACAGAAACATAAATATCATAGGAAAATTGTGTTTATTCAAATTTTTACATTTATGTGTATGTGTGGCATGAGGCCAAGTACAAACTCCCTCGGTGGTAACACACGCACATAAACAACGGGACCATCTGTCCTCTATGTGACTTTAATTACAGTCTGTGAATTTTAAAGTGTCACTATTTGTTAGAAACTGTACATTGAAATATAAGAATTGCCCTTAAAACAAAAAACTGTACATAAGGTGTGAATTAAAATGAGTGGTTAAATATATTAAAAATCTCTTTTGTAATCATGTGTAGGCAATGCTGGCCTGACATTACTCTGACAGTCTCAGGAAACCAAACTAGACAATGTGTCCTTTTCTTGTGTGTGTGTGTCTAGTTACCCTAGAAACCATAATCTTTATCTCTGAAGCAATGGGAAGCTGTGAAGCAGGCAAAACCACAGGAGTTTCTGCCAGGACCCCTCCTAATCCTTCTCTTATGTTATCAGACATTTAGTAAATTACTTAACGCTTGGTATTAGATGAAGTTCAGTAGATATTTTGTAATCACTCTGGAATTTGTGGGTCATAGTCTGTGCTCTGATTCAGAGGTAAAGTTTATGGTTGACTGTGTTACTTAATTGCAATTATATAGTTATATGAGCCAGAGTCACAAATACAAACTAAGACTTTACAAACCTGCAGCTCTTTCCAGGAGATTTCAACATGCCTTGTCACATTTCATCCCAACAATGGGTTCATTACGGAGCAAAAATATTTAGTCCCAGCCTCAAGCTAGGAAGCTGGGACATGGGGGATTTGTTGAAGGATGCAACAGGAGTCCCAGCAGAGCCTTCTCAGGTCTCCCAACACTTTCTCCTGGAGGCACTGCTCACACTGCCAGTCAACAAGATGTCAGGCTGCTTTGTGAGACTGGCTGTGAAACCTTGTTGTCTCATTCATTTTGTTAATTGGCTTGAGAATGGGTTAAACTATTTACAGAGATATTGTCTCCCTAGACTAACAGAACTAGGTCTAAAAGATGTGGGAAGGACTTGCCTAAGGTAAACACAAGGAAATTGGCTTTTTACATAGCAGTGAGGGACAATAAGTATTTAGGCAATTGGTTACTCTTTAGCTAAAGAGTGCTGATAGGAAGCAGACAGATTTAGGGAACTGCTGGTAGCGGAGTATTTACACAGATTCAAAATGCTTTCCTGCTCCTTGGCATCCCTCCCAGTATGGAGAGGTACTGAACAAAGGAAAGATGCATATTGGATTTTTTATCTTACAGGCAAAAGGCTTTCTTTTCCACTCCAAGAACAGAAACATCTTGTCTTACAAATACTGGGAAGAGTTTTAAAGCCTGGGGATCTCTATAAAGGGGCTGGCTGGAGTGACCTGGCTTGAGGTTTGGGAAGCAGCTGTCTGAGAGGAGATCAATGGGTTGGTGGAGGTGTTCCTGGGTACACAGGATAGTGGTCCAGCTTTCACTTTCATGCCAACGTATCCCTTACTTTCCCTCAGCCCATCTTTGCTCCTGCTGTCCATATCTGCCTAGGCCTGTTGCCCCAGCCCTTACAGTTAGAAGGGGAGCAGTGAATCTTTCAGAGTTAGGAAGAAAGAAAGTGAAAAACTTTTAAAGGCATTTGCTTACCAATTGCTGCGGAATATGGTCCAGGAGCTATATACCATGGCCTGATAATCCTGCAGAGTATATGCCTTTGTCCTGCACTACCTATACAGATGAGCTTTAGCCCCTTCTCACACAAGTTGTGGCTATTAGCTGATTGCAACCCTGAGTGGCACACTCCTGTGTTTATCTCTTTCTGGTTAACTTGGCAAAACCCTGGAAAATACTCATGTCATAAGGTAAGACTTGATGTGTTGTGTTAGCTAGGGCTTTGTTAACTGTGAAAGGGTTAGTCATCAATGCTGACATATGTGCTCTTCTGAGACAGCCTCTGTATGTCCTCTTCTAGCAGAAACATGCTTTTCATCTTTGATCCTGCAAATGGCATTCTTGAACAGCTGGGTGCATGCAGATGGTGTCACAAGGGACAGCCTTGCCTTGTTTGTGGGTGTCCCAACACCCTTCCTGTTACCGGGGGTATTTTATGTCTGGATTTATTGGCTACTCTGCATTTTCAGCAAATCAATTCGAGATTGTAGAAATAGATCCCTTCTCCCTGCCTCCCACCCAAGTGAAAATACTATCTCTTTGGTCACAGAGTAGGGAAGTCTGTCTTTCCTCACCTGATGTTTTTTCAGATTTTTCTGCCAGTCTTCTTGTGATGGACATTGGGTTTTCTTGATTTTCTATACAAAAGTGGAACTTTTTTTTCAAAGCAAAATGACTTGGCAATGGCCAGGAAACCCACCTGCTTGTGTCCTGGCTACAGCACTGCAATGAGCTGGTCACTGTGGGATGAAGGGAAATCTGCTTGGCTTAAAAGCAGCTACTTGTGGGAGATGCTCTGGTCATGTGCAGGGATGGAGGCATTAATAACACAAATGGTGAGTTTGGCACCTCGAGAAACATAGGAGCTTTTTTCCAGTTGGAGCAGACCTAATGCAAAGTCTCCAAGGCTGGAGAAAGAGTTTCCTCAGAAGCCAGAGGAGATTTTGTGGGATTTCTTTAGTGCCCACAGTTACTGGATTTGGTCAAGGCTGCAAGAAGAAACTAGATGTTTTTCTATCTCACAGTCTTCCTCCAAGAAAACACGGTATTTGTGGCCAAACAACTCTGCTTTGTTAACCTCTTGCAGTGCATTTGGGTTCTATTTAAAAGTTATTTTATCTGATGCTATGAAAAATATGAACTTATTGCTCAAAAGCCTGGAGACATCTACAGTCCATCTTGCTTTCAGGAAAGGGTAGGGCATACTCACCTCAAGTCTCTTTCTCATGGAGAGTCATGTTGAGCTTCTACTTGGAGTTTCTTACCAGAGATCACAGGCAGCAAATGGGGAGAAATTACCTTACTGTAATTGCTGGCTCTGGTGGACAGATGGCTCAGAACTGTTTGCAGCCCAAGAAACTGAGGATGTGGCTCTGGATCCTTTCTCTACACCAAGGCTCAACTACAGCAAACTACAGCTGGAGCTGCTAATAAGCTAAGGCACATTTGCTCACTCTTTGCAGCTACTGTGGTCCTTGGAAGAACAACTAATTTCTTTCTCCTGCTTTAATTAATTTCAAAGTTACAAGGAGGAGAAAAATATTTGTGGTAAAAAAACCCTCCAAACCATTAAAGACTGTGCTGCAGGCTTTGTAAATTCAGAGGCAAACTAGCTGGCTGTTTAGACAATTGTACAATCAAGCTCCATAACACAAATATTTAAATTAAAAGGTGTAACAGTAATTTTTTAACTTGGTTGGAATGGCAAACAATGGATTAATTTTGATCTCTAAAATAGGCAAACCTATTTTTTCCCTATGTTTGTTGAGCTAATGTGGTTAAAAACTGGCCTGTAAAATACCTTAGCTTTCCCCCTGTCATCTCAGATACAACCTTTATCCTGCAAGCATGTCTCTGTGCTTAATTTCACACAGCCTGAGTACTTCTGTTGAGTTCAGTGGATTCGTTCAGAGACCATGTTAGCATGCATCACTTGCAGGATTGAGGCACATGCTGAAAGGAAGCAATTTCATGATGGAGCACTGCAGAGTACTGAAATAAAGGGCCAAAATTGTAACTTTTACTGAAGCCATCAAAAGTATTGGTTCATGGACAAACAGAGTTTACTTTCTCTTAAGGATGCTTGAACAACACGATAGGCAGAAATCAACTAAGATGACTTGAAAATCCTAATACCACACATATAAACAATACAACTTTAATAGTTTTAAATTGTCATTGTTAGAATTTATTTAGCATTCTTTTCTCATTATGCTGTATTAGTTTCTCTGTAGGATAAAAAGAAGAAATGTAAGTGTTCACTGAGTTTTCCACTGTCTAAACGGTAATGTTGGCATTTTAAAAAAATGTATAAAATACTTTCCAGCAAGTTGCAAAGAACTGTATTGGCAGAGAGGGAAATGACATTTCTTTTTTGTTCTCTGCAAAAATAGGAAGAGACTAGCTACTTAGTGATCTTGACAGCCCAGTCTGAGGATTCATAATGCTTGTGAAGAATTAGATGCAAAAATCTTAAATTTATATCTTTCTGTTCTTATGGCCACGAGAACTAGTGATCCACCCATCCTCTGGGGCTGTTAAACACCAGCAGCACCTCTGATGGAGACATGCTCAACGAATGTGCTTTTAGCACTGAGTATATCTAGGGATCAGGTGCGTGGACCAGGGCTACAATCAGGCTAGGAGAGACAGTTGTTACTCTACCTCAGCATCCTGCATCGATTAATCACCTTATAAAATGTGTCACAGCAGTTGCAAGAAACCCTGCAGCAGGCATGTGTGGCATAACTAACCTACCTGAGGAGTTTCTCTTTGCTTTCCTGGATATGAGAGGGTTTCCTTGAGTTCTGCCTTTCCCAGACTAGTCTGTGACCAGCCTCAGACTATGTGTGCCTCAGCCATGGCTCAGGGAAATGCTCTGCCTCCACCTCATTTTTCACCTGAGCCTGCAGCAAGAGACAGATGATCTCAACCCATGACCTGCATGCATGCAGGACCTGGGAAATGGTGCATATAATAATTTATTGGTATGAAGAGCTGAAAACGACTGCCTATCCAGCCTGTTCAAGCATCACACAGTCACCATATCTCAGATGGGCTGAGATTGGAAGGGGCCTTTGGAGATGGTGCAGTTCAACCTCTGCCCTGGCTTCCAGCACGGTCAGCCACAGTGGGTTGGTCAGGGCCATGTCCAGTCAGGGTTGAGAATCTCCAAGTATGGAGATGTTATAACCTTTCTGGACAACCTGTGCCAGTGTTTTACCACCTTTACAGTAAAACATTTTTGCTTATGTGGAATTTGTTATTTATCAGTTTGTGCCTGTTGCCTCTTGTGCTGTCACTGGGCCCTGCTCTGGAGTCTGAATACGTCTCCATGCTTCCCCATCAGGTCATTGTCTGCATATCTTCAATTTAGCTTTGATTTAAAAATAGACAAATGTTTCTTTTTTTTAAATTATCTGCTGAAATGGCATTGTAGTAGAAGGGAGGTTTTAGTGCAGTTTACAATCCACGTGTATGATTCACATAAGCTAGTAGAGGCTGGCTCTGACCCATATAACCAAGATTTGGTACTAAATTAAGAATAATGTATTATCATATACCTACTGAATTTAGAGTCTCCCGTGGAACAGGCAGTATCTATCAAATTACAGAGTCCATGTTGGACTTAATGATCTTAGAGGTCTTTTCAAACCTTAATGTTTCTATAATACTTTCACGAGGACTTTTACTTTAGGAACCCTGAATATATTGGCCATATACATACACGAGCTTCAGAAATACAGTCTGCTGCTCCACCATGTAATATGTGCTTTCATAATACATTAAAGTAAGGATCAGTCTTTTTATAATAAGGCAAACACCTAAAAATCAGTGTTATTTTATAGACAGACTACATCTTTCCAACAGACAAGGTAGGTTGTCTCTGGGGCAGGTGGTTGACTGGCAAACACATTAAAATATGTGAGGTTTGGCAAGAAAATATTTCCTGTTCTTATCCAGTAAGTGACACTTTGTGCCAGTAGCTAAGATCTTGATTCTGAATCGTTTTGGTAATGTAATGCTTACAAAGAAATTAGTAGGAAATGGGTTCATGAAATGGAGCAGGAGCTGTTATGTAGACCTCTAGCCAGCAAAGTGCAAATCTTGCTAATAGTGCATTCTTTTGGCACT
Source organism: Manacus candei (assembly GCF_025592945.1). Classification (NCBI taxonomy): domain Eukaryota; kingdom Metazoa; phylum Chordata; class Aves; order Passeriformes; family Pipridae; genus Manacus; species Manacus candei. The sequence continues at coordinate 3,822,300 of NW_026138072.1, read as the reverse complement.
TTTAGGCAGGGAAGGTGTTGCTGAAAATTCTAAAATGACATATGAGAGGTTTTTAGGAGGCATATGTTTGTTTGCGAGTGAGTAGTGTATTGTGTTGGACACAGAGAGTAGAAGACATGGTTTGTTCACCGCTCAGTGTATAGAGATGAAATGCAAATCATCAAGACAGGCATCAGCCCTTATGAAAATAATTATTTCAGGCCTCAACCTTCCTGTTGTGTTTCAGATGTCCATACCTCTGCTTTGGGCTCACTTTCAAAAAATCACATGCACATTGTTGTGCAGCTGGACGGTGAAAACAATGGTGCTCTTGGGATTTCTAAGATCAAAAGACTGTTTTTATTTGACTTGATAGTTGTAGCCAAATACCTTATATTTCTGTAAGGATCTGAAAGAAGAAAGTACTGCTCAACCTCCACATGTTATTACCTAAATCATCATACCAAAGCTGTAAAAAGAATCTGCTGTGAAGGCAAGACAGACTAGCAAATGGTTAACTGCTGGTGTACTGGTAAATTAAAAAAGGTATTAGTTAACCTGCGTTATAGATCAGAAAGAGAGAATTAGTTGCTTATGTTTTGTCTTGACACTTCCAACACTACTCCTGAAAAAAAAAAAGGGTGGAGGTTGCCTTGACTGTGGCCATTGTTCACAAACATTCTCTCAAACAGGTCTATGTGGGCAAGAAGATCTTCAAAACAGGGAGAATTTTCTAGTGAATTTCTTGAGAATTCAACCCTCAGATTTATCTTTCTTTCCCTTTTCTATGCATTGCAGCTACAACTTTGTTTTTGTCCCCCCTCCAGTTTACAAAATAATTATTTTCAATCAAAAGTTGAATGTTATCTCTTCAAGATATTCACTATTCAAGAAAATGCTTAAAATAGAGCTTCACTTTTTTGTCTTTGAATTAAAAAACTGTGATCATAGTTATATAGGCCTTAACTACAAAAGGATTCATGAGCTGTAGAGAGTTGCTAGGTCTATCTGGTCAGTGTACATTCAATACTGCTTTCCTCTGATCAAACACAACCTCTCTGCAGCCTTCCCAATAGGGTGCCTTTTGTTAAAAAAGCCCTGCTAGAAGTGTTCAGGAGCTGGAATCTCTCTACCTTCCATGAAACCATATCAAACCAAATTAATTCAAAACTTGGTATTAATCAGCTTGAGAAACACAAAACTATTTCTACGCAAAATTCATACATTTTTAAATCTACAGGAATGTCTGCACACTCCTGTGAAAGTATACCGTTACATAAATCCATGTTCTCCGGTCAGGACTTGTTCCTGAGTGCAAAGCCAGTGAGATTCAAGGTCTAATTGTTATTGCTAAAAGTCTTACATGTACATCTGATAGAGTCAAGTGAAAACTTTGATTTTGGTTATGAAGATTAAATGGGTGGAAGCAACCAACTATTCTACTGTATAGTCTCTGAAGAATAAGAAGTTGTCTCTCCCATCTGGAGGCAATCATAACTCTATATAATTTAATTAAATTATCTTGTTTGTGTCATATAAATGTCTTTAAATGTTAGTTGCTGACAATGTTACAACATCTCAGGTGTTTTTGCCTGTTTCTGGGGAGATAGAGTTACTTGGGAAACACTGTGATAGGTGAGTGTGGTTTAAGAGGCCCTCCCAAGGCTATACGACTAGTTAGATGCACAGCTTAAAAAGCTTTCACAAAAGCTGAAAGAAACCTTTTCCTTTTCTTTGGATCTCTTTATGTTTTGGAGGCAATTTCTGAAATAACCTTCATAAATTTCCCCCTTTTTCCATGACAGGAAATTTTTCTCTACCTGATGCCTCATACCTGTTCTTCCTAAATGCTGAAGGTGTGCTTTGAATAGACTCATGTTTTGAGTCCAGTTCATGATGAAAGTATTGAAGAGCCTGGGCTAAGAGTTGTTGTTACTGCATGACTGAACCAACTGTCAGCAAGGAGAAGATCAGGCTGTATCTGACTGCTCTGAGGACATTACAGGCTTGTGCAGAGAGGATGCTCTGTGACCCTGTGAATAATGGAAGGATGAGATTTCATAACTCTTTCATCAAGGAAAGGTGATGAGGCACTGTGATGTTCTCCAAAGGGACTTTGTTAGACACTGCTGGGAAACATACTCTTTTGAAGACATTGGGAGCAAAGCAAAAAAGCTCCTTGTTTCCCAGGGGAGAAAGAAAGGGCCGAGAAAGTAGTGGGTTGAGGAAATGTTCATGAAAGGTGGCTTTTGTCAGCAACTTTCACCTCTTGGTTGATACTGGGCGTTGGAGTGACTTACACAAACAGAGCAAGCTGCACGGCATTGCACTTTGCTGACTTTAATCACAGCAGTGGTTGCCTTTTGCAGGTTGTGGTCAGTTTTTGATCAGTGAATTGAGACATATCACTCCTGTTGAAAAGTATGCAGTGAAGAGGTAAAAACATTGCGTTACAAGAACAGAACCTGCTAATCAATCAGTAATGTCTATAAGGCAGTAATATTTAGGAGAATGTAAATTTATACCAGAAGAAAGTATGCCTAGACTAATTAAGTACAACAGATTAATGGTTTAATTTACTGGCAATTGTGTAGCCCATGGGTTCTCGTTTGCTCAGCTGAGGGAAAAACCTGGGTTGTTGGTTCTTTTTCTTGCCAGGGGAGAAGTGACAACAGCTGCAGATTTACGTATCTGTCACACTTCCCTCCTATGGATGAGGAAGGAATCCAAAGGGAGGATTAAATAAGCAGAATTACTTAGGGGAGATATATGGAAGGGCAGAGTAAGCTGATGTAGAGCTTTCCAAAAGCTAACTTAGCTGGTGGAGAAACTTCCTAAAAGTGACGACTGTACAGATGACAGGGAGAAGTTCAAGCCTGTAGAGATGGGAGACTACTTGGACTGGAAAAGCAAATGACTGTGAGATAGCAAGAGGCAGGAACAAGACAGACAGTCCTCTGAAGACCAAGAGTATAGTTTTCAGCTGAATTCAGGACAGTGTACACAATCAGCATAGGGAGCACTGCCATGCAACTGTCTTTGTCTCTTGAGGTCTTTTATGCAGCCTCTATTTGAAAATACTCAGCAAGATTTAATCATTTGGAAAAAAGGTAGCTGATTTGGTACACAATGCATGCAGTTAAGATGCTTTTGTATCAGAATTTTAATCTGGTTTCATGCCTATCTGCTAAACTATTACAGTAGTTGAAGGCTTTCTTCTTAGAGTTGCATTGTGGTATGTGACTCTTGCAGTGTGGTGTTCTGTCAAGTCACCTAGCATGGCAGGTATCTGACTGGAGCCTGCATCACTTCCCCAGCCCTTCCACAGAAAGGTTAGGACCACCTGGGCAGGAAACGGGACTTTTGTGAGAAGGGAAAACTGGTATGCAAGAAGGAATAAGAACAGGATTTTTAGAAAACTCTAAAATTGACTTCTTTGAATCAAAGACCCAATAAATTGCCTTTATGCTCACATTTCATCAACTTCTCTAAACCAAAGCTTATTAGCATGTGTGGATATGTGCATACAGAATTACAGGTGTACACCTAGAAAGCACCCCTTTCCCTCATACCCAGCTCTCCTTTGCAGCACCTGTAGGTGCTGACTGTATGCTGATAAGGATAGTATAAGAAGCTGCACAGGACAGAATAGACATCTGCATTGGACTTGAATAAATCTTTCAAATCCAGCTGTGAGGTAGAGAATTATTATCAAATTAAATATTATATTATGCAGTAAACTACTGCAAATGTTCAGAATACTACGTATATGAGGAGGAGTGCTGGAGAATTTTTTTAACAACAAACTGGAAATAATTCACAAGGCCCTACAATATTCTATGGATAGACAATCACTTTTTCTGTTCATGGCCCGGACTGACAGAAAGTTGTGTGGGAATAGATAACATTATTCTAAATCTGATGAAGTAAACCTGGTAGAGGGCCAAACTATATTAGCTGAAACAGTAGCAACTTGTGCTAGGACTGTACTGACCTGTGCACAATACTACTTGTTGGCTTGGAGCAGGAAGAAGACTCAATTCTGCCTGACTGAACAACATCCAGCAGACAATTCAGCACTGAATCTACAAGAACTTACCATAACTGGTTAGATGCATTAGCAAAATGCTTTTAAAATCTTTCTTTTGAAAGACTGATTTTGCAGTTTAACGTGAGGATTTAAGAACAGCCCAAACATGCACTCCTAGCTGATATACTGATTTTGTGCCCCCTGACATGGATGCCAGAAACCAGATGGTTCCTAGTGCATTTGGTATTACAAGTCCATAGGGGAAGGCTCTGTGCTGTGCGTTGGCAAACAGGGACAGAGAATCTTGTGTAGGTGATTTTACTGAGCAATCACTTCAGAAGAGGGAGTCACAGGGATGTAATCATGCAAGCTGTATTTTTTTCTGTCTTACACTGTGATAACAAGGGGTTACAAAAGAAGTTTGTGGTGTGGGACAGAAACAAATCCTGATTTTCCAGAGCATTAAATAGAATCCAGATTTCTGGACCACCCTTACTCTGACAACTAATGAGCAGAGTGGCTAGAATGAAACACAGGAAAAATTGTTCTAAGTGAAATAATCTTGACATCTAAATATACCATATAAATACTTTTTCCTTGATCAGTCTGACTGTCATAAAGTTATGCTAATATTCCAACTGTGCTAATGAATCCCTTACTGTCCTTTCACCTCTCGTACAGTACATCCCTAGAAGTACCTGGAGTATGCTCAGGGTCTCCTGATATTGATAATGGAATGACCTGCCATGCAGCCAGCACATGCAGCCCAGTTGTGCCAGCACTATACTCCACTGCTCACTCCAGCTGGGGCATGGGACTCTGCTAAGTTCAGTTGTGTCCTTCTCACCCTCAGCTCTATCAAAGGACACAAGACATTTCAAAACAGAGGCATACATGAGCTAGTAGATAAATGTAAATCTTTGCTTTTGTTTAGAGCCTAACCAATAATTTCAGCCTTACCTTCTCACTCTTTTTTTTTTTTAATGTCTATTCTGAAAGGGCTTAAGAAACAGTCTTTAATTATCCAGTAAATAGAGTCTCTTGCCACTAAGGAGGAGATTTAGAAGATGCCTTTAATTACTGGAACCAGATTGATTGCAAATAGCAGTTTGCTCCCTGTTCCAGTGAAGTGAGGTTCTGGTAAAGTATTACAAAAACCTTTCATTTGCATCATCCCTCTACTCCAACAGAAGTTACTATTACATAAAGAGAAGACTTGTTTAAATCCACATATCCATGTTGTTCTGTTGTTTGAACTGGAAATGCAAGGTGAAATTGGATTCACATGATGGCTCATGAAATTCAAAGTGGTATTCTCATGGCTGATATTTTGTTATGTGATTAAAGTCTTGCAGTGTGTCTTGGCAGTCCAACTGAACAAGTCAGAAATTGGCCAAGAACCTTGTTATGTTAAATGGATGTCCTAGGTCAAGGTTTATAAGTAGTTCCAAGAACCTCCTAACTGACAACCTCTTTCTAGGACTCCTAGTTTGAGCTGGTTTTCTTGTCTTACAGAGTCACAGAATGATTTCGATTGGAAAAGACCTCTGAGATCATTGAGTCCAGCCTTTGACTGATCACCATGTTGTCAACTAGACCATGACAATAAATTCCACATCCAGTTGTTTCTTGAAAATAAGTCTTCCAAGTAAGCACTGAAGGCTGTCAATGTATTGCTGTTTTCTTCCCATGCTTTCTCTTCCCTGCTTAATATATAAAATTATGCTAATTTAACTTCTCTCAATGCCCCTCCTTTTTGGAATTGGGTTTAAATTTTGCTTACCTGCTTAGTGTGAAACAAGTCTTCTCCGCCTGACTGCATAAGAAATTCACAAGTCATTAACAGCTTATGTTTAAGTACCTGGTGGGAATATGCAATCTGCCTACAGTGATATGTTTTGCTAAGCTGGGGAAAAAAGTGTATTGCATACTGCAAACTAAGAATGATGATTGACCGAGGGAGATAGCTGAAGGACTTTACTCTGTCCCAAAAATCATTTATGCTTTCCTGGAGAAAGTCCAAACTCGTGTAAAATACTTCCATTTGAAATGTCTGATCCCCTCCAGCAGGAGCTTCACTGCGTTGCTTACTCTTAAAGCCAGAAGCTGTTCTTAGAACAGGTTTGACCAGTTACTTCAATTCAGAGAACAGTTTAAATAGTTATATTCTAGTGTTGTTGGATTAATCTGTCTGAAAATACCCCTATTGCTCCAGTCACCACCACAATACACTAGGATGAACCTTTACCTCTTCAGGAGTTACTAAGCAGCACTGATGCCTGGGTTTAACCCAAACACTGCATCAGTAGCAGTAGTACCCAAATTCCCAACTCTACAAGCCTGGCATTGAGAAGAACTAAGGGAGTGTCAGGAAAGTGTTTAACTGGAACAGCTATGGAAGAACACGATGAGATCCTGTGGCTCTTTCTTCAGGGGAATGCTCTCCTGCTCTTTCTCTCTCTGTTGCTTCAGAGTGTATGTCAGTTGGCTCTGCTTTTGGATGCAATTTGAAAACGGTTAGTAAATAATGAGCTGTGGAGGTGAAGGCTTTCAGCTTTTAGTAATGGCCAAGTTATAGAAGGAAGTGAGAGGATCAATTGCTGAACCGGAAAGGGAACAGAGTGGCATTTCATTGTAGATAGTGGAGAACAACACAAACAGAAAACATCCAGGCCTGCTAGGATTAATGGTTACAGTATCTCTAGCTATTATTAAATACAATAAAAGCAAGATGTAATTTCTTACTGTTGTAATAACATATATCAGTATTTCTCACCTTACACAATGAGATCTGTCTGGTGCATGCAGATGTGCCAATGAAAATTCCTATGCCCTGAGCAAGATGTCCAGCATGAGAAAGAAACAAACAAGAAGTGTTGTCAGAGCACAGAGGGGCCAGAGCATAAGAAACAGTGGAGAGATCAAGTGGAGATACATTTTTGGGGCTCTCTGTTATACTGGTGTGGAGGAACTAGACATCAGGCTAGGGTTGTTGATTCTTAAATGCTCATTGTGATGCCTACTGATGCATTTCCAGTTCTTTTATTCTCCTCACAAGAACGTGATGGGAATATTCTATTTTCCTTGCCTGTCCAAAATCTTCTCAGAATCACATAGACTGAAAACAGATCAGGGAAATGCATCAGCCTCTTATTTGGTGAACCAGCCAGATTTTGGCAACAGTGTCTATCACTGATTTTGTATCACAGATTTCTACAACAGCTCTTGAAGTTTCTAATATATTATTCCAGACTTCATACTGCAAATACTGATGTGCACTTTGGTCTCAAAGGAATTATGATCAAGTTTTCACTAGAGGAAGAAAAAAGGTTAACAGCTGAAAGTGATTTTCTTAGATAAAATAATAGCAGGAAGGTTGGTGGCTTAGTCTCTGGGCTCATAGATCTCTGGTTAGAATTGACTGAATTCTTGTTTCCCATATGTGAGCTGAAAATGGATTTCCCAGTAGGCTGGTGTCAGTATTGCAGAGCTGCATGAGAGTTCTCATGGATATGTGAAGAAGTCACTGAAGATAACAGATTACTCTGCATCAGCTGGTCTGCAGGTTCCCACGCCTGCTCCTTCTCCATAGTAAGGGTGAGATAGTTAGAAATTGTGTGCCTCTTCATGAAAAATGGATGAACTACTTTGCATTTTTCAAGTGGTACTGTGGGATGAAAACACCCATGAAGGGGAAGTTTCTGTGGGAAAAAATTGGTGACTACTGGCTTGCTATCCATATCACGTGTCCTTCTACACAGGATTATCCTCCGGAATACAAAGCAGAGTGCAGAAAATGCCTATGGCAACTGTGTTGTGTTGCACCTCATGTGATGTGGTCCATAGTAATGGTTACTGGTTCAGATATATCTTCTCTTGGTTAGAGGAAAGATGGGTAGTTCTGGGGCTATTATCCAGCTGACTTTGAGAATATCATAAAACGGGCAGTCACCACAGTGCCGGCTCTCTCTCATTTAGTATATTGGCTGCCAGTGGTCTTTAAACATATACTCCATACAAAGGAAAGCACAGAGAATTCCTCAGCTCTTTGAATCCTTTAAAATATGGCAACTATTTCCATTTCAAAAATTTGTTCTTTCTCAGTCCTATCCTAATAGTAATCAGGCTGGCTAGATAAGCTATTGATCTTTCATCTATATAATATGCTTTTGGCCTGAAGCCAAAACATGGTTGCTCAGTAATTCAGGAAAACCAAACTAAAAGAAACATCCACTGCTGACGTAATTTCTCAGACTTTCCTTTGTGTGTAAAATATTCAGTCTAGCTGAAAGTTGCAGTAACTTCTTCAGGCAGTGCCTTTTGCTCTTCTGTTAGGAGAAGACTATTATAAGGATTATCACTTGAAGGGACAAGGTGCTTATTCTGCTCTCATTTCCACCAGCCTGGATCAGGACTAATTCTATTGACTTCAAGGATTTAGTCGCAGTGAGGGAAGAATGTGGGTGAAAAGGTGCTCATAAAGCTGCAGCAGCATTTTGCTGATTAGCACTGTTAAACACCAGCAATCTGCTGTTACCAGTGAGTGACTCTCTAGAATTAGTGAGGGTGCTCTGAACACAGCAACAATCAAGACCTGCACTTGCATGAGAGCAATGCTTTTAAAGGGATATTTGATAAAATGTATACCAGAGACTTTCCCTCCTCGTGTTGCCTTTTGAAAACCCATTTCTTCTGTTCTGTGTTGTTTATATGTTTCTCAAGCACTGATATTTATGGTGCAGTTTAACATTTCACTTCCTATCTTACTTCCATCCTGTCAAATAAAGTTTCAAGTAACTGGAGCCACTTGTCTTTCATGATCAAAGTGATAGAGAGACTTGTGTTCTCAAGCTTTCTTGGCAACATACCAAGAACAACCCCTTCTTGTGTGTAATATATAAAATATGGTTTGTTGCATGGATATATGTGTTTGAAGAAACGGTAACTGCATAGATTTGGGGAAGGTCATGAGAAATATCATTGAAGGAATACAAGAAAAACTAAAATTGGACAGAAAAAGACCTAGCTTTGCTATAGGAAAACAACAGAGATTCATGAACTGTGAGATCGGAGAGGACCTTATGATCCTTAGCTTGACTGGCTATATAATTTAGGCTGCAGATTGTCATTTAGTGTTTCTTAAAGTGAGAATTACTTTTGCTCTTCATAAGCTTTCTCAGTTTGTGATATTTGCTCAGTAATTTATTTAAACTCAATTACAATCATATAAAATGCAGAGTAAATCTACCAGCTATTTTGCTGATTTCATATGCTCTGGGTCAGTGACCTGCAAACCCTTTACGATCTTTGTGTTGTGAGAAGAACTCAAGGGCTGAAGTCATGATGCCCTCTGAGTCTCAAGAAAATCTACAGGTCAATAACCTTTTATTTATGACCTTTCAACTGGCTTTAGTGGACCATGAAGACCTAAATGCCAGGTCTTTCAGATTCCTGTGACGCTTCAAGCCTCCTGAATCTAATTCTCTCTGAGAGTTTTGCTCTCATATATACAGATCACTGATACTGCAAAAGCAACTCGCAGCCATGTGTGAGTGGGAAGATTTGGGACATCCAGGGCTGTGCAGCTAGTGCTACACAAGGAATTCCACGCAGTCATGTAGCTCAGGAATTCCTCTTCTACCCAAGAGTAACTCACAGCTATGTCTCACCTAACCAGTCCTTTCCAGGGAGAAGAATAGGGATGCAGATTCCTCATGTGTTTTGTCTGGATGAGGCCAATCAATCCATTGGTCACAGAGAAGCTTCTCTCCCACTCTACTGTGTTCTCCTTTATAAACTCCACTATTTTCTTTTAGCCATTCTATCTTTTCCTTTCTTTCTAAGAATGACTTGTTTAATTATGCTAAAATCAATCATCTTTTCTCCTCACTGTTCTATTAATTTCTATTTTGCAGACTTCCAAAATGTTATAAATTGCCTAAGGGTCATTTTGAAGATAACTTCAAGATATGTTGACTTTGAGGGGCTGAGGGTGAAACTCTAATTTTGTTCAACAGCACCAGTGTGCAGCCGCTCTACTGGTGGAGAGAGAGGCCACATAAAAACCTGAACATAATATCCTTTTTTTGGACAAGGATATAGAGGAACAACCTTTTTTTTTTTTTTTCCCTCTTTTTTCCTCTCTCTCTCTCTTTTTTTATTTATTTATTCTTTTAATTTTCTTTCTTTCCCCCAACCCCCTCCAGCCCTGAAAAACATCTTGAAATCAAATAGGCCCTATGTTTTAGGGTCTCGTTCACTTCAGTCAGCACAATGGAAGTTAGGGGTTATTGAAAGGACTTAAACTGGGAGTTGACCTCTGAGACTTGTGTCTTGTTCACATTTTTTAACATGTGCATACAGATGCACATACACACACAACCATGCTGAATGGGGAAATACTGCCATGCAGAGTCACATTCTTCAATTCTGCTTTTCCTCCATCATCAGCCAAAGCCATTTTCCTACTGCAGGGTAATGGTCTCCCTCCTGTCTCATAGAGAAGGGGAGACCCTATGGAAATGACATCAGTCTACACTGACTATTTCTGGTGTCTTCCCAAGTGAGATTATGAAGGAGTATGAGACCATTGGGCCACCTTGGAGACAACCTCCCTCAAAACCAATCCTACCAGGCACTGAGGCTGAGAACCTTGCTGGTGTTGCAGCTGAAAACTGTTCTGCCGAGCACAGAGGGGCCAATACACTTATGTGCACTCTGGTGGGTCACAGGTACTGTCTAAGTGCCAGCAGCAGCATTAGTGCAAAGGGAATAGTATTCCGGAGCTACAGCTGTAATTTCAGAGCAGATAACTGTTGACTTACACTCCTTTGTTGGCTGCTTTGTAAGGCCTCCTACTCTTTCAGTATTAGTATGTCAGAGAGACAGTGCTGTCATTCCTATGTTCATGAGGGCTTTCCTTAAAACTGAGAGGTTAAATCCTATTAGCACATTTAAAAGTTGACTTCCCCTTCATCTTTTTACTTTGAGATAGTTAGAACATGCATTGAGCTGAATTGTGGAAGACTAGTAGTTATTTCTACCATTTAAGGAGGCTGTGGGATGTCTGTCATGGGATGTTTTTCAGAACTGGTTAGACAAAAATCTGTCAGGAATGGTTTAGGTAGAGCTAAGCTTGCCTTGGGGCAGGGTGACAGATGAGGTGACCCCTCTCAGCCCCTCCCAACCCTATTTTGTACAATCCTTTGTCTCCTTATTGGAATGCAGTCAGTGTCCAGTTTGTGCAGAACAACTTACATGTTCAGTGTGGTGGAAGAGCCTGAATTCCCTGAGTACTGCCCTAGAGATTTGGTGCACTGCTCCAGCAAGAGGTTGGTTCAGTGCAATTACTGCCTTCAGTGCAGTCATTCCTGATGGCTCGTAAGGAAAAAGGCAGCCTGCTTGACTAGAGGTATCAGGAACCTGGGGTCAGAATGACAATTCCACACTCTGCAAAACTGCCTGCCGTGGCTGTCCTAGGACTTGCTAGTTGCAAGGCTCAAGTAGACCAAGTTTCTAAGATTGTGGTTCTGGGCTGTGGGTTACTGGAGGAGGTAGTAGAGTAATTAATTGAATTATTCAGGTTTGGCTATCTGGGTCACTGAAAACTAGTTATTTTCTAGGGAGTATTTCAGGGCCATGGGATCCTAAAGCATCTATGGCCCTTCTGTGATGCACTAAAAGCCTGGAGGAGTATCAGCTATGACAGCTCAGCCCTATCTATCCTTCCTGTTCTGAACTGTGGGCATGCTGGAACAGGCTGTTGTGGGCAGCAGAGTTATGGTTGCAGTTCTTTGGCCAGCTCCAGGGTTGGAGCATGACAAGACACTTGCCATCTTTATTCTCCATCTCCTTATAGGTGCACAGAGCACCACATTTAGTTTCACTGAAGAACACTGAATCTATTTTGTTTTCAATGTTGTACCAAGGACTGGATATTCTTAGGAATACTATTGAAATAATCTGGAACTCTTCAAGAGAACCACACAGCTGTAGTTTTAGGATAATCACTAGGTACCATTTGGTTTTGAATTCTAATATGCTGTGATTTTTTTTTTAAAATGCAGGTTGGTATATCTTATACCATCCCAGCCTGCTGGTTATGCAGATAGAGTCTAAACCAGAGCCTTCTGAAACATAGCACAACCTTTCCATGGACTTTGGTGGGATGCCAGTAACCTTGCTGCCTGAGGCAGACTGCTGCTACATAGGAAGAAACCAGGGCTTGAACTTTAGGAACTTGCACACAGAGTCAAGGAGACCTTATTTGCATGACAAGCTCAATGGTATCAGCAAAGTGCAAGGATAAACTTGTCTTCCTCAGAGGAAGTTCTTACGAGGACTGAGTGAAATTTTCCTTTCATGACAAACAGTATTTTAAAATGTTGGTTTCTTGAAAAGGAATCTCTCTTGAGGAACACAGCAACTCTGTTGAAGATATAGTTAGGAAAGGCTTCTCACAAAGAATTGGAACTTCAGGACTGGTTGCGAGAGGAAAGAGGGAGGATGAAATGGAGGAGCATATACATCTGACTCTACTGGATCATGGCAAAGACCCTGTTTTTGATTAGGTTGGAACTAGTTGCCCATGGAAATAATTCAAGAACAGGGAATGTATATGGTGACCCTTCTTTGCATACTCCCCACTGAAAGGCAATGCGAAGATGGAGCATGGAGCACATTCAAGTCAGAGAGCAGCCCAGTGATAGCGGCTCTCATTGTCAGGTCCTGAACCCAACCTCGGGTTAGGTATAACAAAAGCTGCAGTCTGGGCTTCCCAGCAGGTGAGTGCCATGAAGAATGTCACTGACAGTATGTAGGTGCAGCTCTACTCTTTCATCAAACATCCATTCAGATTTAAAAAGAAAAATGCCATGCAGTTTTCCAGGATGTAGAATTTGCATACTGTGGCCAGTTTTGTCCTTGTTCCACTGTGGATGCTGGAGGAGGTATCCTGGGAAATGTAGTTCCCAGGTACTCCCACACCCATGGACAATGAGATACCCCATGGTGATTGGTCAAGGAGTCACGCGATGTTCTGAGGTGCATATATAAGTCGTTGTCTGATTTGAATAAAGAGGGTTTGGTGTTAAACCCCCAAGCAAGCTAGCTGGGTCCGTGTAATTTATTTGCATATTATATTAATAAGCCACATTCCACCGCTGCCGTCACATGATATCATGCTAGAGTCAGAAGTACCTTTCCCAATCTGCTGTCAGGGAGCTTTGTACAGGAGTGCTGTCTCCAGCATCTCCTTGTTTGCTCTTCCCATCAGATAAGGTTCTTCCTCATGCTCTTAGGTGTGGTGGTACTATATCAAAAGAGACCATTAGCACCTTTGATACAAAAGCCATGCAGAAGTGTGATCTACCTCGGTAAAAAAGCAGTACCTATTATTAATGGGCAAATGTTAAGAGCAACATCTAACACAATCTGGGCAAGTGACTTGCACAGCTGTTTAATAAGTGTGAACTTAATAGGAATGGGAAATCTGGATTTCTCTTCCAAGACCTGAGGCAGGTCCTCTTGTGTTGCTACCTATTTTTGCTGCTGGCCTACCACACTGTTTCCCATCTCAGAGTTTGGTCCTTTCCTCAGGGATTTAGATAAGACATTTCATTGGCCTGGTGACATATGCTGAGTGTGACAGCAAGAAATCAAAATGTTGGAACAGAGAATTCATGTGAAATTATAGCAATATTATTTTACTATGATGGGTTACTTTCCTGATATCTTTGAATATATATTTTCCTTTATGATACTTTTGTGCTACATTTTATGTAAGTGAAGGACACAACAAGAAAAAACGTATCCTTTTTTCCATCCTATTTAGCACTTTTTTTTGGTGCTAAATTGAACTAAAATCTGATGTTTATTCAGCAGTAGAAAAACAGTTTGGAGTGCAAAACCGAGAAATTATGTGTTGCTAATCGCACAACAGCATGGATCTATGTGTCTTTAATTTCTAGCTGGCTTTAGAGTAACACCTTGAAACACAAAATCGATGGGCTTGCATTTAATATATAGAGCCCATACTAATATATATAGGCTATAAATAGTTTCCAAGTGCAATTTTTTTCCTGACTGCAAATAATACAATTAAAACTGTAATGGGAAAGGTTACAATCAAAGGTATCCTTGACATGGTTGTGCACAATTCTCTTCTTGATAAAATACTTTTGTTACCCAGGATACTTCTTCCTCACTCCAGAAGTGTAATACTCAGGCTTAACATAAAGTGACAGGCGGAGAGTCATGAGGAAAACACAGGCTCAGCAATACAAGAAAAGCACGTGAGAAATGTGCGTTCTTGTGTGAGAGGTCTTATGTGTGATGTACATGTTCACATGTACAGATGACTTGTGAGAACCGTTTCAGGCCTGGAGAGAGCAGAGGGGCAGAGGGGAGTTTAAAACAAGACTGAGAGAGCTGATGTTTGGGTATGGTGCTTTGGTGGTTTAACATTGCAAGGTTAGGGAATTAATACCAAGTTAAGTCCTGAAAATTTTTTTGCCACATTGAGTCCAAATGAGACTGGGAATAGAATATGCATTTAAGGGGGTGATGTGGGGTAGATGAAAAGGAAATTAGTTGCTAAGGTCTCTGAGCCATGGTTCCTGCCGGCTCTGGTTGCAGTCGCTAAGGCGATTGCTGTTTCTGCCTTTCCAGCTTCCCTCTTGCCAAAGGTACCACACTGCATAGCCCTGCCCACTTGTTTAAACTGCTATTGAATCACGTGGGTTCAAGTTGTTGGGCAATCTTTGTGATTGTCTTCTTCTTGAAAAGTGATACAATTTGAGTAAGAGAATGGAAGTTTTAGCCCATCTCAATCGTTGCCATTGAAAACAGCACGAATTGCAAGTAAAAGCCTAACACCCTCTACCTACAAAAAAATTGAAGTTTGCTCTTTTATAATCAAAAAGATAAATCGAATAATGTAATTTTCCTCACAGCCTCAAGTAATCAACATTGGCACACACTTCTGAACTATTTTATTCTACCTGGGTAAACTTGAGAAATTCCAAACCAAATTACTACCTCTCCTGCAAGACTTACACTGTAGAGTCACCAGAAGAGACTTTGAATGACAAATTATTTCTGTTGTTCTTCTGAAAAGCCAATACGTTACACAGCCCGCCCTTTCTTTCAAATCACCTGGTATAATTTAATATGTCACTTTATTTTTAGTGACAAAGGTAGTAACTTGTTATTATTGGTAGATTGTAGGAGTACAATGACTAATCCTTTAGTCAGTTATTCCCCTGCACCTTTTTTAAACCTGTAACAACTTCACATTATGTAATTCTTACTAAGACAAATGTGGCTGAGACACAGGCATTAGGGAAGAAAGGTTGCAGAACAATCTTAAATGAACAGAGTAACCCGTAGACATTGCCTCTTACATTGCCTCTTACTCATAATTTTTCTGATTTATAATATTGGATCTTATGTATTAGATCCCACAATCTTAAGACATGAGGAATGAAAGAAATGAAAATGTCATTTGTTTCATATGCTTGTGAGTTATGTACTTTTAAGTGGATTCTGCTGCTCAGTGAAACAAGTATTCTTTGACAGATTGCTCTGCTACTGTATTTGATTTCAATTTCACATTGAATAGCACCAAATGAAATCTGTTATGCTTTAAGTTGTAATGTGACTTTCTCCAGCACTATCCTCAAACTAAGAGGAGCTGTTGACTCCCTTGAAGGCAGGGATTTCCTGCGGAGAGACTTTGACAAATCAGAGGATTGGGCAATCACCAATCATATGAAGTTCGACAAGGGGAAGAGCCGAATCCTGCATCTAGAATGGGGCCCCAGATGTTTGTACAGACTGGGAAATGAGATACTGGAAAGCAGTGCCATGGAAAGGGACCTGGGGGTATTTGTCAATGGTAAGTTGAATATTAGTCAGCAGCCAGGAGGGCCAACTGTGTGCTGGGGGTCATCAGGCAAAGCATCACCAGCCGATCGAGGGAGGGGATTGTCCCGCTCTGCTCTGCACTGGGGTGGTCTCACCTTGAATATTGTGTGCAGTTTTGGGCACCACAATGTAAGAAAGGTATTGAGCTCTTAGAAAGTGTCCAAAGGAGGGCAATGAGGATGGTGAAGGGCCTTGAGGAGAAGCCGTGTGAGGAGCAGCTGAGGGCACTTGGTCTGTTCAGCCTGGAGAAGAGGAGACTGAGGGGAGACCTCGTTGCAGTCTACAACTTCCTTGTGAGAGGAAGAGGAGGGGCAGGCACTGATCTCTTTGTGGTGATCAGTGACAGGACTTGAGGGAGGGAATGGCCTGAAGTTGTGTCGCGGGAGGTTTAGGTTCAAGAGTCAGAGTTCAAGAAGCGTCTGGATGATACTCTCAAGCATATGGTGTGACTCTTGGGCAGGGCCAGGAGTTGGAGTTGATGATCCTTGCGGGTCCCTTCCAACTCATCATGATCTGTGTGACCCCAGGCCTTTGTTTTTTAAGCTAAGTGTTTAAAAATGAAATTACTACAGGGCCCATATTTATAGAGACCTAGCCCAGGCAAGTACCCTTTTCCTCCGTATAAGCAGCAGGAAGAAATGGAAACTAGGAATTAAAACAGTTTTGTCATAGGGACCCAACTTTTTAGTGTATGGCAGAAAGATCCTGCTTGCTTCCAGTGAAAACCTTGTGAGTCATCTGACTGCAATTACCTCATTGCAGCTGAGATCCTGAGGTCATCCTACCTTCAGAAGAGAAACCTATTTCTGGAAGAATGTGTACATTGCTAGACTTTTTCTTTGTTCTCTTCCTGTTTATTTGTGCATAATTTGGGAGAAAGTTCAGATAACTTTTAACTTGTATGAAGTAGGAGGACACTACCTCCATTTCAGAGGACCCAGATTCCTGATAAGGCTTGTCTCCTCTCAGCTCCAGGGATGCAATGAGTGATTATGAGGTGTGGATTTGTCTTGGCTGCTGTCTGGCTTTGTTCACATTGGCAAATGTGAATTGTCTGTGGAGTGAGACTATTTCCCGAGTATTTGTTTTACCCACGTGATTGTTTCCCCTAAAACTTTCTTGGAAAAACTTGTTCTGTCTCTATTGTCTCCTACTATGTTTTATCATTTAAATGTGAGTACCTTCCTTTCTTGTTTTGATCTACTAAATACCTTGTATCTTGAGATACTCTTATTTGTGCAGTTTTGTGTATAAGCAGGCAGACTCATTCATTAATCCTTAATAATCTTGGTTCTACAAAGAGCTAATTGAGAACCAAAGGCTGATAACAGCTGTACTCTGGCATTTGTATTACTATTCTACCTCAGCTCCTTCTGACGTCAAAGAAATATATTGGAATGTCTCCATCAATTCCTGCCATAACAGCGGAGTCTTACTGGTCATTTTTTACATAGAGAATGGTGGTTTTTTGTTGTTGTGGCTTTTGGCTTGGTTTGGTTTTTCAATTGAGCTTTTTTGTATCTATAACTCATATGTTATCAACCAGTAAACATATGATTCTGGAAAATTATGGGTTATGCAAGTAAAAGAAAAGAAAGTTTATCCTAATGATAATTTTATTCTGTTTTTCTAATATACAATCCTTTTAGATGTGTAAGTTCTGTAATGTATGGATTGTGTGCACAGAAAAACACAAAATCTTTGAGAGTTATTCAGTTTAGAATGCTGTTCTGTTTAATTCTGTTCTGTCCATAGCTTTTCTGTCCCACCACATTTTATATCACAAAACCTTTGGTCAAAACAGAGTCTAAAGAAGAGCAAACTGGTTTGGATTACTGGATTACATCTGTGCTCCATTAGAATCAGTAACAATTTTTCCACTGATTCCCTGGAATTAACTGAGCTATCTACTTAAGGAGATAATGTAGCTGATCAAAATATGACTGCTCTCATATAATTTCTGCCTAAAGGATGACAACATTTCACTCTCTTCCTATGTATTTGGCTTTCTGTGATCAGATCAAGAGATCACAGTATTTATGAAGCATGAAGTAATTCATGTGGACTCTGCAATCCCCACAGTCCCTTGCTCACCTGTGTTCATAACTTTCATCCTTTGCTCTTCTAGAAAATATGAAGCTATCTGGAAACAACTAGAGTATCCTGTCCAGGACTAGAAGAATGAACAGATGTGGTCAAAGAGAGGCAGCACATTGTGTGGTTGCATTGAAGTTGAACAGTTTGTGCCCTTCAACTGATTTTTCTTCAGCAGTGGATGGGGCTGGAGAACAGCTGGGGCAGGGTGCTTTTATGGGATGTCCATATTTCTGTGCAGTAGTTCCAGTTAGGGACAGTGGGACACCTGAATCCGCTGTTGGTATTGCACACTGCACAGTTGGTTAATGCAAGCATAGTATATTTCATGTGTTTAGGAAGTGGGAATTCTTTACATTTCCAAATGCACTGCACAACACATCTGCTAGAGTTCCAGTGTCTTCTGGATGTTCTGCACAGTCTTATGCATGTAAACTGCATGTTCAAATGGACTTTCTTGTGGGGCTTCAGGACATTGGCTGGGTAAGACATGCTGTTTTGGTGGGGCTGAGGAACTTGCAGGGGCTCTGGTCAGAGGCACTGTACCTGTTTTTCAACCTGTTTTAGGTTACCATTAGCTGAATTATTCTGGTGATAGCACTGGAGTGGGTTTTGTCATGCTGGTGCAATGTGTTTCTGCAGAACACCACTGCTGTATCATCTGTGACTTTATAGTATAGTTTGAAAGTAGATTTTAAAGCCCTTTGTCTCAAAAAGTTAGTGTTCAAACTACGCGCTTGGCAATGCTAGTCTGGAGAAGCTGTATTATCTCCTCTCTTACCAAGCAGATTTCCTAAGAACCAACCTGATCTGAGGCCTCTAGCAGTAGCTAAACTGATTATTCTGTGATATCCTACATGTTTGTGTAGCTGTGCTGGCTCATGTTATGGATATGGGAAGGATAATAATTGGCAGGAGGACAGATAGGAAAAATCTTTCCCATCTGAGGATGTTGTTCCATATGTTTTCTTCAACAACAAAGGTAGCTTGAGAAATCTCTCTCCTCAGCCCCTCATGCACTCATTCTTTCCCACCCTCCTCTGCAGCGAACCAGGTTGCAAACAGGAGTGCATAGCTTACTGAGGGTACTCAAGGCTGTGGCATAGAAAAGAAATAGGCAGCTCTTGGGAGGGAGGAATTAGAGCTTCTAAACCAGCTTTGCCAAGAAGAAAATATGTTGTGAACTACATCCTTCAGCACTGCTAACATAGCCATTCCCATGTGTACATGACTGCATGAACCATGAGGACAGTTTTGTTCAAGAAGTACAGAGTATACAAGAGAGATATTTTAAATGGACAACAACAACTAAGCAAGTTGCATATGGACTTGGAGAATGTGGCAAGGCAGAACACTGATTAGTATATCTGTTTGCTTGGCATGGCTAGGGCTTGGGATTTATGTGAAGAAAAAAAAATGAGGACTTGTGAGTAACTTGATTAATTAGAAAGCCATGTCTGATGTCCTTCCTACACGTGAAGAACCATGGCGGAAGGATTGAAAGGAGTCACTGAACTGGCATGATTGGAGGAATCAGAGAGCTGCTGTGGTCAATCTGGCAGCATTAACTAGTACACATGCTGTGTGACAGGTGCTATACTGAAGACCATCATGATCCTGAAATATTTACATGGTAAGATGCAAGACCCAATGCAGATGTGTTGGGTTACAGGCAGCCTCAAAGATGAAAAGTTTAAAGAGAACTGGCTATCCTGGTAACAAAGTATTTACCCTAATGAATTCACTTGGAATGCTTCCTCTTCAGAGAGTTCATATGCAAACCTTTGAGGTGTGTGATTGCTTGCCTCTCACTAGGTCTTAGAGGCATATTGGGCAAGAGACTCTCCAGCTTAGTCAGAGTTTGGCAGGTAACTTTTTTCTCATGGGTACCTGAGCTATTTTTAGATAATTCAGCTGGCACCTTTTTAAAGGCCTGATAGTGGGTTAGGAATGCTGATCTCAAGAATGTGCGTTTGTTCCTTCTTCAAGGCAAGCAACACTGTCAGGGATCAAGAGGGAGATTTATAAGCCTTGCTTCAAGCAGTGGGTTTTCCTGTCATTGTTTGCAGGAGGAACAGTAGGTGTAGGAAGGGACATGCTCCCCCCCTTATGTAAGCCCTGAGGCAAAAACTTTTGCAGATAGTGACTATGGGAACCAGTTCTTTCATACTAGCTTGTCAATAAGATATTCAATATCCCCTCTGGAATGTGCCTGCAGACGGTTCCTGGGGATTTAGAAGTACCGAAGATGATAACAGGAAATAAAAAATGACACCTCATTTTGGCAAGGGCAGCATGAATTCACCTCTGTGGAGATAAAGGGACTTCCCTACATGCTCTCTTGGAAGTTTTGAATCAAGACTTTTATCAATAGTTGGGAAAAGGGCTCACTCTCCATTGCCACTGCATGGCCTTTCTTCACCATAAGCAATTAACTCAAAGGAAGCGTAAAGTTCCAGTGAGTTTATGGTGGTAAAGCCTCTCCTTTCTAATTTAAGGCATTTTGTTTGTAAACTGAATGTCTAGTAAGACTTTACTGGATTGTTAACTAAAATATTTTGGTGACTGTGACCCTGAGCAGGTCTCAGTGTGTTTGATTCTGTGTGCTTGATTCTGAACAGAATGGAAAGGCAGCTGCTGTCCCCAAAAAGCTTGTGCACTCTGGATAGTAGACAGACAGCAGCGACACGTATGCAAGCAAATGGGTACAGTGTCTTGTGAAGCACACTCAGAGAGACAGGGGACTTGGCCCCTCTGCATTCTAAGCCCCAGGTTGAGATTTTTGTTTGCATCTTTGACAAGAAACACTTCTCCAAAGACATCCGAGGAGGAGCTCTGTGGCTGTGCATGGGGCATGTTCCAAGAGCAAGGGCACCAGAGTGGGTGGTGGTTGGAAGGTTGCAGTCAGGTTATAAGAATGCTATGTGGAGGTAACATCATGGGAGAAGGAGGCTAGCACCCGTTCTGTTCTTCAGGATCTGATCCTGCTTTCTATGCAAACAGCTGGCAAAACTGGTGAGTTTAATGGGACCTGGCAGGAGCAGCAAAGGCCTGGGAGCCAGATGCCATCCTTGGTGCCATTTGTTGGAACTGTCAGGCATCTGGTAGGCAGTGTCACACGGGTTCCTGAGGGGCAGCAGCTGCCAGGCCTGTTGATGCACACTTTGTTTTCATCCCTGAATTCCTGGGTGGTCAGGCCTTTTCCCACATGCATACCAACTAGTGCATGGGTGGCTCCACACCAGCTATGGTGCATGCAGGCTGCTCCTTGGCAAATGTCAATGTGCAGCTGAGTCTGGGGTTGTAGGAGGATGGTGGGGAGGGATCTTGAAGATGCTGTGGGGAGCAGAGGAGAGAGAGGGATAGCTGAAGCTGTCACTGTGGGAGAGAGGGGACATGGGGAAGAACTGAGGGCGTTATGGTGTGGTCTAGCTGGGGAGGTTGGGGGACCCTGAGATGCTGTGGGGAGGATGTAGGTGAGGTAGATTAACTGCAGTCTGAGTGTGACCTGTATTGGAGATCTGTGGTGTTGTGTAGAAAAATTCAGCAAAGCAAGAACATTACAGTGAGGTGGGAAGGAACATAGGCAAAATGTATATAAAAAGATGGGGAGGGGTGGATGAAGGATATGAAAACATTGTGGTGTGTAGGAGGTATGGAGTGAAAAGCATGGAAGTATTAGGGACAGCCTGCCCTTACAGATTTTCAATTGCAGATTTCTGGGCATATCTCCCTGAAAACATCAACACTAGATGATTATATTTTTAATGTTTTGTTATTTTAATTACATTAGTACTGTTTGAGGATGGGTGGCTTGAGAGACTGAGTTGCTTCTTCAACTGAGGAATGGAACAGTACTAGAAGATCACAGAAGGATAGTTTCCTGAGATATCTGCTGTACCTGTGACTGTGGTGTCTCACTGCCACTTGCAACAGCACTGTAAGGAATTTGAATGCATTGTCACTGCCTTTGCAACTCGTTATGCCTTTGTTTACTGCTGACTTTGCTCAGCAGTTTTGCTACAGATTGACTTAGAATAGGAGACATCAATAATTAAAACTAAGGTTAGGAAAATTGTTTTTCTGCAAGAAAAGCATCAGTGCTTGTTAGGACTGAAAGAACTGCAAAGAAGGGTGAGGAGAAGGTCTGATTCAAGTGTACATTTGATTCTGAACATACCCCACACATGGATTGTTTTCTCAGAACTTCATGAGTGACACTAAACTATTGTTTACTCTTTTTGAGCCTTAGTTTCCTGCCTCTGCCTCAAATTCCTACCTTTGTGTGTGTCCTGGGAGGATGAAGGTGGTGAAGTTCTTTACTGTGCTACAGGCAGCCATGAAACATACAGTTCCCTTGGATTATTTTTATCAATTAGGGTAAATCAAGCAAAGAAGCTGAGGCTGGATCTTTACTGCCAGAAGCTCTTTTCCTCAGAAAAGAAAACCCCTTGATCCCAAGCCCCAAACATGACTGAATTTCTCTGCTATCTTTCACTTTGGCACAGTAAACCAACAGAAAACAGCAGAAAGCTTGTCTCAGTCCTTTTCACTCTACTCCAGGTAATCATGTAATTTTAATTCACCTCCTTACATGTTTATGCTGTGATATGAGCTGTGGGCTTCAAGCACATATTGCAAAGTGCCCAGGTAAGAAAAAAATTCTGTGACTGACTTTTTGCAGACATTTAACTTGCAAGAGGGTGTTTATGTAGGATACAGTGGGGACCTGTTTTCCCAGCTATGAATTGAACTTTGAATTCAAAGGTATTGAACTTTGGCTGGTCATCTATCATAGTAAAAATTTTACTCCTTTTGCCACCCAGGCTCATTGCTAAATCTACATAATCCTGAAGTGTAATTTTTAAGTGTGATTTATCATAGTGATTAGATTTATTGTATCAAGTCACTGTTGTAAAGCCCCTTGTTTTTGTAGGAAGTTGGGGCTATAAATATCCTGGGAACAGGAGAACTGGAATGGTATTGCCCAACCTATTCTAAAGGCTTTTCCATTTCAAAGCGAATTAGAAGAAAAAGCACCAAAAAAACCTGCCAAACAACCCCCAAAACAACCTGCCCCCAACAACTATCACAACAAAATCACACATAATATTTAGTTATCTAATGGCGGTAGACAAAAAAAAAGTTCAGCATAAAACAGACTGTAGGAGCTAGAAAAAGAAGGCATAGATTCATATTTTAACTGTGAGAACAAGAACATTTTCAGAGTGATTGTCAGCTTCCCCAGATGTAAAATGCAAAGGCTCTGAATTGTATCATTGCTGGGAAATCAGACATTTTTCTCCCCTTCCCCTCACTCTTGTGGGGCATTGTGATGAAATGAGAATACTGCAGATATTTTGGAAAAGAATTGATCAATGCCTAAGACCATGGTTTGCAGCTGCCAAAGGTCTGGATTGTATTCAGGAGATTGTAGGAAGTCATGTAAAACAAACATGAAAAAGAAAAACAAATGTTTTTCTGACATAAACCCTCATAGTGGTGTTTTCATTTCAGGGCTGTCATTTTGCTATATCCCTGGGATAGTAGTTTGCAACTGAGTGTGCACACGTGTGTAGCAACTAACAAAAGCCTTTACTGATAGAAGAATGTTGCTAAGTGATCTGGGTCTGGGTATGTGAGCTTGTTGCTTGTGGCTCAGAAGAAAAAATATTTCCTTTCCCGCAGCCTAGATCTTGTACACAGGTCACCTTATTCCCATCAAGCTTGCCAGACACTGCTTCCTCTCTCACAACCAATATTTCCTTTGTGGAATACAGGTGTATCTTGCTTCTCTAGGGGAGAGGAAGGGCAGCCTTTCACTGGGGGAAGAAGGGCCATTCTTGTGAAGAAAACTCTTTCCACGTTGGTCCAGGAGGGCAGACAGGCTCTTTGCAGGGAGGCTGTGCAGGTGTGCAAGTGTGCTCTTGGCAGGAGTGCACCTTGACAGCATTCGTGCCACAATAAATCTGCAGCCCTATACACTCGGAGGAAATGGGAGTTCAGTCAGGGTTCAAGAGTTGTCCTCAGGAGAGCTGGCTCTCCTGGTGTTTTCAGCAGGACTTTTGAAGTATTTGACTCTGAAGTGCCGTAATCACAGGAAGAGGACAACAGGAAAACTTGCCTCAGGAGAACTGGTCAGTGGGAAGAGCTGGTCTAGCAGAAGTAAATAAAAATATTTTTATTGCCTGTTTTTATATGAAAGAGAAAAGTGGGAGGTAGAGCTGGCAATTTCCTTAAGAGTTCAGAAGAGTGAGGTGGGATGGTGGTCCCTTGCCATTCCGCATTTGCATAACCTTTGATGAACAGCAGACTTGTGTGCACTCCAGAAATATGCAGTCTAAGCACTGGAGTTGCAGTTCTGTCTGATCCTTTTGACATTGCACTGAGAACACTGAAGAAACAGCCCGAGGGCTTGAAAAAATCAGTTTCAGTGTCTTCACTCATATATGTAACTTTATTTTTTTTTTTGAGAGAGAAAGCCTGACCATGACCAAAATTCAGCGGTTGTATTAGAAGTAAAGACCCTGTTTGTGTAAGACAAAAAGCAAAAAAAGCTCTTGAAAATCCATCTTGCAGTCCAGAATGATGAGCGATTTTCATGACTTTGAGCTATTTAAGCATTTTCTTCATTTTAAAGCACTTCAGTTTAAAGTTGAACTGCTGAACAGGATGAGATAGATCCAAAAATGAAACAGAATAATGCTCCTCTCCAGCTCTATGAAATCTCTATCAGGGCCAAAGGTTTGAATGTATTATATGAAGAAACAGCTTTCATCTCGTACAGAGGCTCTATTGTGCTTCAGGGAGAATTTTGGAGTCATCTAAATTTTTACTTCTTCAGTAGGCAGTCTTTGATGGCTTACTGTGAAGCTACTGGTCTGCAGTCTTATCGGGTCAGACCAGAACTGCTCCTCTGACACTGATAGGTACTTGGGTTTTGTCCTAAACTGTGAGCTGAGAAACCAGGAGCTTGCCTAAAAGGTTGCCAGATCTAATGCACTTTTACTGGGATAAGGAGGAAATACGGCGCTGGTAAACAAATATAAGAGCCTATTGTGACTTCGACTTAGAATCACCAGGAGACCAATTAACACCTCTTTGTTCGGATTAACCATTATAATGTTTGCAGCAAGAGCCTTAAATTGGTACTTTCTTGTAGTTCAAAGTGTGACTACATTGCAGTTACAAGGGAAGTGGAGATCAAAGCTCCTAGAACAAATAATTACATGAAGGTAAATTCCATCTGATGTAGGAAGCAGCAGAAGTCTCCCAAGAACAGCAAACAACCTGACCGGGAGCAGCCCGTCGGGATGTGAGCCGCACAAAAGGCGGCTTTCAGAGGCAGAAACGCCTCGGCCGGATTGGGATGGGAATGGATGGGGTGAGCCGGCCTCTCGTAAACTACTCAGTTGTGCGGCGATGCTCTTTGCTGTGTCAGCAGCTCCATTATTAAGCTTTTTATTTTCTGAGGTTCATCACTCAGCTGAACCGGTGCTAATATGTAGCATAGAAATTCAGTGTGGGATCTCTGTGCTTGGCTGGGAATTTTAAAGGTAATTAAGGAGGAAAAAGCCCATTGTGCTGTATTTGGTGACTGGTTTATTTTCTTGGTGTTGGTCCTGTGCCCGGGAGAAGAAGTTTGGGGGGGAGGGAAGAATGGAATTCCCCTCATTGCCTCCACGTTCCTCTTGAGGCCTTGCCAATGAGAAACTTGCATTTAAATAAATAACTCTGGGATTAGTTGAAATCTCAGCTTCGATGTAGTGTGCACTTAGATGATGTTGTCTCTAATTTAGTCTTCAAGCTTTTTCTTACCTAATACGAAAAGAGAGACTCCAGGCTACGAGTAAATGGTTAAAGGGTTTTAGTGGTTTTCTGAACAAATATTTATTTTATTTCTTTATTTTTTACTGAAAAGCACCAATGAAATGTGTAAATGACAGCTGAAGAAGCTGTAAGTTTGCATTGCTTCAAAGAATAACAGGTTATATAAGGAGAAAAAAAAACAACCAAAGAAAACATGGAAAATTTAAAAAAATCTCACATCTTGCATTTTGTCACTTTCAAAGCGTAGTATTTCTTTGTTATTTATTTTTTCCCCAGCTTGATTCAATAAAGGGTTAAAGTGAAGGAAATGTGTAGTGAAAACAACAAAAAATGTCTTTTTCTGTTGGCATATGGATGAAAATTATACAGAACAAATACACCTGTGTTAAAAATGAATTAAATTATTAAGATCCCTACAAATGACACTGCAACTGCTCTCCTTCTAATTAGAAACTGAAGACATTTCATTCCATAAACAGTCTCCTAATTATTCTGCTAGCTTATAAAAGATGTATTCCTTCAAAAACCGGGCATCATGAAATAATAAGCTAACACTTCAGTATGAGGTTGACTCACCTGTTTTCTCTCAACTTGTGCTGAGCTGACCACCTGTATTGCTGTCAGTCTCCTGAGTCAGATAAAACATATGTCATACAATTAAATATTTATTGTGTCTGCAGGATATTCTGTGTGAGATCTGCACTTGGTTTGGAGAAGGTGTGTGCTAGCTGAACTGGTCCAAAAAGCTGCACTGACAGCCTATGCAGAGCTTGATTCAACCTCTTTAACTTGACCTGACAGGAATTAGTATGAATACAACTATGTACAGTGTGTTTTTAATGATATGAGGTTTGAATCCATTTAATTAACCTAGTTTAAATCAAATACTAGTTACAGTACTGAATTTTTTTTTCCCAAATGTGTTGGTTAAAAGAAAAGGATTTAGGCCAAGATGTTTTTCCTCCCTTCTCTTGGGCAGTGCAGAGATTAGCTGCCACCTTCTTGATCTAGAAAAGAGTACCAGATCCCATTGATTTTACACGTAAAACATCCACATGGGAACAAGAAAAACTATTCCTACAAAAACTAAATTATTTCTAAGTAAGTTCCCCTCCCTCCTCATCTGCCCCAGTTTGTCTTTTTGCCTGCTGGGAAAATCTGCTACAATATTGACTGTCAAGTTAGTGTTCATCAAAGTAATTTAACTTTTTGAATGTAATGAACATTTATCAGGCTGTTAACCCTTTTTCTGCCTTCCTGAACTACTGGCATGCTGCTGGAGCAGTTGAGGGGCTAAGCTGGTAACTCTAGCTGGCCAGGGACAGGCTTCCTGAGCCCACAGGAATGCACATGGCTGCTGCCTAAGTGCCTCAGACTGGCCCTGGCAGACCTTTTGCCCAGTCAAGCCCCTTCTCCCTTGGGCAGCACAGCAGCATGGTCCTTCAGCCTTTAGAGACCCCCACCAAAGGAGCTTGTGATGCTCGTGAGATTAAGACAAAGGGAATTTTGGCATGCCTGTGATAAAGATCTCGATTTTTTTTTTCCCCTGTAAGGACAATCCAAACAAATCGCTACCAAATCGCAAACAGAGGACACTCAGTTTGAGTGCGGGTGCTGGGGGGTTTCCATCCTGGGAGTCAGTGGGTCACCACTGGGATATCGTCTCAGTCTCCGGGATCCTGGGAGCCTCACTGAAGCCAGGGCAGCCACAACAGGAAGGTAGGTGTGCCCTTCCCTCTTCCCAGCATGAAAGACTGTTTTTAGACATGACAGAACTAATGTTTAGGTCAGGTCGATGTTTTGACATAGTCTGACAAAAGCCAGGAAGTGTACTCTTTGTGCTGACCCTGGGCACCTTGCTAACTCCCACATATTTGTTTTCACAACAACGCTAGCTAAGGGCTGGATTTGACTTACGAATTTCCTGGTTTATGTCAGTTTGCCTTACAGCCATAACCTGGTTTGAACATATTTCTTTCTGTATTTAATATTAATGCTGGAAGTGCTATTTACAATAGCCATCTTCTAATGAGTGGGAAAGAGTACAAAGCCTTTCTGGAGGGGAACATAAAGTGTTTGAAATTTGTAACAGGCATAGGGACTGTTGGCAGAGGATCACTTACAATAAATGATCTTTTTGTTTTTACTCATCAAGAGGTCAGTTCCATAAAAAAGAACACTTCTTACTTTTTTAGATGTTCTTATCACAAAAAGGGCTATTCTTCTATTTACTGCCTTGCAGAGGCAAAAAGGGAATTATTTGTATCAAAGAATGATCAAAGAATGATTATGCAGCATGTCTTAAAAGACCATGTAAAAATAAAGAATATATTTGTTGGGACATGTAAAAGAGGAACTCTTGCTTAGTTCACTGATGAATTTGACAGTAACAGCTTTTTATGACTCTTTTTCAACTCTTTTCTCCTCTGAGGTCTGAGTATAAAAGAAGTTCCTTCTTTCATGAATTGGGCAAAATTCATGCTTCTCTTGAAACCAATAGCACCGATCACTGGAGATGACTTCCCAGCAATATGTTGTCACAGAACTCAAGTTGCATCTAGAGCAGTGTTTTATAAGCAGTAATTGAGACAGAACTACCTCATTGCTTGTTCTGTGACCATTCTCTTCTGTTACAGAAGTGGTGGTCCAGAAATTCAAAAAACTAAAAGGAGCAGGCAGAAAAAAAAGTCGTTAAAAACTGATGAAAGAAGACAACTCAGGATGACTGAATTCTCAGAGAAAATGAGATGAATGCCACAGTTGCTGAATCGCAGGTTCTATCACCTTGCTCTGTGCTTCTGAAAATGGTCTTGGCATGTTGTATTGACTGGGCACATTCAGTTCCTTATGATCTTTTCTCTTGTGTAAGGTGTCCATAGGGTGCAGGAGAACATGTGTCAGAATTCTTTTCTGCGCAATTTCTCCACCTTGTAATTGAGTTAGCTAATTTTTTTTTCTCTTTTTCTGTGTTTTTGATGGGAGAAGATTCCTCCTGGCCTTTGCTGAGATGGCTTTAGTAGACCTGCTTAGCAGAGAAACAATTTCTCTGTTCTCCTCCCAGCCAATCAAAAGGAGTTGCCTAGAAAGCTTAAAGAAAGAGCCCCTTGCAACTGGCTTAGTTTCTGATGCTAAATAACTTGCCTTGGTGCAGCCATCTTCAGTCTTCTCTGGGATTGCAATGCACAGCACAAATTCTAGTCATGTTTTCATCTGGTGCAAACCTTACATTATTTTGTAATATAATGGCTATTAATGCAGAACATTGAATGGTAAACAGAGCCCACATGGCATGTACTCCTGCTCTGCTTCTGCCATTATTGGTACTTGATTGTTTCAACACAGCTATAACTTGCTGCTATTTAGGCCATCAGCCAGCCTCAGGATGGTGGAGGGATAGCATGCCAAATGGACCCTTGCAGGGAACATCCTGCCTGGGAGCTAGCTGAGCCGGTTTTCTGGGGGGGTAAGGCAGACCTCATGACCTATTGTGGAAGGCTGTCAGGGCAGGAAACTGACACAGGGCTTGACACTGCCTGCAGAGATTGTGCTCAGATCCTAGAAATACAGAAATTGTCATTTACTTGTTAGCCTCCTGCTGATAGAAGCTCCATTTCCCTTTGTTTTGAGCTAAAGGCTCCTTTTCCCTCTCTCAGCTCTTAAAGGTTTCTCCATAAGACCAAAATAAGGAGTTTCTCCATAGAAGAAAAGGGGTTTTGGACAATGGGTATAGTTACAAAGGAGTGAATGACAGGCTTCCTCAGCCTGACAAGCAGCTGGAGTAAGGAGCCTTTGAGGGCGCAAATAGAAATCATTGTGCTGGGTGTTTGTGTAGTCACTTATTCATTAGATCTCTTTTCCCTTAGTTAATGAACTTATGCAAACTGATCCTGTTTCTAATTCAGTTGGTGTCAGTCACAGTTCTGCAGCGTCTGGGACAGATCACTGGATTTCTAAACTAATCCCACTCAGGCCACTGAATTTTGCTTGCATACTGATGCTTGTCTGAGGTGGATATCTTTCAGACTTTCCCTCATAAAGGCATTCAAACCTGATTCAAAAGCAAGGGGAGAGTCTACCATTCCTTTAGTAAACCAGAGTGTACTAAACCACATTGTTAGGCTATTTTGAGTATTTGAGGTTATATATATGTATATCTGACTTCACCTTTTACCTATTGCTTCTTGCTGTGTGTTTCCCACCTAGATAAAAAAAGTGTTTTAGCATCCAGCACTACTCAGTCTAATAGAGTTGTTCACAATTCTATCTCTTTTTTTAGAATTATTTTTGTGATTCTTTGCTGTCTACTCTCCAGTTTCTCAACATCCCTTAAAACAGAAAGGGGAATAAGGATTTTGCTCACAGCAGCACTTCATACTCAATCAAAATTGTGACCCGATGTGAAAGCTACTGATGGAGAAGGACTTCCTCCTCTTTTTGTCTGTTGTGGCTATGTATTTTCTATCTTCACTTTGGTTTTGTCCCTTATGTTCCCTGTGAGTTGGTTTCATTTGTTCATCCTGCAGAACATTAGCTTAGTCATCCCTCACCTACTTCAGAAAGAGAAAAGAAAACAGTTTTCCACTAGGTTAGCAATGTGAATCAGCTCTGGAAGGATTTTAACATGTGTGGAGGGAGTAGGAACCAGCAGACAAAGCAGGAGTGATGGAAGGAGGGAGGAGAAAGAAAGTGGGGTGACAGAGGATGCTGAGATTCACTTAACTGATAATCCTGGTAAGTGCTTCTGAGAAGCACACATGCTGATCAAAAGGACAGGGTCCAACTCGGAATTCAAATATGTTTTATTTCAGAAGTTGGAAACCAGAAGTTCCCAACCAGACACCTGCATCTGCAGACATAGTTGCTGTTGGCTATGTAAGAGAAAAACTTAGGTAAGGTAACTAAAGCCATAGAAACATAATGGGACTTTGTAGAGGTTGAACTTGCACATAGATACCTCAGCTTTCTTACCAGCTGCTTGATGGAGATCTTGACTCTCCAGGAGAAGAGCTGATGGGTTCTGCTGAGGCCCTTGCATGTGGCTAGTGCCTTCTTCTCTACAGAGTTTTAACTTGGCTAAAAATTTTACTGCTCCTCTTATTTAAATAATGAGTATGGCTGAGTAACTTTAAAATACTTTAAAATACAATTATAGAATCACTCCTAATGTCTAGATGTACTGAGTTGTTTACTGTTAAAGATCCAGCACCCAAATAATGTACATTTCATGGCTGATCTGTGTATAAGTGTATATATATATATATGTACACTTTTGAGAAGCTCCTGTGAGCCTAAAGCCCACTGGAGCTTAAAGAGTATTAGCTGTGTTCTCAGAGTGTATCCTCTGGTTTAGTTTCATCCAAAAAGAGTTCAATTCTATTCTCTGAGACCACTTGCAGTGCAAATCAAAATACTCTTAGTAGGGACTGTCACGAAACTGGTTTTAGAAATGTGTCTCATACGAAGTAAAATGCTAATGTAGGCACTTCCTTATGTTCTTGATGATGATGTAACTTCAAAAATGAGCATGGTTAGAATAAAACTGCTTTCTTTTCCTGATAAACTACAATGCCTTGTTTTGGAGACTGCCAGGACTCCTGGGTCTGTTCTGCAAAGTATGTACATCACGGCAGTGGAAGATTAATATTTGCTTTTACAAACTTCAGGCAATATTTGGGATTTACTGAGGTACATGCTAACTAACCACATGTAAGAAAGTCTCTGAGTTTGGCTCCCAACAGATAAACTAGAATGAACAAAGGTAAAATTGAATTAAATCATCACTTTAAATACAAGGAAATGAAAAACATCTCTGAAAAAACTTCTCTGAAGTCAGCTAGGAAGCCCGCAGCAAAGCTGTTGAACTCTCTTAAGAATCAGAATAAATTGTCCTGTTACTGTGCAGTGCTGCATATTTCTACGTACAACTGTGATGGTTTCACTCTAGGCCTTCCTGGAGACCAGCTTCCCGCCAAGTCTCTGAAACTTGACAACAACAATCCCTGACGGAACACAGAGGGACATATTGGCATGACTTGCATCAGTGTATGAGCTGGATAATAAACCAAAAGTCAAAAGGGACTTCCTGTTGAAGGAGTTACAGTAGAAGAATCCTATATGTCGTAATTAAAAACAAATTCTCCTTTTCTTTTTATAGTCTGCACAGATGAAAAGAAAGGCATCCCACAAGAATTTGAGGCTACTACAATAAGCCTGTAGACTGCTCACTCTTGATTATATCTCTGGACTTCACTGCTTGTACAATAAATACATTTGGATGAGCACATTTGAATATAAGCCACAATTTTTTTTTGCTAGAACAATAACATAACAATACTCAGTTTACCATAATCAGCTTACTATCTTGGAATAAACAGGTTTCCAGGGCCTAGTTTTCCTGCAGTATGACATGCTATTGTCTTCAGTGTATCTTTACATTTGTCAGCATTGGCATTAGTGCAACTAACTGATCTTCATTTTGTTATTTTCTGTTCTAATTTTAAGTGCTACACTGTTTTCCTTCCTCACAGTCTGACATTAATCACTTCAGGAAACACTTTGCTTTGTAGCCGGAGGCCCTCAGTCTTGCAAATGTTCAGTCAGTAGTGATCTGATAAGCTCAGTGCTGAAAGTACTTCGTGAAAAAAGGTTTCATTTATCTTGAATATTGGGTAACAAACTGTCAAGGTTTCTTTTCCTTTTTAATACATTATTTCTATACAACTTAGACATCAGACAGGACAAATCAAGAAAGTTAAAAAATGCGATTGAATGAAAGATAATACTGAACTTTTAATTCTTTTTTGTCTGAAAAAAGCAAAGAAAATTCTATACAATTAGGTCATCATGATTGGCTCACACCATTCAGTTTGTTCCTCAAATTATCCAAACAATGCATTAATATGTGGCTTCTTTATTTTGAAGTTCTATATGCTAGCATAATACTATAACAAAACTCAGTTGTTAATTATGATATTAATGCAGGTGTAAGGTTTGGTTGCTTAAAAAAAAAAAGCAGCATAACTTGAATTCTAGCATGGCTTTAACTCAGATAAAACTAACAAGGCCCAAGGAAAAATAAAATGGAAAACAGATTATAAAAGATTAAAAAACCAAGTATCATTTGCCAAACACACATATAAAAATCTATGAATTTTCTTGATTTGTGTTTTCAAACCTTGAAGCTGTTCAAAAGGCTTTGAGGTAGTGACTACTTGTTTAAGGAATTCCAAAACAAGCCCGTGGAGCTCTAGTTCTTTTAAATTAAAGAACCGTTCCCTGTTTTCTTTTATTTTGTTTTTAATTCACTTTTACATTAAGTGTTCTTATTGGCAGACACCCGACTAATTTCTGGACCTCTGTACTTCACCAAAACAGAACCTGCACTGTCTATGAGTGGAAGACTTGTGTGACTTAACCTGGAAGAGTGGGGAGCTCAGTTATAATCCTGCCTTAGTCAGAGGTGTTCCCATGAAGCCTAGTTCCATTAATTAACTAGTCTTTAAATGGGATTAATAGCATGGGTTTAACTTGTAAAGCTTGCTGGATGTGAGAAATAATATTATGGGTTATGGGAAATGTACCAGTGGGCAGAAAATTAGAATATTTATGAACCTTTCTCTGGGCTACACAGCAATTCAGATCTGAGAAATGTTGACACAGCAATGTTCAGCTCCTTTTGTGCCATAGTTTATCAATAAATGGTCTGGCTTGTTCTGACCTTTATTTTCTACCTGGAGCTCAAAACACTGTATTTGTGTATCAACAGGAATAGTGGGAAGCATATTAATTGCAGAATTGGTAGGATTAAGGATGGAACTGATAAAAATACATATATAAGGCACAAAATGAGAGCTCTATGGTATACTTTGAAAACAAAACCTCAATTTGAAGACTGTGGAAGGGATTAATTTTGTGGACTTTGTATTTCTTCATTAACAGAAGTTATTCTACAAATAAATTCTACGTTATTCTAGATTTATTTACTGGAAATTTGTTTTGAAAGGCATTTAGATAACCAGGCTTTGTCATTAAAGCAAGCATAAATCACAGCATGCTATTAAGTGTCTGTACACAGGAAAATAAGTTAAATCCTCCCTCTGATGTTCTACATTTGACATGCATTATGGTAATTGACTGGTTGTTGTTCAATTAGTATTCACTTCCTGTTTTGACTGTACTAACGCATAGTGAATATGATATAAATAATGAATATGTCCTTTTATGAATAAAGAGGACAATTAACCAAACAGCATCATAAACCTGACCATCACATTCTTACTTGGTCTTTCTGCTGTAGGCTTCAGTGCTGGTTGCAACTGATGACTGCAAGTAAAGGTCAGTCCTCTGATGATAGTAAAAAAAGTGGAACCTGTGAAATGTATGCTATCACATAGCCTAGTACATTGGGCTAGAGGGATGATGAGGAATCTGAAAGAATCTGTTATGATTTTCCAAGAAAAATACCTTACTTTAGAAAAAATGAGCAGCATTGTCATTCTGATTCACTTTTAGTTCTGCAATTGCTATTGACATTGGGAAACTACATAAATAACACAGAAAAAGTTGAGACTCATGATATTTATTGGTTTCTGCTTCTAGTTTTTCCTGTTGTAAGGTATGTGATTGTAGTTCCAGTTTGTTCTTAAATAACCTGTCTCTCCCATGTCTGAGAAAACACAATATTTAGACAAACAGGTCCTATTCCCTAGATGGTACGTTTAAGTGTTACTGCGGCACAAACAAAAACTACTGCTGGGCATACAGCTTACAAATCTTGCTCTCAGCTGGGCCAGCTGAGGGATTACTTGCCTACTGATGCTGAAAGAGCTGTGTATTGCAGTGTCTTAAGAAAAGCCTTCTTCACTTTGTGAAGAAATTGGTTCATGATTTTGCAAAGCAGGCATCTGGTTGATGGTGTTTCATTGAGCTTTAATGGAGGAAAGCCAGGTCTGAAAAACATTATTGTAGTAGTATCAAATGTTTTAATAAGTTATAGACTTTCTATGAACCCAATCATATTAAAAATTCTTTTTAAAAAGAAATGTCACAGAAAACACTCTATTCAGTGACTTTGTTTTAGTCTAAAGTCAAATAAGTCAGAGTTTAAGAAGGTACTTCCTGAGGCCAAAGAGCCAAAAAGCTAGTGCTAGTACTTTTTATTGATTTCTTTAAGGAAATAAGAATGCACGTTCCACTAATGAAAACAATCCATCAGTCATTCAGAAGCCTACTTCCTTTGCAGTCATTTGGTGCTACATCATTTAGAAACCAGACTTGCTCTGGGGCTCATACTCTTCTTTTGGATTAATACAACCTGACTAGTCTTTCTTTGATTATATTAAGCTGAAACTGGACAATAGTTCTTTACCTGTATGTATCCTGACATTTTATTGCTTCTATTTCAGACTCGAAAGATTATTTTTTGAAATATTTGTCTATTTTCTTCCCCCAGCAGTAGCAGTTATGGTAATACTTATTGCTGTTTCTTATAAATCTTGCTGAACTTTCTTTGTAAAGTATTTGGTTTAGGAATATAAGATTATTAAAAAATGAAATTTAAAAATTATTTTTGAAGTATTGTTTGTGAACTCTATGCTTAGGTTTAATGTTTTATTTGATTTGAACTAGAGGAAATAGATTTGCCACAAAGCAAATCTTGCCTATTAAAAATCTTTTGGTTTTCAGTGAACAGAGCACCATAGCAAAACTTTGAACATTAAGACCTATTCAATTGCCCTGGAGAAAGATTGCCATGCTATGCTTTATTTTGTTCAGTGTGTAAGAAAGGCATTAACAGACAGGTTGGACTATTTCTTAACCCAGGGTCTGAGCTGAACTACAGGTTAGATGCAATGGTATATATTTTGAAACATTAGAAACCGTTTCAGCTTGCAAGTCAATGAAACCAGGAATAAGTGCTGAATGCTATTGGTTACTGGAAGTTTAATATCTGTAAT
Source organism: Manacus candei (assembly GCF_025592945.1). Taxonomy (NCBI): domain Eukaryota; kingdom Metazoa; phylum Chordata; class Aves; order Passeriformes; family Pipridae; genus Manacus; species Manacus candei. The sequence continues at coordinate 3,786,486 of NW_026138072.1, read as the reverse complement.
TTATCAATACAGCTATTTAGCACTGAGAAAACCACTCTTCAGTTTACGAAGAAGTTTTTTGGCTCACACAGCCTGGCAGCATTGGAGACTGGTGATTTTCATGTCACCATATGATGCACAGATGAGACACAGGTAGCAGAAGTTCAGTCTGTCTCGGGAAGGAAGATGCCAAGAATGTGGTGTGCCTGAAACTACTGGTTAGGAGAAAGAAATACAATATTTGAAAGAATGGTGGGAGGAATGGGTTTACTGTGAGCACATTTATGGAACCACACACACGTGAATTGCAAGTCAATTTATTTTCCCTAATCTGTTTATGTACTTCTTCTAGAACTCAACTCTACTTGGTTCCAGCCAAAGGCAGTGTGACTGACACTTCTCAGAATTATTCATCTTAAGCAGGATTTTACTTCAGCTGTGGCTTTATGAAGTTAATAGTCATCCCTGGGTTATATTGTTATCAAAATTTTCAGCCCAAAATATTTAGGCTCCCAATCGGTACTGATGTTTGCAAGTATCTCTGTAAGACAGTGATCAGAACAACTTTTTGAAGCTAAACAGCCTTTGTACATGGCTCAGGCTATCTTGATTTTAAGGAGTTTCTGTCTTATATAGCTTGTGGTTTTTAACATATACTTTTGTATGGTAGGGTTGCATTTTGTCTTGCCTTTTTGAATCACGGAATATCCTGAATTGGAAAAGAGCCACAAGGGTCACTGAGTCCAACTCCTAGCCCTGTGCAGGACAGCCCCAAGAATCACACCATGTACCTGAGAGTATCGTCCAAATGCTTCTTGAACTCAGACAGGCTTGGTGCTGTGACCACTGCCCTGGGGAGCCTGTTCCAGTACCCAAAACTGTTAGCCAAACCGAAACCTCCTCTGACACAGCTTCATGCCATTCCGTTGGATCCATGTCATTCCCTCAGGTGCTATTACCAGACACGAGAGAGAAGAGATCAATAGTCCATTGAGTCCTTAACTAGCAAAAATTTCATCAGGAAAAATGTCTTATGCATACATACAACTCCCATTGCCTTTTTCAATCTATCTCTATATTTCTGCAGGGTAGCATGATGCTTATTTTCCCCAAGTAGCCAAGGGGAAAGGAGTAAGAGACTTGCCCAAGGTCATCCATGGTGGTTTTAGGTGGTGGACCTGCATCTTCCAAAGCTTTCGTTCTTATTGCTGCTTGCTATCAGTAACAGTAACTCAGCCCTGCTAGAATTGGCCATGTTTGTATTGTATTTTAATCAAGAGAATAACTACTCCTTTTAATCTTCTGAACCAGTCCCTTTAATCCTTTAAACCTATTCAAATTATGCTCGATGCACAAGGTACTAGTGATAGCTCTGGGAGTCAGAAATCTACCTATGGGAAGAGGGGGTCCCTCTGTACAACAGTGAAATAGAAAATGGTCACTCTGAACCCTGGTTAAGATGTTTCCCTTCTTATTATCTACCATGGTGCTTGCATTTACATTCTTGGGTAAGCCAGGTATTCAGTGCTGTAACTTGTCCTGTCTGTGTGTATTAGGTTATACTTTGACTCTATAGAATACCCTAAGTTGACTGTACTATGTCTTCATTCTATTATTTCTATTTGACCTGCTTTTGGCTTGGATAGAGTTAGCTTTCTTCCTAGTAGCTAGTACAGTTCTGTGGTTTAGATTTAGGGTGAGAATAATGTTGAGAGCACACTGATGTTTTAGTTGTTATTGAACAGGGCTTACACTACATCAAAGACTTTTCATCTTCTCATACCCTGCCAGAGAGGAAGCTGGGGGTGCACAAGAAATTGCAAGGGACACAGCCAGGACAGCTGGCCCCAACTAGCCAAAGGGATGTTGCATACCATGTGGCATTGAGCTGAACAGTAAAACTGAGGGAGTTGGCTAGTGAGTGAGGACCTACTCCTTGGAGGCAGGCTGGGCATCAGTCAGCAGGTGGTGAGAAATTGCATTGTGCATCACTTGTTTTGCACATTCTTTTTCTAATTATTATTTTTCCTTCCTTATTTGTTCTATTAAACTGTCTATGTCTCAACCCATGAGTTTCACCTTTTTCCTGATTCTCTCCCCCATCCTACTGTGGGAGAATGAGTGAAAAACTGTGTGGTGTTTAGCTGTGTGCAAGGTTGAACTGCAACCATATTACTACAGGCTGTAGTTCGTAGTGAGTAGGCAAGATACTACCTGGTCTTTTCAAACAGCTCATCACCTGAGTTACAAATACTCCAGAAAGTCCTTGCCCACGATGGCAAAGTAAGAGCTAATGCAGGAGTGTAAAGAAGACCTAAATTAACGAGACCATTTGGATTTTCAGCAGTATGTTTCCACAATGGTGGAGTGCAGTTCTGTGGTATTGCTGAATGTAATTTAGGCTTCAATTAAATGGTGGTGGGTATGGGTATTCTCTAACAGCAAATAAATACAACCCCTTTGTTTAAAATATTGAACTACCAGACCAAGCCATTTTCAGCAAAAAATGGTCAGGATGATGGTTTTGCTCTGAAAACTGAAATTAGATGCAAAGTGTGGATTCAGGAAGAGCTTTTCCAAGATTGCCAGGTGTTGTCTTACTGCAAAAAATGCATAAATAATGCAGATAGAAATTTGTTCAGATTATAGGAGACAACAGCATATTGAATTATGCCAGTCATGTTGAGTAGAAGTAGCAAGCTTCACAGAAGTTAGTTTTAATAGATCTATGCTAATATTTGGCATTTCATAAAATTGTAGCTTATTATCCATAGTTTGACAGTGACCACATGTTTCCCAAACTAAATATCTTGAAAGAGAAAAGCATAAAACTCTCTTGACAGGGTAATTAAAGTGGGGGAAATGTTATTTTAAAGTTTAGGGAATGTCTGAAAATTTAGTATTGTGAATGAGGTATCAAACTTTTAACTATTCTTTGTACATAAAGGCTCTCCTTCACAAACCTGCCTAAAATAAGACTGCTGGAGGGAAGGACTCTCATCTACTTTCAGAAAAGGAATAAACCTTGTTCAGAAATTGACATGATATTGTCTACTCTATCCCTGGAGGAGATTCTCCATTTCATAGCAAATTGTAGGGGATTAGCAGTAGGCTGCTGAAGGGCCATAGTGCTTCACTGCTTAGTGGTTGGCTTTTGGATGAGCAAATTCTGACTAAAAAATCAACCGTAACTTCTACTCTGAGTAGAAGTGCTGCACAGTCGACATTCAGTGTGAATCTTCTCTAGTCAACAAAACAAAACTACAGTAATTGAGAGCTCAGAATTTGTGGGAAAGATTTATTAAGAATTCAGGCTCCAGAGATCCTGAGCTCTTGCTAATTTTGAAGATAATATTGACTTCCAGTTGCAGAGAATGGAGCACTTTTCAGTATCTACTCAAACATTTGAACGCTCCAGTTACAAAGTTTGCCTGGGTGTTGTGAAACTCCGCATTAAATTCTCATCTGAGGGTGGTGTTTTCTTTAATGAGCTAAGTCTGGTCAGACTGTCTAGACCCAGACTATTTCCATAGGGTGACATGACTTTGCACTCTGATCAGTATTCATAGTACCACTTCTTTTTAATATGACAAAGTTCAAATGGATTTCTATTGCATCAGTGTACCACAAAGTGTGTATTTCGCATTCCTCCCCACTGTCTATGTTTATGTGTGTCATACCATAATCCTTGAAAACAAAAAAAAAGGCCTGATTTCTCCAAGGATTTGTGTTGTGTGTGCCCTAAAAACTACTGTCTCCTTGCAGCATCTCATTTTCTTACCATGACCTTCTCATTGCTCTTTGCAGTGCCATTCCCCCATCCCAATACCTTCCCAGTTCCCCTCACACTGGTCCAGTTGAGTACTGGTGTATATTACTATTATCTGAAAGCTGGGTATGTGCAGATCAGCTGGACAGCACCTGTGTGCTTATGGGCCATCTGGATAAAACTTCTCTGTTTTGATAAGGAAAAAGTGGTTTTAATTCACCCCCTCAGATGGTGATTTAACCAGTCTTCTATCCAAATATGAATTTTCACAACATTTCTTGGAGACTTTTATTTCTGAGTCTTCATCTGTATTTGACAGACAGGTAAAAGATGGACAGAATTGAAGAAGCTGTTATAGGTAAAGGGGAGAGACAGATTGACACTTTAAGGGTTTGAATAGGTCTCACTTCCCCAGGAAACGCCAGAGCAAAGAAACTGAAACATAGTTCTGTGTGTTCCTTGAACTACTTGTTACTGCAGGCCCTTAAAGTTGCATGAGGGAGTGGTCCAGTGAAGGGTGAACCCCCACTAAGTCAAATAGTGTTCCAATAGTAAGGAGTGCTACGGGGTCATACCAGAGAACTGGGAAATTGAAGAGTACTCCTCTCTGAGCCCACCAGTAGTGGATGCTGACAGAGAGATCGTTGAATATTTCAAATAGTTCTTGCTTACTTTCTCTGATTCCTGTCTTTTGTGTTATTGGAGAAACAAGAGAACTGTGTTTTTCCCAAACTGAAGTTTAAGAAATATGATTTTAGATAGACTGCTGAGAAGATAAGCAAAGCAAAAGGCATAGCTGTAAGTGTGAGATTATTGTGGATTGTGGTTTAACCCCAGCTGGCAACGAAGTACCATGCATATGCATGCTCACTTAGCCCCACACCCCAGTGGGTCACAGACAACTGGAAAAATGTAAACCCTGTCAGTTGAGATAAAAACATCTTAATAATTGAAATAAAGTAAAAAGCAACCACAACAACAATGTAAAAGGAGGTAACAAAAAGAAAGGAATAAAACCCTAGAAAAACCAAGTTGTGCACAATGCAATTGCTCACTACCTGCTGTTTGATACCCAGCCTGTCCCCAAGCAGCCCTTCTGACTATTTCCCTCCAGTTTGGATACTGGGCGTGACATTTTGTGGTATAGAATATCCCTTTGGGTAGTTTGGGTCACCTGTCCTGGCTGTGTACCCTCCCAGGTTTTTGTGCGCCTGCTCTGTGGCAGAGCATTGGAGACTGAATAGACCTTTGATTTAAGGTAAGCACTACAAAGCAACAACTAAAACATCAGTGTGTTTTAAGCTAAAACTAAATCTACTAAATCCAAAACACGGCACTAGGAAAAAAATTAACTCTGTCTCAGCCTAAAACAGGACAGTGGTAGAGCCACTTGTTATTGTCCAGCACATACAGACGTATTAATTCTGATCTCAAATATTGTACTGGTGTGTCAGCATGACACTACTTAATTACTGTGGCCTCCCAGGCTACTGTAGCCAGTCTGAGTGTTTGGGTGGCATTTTCTATGGCACCCTGCAGACTAGGGAAATTCTCCTTCATCCTGGAGATTTAGAGTTATTCCCAATAAAGCAACTGGAACTCACCAAAAGACACTGCCTAACTCTGAAGGTGCTTGCATGTCAGATTTGATTGAGAAGCCAAAATTGGATGAGACCTGAAGTAGAAAAGCCTGTGGCTTCTGCAGCTCTGGAGTTTCTGGTCATTCCTCTTTTCAGCCTTTCCCCAAGGTGATAATTTTGTGTAGCAGATTGAACGTCTGACCTGTTCTGAATTTCGTCTACCTATGTCTATTGGACTGAACTGCAGCAGGTCAAACTTGAAATCAATGTAAGTATCGGCTGAAGACACAAGGTTTCACACTTAACCTGGGCAGCCTAGTCCCACCTGGGTATGGAATGTGCAGCTGTAGCCAGATAACAAAAATTTCACTCACAACAGACCACCCGTGTCCATACCAAGGAGGTTCTGATGACTTCAACTAGCTTTCCAGACATCTAATATCTTTTCCCAGTGAATACACAGTGAACTATACTATCAAGATCTCTTTTTTTTCTTAATAACAAAGTTATTAAGATATTACAGGGCATCCAAAGGAGGGCTATGAAGGTGATGAAGGGCCTAAATGGGAAGCTGTATGAGGAGCAGACAAGATCTCTTGGTCTGTTTAGCCTGAAGAAGAAGAGACTGAGGGAAGACCTCATCAGAATCTACAGCTTCCTGACAAGGGGAAGTCAAAGGGTATGCACTGATCTCTTCTTCTCCAGTGACAGAACCCAAGTGAATGGTATAAAGTTGCGTCAGGGGAGGTTTAGGTTGGATACTAGGAAAAGTTTTTTCACCCAGAAGGTAGTTGGGCACTGGAACAGGCTCCTCAGGAAGTGGCCACAGCACCAAGCCTGACAGAGTTCAAGAAGCGTTTGGATAACACTCTCAGGTACATAATTTTTGGGATTGTCCAGTGCAGGGCCAGGAGCTTGACTGAATGACTAGGATACCTGACTTGGTCCAACAGTAAAAAGCAATCACTATGTGGCTTTTCTTTTCCTGCCAAAAAAAAGCCATCTTGTAAACCTAGAAGACCAGGAGTTTTGATATTAAGATACCATTGTATGGCTGTTTACCTGAATCAGGTGGGGATGTGTATTTAATTCTAAAGATGACAATGTAATATTAAGTGGTAAAAAACCAAACCATTTTTTTTAATTACCAAATTTTGTCTCAGTGGCAGATTTCGTGTGAATGCCAGAGTAGCATAACACTCTTGAGCTATAAGCAATGCCCAGAACAGCAAAGAATTGCATCACACAGCTAAAAAAAATAGGTTCATGAGAACTGCAGTCTGTTACAGGCAAAACCGATGTGATAGATGATCGTCAACTCCAAAAAGTGCCATGCTACCCTGGTATACCAGCAACAACCATGACAGAGCTAAGCTTTACATGGTTGCTTTTTATACAGCATAGTTATAGTGGGTTTGCATGGCAAAATTTCAATAGCTGGGAAGGACTACAGCTATGGCTTCTGAGTAGCTACCAGAAGTTTCTCCCACGTCAGACAGAGCCAATGCCAGCCAGCTCCAAGACACACCTGTTGCTTGCCAAGGCCAAGCCCATCAGTGACTCTGGGATAAGGTATTTAAGAAGCAAGGAAAGTTATTGGCCAGAAGAAAATTACAGAGGAGTAAGAACATGTGAGAGAAACAACTCTACATCTCAGGCCAGTGCAGAAGGAGGTGGAGGAGGTGCTCCAGGTGCTGGAGCAGAAATTCCCCTGCAGCCCATGGTGAAGACTGTGAGGAGGTAGGCTGTTCTGCTGCAGCCCATGGAGGATGGTAGTGGCACAGATATCCACCTACAGGTCATGAGAACCCCATACTGGAGGATGTGGAGGTATCAAAAGAAGATTGTGACTCCTTGTGAAGCCCACGCTGCAGCAGATTTCTGGTAGGACTTGTGGCCCCATGGAGAGAGGAGCCCACACTAGAGGAGGTTTCCTGGCAGGGCTTGTGACCCTGTGGGGGACCCACACTAGAGCAGTCTGTTCCTGGAGGACTGCGCATCGTTGAAGGGACCCATGCAGGAGCAGTTTTTGAAGAACTGCAGCTTGTGGGAATTGTACAAGCTTGTACAATTAAAGCTTGTACACTGAAGAAGTTCATACAGGACTGTCTTCTGTGGGAAGGACCCCACACTAGAGTAAGGAAAGGACTCCTCATCATGAGGAGTAAGGAACAGCAGAAATGTGTGATGAACTGACCATAGCCCCCATTCCTTGTCCCTCTGCACAGCTGTGAGGAAAGAGATAGAGAATCTGGAATTAAGTTAAACCTGTGAAGAAGGGAGGGGCAGGAGAAATGTGTTTTTGAGATTTGGTTTTACTTCTCATTATCCTGCTGTGATTGAATTGGCAAGAAATTTCCCCAAGCTGAGTCTTTTTTTTCTGCCTGTGATAGCAATTGCTGAGTAACTCTCCCTGTCCTTATCTCGACTCATGAGCCTTTTGTCATATTATGTCTCCCCATCCAGCTGAGAAGAAGAGTGACAAGAGTGGCTTTGGTGGGCACCTGTCATTCAACCAGGGTCAAACCACCAGAGTCCCTTTTGATGCCTAACATGGGACATGAGGAATTTGAGATAAGGTTGGTAGTGGGGAGTAGTAATGGGCAAAACATGGACTGAACAATGTGAGAGAGTAGAATGATAGTGAGGAATTTCTGTTGTAATTGTGGTAGTGAGTGGTGGATTGTGTCTAAATTGTCAGCTTCCATTCAGGGTTGTAATAATGTTATCTTGATTTTGGTGTGGGGAATTATTTTCTTTTTTGGTTGACATTTGTTGTTGATATGAGTGAAGATTGTGTGATGAATGTGGATTTTCATGATAATTCTTAAATATGTGATTCACCGAGGTAGTGGTGAAAGGAATAGTACTTATGTCTCACTTGCTGTGACCTGGAAAAGACTGTGTGTGGGGGGTGGGGACTGCTACCAGGAACCCAGGGGGTTGTTGGCCTGGTATGCTGATGAACCGCTGAGGATGGAGAGCAGGTCTGGGGAAGTGCTGTGAGAGAAACATTTCAGAGAAGCTGAAAGCCCTTCTCTGATTAATTAATTCTCATTTCTATGGCTTCCATTTCCTTAAGGTGACAGACAGTGCCACACACTCCTCTGAAGTTAGCAAAATGTAAGACCTTTTAAATATTAATATTTCTTGGGACCTCTGGGGTAGGTTCACCACCTGCTACCTCATATAGCAGCTGTCTAAAGCAGTTTCGGTCACTTACTTTTTCTATTTTAAAACCTTTATTTTGCTGAACTCCTCATCATAGGCTGGTAAGACTTCAAGGGACTAAAAACTATGCAGCTTCCCCACTACAAGTGATGTGAACCCTAGGCTGTACTAGTGGGTATACTTCATATGTCATCTGTGCAGCTTTAGACTGGACAGTTAAGCACAATATATCTTCACAAGGGCATCACAGTACTAGATTATGTTGGCACACCTAATCCACTTCTTTCTATCTGTTTCTACCTGTTTTCAAAGCACCTGGGTGTCTCATAATGGGTTTCTTTTTTTGACACAAACAAGGGAGTCTGATTGCTCCCAGATCACAGAGAAGCTGGACACTAGCAAAGAGCAACCAACCTGGAGCTGTAAAAGGACCGACCAAGTGTCTCATATGTAAGAGTTTGTGTAGTTTGGTTTTGTGAGGATTTGTCCACTTGCCTTAACTTTGAGTTAACTCTAATAAAACAGTGCCATGTGGGTATCACTTCCAAAACACTTCAGTTAGACGTGGAATACAAACAGTTCCTTCTGTTAATGAATTCAAACCCAAGCTGTTTAGTAAGCAGCTGCACAACCCTTATGTATCAGCTTCTTTCAAATGTAGCTGGAAGGAATTTTCTTAAGACATAATCTCAGTCTAGCTTTGGTACTGGCATCACTGTAAACCTAAAATTTGGAAGACAGATTTTAACTGCTGTGTCTCCTCCCAGAAACACCATCCAGCTATTTCATGTATACACCTTGTCTTAATCATTGTTAGCCTTTTAGTGGTGAGAACTGTGTAAGCATCATTTAAACTGGGAATAAACCTGTATAATGAGCTAAATAACATGCAAATGCAGAGACATGCAAAAGTGCATGACACTAGTTTGTCTGTTACTTGTGAGGTATTTCTCAGTATATGAAGTAATTTGCTATTGCTCACACAACTATCATTTTAAAACAGCATCCTTACTTCTTAAAAGTTGTACTGAGGCGAGAGGTTTTTCTTGGGCATAAGCTTTCGGCTTGTTGAAGATCTTATAAGAAGAGCAGAGCATTTAAGAGAAGTTCCCAGACTTCTGCTCTTAAAAGAGACCAGGTGGCTGCATGGTTATGGAAAATAGTACTAAAAATTGTGTGTGTGCAGCACAGAAGGCTTTGAAATACTGAGGGTGGTCTGGAGAGACTCTTACCAATGCCTAACTTTCCTTCTATGTCACAGTGACTTATCACAAGCATTAACTGTGAGTTTCTGGTTAAAAACAGGCTTCCCTTCATACTGAAAATTATAAATGCAAAACCACTTACGAAAAGATGAATTAAAAGGACAAGTAACTAGACTAACATCACTGTGCTCTGAAAGCAGATATCAGTGGAGCCTTTCAGAACACCATGTGAAACTTCAGACGGGTATTTCTAAAGCATAACAGGCGGTGCTTTCCTATAAACCCTGAAAATCATTGCCTCTAGCACCCTTTACTCCTTTCAGGGGAAAAAAACCAGACTGGCATACCTAATACCACAGGGCATTAACACCTTTTGATAAAATGCCTGCCAAAATTTTGTGCAATTTGGCATTTTACTATGGTTTGTGGTGCTTACAGGAACCTAGCTTCTTAATGTGGGCTTGGTGAATCTTATCCATGCTTCAAATTATTGCTTTGTTTAACATAAGCATATTGAAGGCATCTATCCTTACTCGTGACTAAAATCATGTCCTTTTTGAAAGGTGAAAACCAGCCCTTTGATCTTAGTATGATAAAGCCTTCCCTAAAGGGCCAAAGACACTTGTGGAGGGGGGGGTGTTGGTGTTTGGAGGATGTTGTCGGGTTTTTTCTTTTTTTTTCTATGCTGTCTCTGTGCTTTAAGTTTATCAAAGATTTAAAAATAAAAACTGTGCTTTCAGTTGGCATTTCCAGCTCAAACAAAAACAGTAGGGAAGAGAGGCAACATAAGCTTCAGTGTATTCTTACAATGTCAGTTTAACAACAATAACAAAATTACTCCAAAGCTCTGAAATGTGAGTCACAGTTTAATGATTTAATAGAACATGAACACAGAGATATTTGGATTCAGATTCAACTCTGGATTGTACTTGGATTTTCAGAAACAGGTCTTGGCTATGTGTCTTATTTTTCGTACCCATAAAATACAAATACATACCTTTTATTCCTTCAGAAACAGTTATAGGAGTTTTCTGATTTCTGATACATTTTTTGTGTCATGTAATAATAGAATAGTTTATGTTGGAAGGGACCTTTAAACCTCATCCAGTCCAATCCCCCTGCAATGAGAAGGGACATCTTCAACTAGATCTGCTTGTGCAGAGCCCCATCCAACTTGATGTTGAATGTTTGCAGGGATAGGGCATCCAGCACCTCTCTGGGCAACCTGTTTCAGTGTTTCACCACCCTAAGGTAATAATTTACCACCCTCATATCTTTTGCCATTGGAATAAAAAAATGCACTCTTGGACAGCCAGTTACATGGGGAAGATAATCTACCTAACTATACTGTAATTTGATTTAATGTCTTCCAGGCACAATTTGAAATCTCTTCCCTTTCCATTACTTTTGACCTTAAAGATCTTCCAAGACAATAGCAGACATTCATAACCAAATGAATCCTAGAACACCAGAGACAGCTAGACAAGTCAAAAGCAACTCATGCAACTTGAATGTTCATAGCAAATTTTCTCCCCGGGACTTCCTCAGGCTTTGATTTATTTTTCCAGGCTTTTGAATATGAAGAGTATTTTAAGACAAAAGATATATGGTGAACAGTTCCAGGGTCGTAAATTGAAACTGCCTATTTGACACCCAGGATAGATGAACTGATATCTCTTTTTCATTGTCAATTACCTAAATGTATGTTACCTATTTAAAGGTTATTTCTGCTGGAATGCTGGAGAGAGAGTCTATTCTGAGTCGGATTTAGGTGACATTTGCAGACGATACATGCAGATGATAGAGCTGATAAGCCTCTGCACCTTGGCTTTTAAAATATCACATCAAACAACATCACTGCTTATGATGAATGTCCTTAAATCTAATGCCTCGTGGAATAGTACTTCAAATTTTGTTTTCATCACTGTGTTTTATCTATAAATATACAAAACTACCTGAACAAAACAATCATAGGGAATATTATGTGCATTTTCTTTGCATAATTGAATCACATTTTTGTGCACAGATATTAACAGTATTCAAAACCAAACAGCAGCAAAGTTATTAAGAAAATCAGTGCTAGGATTTTTCTGCTGCATCTCTGCAAAACATCAATTGATCATCAATTGATGGCAGGAATTCAACAGAATTATTAATTGCATTGCTGACTGAAATTTTCATACTTAGACCTTTTATTAGATCTATTTTTGTTGGGAAAAAACCTTCTCTGTGAAAGGGAAGCTAGTTGAAAGCTGAGATTTGCAAAACTGAGGACTTTTAAGCCTTTTTCCCATCAAAACAGTCCCTGGCTTTGGAAACTTACTGGTTGGGGTAATTAATGCTTTCTGCAAAACAGAGAATTCAGACAAAGCTGAAATGGAAAAAACTATACAGTGAACTTCTGCTGTTTTATGCAATGTGAGTGGGATTCTGGTGTTTTACATAGACTTGAGAAGATGAGATCAGTTCCGGGTACCTGGACCCATTCTTAAACTATGGAGATTTTTTTCACAGCACTGTATCAGAGTGAAATCCAGCATGCATCAGGATTCATTGGCATGCATCAGGGTACATGCATCAGACCCACCACAAATCAGCGTGTGGCCCCTTCCCCCTCCTCCAGCAATGCTGTTTCTATAGGATTATATGGAGATACTTCTGGCCAGAGCCTGGTATGCTCCAAAAGGGAACCTTCTCTGGACAGCCAAGGAAGCAGGATGCTACAATGTGCTGTGGTGTCTAGTCAGAGAACATAGGTACAGGGTGAGTCTCTGAGATGGAAGGCAGAATGTGGTCTCCTTGTAACAAAACTGGAAGAGGCCACCACTGCAATTGCTGTGGAACAGGACTGGGAGGGCAGGAGTATATGAGGCTGCTGATTTTGCAAGTACATTTATGCAGAAGATCCAGACTCTGAATGACAATTAGAAGGCATTCTCCATCTGTGCTGCAAGAAAGAATATTAAAAACATTTTCAGAGAATGATAAATGTGGAGAAAAAAAATGCAACAGCAGAAATAGGTGTGGGTTAAGCGCTAGATAAAGTGGGCTGTTATCACCAGATCATTAACAGCCCACATTGAGGCTGAGAACACTTTAATAAACCCATTCAGGGAGGATTACTGCTATTAGGAATCAGTGGCAGCACTGTGCTTTATATGAGCAGTGAGGGCTATATCCACTAGCAACAATCTTTCCTGGAGCTATTTTATGTCTGCTGGTGCATATGATATTTTTCTTTGATCATAGCATAGTGGGTAGTTTGATACTTATATTTTCATCATTATAAAAATCCAAAACCAATCAATGGAACTATCGGAGGTATGCAAATCAGCGTTATAGAGAAGATGGGCAAGCATCCAAAGTTGGAAAGTATTTGAAATGTGGTAGAAAACTGCAAAGTTAGGGTTATAAAAAGCTTATTTTTATTCTGTTGATCTCTCTCTCTCTGCGCAGAGTCACAGCCAGGAATTTCTGCACAAAATCTTTCCTGCTTTCTTATGAGACACAACACATGAAAGAGAGCTGAATTGCACATCTTCTTTCAGGCTCTCTGCAGTGCAAAGTGTCCTGAGGTCTGGGACTGCCCTAATGTCATGGAGAACTGCTTCAAACAATGGAGCAGATTATTTCTGTAAATGGTAATATGCAGTAGGTTCTATCCTTGAGATGTAGAATAAACTGCTCTACTGGTTTAATGTGAATGTGGCAAGGGCTCAGTTTTGTTACAGAGTTTGGGGACTTTTTTGCTGCTAATCCAATAAAAAGAAAGTCCTTTCTTCCCTTTCAAAAGATATTAACTCTGAATCTAAAGGTGTGTTTGACTGACATTTGGGAGAGACTATGTTTAATATAGGGCCACTGAAACTTATAAAAAAATTAATATGTAATACAATTTTTGCAGAGTGGATTCATTCATTAAGAGGATTTCTCACTGATCAGTAAAATCTATATTAGTGCACATAGAAAAGAAAACCAGAGAAAGTATGGGACAAAGGAAAGGAAAAAACGGGGAACAATTTGATCTCCCCTTCCCATGGTGTGCTTCAGTTATTATGACAGGCATCATGTTCCAGCAATGAAGCCTTTGTCTAGCACAAGAAGAAATTTCCAGGTGAGACATGAGGTGAGAAAAAAATGCCTTTATATTTCATTTATATTGATTTATATTTCACGGGCCTTTCTGCAGGATCACTTTTTCAATAAACCTGTACAGACCCAACAAAATATAAATAGTAAGAAGTAATTGGTCTCTAGCATTTTACATTAATAGTGAGGATCTGACTTTTGCTCAAAGAAAATACGCAAACGTGTCGATGCAGAACAGTGACAAAAACTAAGCAGGCACTGTTCTGTATGCAGAAGACTGTCTTGCACTTACAGGCATCATTAATTTTCAGTTTCACTTGAATCTCACTGGCCTAACTCTGCTGCCACTGGGAATTATGCTTACTGATTTCAAAATGAGCCAAGTTAAGGCAGTGCTCTAGAAATCCCAACTCTATCTCTAATAGAAGGTTAGTCCCTGCTTGAATGGAGAGCACTTTTCCTTCCTGAGTCCTGTCAGAAAGAGGAGAGCCCTTCCACTACATTCCCTGGTGCCCTGATCACCCTGGAGTTCAGTACGGCAACTGAGTCTACTCTCTGAAAGAGACATTGCAGATTTAAACCAGACATCTGAAAGTCTTTACAGCACAGTCACTGTACTGAGGTTATTAAATCTGGAATTTAATCTGTATGGAGAAGTAGTGGTGTGTGGTTGGACTACATTTCGACACAAGCATGTCAATGAAAAGACTATGGGAACTAGATATCACATCAAGTTGTTATTCATTTATGACCGTTTCAGTTGGAAATGCAGCTTCTCTTCAGTGACTGTCTCACTGACACACTGTGAAGTCTCCCAGCATGCTTTTGTCCTGCAAGTAGCCATGCTCCAGCAACATCCAGCTTCTAGAAATGAAATGTCATGAGCACTGAGATACATTAGCTGCTACTACTACAAGATCTGGTGTCTGTGGCTTGTAAGTATGTCCTGGTTTCACAGGAGCATGTTTTTGTCTGAGATGTTGATGTAAACATAGCTTGTTTTGCCTGATGATTATATTTTTCCATGCCTGTCATCATGTGCCATTCCTGTGACTCTACTGCACTCGTGTTTTACCCCTCTTCACATGCATTCTCTTATCACATGACCCAGGGAGTCATGTTATATGAAACCTATTTTAGGTATTTTGGTGGAGACTATACACCTGAAGTAACAGCAAGCAAATTGCCATGCCATCAAATAAACAATGTAGGAAAAAAAGCTTTTTTAAAATGCATCAGCTTATTTTGTTTAAGAAATTATCTGGGCTTTGATAGGTCCCTTCTGCCTCGTCTTCTGTGTTGTCTGATGTCATATGGTATAACCTGTTGACTCTACTTACAACTTCACATTCCAAAGTGTATTTAAATGGAAAATAATGCAGAGTTATAGCCAATCAAAGCCCTGTATAACTTGTTTTTCAGTTTGTTGAACAAGAAAATAGCTGTTTTGCTGAAGTGTAGTGTTCTGGGTCATAGTAGTGTCCCTCTTGTAACACAAAGTGAATGACATTGGTCATGAGAAAATGTTATCAAGCAGCTTTCATTTACGTGCTCAAGGAATTATTTATGTAATGTCTACTACAGGTTGCTTATAAGAAGTACATTGTAACAGCTTTATTTTTTGGTCAAAGTGTGCAAAACATGTCTGAGTAATTAGAGTCAACACAAGTCCATGAGTTGTTACCAGTGAAATGCCCTGGTTATGTAGGAAACATTTTGCAGCAGTTTGATATGGAAAGCCAGGAGTCACTTGGATAATTTACTGAGTAGCTTCTAACCTCTCCTATCTTTGTCTGAAAAGATGCTGTTGATTATTTGGCAAAAGCAGGTATCTAAATTTCTCTAGTGTTTTTGCTGGGGTTATGACAGTAAGGCCCTGACAGAGCAGCACCATAAATCACAGGGTAGATGGGGCTGTCACTGCCAGGTAGATACGCTGGAAGCTCAGGCTGCCGTGTGAATTTCAGCACTGTAGGAAGTCACGGGTGCCAAAAAACGTTGCTCCTCATTTATCTAGGTGTCACTGTACACTGAATGAATGTCTCTGTCTACTACCAGAGAGGACATAAAGGAAACTGCTTGAAAAAATGTGAGGGAAAATATAGCACTTTGTGACATACGGCAAAGCCTATCAAAAAATCAGGTGTGTAACTCCTTTCTTGCTCAGTGAGGATGGCTAGCCAACCTGATGTGACAACCAACCTACCACAATTGCTGACATGCCTTCAGCTTCGCTGAAGGTGATGTGGTACCTGTCATGCTGCCACCCCTGTGCTACAGTGCCCATTAAAATACACACCATGCAGAGTTGTTCCACACACTGTGGCTATTGTCCTAACTGGTTCAGTTAGAAAAGATGGAGAGACATGTAGTCACAGAGTGAAATGTCCTATCCATGCATGTTAAATGGGGATCCCACTGGCTTACACTGTGTCTCACACTGGCAAATCCTATACTTGATGAAGTAAAAGGGAGTTTTGGAATTGATATCAAAGAGCAGAGGCAAAAAATGAATTGCCAAAAATAAGAAAAAAAAAAGCAGATTATTTTGGGACAGGCTAACTATCTCTGGCCTGGAAGAAAGAATAGTCTTTTGCCACACTAGAAAAGGTGGTTGTGAATCATATTTTCCCTCTGTTGCTGCTGGCCAGGGACAGATTAGACTTTGAAATAAATAAAATAAATTCCAAGGCAGTTCTTGGATTTATCCCAGCTGTTCATGGTCTCAACCAGAGACTGCTGGGTGTCCAAGTCTTTTCACAGGGCTCAGAATACTATGAACTTCTGATGGAACCAGGATGCCTTTTTCTGCTCCTGTCTTTGAAGAAGAAAACTCTTTTGTGATGGTATTGCCTGGGTCTTTTGAGAGTGCAGGCTGAGGGATGAGATAGGGAATGAAGTAGAAGGGACTATTGCTGAAGAGGAGGAATGAAGAAGTGGGCATTTATGAGGGGAGGGGAATGATGATGTCTCCTGTCTTTGTCTCACCAAGCCTTCCTGTATTTGAGCTAATCCTAAAATGTGTAACTTCCAGACTCTTCCCACCTCTCTCTCTTCAACTATAACTTTTCTGCTTCTGCCTTCACTCACAACCTGCTCACTCTCCTGGGATCTGCAAATGAGTGTAGGGTGTTGGATCCAGCACATAAAGACAGACAGACTCATCATTTCTCCTATAACCTATGCACAGGAACATCTCACTTCTTTACCTGCAACCCTACAGTGGTGGTCTCCACCCCCTACCCTCTAGCCCCAGCATATCTGGCTGTCCAGAGTTCTGTAGGGACAGAATATTCAGTGGGTTTCCATCTGTCAGTGACTGGGATGCTTTGATTGCTCTGGCCAGTGCTACTTGTGACTCCTCCTCAAGTAGCTCCTGCACATTTTTCTTTCTTTGCCTATATGCTACAAATGTCAGTGTGAATGTGTGTGTGTACATGTATACACGTACACACATACACATTAGCCCTGAGTGTGCAGCACAGCCTAGGAGTCAATATACATACGAAAAGTTTGATGGATTTGCTGCACTGTTTTCATGGCTCTGTAGTGTTGCCAGAGATACAATATGGGTAACAATGCAGGCCAGACAGGGCATCTCACTGTCCTTCCTCTACCAGAGATGAGAAGGAATTATTCTCCTGGAGTTATAAAGATTTCTATTATCTGCAAAATGGATTTCCTGAGGGAACTTGAAAACCTCATCTATAAGGGACCTGTGGAAGACCTTGGAGCTCAAAATTCTGAATCTGAACTTGCCATTTTTTTTCTTTGTTTGTTTGTTTGGTGGAGTTTTGTTTTTGTTTGGGGTTTTTTGTTTTGTTTGTTACTTTTTTTTTTTTTACTTTTTACAAAGCATACAAAGGGTAAAAAGGGAGGGATTATATGTCATAGCAAGTTTGTAATGTACCAGTTAATGAGCAGGGATATACTAGGGTCATGGATAAACTTCCTCTTACTTTATACTACTCAACCTTCATTTTACAAATGCATTTTAGAAAACTAGCATTTATTTACTTTCAAAGACATTATACTTAGTTTGGAATTGACCCAGTAGAGACACCCAGAGTCCCTCTCTTGCTAAGCTTATGCTGATGAATTACCAGAGCCAACAGTAACCTCAAGGAACTCTGTTTTCAACAGAAATGAAAATGTATGAAAAGTTTATAAAATATGTGAAACAACTTAAAGAAAAAGTGAGCAAGTCTGGCCCAGACCATGTGGAGTTAGTATCTCATTATCTGAACCATTGCTGGCTTTCAGTGTATGTGATAAAGTGGGAAGGAAAAGAAGACAAACATGCTGAACAGTGAAGGGATAAAAGGAGTATAAGGTGTGAAGGGAGGCTGGATGTGCTTTGTATGCCTTGTGACACACTTTTAGTGAGAAAGAGAGAGGAGAGTGCAGACCTCCACTGCTGCGGATGAAGAAGCATCAGCTGAAAAACCAGCCAGTGGTACCAGGCACGTGCTCACATCCTGTGCTGGGAAGCCTGTGACAGTGATGTCGGGATGTCCTGCAGGTGGCTGGGAAAGAGGATGATGGAACAAAGCAGTCTTTCATTCCTTGCCCTGCAGAGGTATTCTCACAGTCTCAACTGAATGTATGAATCAGAAGGGCAAATACATACTGTGTTTTCTGTCTGGAAATTCAGACTTTGTGTCTTCAAAACGCTTCTCTGGCACTCTGGAGGGTTACAATGGTGTCTATCAACTACTTGCTAAATTGGGGTGAAATTCCAATTTCCGTGGTGATGTTCAAGGGAGGTAGGTGCAGATATGGATGGGAAAGCAGTTCTGTAGAGACTGGAGAGCAAATGCTGTGTCTAGGAAAAATCTGCTCTGCTTTTGATCTCCTTCCTGTCATACCACCCTTATGTCCTGTCATAAAATACCTTGAATGGTTCTGGTTTTAAAGCAGTTGGGAGCAATTCTGAAATACCAACAGTATCAATACTTGGAAAAAATTTTTTAAACTTGGCCAGGCCTCTATGTCCTTAGTTGTGTAACCAGTTTCATCAATAAATAGATGTCAGATAGAAATAAATGTATTGAGGAAATAATTCACAGTATCTAGGAAGTTTTATTGTTCACAGAAATTACTATTTCTGCGGAGAAGGTGGTGCTTCCACAAGCGCAATCACATTACAAATGTTTCTTCTGTCCTTAAATGGTATTTTATTAAGTTCAAATATGCATTTTTTTTTCTCCTTTACACTGCAGAAGAAACACATTAAAACCAAAATAGGGCAGCTAAGGAAATTAGCTTCCTATATCAGATGCTTCCATAAAACTGTAGTGCCCATAAATTAATAATCTGCTTTGATGGACTAATGGGATTCTATAAAGTAGATGTCTGGCATGCAGAGAAAAGTACTGCCTGTATTTAGAAATGGTGGAAAGCATAGTTTGACTAATCAAAATATGGTGACTGAAGTTCTTGCACATGTAACTCCAAATCCTGCAACTGCTTTCACTCTGTTTTGGCCTTAAAGCTTAATGGCCTTAATGGAGATCACCTAATGTTTCACTTCATCCACACTCTCTGAATTTTTTTATCCAAGAGCAACAATTTCAGATTTTGAATAAAGAAAACATATGTTGGGCCAACATATATATAATTCCAGAACATTCTTTCAAGTTACTTGACTGTTTTCTTTGTGTTTACATCCTTCTCTCTTTCCTGTTGCTTTTTTCCTTCATTATCTCTTCAAAGTGAGATCTCTAGCTTGCTCATTTACAGTACCTGGAAAGGCTCTCCTGTCTGTACATGTCTCTAACTCTCTTGAAAGTCACTGAGTTGGGCTGATTCCTGTGGTGATGAGAAAAAGGTAGACATAAAGAGTTGTTTTGAGCATTCCAATAGGATCAGAGAAAGTCACTAAAAGCATGTAAGGAAGATATCGGGTTATATCCTCTGGGGTTTTATCCTCTGGTTGGTTGATTTCAGATTGTATGAAAATTACCTCTTGTAAGTTATTGCTTTTTCTTATTTTTTTTAATACCCTAAAATGTTTTAAAAATATCCTAACTTAAATGATGTTATTTTAGCTAAAGAGCAAGACTGTGACAGAAGCCTGGCTTCTGGCAATGTTGCTGTTGCAAATCTTCTGTGCAGCTTTGAGAGAACGGCTTAAAAACATTTTTATCTTTTTTAGTTTCTTAAGGATTTAATCTCAGCAGAGAAAATCATAACTAGGTTAAATTTCTCACTTTGTAAAATAGCTTGATGCCTATAAATATAGTGCTGAACTTAAATGGAGAAAAAGGAGCTGATGTGAATCTATTGCCAAATACAGTTCTTGGCTATAGACCCCCACTCCAAAATTTGAAGACTTTTCACTTCTTAAAGTGTTATAGAGCAGATGTCATGGTATTTCTCATTACTATCCTTGACTGCAGAAGGCAATTTTTGTAAATCTGTCACCTTTATCTTGAATATTACTTTAAATATACTTTTTTACAGTTTCTTCCGTGGCTTCCAAACGACTTGTGTGTGGAGAAGACCAGGCAGATTTTTCTGTTTTGAACACCAGTAGTTCTCAGGTATTCCACATTTGCAGAAAGACAATACCGGGGGAAAAGCATCAGGATAGATAGTATGACAGTCTATACAAATGATCGTAGTTCCTGACAGCTCCATTTTCTTCTGCCATCTGTGTCCTCAGTCTTCCTGGAAATTATGATATATCAGCAGTTCTATTTTATTACCCAAAGCTAAATCAACTTAGAAGGATATTTGATATGGCAGCAATTTTGAAATTTCCACAGAAAAACTGGACTTATAATTACTAGTATGTGCATATTTAGTATCAGAAAATAATTTCCAGATTTCTGAGTCTTGAAATATTTTCTCCAAATTACTCTGACCCTTTAGAATTGATTTTTAGGAAAAAACAAACAACAACCAACCAAACAAAAACAACAACAAAAAAAATTCACCCCAAAACCAAACCAAAAAACCCACTCAAATTCTATCTGTTTTATCCTAGGAGGAAAGAAAACCAAAACAAACATAGAGCCATGTTTAAACCTTTCAGTGTCCTGGAAAAATCCTTGAGACTCCTTGCAAGATCCTGGGGGAGAAACCTTTGACCCACTGTTTCCTGTTATGTTGTGCCAACAGCACCTCCCGCTTAGCCACAGGCTTATCCCATCATTTGGTGGCATGGATTTTCTACATGAGTCATGAGTGAATCCGCCTTGGTAGGTAGGTCAGAAAGAAATGTAGTATTATCTGTGGACAGTGCACTTTTACTGGGATATGCAGACCATCGTTCATTCAATATGCAAGTGTTTGCAGTGTGGAGAGCTAGAAATGCCTTTCATGGATAAGTCCTATGTATAATAATGCAAGTTCTTATGTATCTTGTGCAGGGATTAAGTTTGGAGTAGATCAGGATTTGTATGCATTCAAATCAGAGGGAGATTTTGACACTGGTTTCAGTGGGACCATTTCAAACAAGCTGCAAACTAAGATCCATAATGCTGTTTCAAACATTCCCAAGTTCTTTTCTAAGGAATATCTGTATTTGTTTCATCTCTGTGGTTTTATACTATTCCCATTACACATTATCTTCTTGTCAAGTGACCATGTTTTTCCAGTTATGGGGCAGTAAGGTGTAAAACTTGTCTCCTATTTCTCTTCATTTATTTAAAAGCAATACAGGACACCCACTGGCACAAATGTTCATGGACCATCTACAGGCAAATATTTTGTAACCATTCCGCCCTTTGTTTCTGGATGCTTTTGTTTCATCTTTCAATGTCAGAATGTTGAAAACACCCTGAAATGCAACATTGATGATGGACTCCAGTACTTAAATAAAAACATGGATGACAGATCCTCCGGGCTTATAAATGAACATAACTCCAGAGACTTTCACTACCTGAACAGATGATTCAGGAATGCAAACTTAACATTTTGGGATTTGGGGTTTTTTTTAATTTTCCAGTTCATGTAATTTGGTGAAACATAAAAGAAAGAAATATGCATTTGTGACTGATTTTTCCAACTGAATGATCTTTTTTCTCTTTACTCTGTGATTTTTATACAGCTCTTAATCATAGTTTGTAAATTATTCACTTCTAGGTACTTTAAATTTTGTTAGACCTGCCCCCCAAAGTTATAACAAAACTCATTGTATCCACATGAAATGAGGGTAAACTATAGTCCCTCCTCCCACTTATTTATGCGTTTTATATCTGCTTTAAACTACAGCTGATAACACATCTTTATGATAGAAGTGGGATGTAGTAGCACATATGTACCATCTACTGATGGAATATGTACCATGTGCTGGAACATGTGGGCGACAAGGGCGGCGTCATCAGCGTAGAGCAGCTCCCGGACAAGATGATTTAAGGTCTTAGTGTGGGCCTTCAGTTGCCTTAGGTTGAAAAGGCCTCCATCAGTACGATATCGAATGTAGATACCATCCTGATCATTGAGGTCTGCCGTGGCCCTTTGGAGCAAGCAATATGATTTTGCTGTCTGTCTGTAGGGTCACATGAAGATTTTTGTAATAGCAGATGAAAGGTTATTCTCTTTGGAGTTGACTGACTCATTCTAGGAAATCTTTGTGCTCTTTGACTTTGTTTGACCCTTGGATTTTATAAGGTTGGGGAAAATTAGGTTGATCAGCCAGAGGACAGATGTGGAACAGGGACTGCTTTGAATGAGAATTCTCCTTAAGAAGTTTGGGTTATAAAAATTCTACAACTTCCATAGGTTAGAGTAATAAGGGACACAGCACATGTTTAATAAAGAATAGAGCAGCCAACTAAATTTTTTTTTTCTCTTCAAGACAGGTTAATCTGAGAAAGGGTTGACTCTTCAGAAAAGGCAGCTAAGTCTTCTTTATATTGATTTTTTTTAACTATTCTTTTATCAGGTTTTAAAAGGTACAACTTTTTGAAATGAATATGGAGAGTTGCAGGGTGATCTTATGATCCTGAAATACAAACTGGCACATAACATTCAGTATAGTAAGTACAGAAGACATACATGTAGGACAGAGGGAGAAAGAGGGGCAGATGGAGAGAGAGGACATTATTTATGTGCATCTATCTATCTATCTATCTATCTATCTCCACCATAAGAAGGCCCAAAAATGTCAGCCCAATAATTGGATGGGATCAGAGGAGCAAAAACAGCACTTGTAATCCTTAAGGGAGTTGTAAGGAACAAGCCAGAAAATGTCATTAATATGTGACATAAATCTCTAGCATATCCATTTTTGGACAATGTGGGCAATTCTGATCTCTTCACCCCTAGAAGAACAGGTATGACAAGAAATACCATAGAGAAGGGAAGCAATACTAACAGAATGGTCTCGAGTATACAGAAAGGTTGAAGAGAAGCCCACAGCTCAGAGGAAAATGCCCTGAAAAAATTTTAAGAGAAAACATAAAATAAATATGGAATGATATTTAATTTTTTACCTCACACAGCAAAAACTAATTAACAATTAGGGTTGATTAAATTAGATCTAACTGGAAATTTTTCACTTCAGGAGTAAGACAGAGGAAGAACTCATTGGCATGAGACATGGTGGGTCACAAAAAGATCTATAGAAATTTTTGGAGGATGGTTTTGTTTGTTGCTACTAAATCTAGAGGTGTGGATCTTGTATCTGTGTCTGATTACTCCTGTGTAGCTAATAGACTGACAATAGAAAGGTGTACTGGTACACATAGTTCTCTGCATGTTGTAGCATTTGTTACTGGTCTCTTTTGGAAAAGGGACACTGGCTGAGATAGACGTTTTCACATATTTTTTTATGGCCTGACCTCGAAGACTAATTTTGAAGTGGCTACCAATGTACACTGCATTTGTAATATACTGCTGTATACTACAGAGCCTGAAGGATTTACCTTCCCAGGAGTGCAGCTCAAATGTCTGTCCTATATGCTAAGGCACGAGAGGGACATGGAGTGCTCTGGCATCTGTGTAGTTGTAGGGCATTGCTATCAAGGAACTCTGGCTGAGGGGCTGTTCCTGAGAGGTACCTGCACTGTGGTGTCCACAAAGTTGTGGAGTCATATTTTAAAATCAAAATCTATTGGATTTTGATTTGTTACCATATTTTCCTTTTGGAACATTTTGGATTTTTTTTTTAAAACCTTTTGTTTTCTTGCAACACTTTTTTCTGTGCTAAAGAAGATTATTTTTCATCATATAATCTCCACTTTACTATTCTCATCCTCTTCTTTCTGGACTGGTGAACATTGTAAACACCTTAACACTTGAGAATGGACTTGAATGCTCTCCGGATGGTAATTTGAGCTAGGATATTTTGGAATAGCTTTGGTCACTCTAGTGGTCCTGATGAGCTCTAATCTTATGAAGACACATAACATATGTAGCATGACTGTTTAGTAATATTTGCTATGAAGCTTTGCAGCTGGCCTTTAACAGTACTTTGAGGCAATATTTGAGTAAATGAAATAAAAGTATTCCCCATACTGACGGCTGTGTCCTAATGCTGACAAACAGTTCTATAGCTGCTTGGTTTTGTTCACCTTTTAACATCCACATACAACATTATCCATCATGGAACAATGGGTGTACATTCCACTCAAAGCACACAGCCGAGGCTGTATTTTGCAGGGCATTGAATCTGACAGGTTCAAGGATTGTGGTGGACAATAAACAGAGCATGAACTTAGAATGTGAAACTGCATGGAAGGGAGCTTGTTCTTTGAATGTGTGATCAGAATGGCAGACAGTAAGAAGAATGGAGCTCAACAGACCTTGTGAATGGCATTGGTCAAGGTATTTGGAAAGCGCTCTGCCCAATATTTTTAAAAACTACGTGCATGATTGAAAATAATTCCATGAATAAAATTGTTTTGGAAAGCTTTTACCTTGCGAGGGATTTATGTGTGATGATGGTTACATACCAGCATTGAACTGGTGAGTTGACTTAGTTTGGCTACTGTTGTTTCAGACCACCTCCTGTGATCTGTGAGCGCTATTCATTTGTGCCATTGACTGTTGTCAGACTCTCTATTCACAAGTTTAGCATCCACAGCCTCCTTGCATTTCTTCCCCTTAGGTGGGAGCAGAAGGTGGGACCTCTGGCACATGTGCAGACTATGAGTGCTCAGTAAAACCAGGACAGCTACAGGTCACTCTGCATTGCTGACCATACATCCCATGCATTCAGCCAGATTGTGCAGTACAGCCAGCAGTTGCCTGTGCAACATGCTGATACAGTGAGACTCAGCCCATGAGATCTAAAAGCATGGAAAAGAGTATTTGTGATTACGGACAACTCTTTAATCTAGTAGATAAGAGATTCAGTCAGAGGCTAAGACTAGATTAGAAATTACTATGGTTAGGCAGTGAACGATGCATTTCAGGATGCTGTGGGTTTGCTTTTTTTTGATATTTTCAAATCAGGGCTGGATATCTTTCGGTGGAACAATATTCCAACCCAACCATGAGGCACTTGACTTAACAAAAGAACTGCTTAATGACATTCTACATTTTGTGTTTTTGCACAAATCCAGGCTGGATAATGACAGTCTTGAAATCTGAGACCCTGATGAGGTACATTGTCTTCATAGCCAATTATTTTAGTTATTCATGCACTAGAACAAAATAAGATACCCTACAAAGATAGATACACTACAAAGGAAATTATGTCTTTTCATTGCTATCTACTTTTGATAGGCAGTATGTGAAACTTGAGCCATATTTTTCCACGTGTGTTATAAGATCATGCCAATAGCAATGGCCAAAAGTAACAGCTTTCTTTCTGTCAGCATTTATCCAATTATTTATGGTCAGACTTTGTTGCAGGTTGATTGTCAGCAGCAGCAGCACTTACTTCTTTCTTTATCTAAAGAAATACTAAATTTTCATGCCTAATTGAATTCCCTTTATATTAGAGCACATTCAGTGAAGCCCCTCTACCAAGTTCAGCAGCATTACCCTTGTGCAAAATGGGCATCCACATTGACATATTGAACCTTGTATTTTTAAATTATTTTACACTCAGCTAAATATACTGCTTTTGTCTAATTCTAGAAGAAAGCCAGCAGTTGGATGAACTGTAGTTCAAGGTTTGCTGGTTTGATGGAATGGTCTGCTTTGCAATAGTACTCATCCTTGCACTCATCGTTTTGTATAGAGAAATATAACAAGAATTATTTAGGGTCCAATGTCTGAATGAGCTGCACTTCGATGTAAATGTTTTGGCATTGGCTTTCACTCTGAATGATAACTGATTCAGACTTATCTAGAGACAGAAGCCAAAGAAGTGCCTCAGGGACACAGCAAAAGGAAAGAACATTTAGGCATCATAAGGGTTCCTGTTTAATACTTTCCTGTCTGAATAGAAAGTGGAAAATCCTTATCCTTTCATGCACTATTGTTTTCTGTCTTTGCCCCCATTAGTGGTCCCAGCTATCCTCCCTTTCCAGATCATTATCTGTAAATCTATCAAGACTTTATCCTTCTTTTTGCCTTTTGGTAACAAAGCACTAATACCTTCCCTCCTCTCTTATCTTGATCTCGAATGTTACTGATGTCATGTTGACATCATAGTCTTGTATATGAAAAGGAATCAAGTGTTGCTCTCCAGAGTGAGAAACTGTAGAAGTGATGTATGCCCCATCAGAACTGACATATGCAAGCAAATCATATTTGGCCAAGATTTTGCTTTCTATATGTTCATACTGAGGGATAAAGTAGAGAAAATAATTCTAGAAGGAACAGGAAATAAGATTTAAGATCGAAGACTTCTTTGAAGTTTCTAATTTTTCCAGAAAGGCTTGTGGATAAACCAATCAAATTCAGCCAGGAATCTCATAGGAACAACTTTCAAACTTTTAGAATATGTGAGTATGTATACATCTGACTTACAGAGGATTTTTTGAAAACCATCTGGTGCATTTGAAATTTCGCATGTGTCAAAAAGGTTTTGATTCTATGGGATTTAAAAAAGTAATGTCTTCTTTTTTTTTTTCTTCACTGAGAATAATATTCTTGTAACATAATTTTAAACCAAATTAATTTTTTTCACACATAACATTTTTTTTATGATTGATAACAATCGCCATAGTTTTATAAAATACTGTTTAAAATTTCTAAAGTACAAATATTCCAAACAAACCAAAGGAATAATGCAGTATATTTTGGTGATATGATCCAAACATTTTATTTGATACTGTTTTGAACTTCTTCTTGCACATCCTGCTACATGACAGAGGTCAGAGTTTTGCTTTGGACCATCAACCAGGTTATTGTGTAGACTTGTGTGAATAGTCTTTCACATACTAGTGAAAAGAGTACACAGATGCCCTTCCTGTTCTTGTCATTACAATTTCAGGCTGCTTCTGCCCTTAACTAGCTCTGGAGAGTGAGATCATACTTTGAAAACAGAGAAGAGAATTACAACCCTCTCTCTCTTTAAAAGAAAATTGCCATGGGAATATAACACAAGCCATTGTTTCACAACTTGGACATGGAGAATTTAGTGTTTGTAACACTTATTTTGTAGAAGCTTCTACAAAACATCTCTAACTTAAGTGGTGGGGGGTTTTTTCCCCTCTCCTTGACCTAACAAATTGCTCTATTGGGAGAATTTTGCAACAGCTGGATTGTTCATTAATCAATGGTAAATTAAGAAAATGACCTAGGATTGGTTATCAGCTAGATTTTCAGTATATTGAAAAAGTTACATCAGCCTCCAGAAACTGTAACATAAGGTAGTATAACACAGACTTCCCCAATTAGAGATCTCCTGGGGAGAAGAAGGAAATGGAGAAGAGAGATTGATGGCACCACGTTTTGTGGAATGGCATCTGTGAGGAGTCTGTATCATAGTAGTTCAATTTACAGCTATATAGCTGTGAATTTAATTCCCATGCTAGTACCTGAGTAGCTGTACCACACTGGTGTTGTAATCTTGTGCTAGTCTTACTAGAGTAATAAAAACCAAGCCCTACTAAGCACCTTGTGAGATGATGTGTACCTCATCAGTTTTGACAGAATATAAGTGCACAGTTCCCTCCATTAAAACCACATTGACATCTTTCCTGATGATTCAAAATACCTGAAACAAGTGGTCTAGAAGACCGTTCCTAGAAATCCCTGTAGTGGTGTCTACATCAGTATTGCTGTAAATAATGTTAAATACCTTTCATTTACCGTTTTTCCTTTAAGCTTCAATTGTGGATTGCCTATCATCCAAGACCTGTGCTTCTTTCCAGTAACTGTAATGCTTGTATATGAACTTTTAGCCAGGCTTCCTAAGGAACTGAAGTTTCTGTGATAACAGGGTCTATCTCTCCAGTTGTGTATCAGTTCCCTCTGCCCTGGTAACTCTGCAGTTTGCTAGCCAAATTTAACTGAGTCTGAAGGAGATGATAGAAATCTTAACATGAAATACATCCTAATGTGGTGGTGTGTTTTTTGTTTGTTTTTGTTTGTTTTTTAAATTAATAGGTGGAAAGAAGAAAGAGATCTTAATTAGTGCCTCATTTAAAAAGGTAGTCATAAGTCAGCTGTTTGTCAAACTGTTTAGTAACAGTCATCCAGTCTTCATGTATGAAGAAGCCAACTGACCACAGCACATGGGTGACATGAAGGAATAGAGTAACTGAGGTTACTACACTGGAAAGGCAGATGAGGACTTGAGTCTGTAAGAAACCTGAACAGTTTTTCTTTTCACTAAAGAATGTGCCAGTTTTATTTGCTGCTGTGTACTTCTATCTGCCATATTGTGACTCCCTGTGGAACTTAAATTCACCCCACATAGGAAGTTTTTGTAATTTTTGTTTTAGAATTCATTGGCGTAGCTACCAGCATTAGATTTCATGGTTGAAAACTTTTCTTGTTTTATCATCTTGAGACTTACTTTTCCCAAAAAACTGCATAAAAACAAAACAAAGCAAACACAAACAAACAAACAAAACAAAAACCAAAACCAAGAAAAGAAGTGAAAACCAGCCCAGGTATCTCCAGAATTCTGTGCACAAAATTCTGCAAATCTGTGCTTATGTCACCAGTTGGTGTTAGGGCACCACAGATCCTTTCTGTATGAGGTGGTTTGGGCAGTATTACCTCAGCTCTCCGAGCAGAACCGCACTAGTCCTTTGTACCAGTTGCATTTGTTTTTGCTCTTTATCTCCAAATTCCTAGTTGCTGTAATTCTTGAACAGCTCATCCCTTCCTGTTTGTCTATTGATATGAAAAAAACATCTAAAGAAGTGTCAGAAATTTCTCCAACAGACAAGGCTTGGGCGTAGGAGAAAGTGTTGGAGCAGGACAACTAGAGGAACTAGGTCTTAAGGACACATAAAGCAATGTAGTCAGGCTTCTTGTTTGGAGTATGCTGATAAGGCATTTGCTCCTCACTGAAGGTAGAGTGTTTGGAAGAGGTTTATTCCAGTGCTGCTCTGGCAGCTGTAGCCAACAGAAGTGCATGGAGGTGACTTGCAGGGCAATAGAGCCCGCGGGTGGACAGGACACTGTGGGTAGCATGGCTGTAGGGCAGTACAGGCAGGGGAGGCTCTGCTTCTGCTGCTAACTACATGGGGCAGTCAGCAGTTGAACAGGGAAAAATGAGCTCCACAGAATCACTCTGCTGCCAGAAGCAGTGCTATTTTGGGCTGGTGTCAGTTGGCAGTCTGTTGTGTCCTCCCTGGCTGTCAGGTCTTGGGAAGGCCGAGGGCTAGTGCTGTGGTTGGCAGGTGAGCATGCTTGGAGAGAAGGGGCAAAGGACACAAATATCCCTCATACATGTCCTTGGGAAAACTGGAGTGCAGCCTTCAAGACAACATCCTCCAGTTTGACCCTGAATGGACTGCACAATTTTGAATAAATAAATCCTGTTCCCTGAGGGAATGCTCAAGTCTTTGTGTGGAGCTTTGTGACAGCAGAGAAAGCTATTGGAAGGAAAAGTAATGCATAATTTACTTGTTCATCCAAGTTCAATAAACCCCTTTGTGTACAGTTATTGGCTTTATGCAAAATAAACATCTCTGACAATGAAACAGGTTACTGGAGACTAATCTACTTTCTTTACTGGTTCCTTAGCAACTACAGCTATGAATTAGTTGCCAAGCAGCCTAGTTCAGTGTTTTGCAATGAAGCAAGAGAAAAAAGAGCAAAATAAAAAGGTGCAAGACTGAATTGTGAAGTTGAGTGTGGACTAATAAGCAAAAATTTGTGTTTTGTTTTGCAAGGTCACCAGCCATTAGTTTTTCTCAGCTTTTCTTAAAATACACATATTCAAGACTGAAAGCTTCACTGTGGTTTTCTGGCAGTGGGGTGCAGGATTGTGCTGCCTGGCACAGCGGTGCTGCTGGGCTGTGAGCTTCTCCTGTATGGGCAGGAATGGCAACCTGAAGAGAGAGTTGAGACACAGAGCACCCCTCTGAGATGCTGGCTTAGGCAGCACATGCTGGAGGTGCTGCCAGAGGTTATCAATGGTTTCTCTGTGTATTGGTGACGAGCAGCATTTGCACTATGGACACTGACAAAAATAAGTCAGAAAAAATGGTCCTAGCTTTATGGTGAAAATCTTTTATCTATATCCATACTGTCCTCTGGACTGAAACAGAGGTTGCTTTTCAGATGCATAAGAGAAAAAGGTCCCCGGAGGCAGATGAGGATCAAAATCTGGGAGGGGTAGGCAGGAGTACAACCAGGTCTGAGAAAATAAGGGCTTAAATGGGGAGAGTTTACAAAAAGAAACAAGGTGTAAAAGGGTTGCTGATCTGCTACCTCCACCAAGACCCCACTTGCTGATCTGAGTCAGTGCCACAAGAATACTGTGTGGATTCAGAGTGAGTGATCAGAGCTTTTCCTGCCTGTGAGAGGCCTTGGCAGAAGTCTGCTGGCAGGGTGGGCAGTATCTCTAAATGGGTCCCAGGGGATCACATGGATATGCCTGCAACAGCTGAGAACTGGGACCACCGATGGTGGGAGGAACTGGGAAAGCTACTGGAGACTTGACAATCCATCCTCATCTGTGGGGGCCTGATGTATGGCCACACTAGTATTGTATGTCTGGGGTCTGGGTCTTAACACAAATTGGTTTATGTGAGTTTCTTCCTAAGGGCATTAAGCTCCACAGTCCAGATGGTGGAGTGCCCTGGGTACAGAAACCATATGGTAGTATATAGGAAAGGTTCAGAAGGGGAGAAGAAATATGTTGTGCTATACATTTCTCATAATAATAGGGTCAATGACATTTAGTTGATGGCACAAATGACACCAAAGCCATGAGTGGGCATAATTAATGATGACAAAACATAGGTACAGGACATATAGACTGCAAAAATTGGACTGCA
Source organism: Manacus candei (assembly GCF_025592945.1). Taxonomy (NCBI): domain Eukaryota; kingdom Metazoa; phylum Chordata; class Aves; order Passeriformes; family Pipridae; genus Manacus; species Manacus candei. The sequence goes on along the minus strand of NW_026138072.1, from coordinate 3,755,384 downwards.
TCACAAAACTTAAATTGGATCTGAATTTTAATGGTTTAAAATCCAAAGGCTTTAAGAAATCAAAAGAGTTTAAAGTTTTCAAAGCAGGGCACGGTGCCCAAAAACTGTGGAGTGAGTAGTATTATTGCAATTACAGCATTTTGTGAATTGTCAGATCTTGGAGACCTGAGGTGTTAGACCCGAGGTAGCACTGGGTACAGCAAAGTCTCTGTGGTTGCACAAAGAGACAGAGGGAGTGTGGGTCTGTCTGTTGGGAATGGAGGAGGGGGGAGGAGGGTGTAGGAAGTAGGGTAGGAATGGCCTCAGAAACTATCAGCCCAGTGCCGTATTTTTCTTTTCCTGTCCTAAACTCCAATAGAATGTTTAAAACTCAGTCTGCAAAATGTGTTTTTGTTTTACACTGCCCCCCACCCCCCTGAAAAAAAAAAGACATTTTTGTTATCTGACCTCACCAGAGCCGCATCCTTTTGCTGCTGCTGCTGCCTTTTAATAATCATTTTAAAATGATTAACAATGCCTGGAGCCATGACAGCCTGACTTCCTGTGCTGAGCTTCTGCATGTCTGGATTTGTGGGAGGGAGTTCCTGACAAGAGAATTTCCTATAAAACAAGGACACTCAGGTCATTGTTGAGAAAAATGACTGCATGCAAGAGGTATAAGTCATGGACTAGTACAGATGCTCTGGCAGAGATATTTTTTTACTTGGTTAGGGCTACTTTTTTTTTTAGCACCAGAAACACATTTGTTTGCAATTTCTGAAGGCATTAGAGCAACAGAGTGACTAGCTGTCACTGGCTGCACAAATCTAATCTTCAGTTCCATCTTCTTTAAAAAAAAAAAAGTAAAGCGATGGGAAAGTCTTCTTTAAAATCAGGTGGGATTACTGAAAGATTTCATGCAGGGAGATGCATGACAAAAGCTCACTTATACCATGGGGAAGTGGAGACTTTGTAGGATTTAGTTTCTGAAACAGTGTTCTCAGTATGTGATTAAATACTGTCTCAGAAACAAAAACTCCAGTGTTTGCTCTCTGCTTCTTCAAGTAGAAACCCAATTTTGACTGATTGCACGAATTTCTTATGGTTCCTGGTCGCATCAGGGTTTCTTAAAGCTTATTTCAGGGACTATATTAAGCTTTGGTTATTTAGGCTTTTTTCTAAATGAATTGGCTCATCTTGAAAAGGAATTTTATTTTGGGTGGAAAAATGTTCATATGTGTATATAGGAAAGAGGAGGAAGTGCATTCACTGCACATTTTTGGACACTCCAAACTCACCTCTCTAGCTGACATATGTTTTCTTCTGCTGGGGCACTAAATAAAGGAGAACTGAACACTCACATGCCTGTAGAAACATGTGGGCAAGCGTACTGGGCACTGTGTATTGTATTAGAATGATACGCTTCTGGACAGGAAGTTGTTTCTATAAAATCCTTGGTTTTCTCCTGGATGGCAGGGCTAATGGAAGGAAGGAGACCTCTCTTTTTGGTTACAAGGGAACAGGTGCCACGGTCCGGGGGGTGGGGGAGGGAATGGGGCCGTGACACAGCACGGATGGGTTCGGGGACAAGGTAGAGATGCAAAATGGGACCCTTTATTCAGGTGTGTCGGGGGGTTACGGGTTTTAGGTGGGGAAAGGGTGGAGCATGCGACAGACAAAAGGGGGAGCAAATCAGGATAGGGGCACAGGCGAAAGAGGGAGGGACTGGAGAAGGAAAGGGCAAACGGTACCTGTCTCCTCTCTGCAGCTTCTTCAGCCTACCAGAGAGGGGAGCGGGGAAAGCAAGGAGCAGGCAAATTCGTGGCAAGCCCGGGCATGTCCAGGCTGTGCACTGTGTAGTGTGAATACGAGGAAACCACATAATAACAGTAAAGCCTATATAATAACTGTAAGGTACATATAATAAAGTCCTGCCAATTACAGTATGCTTTTCTCCACGCCTGGAACCGTTCCCATCCTGAATCTTGCTCCTTCACAAACAAGATTATGGAAACAGCTCATATCCAACAGCAGAAATGCTACTGATGTGCTGGGGTTCAGTCATCCACATGTTATGCAACCAGAGCCTCTTGAAATGCAAAAGACTGTATCTTACCTAACTGGCTCGTACCCCTCAATAAGTACATGGGTCTCCTTTAGGGTTTCCTGTATCATCTCCAAGACCATAGAACCAGAATCATTTAGGCTGGAAAAGACCCACTGAGTCAGGCCATAAATTTACCACTGCCAAATTTGGCACTAAACCATGTCTCTAAGTGCAGTGTCTACAAGTCTTTCAAACACTTTCAGGTATTTAAGTACAGAATCACAGAATTTTAAAATAGTTTAAGGCTGGAAGGGACCACTGGACATATTATCACTAGAGGTCATCTAGTCCAACCTCCATGTTCAAGCAGGGTTCCCTGCTACTCAGGATTGTGTCCGGATGGCTATTTCATATCTTTAGGGGAGGAGACTCCACAACCTCTCTGGGCAATCTGTTTCAGTGCTCAGCCGCCCACACAATAAAGCAGTTCTTCCTCATATTCTGATAGAACTTCCTGTGCATCAATTTCTGCCTGTTGGTTCTTGTCCTGTTGTTTGGCATCACCAAGAAGAGCCTAGCTCCATCCTTTTGACACCCTCCCTTCAGGTACTGACATACACTGGTACAATCTGCTCTCAGCCATCTCTTACTGAGTCTGAAGAGGCCCAACTCTTTCAGCCTTTCCTCATAACAGAGATGTTCCAGTCCCTTAATCTTTTTTGTTGCCGTCCACTGGTCCCACTTTGGGAGCTCCATGTCTCTCTTGTACTGGTGAGCCCAGAACTGGACACAGCACTCCAGGTGAGGCCTCAGCAGGGCTGAGTAGGATTACCTCTCTCAAACCACTTCCCAGAGCGGTGTGACAGGAATGAGATGTTGGAAAGCAGTGCCATGGAAAGGGACCTAGGGGTCCTGGTTGATGACAAGTTGAATATGAGTCAGCAGTGCCCTGGCAGCCAGGAGGGCCAACCATGTGCTGGGGGGCATCAGGCAAAGTATCCATTGCCAGTCGATCGAGGGAGGGGATTGTCCCGCTCTGCTCTGCGCTGGGGTGGCCTCACCTTGAATATTGTGTGCAGTTTTGGGCATCACAATGTAGGAAAGGTATTGAGCTCTTAGAAAGTGTCCAAAGGAGGGCAACGAAGATGGTGAATGGCCTTGAGGGGCTGTATGAGGAGCAGCTGAGGTCACTTGGTGCGTTCAGCCTGGAGAAGGGGAAACTGAGAGGAGATCTCATTGCAGTGTACAACTTCCTCATAAGGGGAAGAGATGGGCAGGCACTGATTTCTGCTCTGTGGCGACCGGTGACAGAACCCAAGGGAATGGCCTGGAGTTATGTCAGGGGAGGTTTAGGTTGGATATTAGAAAAAGTTTCCTCACCCAGAGGGTGGCTCTGGGTGCTGGTACAGGCTCCCCAGGGAAGTAGTCACAGCAACAAGCCTGATAGAGTTTAAAAAGCATTTGGATGGTACTCTCGGGCACATGTGTGACTCTTGGGGATGGTCCTGTGCAGGGCTAAGGGTTGGACTCAATGATCCTTATGGGTCCCTTCCAACTCAACACATTCTGTGATTCTGTGAAAATTAATCGAATTTATTCCCAGTCAAAATCAGAGTTGGATAATGAGAAATAAAACAAATCTAAAGAACACCTTCCTCCCATCCCTCCTTCCCTTCCAACCTTAGCTTTATTCATAATTCTCTACCTCCTTCCCCAGAGTGGCTCAGAGAGATGGGTATCCTTTTGTCCGTGACATACATTCCTTCAAGATTCCCCCAGCATGTGTCCCCCATAAGGTCACAAGTCCTACCAGTAAACCTGCTCTAGTATGGGTTTCTCTCCCTACAGGGCCACAGGTTCTACCAGGGGCCTGCTCCAGTGCGAGCTTCCTGTGGGGTCACAGCCTTCTTTTGGGCATCCACCTGCTCCAGTGTGGGGTCTTCCATGGATGGTGTTGGATCTCTGCATTTCATGGACCTCCATGGACTGCAGGGGCACAGCTGCCTCACCATGGTCTTCACCATGGGCTTCAGGAGAATCTCTGCTCTGGTGCCTGGAGCACCTTCTGCTCCTCCTTCTTCACTGATCTTGGCGTCTGCAGAAGTGCTTCACTCACATGTTCTCACTCCTCTCTGGCTTCAATTGCAATTGCTTTTGCTTAATATTTCCCCTCCTCTCTCCTTCTTAAATATGATATCACAGAGGCATTACTACCATCTCTGATTGTCTCAGCCTTGACCTGTGGTAGGTCTATCTTGGAGCTGGCTGGCATTGGCTCTGTAGGAATAGGGGAAGGTTCTGGCAACTTCTCACAGAAACTACTCCTGTAGCCCATGCTACCAAAACCATGTCATGCAAATCCAGCACATTCCACCCCTCACCACTGTGAATCACATGGTTAAGAATGATCATTAAAATCCACATTCATTACACAGTCTTCAGTCACATCAACCAAGAAAAAAAATTGCATACACAAAAATCAAAATAACATCATCACTGCACCATGAAGAACTTCTTTGATCTGGACTAATACAGAAGACAAATGGTGTGAAGGGCTTGTTGGTGCAATGCCCTATGTGTAGAAGCACAAATGTGAAATGCTTCAGTAATACAGTACAGAAATTAAGCTTGCCAAAGCTCCTTTTGAATGAAATTGTTATTGAATTCACCTAACCCCAAAGCATCAAAATACACCAAAGAGATTATAGAATTGATGATCCAGAATTTAAACATACTACATAATGAATGTTTGCCCAGAACTCTTTGTATTCGTTATATTTAATATGTTTGTTAGTCTAGAGTTGATGACAATGACTGGTTTTAATACAAAAGAGGTAGCATCTGTGAAATTGCACAGAGGTCAGCAATGTATTCTGAGCAAGGAGTATCTGCAGTAAACTGGGAATTGAGTTTTGGAGGCTATTACACAGTGTTCATGGTGATAAAGGCAAATTTCTCATGTAAAATCAATTTGTTGATGACAAAACTTAGAAAATCTACTACTACTAAAGCTGGAATGGAAAGCAGCCAATTTGGCAGAAACAGATCTCCCAGTAGGTTTCAGTAGAATATTTTTACAGTTTAGAAAGAACACACTAGCGAAAACTCTGAGTCAGTCACAGCTTCCATACCCTTCGAGGTTGAACTCAAGCTCCATCCCAAACGTCTTTCAGCTGCATATTTCACTAACTGCTCACTTACAAGATTAGAAAAGCCAACAGGCTTCTTCATTCCTTATTTGCATTAAGTATCCCTTTTTTATCAATGAGTAGACAATATGTGTGCATTATCACACAAAAAAGTATTTCTCACCAAACAAGGGAATGTCATGATAAATATAATAGCTATTGCAAAATAGCTATTATATAAATATATAAAATATATATAAATATAATAGCTATTGCAAAACTACCCTTCAGCAAGGACTATTGTAGCTAAACAGTAATAAATATAAATGTCTTGAAAATGTCATTACATTTCCCCTGCTGATACCAACAGCTGAAACTTCTGACTTTTGCTCATTGATGATACAGATATCATTCTATATCTTTCTCTCTTTTTCTGAAGTGTTTCATGGCTTACATAAGAGCAGCTGAGGCTCACCTGTGTGGCCTGCAGCCAGCACAAGTAAGGGGAGCTGGCCAAAAAAGGAATGTACCTAGTTCTTTTGTGCACCTGGTAAACGAATTCCAAGGAGATAAATATTAGAAATTGAGCTGTTTTGGAATTTCTCTATAAAACTGTTGTGTAGTTCTTTTGGGTTTTGGGTTCTTTTGGGTTGTTTTTTTGTTTTGTTTTTTTTTACCAAATAACGTTTCTTTGATACCAAAACTTTGTGTGAAGTTACATCCCTCTATTGACAGGCAAATTATCTGTAAGAGAAATGCATTTTTCTCATGTCTATGTGTCACAAGAACCTCATTTTCCTACAGTCCATTTGTGGCTTGATTACAAGGCTGCAATGTATTTGGTGTTGGCATTCTTGCTGTAGCCCCTGCTAGAGGTGTTCCATTTTGTATAAATACAGTTTCTCTGAATGGGAGACTCGATCTTTCTCAAACCATATGACTGCTGTTGAATAATTTTCCCCATTCCACTGAAAATCATCTTTTTTTTTTTTTTTTTTTTTTTTTTTTTTAAATCACAAGCTGCTTCCAGTGGTCTTGGCTTCTTTCCAAAGATAGCAGAGAAATTGGACTTCTTCACAGAGCTCATTCACTGACTCTTGACCACGGGACATGGGAAGCATTTCACAAGCATTTAAACTTTAATTGTAGATCATTAAGCTGATGGCTGAGATATCCCAATGACAGCAGTTCATAGCAGGAACCTACAGCATGCATGTAGGATTTCTCCAAGAAACTAATGAGGTACCATCTATTCTTTCTTTTAAGAGACACCTGTGTCCTCTCTGTGGTGTATTTTATCCTACCAGCTAGACAGAGTAAATACTAGACCATATGGTAAGCACAAAGAGACATGAAGTTAGTCCTGATGAGATACAGAGGCTGTCTGAGTTCAGGAAGAGAGGTCCAAAGAGAAGAGAATCACAGTGAAGGCCCATTACTTCCAGGCAGATGGCCTGGGACTACCATCTCCCCAGGGAAGGGGGGTGGAGAAGACTCCATGGTGCAAAAAGCATGTCACAGATTTTGTGTGGAACTGATTCTCACCTGCTTTTATGAGGAATTCCATTCCTGCAGCAAGGTATTGCACTCCAATGGGCACTGGGAATCCTTTGGTCCTGCAGCCAGGACACTGACTTACAAACTTGGCTACCTGCATCCTGTTCTGGTTCATTGTTTTCCTAAATGCATGTCTGAGATTAACAAATTGCACCTCTTTAATCTATGAATTTTCCCTGCTCAGACTTTTCTCAGGCTTTTTCAACTTTTCTCTGGATGATCCAGATTGAAGACTTTTCTTCTGATGTAATCAGAAAATGCAGAAAGATGTGAAGTGTGAAGAATTAACAGAAAATGCCAAACCCTTTCCACTTGTAAGACTGATAATTTCTGTAGATTCGTATTGTATATTAACATTCGTTTTCAAAGTGTTACTAAAATCAGTTAAGATGAAAAACCAATAATGCTTTTGATATAAATAGTCGGTTTGCTTCTGGGCAGAACAGCTGTCACACATGCTTTCAGAGAAGGAAAAATTGATTACATTTATAGGAGGATATGTGTGCAGTATAGCATATTGTCCTTATCCAACAAATGAAGGTTTTCCCATGAGATATGTTACTGATTCGCAGTGACACCATCACTGCTGCTTATACATCTGTTCTGCTTTTAACTGCAGTATAACTCAATCATCCTGGACAGATCCTCCTTTCAGATATACATTTCCTCTAAACCTATCAAGTCATAGGCATGACAACATCTGAACCCGTGCCAAGGCCTGTAATTAATTGGAGACCCACATCCTCCCTCCCAAAATGCAGATCTCTGGCTGCTGAGGATCTGCCACTGACTTTCCACGTCAGGGCTGAGCGTCACTGGCCACCCTACCCTGCTGTCACTGGCAGAAGCTGGGCAGGCAGGGAAGGGCTTACTCTATTCCGCCCATTTAGTTCAGGATTTTCACTGGGGTTCCCCAAACCTGCACCAGATGGGACACCGTTTTTGAATTGGATTTTTCAAAACCACTTAAATCTTATCCTTGTCCAGTTTAGTGCTTAGATGGCAATACTCTGGAAATATGTGCTCTGCAAATGGATGATTTCTGCAGTTGTTCAGTGTGAAATTTTCCTTTTCTAGAGCATGAAACTCATACCTGTCAACTGAGTCTTAGTTTTCCCGTTTTTAGATGCCTACAGGTAGATTTCTTCACTCAGCTAGCCACCCCGAGTGCCCTTTACAGTTAATAGATGTCTTTCCTAGGATAGCAAGAAGCCTTCTCCTTGCCTCTCACCAATCATGACACATTAAAGGGTGTCTCACCAAAACCTGAACTGTCTGGGAACTGGCACCATCCTCCAAGTGTTGGCTGTATCACGACAAGATAAAAGGCATATCTGCATGCATGCAGGCAAGCAAACACATGTTCTTATTCCAGTTATAGGCAGGGTTGGGGGGACTTCAGTGTCTTCGATGTGGGTGGCAGAGAGCATTCACACAGCTGCTTACCTGACTTTGCAGGCATACTCCAGCAGTGGTCTGTTTCAGTAACATGGTTGTTGTCTTAGAACTGGTTGCACAGTGTTGCTCCTGTGACTGCAAAACAGCACAAGTATGGCTATAAATGTAATGGCTATCAGATGTAAGGGCTGTTTTCAGAGAAATAAAATGTACAGGTTTCTTTAAAATTATTAAAGTTGCAGTATTATAAATGCCATCAGAATCTAGTCAATTCTGTTCAGAGAAACAATCTCTCTTCATCTTGAAGGATGAACAAGCAATCTCAAGGTACAGGGTACTCCATAAAGAGGATGTGGAGCAAGTTGCTCACTAAGATGAGGCAATGAACTACCAAATTCTTTTAAACAAAGAGAAGATAATGTAAAATGATAAGTGATCTCAACAAGTAGTGAGAGGGAGAAAGTTATCAACATCTTATAGGCTTGAACTGTGGTCTGTAGTTGGCTGATTTGTTAAATGTAAAAAATTCTCAGATATAAGCAAAAAAATGTGTTGCCTTTGCAAAAGCATATCCCTCTGGTTTGACAGTTAAAAATTGCAAGAAAGAATAACCCATTCATCATTTTCAATCAATCTTTAGAACAGTGGCCTAACATACTTTTTGTTTATAGCTCTCTTTTATAATAGTCAGTAATAAATATTTTAAAAGTTGACAATATATATAGTGTTTTCGAAAGTGAGGAATTTGGAGCAACGAATAATAACTCTTCCCAGCATGAGTGAGCAATAAAGATAATCACTGGATGTACATCTCTGCAAATACTCAATAATACAAATTCTACTAACCTTTCTATAACACATTTTGGGTGCAGTACTGCAGTCTTATTTTAAATATTTCTTTCTGGCTTAATATTTTTGCAAATTAATATTAATATACTGCAAATCTGAAGGAGAAATATAGGACCTACTGAGGTCTGTGGGAATTTTGTCATTAGTTTCTGTGGATGCAGAATTCCATGTTAGCTGACGTCTTATTGCCCTGGCTTAATGGGCTTAGGGTAGAAGCCTAGAGGTTTTTAGCCAGCAAAAATGTGACAGCCTTTAACAGCCTTTCAAGTGAATTGTTAAAGATTTAAGAAGAATCCTAAATGTTTTTAAGATAGGAGTTGAGTTTATAAATAAATTTGAAATTACTTTGTATGTTCCCAATTCCAAGACTAAACAATTTGTCTGAGCCCTCGGTACCTTTAGGAACAACAAGCTGATGGAAAATCAAGGAAAATCACTAAGCATTTAAAATTTCTGTGACTTGTGTTACAGGAGCTGCTGCTGAGATGGTCTCCCTGGTGAAGTTGAATTTCCTCTTCTAGTTCTCAGTTCATCCTTTAGAAAGGCACTATTCTTTCTCTCACTTAGCCCAGACCGCTTACGCTCAGGGCTTATCTGTAATGAGCTAATACATTTTGCCAAAAACTGCTAAGACACATGTTAACAGGATGTTGTCTTTAGCGTGGACAAGAATGGTTGTACTTAAATATGTTGTCTGGACAGACTTGATTCCACAGTCCTTTGGGATCTTACATCTGTGAAGTACTGATGGTTTTGTATGTGTTCAATAAGAAAATGTTTTCAGGTGAACAGAGAGGAAAATCAGTTTATTATTAATAGATACATTCTGTGTTTGCTGCTTTCTTTGTGTCTACTTGATAATCTGAGGCTGAAAATTGTAGTTACCAGCATACAAATGAGCATTGTGTACCTCTTTCTTGTCTTAGCATTCCTAAAGACATTTTTAATTGAAGGGACTACTTATTCTGCCAGGTGTATGACCATGGGAGTAGCATTGCTACATTGTAAGACAGCGTCCTGAGGGCTATTACAGGCTTAGTATGAAACGCTAATTTTTCATGTGTCTTTAAATTCAACTACTGAGTTGGTGCTTTTATCACTACAGCTATCTGAAACACGCAATTTTACAAATTCAGGCCTTAACCAAGTTTGGAGTTGCTTGAAGTTTGTTGTTGAAACCCATTTCTCGAAGGCACTAAGCGCTAAGCTGAACCCAACTTCCATTGCAGTGGTCTGAGGACAAGGCTGCTGGTCTCAGGCCTTGAGTTTTCTGCATGCCATGCTCTGGCAGTTCCTACAGCATTTGCAGTTCCTACAGCATGTTTGTGGGGTACTGAGATGCCAGCTGCATGGAAATTGATTCACTGAAAAGGTTTGTGCATCTTCTCTGTCCTCACCTGAAGACCTCAAGGAGAGTACCCCGAGAGGGGTAGGTCAGTGTGCATGTATCACAGAAATGTTCTGTTTTGCAACAGTAATGCAGAGCACGGTCTTGGGGCAGACTCAAACAGGATTGTCCGTAATGGTGCCTGCTTGTCACTGCATCAAGATGGATACTCAGAGCCTGCAGTGGCTCATTCTGTAGAGAGATGTGCTTGCACCACCATCCCTGCTCCTGGTAGAAGGTGCTACAAAACTGCAAGAGGTAAATGAGCTGAGCAGGTGGTAATAAGAATGAATCTGACATAGCACATATGATATGCAGCCACTGCTTCCTAGTGATCATGATGCACCACCTATCAGGCCAGTTTTTTGTATCTTTTGAGGAAGCTGAATAGTGCTGGTAACACAACCTGTAATGACAGCCCTTGTGAAGCATTGGGTGAGCATATGCTGCATGAGCAGGTTCTCAAAGTAATACTGATGAAGCTGCTTTGAGTATCTAAGATATGTAGTGGATGCAAGAGAGAAAAGCCTCTCTTTTATCAGGCCAAGTTGTAGCTTGAAAAAAAAGGACATGGTCTCAGCTCAGTGATGGGGTCATTAAAAACTTTCAGCCATTAGAGCAGCGGAAGACATACTTAATAGGATAAAAGAGAAATTCTATGCAGAGTTCTTCATTCTCTGCTTAAATGCTAATTTAATTAATAAAACCCGAAACTTCTTCAGTGTCCTAGTTCCTTGTAGACAAGCAATAATTGTTTGCAAATTTGTCCAACAACCAGCTCACAAGCTTCAAAGGGAACTCATTACCAGGATAAAAATTCTTCAAATTACTTTCTCTTCCATCTGAATTATATTTATAATCAGTTCACAATGAAGTTCAAATCCCATCCTTCAGATCACTTCCACTAAAGTGGAAGAGCTGTGGTAAAATTATTCAAACTGGCATGATTATCTTCTGATTATTCTTCCTCAGAACAGCTTACCCACTGACTTAATGAGTTTTTCATTAAAAATAAAAAAGAATGATAGAAATAATTGATTTATCAATATGGACTAGCTTATCTGATATTCTGATTCACAAGTTAGGATTCTGTTAGCATTCTTCAAAGGGAACAAAATCCTTCTGTTTTTATTGAACATCTATATGAATCAATAATGAAATGCTATATTTTTTAAAGCAGCATTAGCTGTGTAGTGGTTTGATGCTACCTGTAAAACTATAATTACTTAGTGAGAAAACAAGTGTGTGCTGTTTTGTTTTGGGGTTTTGAGGGGTTCAGTTTTTTTGTGTGGTATTTTTGAAGATGCCAGAACATCAGTTATTATGCTGGTAAGTTGTACTTCGAACTTCCTGCTGGTAAGCTGGGCTTCCTTGCAGACTCTTTCTCTCTCATGCTGGAAATCACTGATCCATGTACTGATCCATAGGATGATTAATGAGAAATACATTATTAATTAACTATGGATTTGGTATTTTTTAATATGTGACATGAACTTAATACAGTATATCTGTAACGGCAGTGGGGTAGTTCCAAAAATAATTTCCTACTTCCTATTTTCATCTTTCTATGGAATTTAAGTGGTGAATTCAGCAGTAGGGCTCAGACCTTGTGGCAAAAGGGATTTTGCTTCTACATCATCAGAATCAGTTGAAATTCCATATTTTCAATGGGCAGAGTCTCTGGCAGAAATAAGTGATTTTCAGGGAATGTTTCCATTAACTAGAGGTACACAATCCCTGAGAAAGGTAGTGTAGCTCTATCTAAAAGCATGGGTGAGTGCCAGAAAAGAAGCAGAAATCTTTTGCTACTCCTGCTAGCTTGAATAATCAGAAAAGAGCTATCAATTTTAATAGGAAATAACCTAACCAATAAGTTTGACCTCTAAGTAAAGAAATGGTGGCAAAGGAGGTAGTGGTCAAAAATTCACCTGAAATTCTGCTTGTAACATATGGTAATAAAAATGGGTTTGCCATCTTTATAGTAACAAATGACATGCCAGCAAGACATACAAGTCTCATCAGAAATTACTTCTGTGAATTGTCAAGCCTGTTACAAATAAAATGGTTTTGCTTCTTAAGCAAGCAATGCAGGTGGGGAAGAGAGTGACATCTCTCTGATCCCTGTTCATTTCCTGTAAAATGCTTAGGGGAGAAGACAGTATCAGCCATGTTGCAAAGCAGTTTAAATTTAGTAGTAGAATGGCTAAGGCTTAAGTAAAAGGGTAAGGCCTAGAAAGCAACACATTACAGTAGTGAGTTAAGCAGCAGCCTTGTTCGTGGGAATAGAATGTACTGAAGAAGTAGAAACAATAATCAAAAGATTTAGTCAAGCATGTACGTAACGATTTGTACCTTAGATGTGGTAAGGGTCTGTGAAACAGTTTCTAGGGGGGTAAGGCAACTTAAGCAGATTTATGATTAGAGTAGATGATTGTTAATTGTTATAAACTACTGCACCTGGGTTGCTATAGAAACTGTAATTGTTTTAGCCGTGAGAATACATGTAAACTTGTTTGTGTATAAAAGTTGAACTGAGAACGAGGGTCGTCGGAATCCTGACTTGGGGCGTTAGCCCGCAGGTTCCCGGGGCCCCGAATAAAGCACCCATAAACCGGCACTCTGTTGGTTTGTGTCTTTGTTTACGGGCAACAGTTTTGGCGACCCAGATGGGACTCCGGGGGTAGCTGGGCGGCTCACGAGCTGATCTACTCCATGCCGGCAACCAGGTGATTTCTGGGGAGACATCGACCCGTGCCCGACCCGTGCCCGCCGGACAACCCTCTAGGTAAGCCCGAAGGTGCTTTATTCTTTTAGGTTTGTTGGTTGGGAGCCTGCCTATAAGACGGGATAGTGAGTGTCCCGCTGGGTTGGGCTAAAGGTACCTTGGTTGGGAAGCCTAGGCGCTGGTCGTAAGACGCGGCGAAAGCTGCGCAGTACCAGCACTCGCCTCTCAGAGGGAGAATCGGCGAGTTGGTTTTGGTTTTGGTTTTGTTCTGGTTTATATTGTTGTGTTATCGTGCTGGTCGTTAAAAGTATTGTTTTGTGTTGTTGTGTTATTGTGAATTTGATGAATTTAGATTGTGGTGTGTGTGTGAGCTAGTAGCAAGCATGATGTCATTTAAAACCTTTAGAGCACTATCCTGCACAGAAAAAGATATCCCTAGCGATTCTCCGCTTGGTTGCTTGTTAAAACATTGGAAGGAAGGAAATTTTGGACAAGAGTTAAGCAAGAAACAGTTGATTGATTATTGTAATAATGTATGGCCTCAATATGAAACAGAAGGAATGCCGTGGCCTAGAAATGGTTCACTGACTTTGGAAATTATAACCCCTCTGATGCGATATTTACGAGAGAATGAGAAGTGGGATGAAATACCATATCTGGATTTGTTTTATTATTTAGAACAAAACACTGAATGGCAAAAGGAATGTGGTATCTTAGTGTTGAAAGAACTGGAACTGGAGGATGATAAATGTAAGAAATGTCAAGAGCGGAGTATAAAGATATTGAAAGGATTGGATGATAAACATGAGCAGAAAATACGGTTTTCAGAACCAGAGGAGGATGTGTCTTTGTTAGTCTCCCCCGGAGTAACTCCAAGTGCGCCCCCGAGAAATAGTCTCCCTTCACGTGCAAGGGCACAATCACACACCATGCCCCCGTTAGAATCATCCTCGGATGAGGAAGAAACAGGGGGGCGGGAATGTGACAGAACTCCTCTAGCAGAACGGACTCGGAGAGGGCGAAGGGAGAGGGAAAGAAGACGGGGAGGGGGGAGGGAGACAGACGTTTCGCTCTCACCCCCTAGATTGATGGCTCCCTTGTGAGAAGCGGTTGGAGCAGGCAGGGGAAAAATCATGATAAAAGTTCCTTTTTCGCCTAATGATTTACTAATTTGGAAACAGTCAGCTGGGACATATAGAGAAAATCCTGAGTGGGTGGCTCGTGTTATAAAAATGGTTATAAAAACACAAGACCCGGACTGGAATGATTTACAGGTATTAATAGATACAATTTTAGATTCAACAGAAAAAGAAATGGTATTAAAGGTGATGGTGGAGAGAGCAAAGGAAAGGATTCGTACCCTGCCTCGGGCAGCGCGGGGGACGGTAAATGATTTTGTACCGCGGGAGGATCCCGATTGGGACGCTAATAACCCCGCAGATTATAAAAAGTTAAAAATTTATCAGGAATTATTGGTAGAGGGAATACGATGTGGCATTCCAAAAACGTTGAATTGGTCTAAGTTATATTCAGTAATGCAAGATAAGACTGAGTCCCCTTCTGCCTTTTTAGAAAGGCTAAAGGAAACAGCTAGGAGGTATACAGATTTAGATGTGGAAGACGAGTCTGGAAAATTACAATTAGCATTGCTTTTTATGGGACAATCACAAGAATATATTAGAAAGAAATTTCAAAAACTGGAAGGGAGAGAAACAAGAGATTTAGAGAAATTGTTAGAAGTGGCTTGGAAAGCATATAACAATCGGGAAAAGGAAAGTACTAAGAAACAACAAGCGAACTTGTTGGCGCTTTTACAAGCTTCAGGAGAGAACAATGGGGCCGGTGGCCATAGAGGAAGAAGTCGTGGTAATAGGGGAAGGGGAGGAATGGGTAGAGGATTTAACAATCAGTCGGGATTTGGAAATCAATACGGGGGAGGACGTGGTAGAGTAGGACCAAATCAGTGTGCTCTTTGTAAAGGACAAGGACATTGGAAAAACGAATGCCCATTAAATGCTGGAAATGGAATGAATCCTTGGAATCCTCAAAGCTTTGTGAATCCACAAAACCCTGTTGGTATGGGCACGCCACAGGGTGTCGCCCAAGCATTTATGTTAGGGAGTTGTGGAAGACAGAGTCGGCTAGATTCAGACTTAAAGGTTGTTTTGGAAGTAGAGGGGGAGCCGACGGAATTTAGAATAGATACTGGAGCTAGTTTTTCGGCAATGAATAAATTGATGGGGCCATTAAGTGATTCAACCGTACAAGTAGTGGGAGTTTCAGGACAGATAGAAGAAAGAACATTTCTGCGACCTCTAGATATCAAATTTAAGGGAAGAGAATTAGATCATCAATTTCTGTACATGCCTAACAGTCCTGAATGTTTATTAGGAAGGGATTTGCTTTCAGCCTTGCAAGCTAAAATTATATTTGAAAAAGGGAGAGTCAAGATAGAAATTCCAGAAGAAAATTTAGCAAAAATTTTTGTTGTGAAAGAAGTGGAAAAGGAAGAAATACCCCAAGAGATTGAACAGGCTGTTGTACCCTGGGTGTGGGAGACCGGGGTTCCTGGGAAATCTAAAGCAGCCACCCCAGTTAGAATAGAATTAAAAGAAGGAGCACAACCTGTCAGAGTTAGGCAATACCCAATTAGTTTAGAAGCAAGAAAGGGAATAGCCCCTATGATTTCACAGTTCCTAACTCTAGGAATATTACAAGAATGTGAATCAGAATTTAACACCCCCATATTTCCGATAAAAAAACCAAATGGAAAATATAGATTAGTACAAGATTTGAGAGCAGTAAATCTTATTACAAAAGATATTCACCCGGTTGTAGCAAATCCTTATACCTTGCTAACATCTGTGTCTGAGAAGTTTCAGTGGTTTACTGTGGTTGATTTGAAAGATGCTTTCTTCTGCATACCACTGGCACGAGAAAGTTGGAAAATCTTTGCCTTTGAATGGGAAAGTCCGGAGACAGGACGAAAGAGACAGCTCGCTTGGACTCGATTACCACAAGGATTCAAATGCTCACCCACGATATTTGGTAATCAGTTAGCAAAGGAACTAGAGGAATGGAAGACTACTCAGGTAAAAGAATCTCCTTTTTCATATATAATACTGCAATATGTAGATGACATTTTCTTAGGAGCTACAGAACAGGGACTTTGTCGTCAGTTAACTATTGAACTGTTAAACATGCTGGGCCAAGCAGGCTACCAAGTCTCAAAAGAAAAAGCACAATTAGTAAAACGGAAAGTTATCTATCTGGGATGTGAAATTTCCCAAGGAGTCCGGCGCCTGGGAACAAATAGAATTCAAGCAATATGTGCTATACCTGTGCCTAGAAATAATCAAGAACTGAGATCTTTTCTAGGAATGGTCGGATGGTGCAGGCTGTGGATTCCTAACTTCGGACTGACTGCTCGACCACTGTATGAAGCAGCAAAGGAGTCCAAGCTAACCTGGGGGACAGAGCAAGAAAAAGCATTCCAGGAACTGAAGAAAGCCCTCCAGGAAGCACCTGCCCTGGGACTACCGGACCCAACCAAGGAATTTCAGCTCTATGTTTGTGAGAGACAGCGAATGGCCTTAGGAGTCCTCACTCAGCGTCTAGGATCCTGGAAGAGACCGGTTGGGTACTTCTCCAAACGGCTAGACGCAGTAAGTGGGGGATGGCCAGGGTGTCTCAGAGCTGTGGCAGCGACGGTCATTTTAATACAGGAAGCACGCAAATTGACTCTGGGAAAACACATGATAGTGTATGTACCCCACATGGTCATAGCAGTTCTAGAGCAAAAAGGGGGGCATTGGCTCTCCTCCAGCCGCATGTTGCAATACCAGGCTTTGTTGAGAGAACAAGATGATGTTGAACTGAAAATTACTAACCATCTCAACCCAGCAGAATTCCTTAGGTCTACACAGGAAGAAGGCACCCTGGAGCATGACTGTGTAGAGACCATTGAACCAGTCTACGCGAGCAGAAGAGACTTGAAGGACGAACCACTGACAGATCCTGACTGGGAGCTGTACACCGACGGATCTAGTTTTGTAGAAAACGGCAATACATAAGTCCTCAGCAGTGGCAATAATGCATGTCAGAGGACACCAGGCTGATCCAGGATGAGAGTTTCAGAGAAATCGATACGCTGACCAAGCAGCCAGGAGGGCTGCGAGAGAGGTATGGACTCAAATGGTTCTTTTACCAACCCGGAATAATCCAGCAATAGCATTCATGGAAGAGAAACCGCATTATTCACCTGAAGATGAGAAATTAGCTGTGATGATGGAAGCGAAGAAAAATATCAGGGGGTGGTATATCACTCCTACGAGACAGGTAATTTTACCAGTCAGAATAATGAAAGCAGTGCTTGAAATGGAACACAACAAGTGCCACTGGGGTGCAGAAGCACTAGTGAAATTCTTGAAAAACGAAATTTTCTCAAACCAGATGTTAACACTAGCTAAAAGGGTGAATGCAATGTGTCCTATGTGTATAAAGAATAATCCAGTAGTCAGGAAGCAAGTACAAATGGGAAAACTACAAGTAGGACAGTTACCAGGAGACTATTGGCAAGTAGATTTTTCTGAGTTGCCTAAGGCCCAAACTTTTAAATATCTGCTAGTGTATGTTTGTACCTTCTCAGGGTGGCCAGAAGCTTTTCCATGCAGGACCAATCAGGCAAAAGAAGTAGTGAAAACCCTTCTGAAGGAAATCATCCCAAGATTTGGAGTTCCCCTAGGGCTGTCCTCTGATCGAGGACCGCACTTTACAGCAGGGATAGTCCGAGATGTGTCAGCTGTATTAGGGATAACATGGAATCTCCATACACCATGGAGACCGCAGTCTAGTGGACAAGTAGAAAGAATGAATCAGACATTAAAAGGTCAATTGAAGAAGATCTGTCAGGAAGCCAAAATCCAGTGGCCCCAAGCAGTACCCCTCGCTCTGCTGAGAGTTAGGATTAAACCAAGGGAAAGAATAGGAGTAAGTCCATACGAAATATTGTATGGCAAGCCCTATCATGCGGCTACTTACCAAGGGGATCCTCATGTAGTGGGTGATCAGGCAGTATTTAACTATGTGTTATCTTTGAATAAGACCCTCACAGCCCTCAGAGGAGCGCTGCAGTGGAATCGGCCTCTGCCCCTGGAGAATCCGGTTCATGACATTTCTCCAGGAGACCAAGTCTATGTGAAAAACTGGTCAGTGGAACCATTAAAGGGAACATGGGACGGTCCTCGCCAGGTGATAATGACCACTTATACGGCGGTGAAAGTCGAGGGAATCGACAATTGGATCCATTACACCCGAGTCAAGAAGGTTCCAGTCTCATGGTCGGTAGAACCTCACTCACCTACAAAGATGGTATTTCGAGCCAACAATTGAAGATTGTGGTATTCCTGGGGTTGATAAGTCTAGCAGAGACCACCGTGAGAATTGAAACCCCAGATCCTTATTTGTTTGTACCAGAACACACTGATGTAAACTTAACTTGTCTGTTTTCAGATGACCAGGGAGCTGAATTAAGAGATGTCCACGTCAAGTGGAGACGGAGGGATCAAGATCGAATCATAACAGAAGGAGTGACAACAGTTTGGGATGCGACACAACAAAAGGGTTATACCGTCCTGCAGGTACCTGAGGTGTCTAAAACCGTAGAAGGGACATACATGTGTGTAGTTTGGATTCAAAGGAGTTTTGATTATGGGTATGTAGAAATACACATGATAAACACAACTCGGGAATAATGACTAAGGTACAAGTTATACCCCTTAGGAAAACTCGACATGTGAGAGATCTGCAGATTCCGAATAGAGAAATAGAACAGGAAAATTTAATTGTGGGCCTAATTCGAGATTTTGGGAAAGTACAAAACGTTACTAAAATTACTGCATGTCTCCCTATGCCTCATGCAGCAGGAGACCCAATTCCATGGGGAATAATTCCAGTGCCGGAAATACCCAAAATGTTTAAGAATATTACAAGGAATTGCAAATTTGTAACCATCACATGGAGCGAAACGGTAGATGTATGTTTATTAAGTGACAAAATGATGAAGAAGCAATGTGAACAGATGCCGGGATATTTCCGATGGGTAGTAATTGGGACATGGGTAACAAGTGAAACAATTAATGAATTAAAAGGATACTGTTTAGTTACAAATTCAACACACCCATGCTCTAAAGTTCCGGCTTCAGTAAAACGAGAAAAACAAGAAGAGGTCTGTCAAAATATTACCAGTTCTACAACCATGGAAGAATGGCAAACAATTTGGGGACCCAGCCTGCTAGAGACATATAGTTATATTGGAAAGGTACAGTGGTGCATTCACTGGAAGAGGAAAAAGAATCAAACTTATTCTACAGGAAATAGAGGGAATCATAATTGGAGGACAGAAACACATACAAAAGAGGATTGGAATTGTACCCGAATATATACATGTGATACCCCAGACGATGAAATAGGCTTAATGCCAGTCAAAGCCCTCCTGCAGTTAGGATGTGAGTGTCGAGGATATAACCATACTATTAAAGGACATGTGAAAAACATTGATTGTCACACTACTACAGTTAGAAGTCCCGGAAACCTAGTATGGGTCATGGGACATGGTCAATGGACCACCCACATGCCACTAGACGGCCCGGTTGTACCTGTCACACTAGGGATACCTACTCTTTGTCCACTCTGGAGAAAAGAGAAGTTAACACCAGCAGAGATGCGACCACGGGAGAAAAGAGAAGTTAGTAATGACATTAATGACCTGGAACTAACAGATTGGCATGAGCCATCAGCAGGAGTTAAATTCGGATGGGCACTAGAATCTTTGTTTGCCCCAATTTCAACATATCGAAATAGAGAAATATTGTTCAAACTGATGAGCCAGACCGAAAGGTTAGCAGCAGTCACTAAGAAAGGATTTAAAGATCTAAATTTACAATTACAAGCCACCTCTAGAATGACCATACAAAACCGCATGGCATTAGACCTGATATTACTCAAAGAACATGGAGTTTGCGGTTACCTGCATGCAAAGGATGAGCATTGTTGTGTACACATCCCAAATGTCACTCAAGAAGTAGAGAAAGATATTCATCAATTAGAACAAATTGATGAGAATGTTCATAAACTGCAGAAAGAAGCGGAACACAATTGGATAGGACAATTATTCAGCTCCCTAGGTCTCCATGTGTCAGGATGGATATCTTCTGTTATCCAGTACGGAATATTGATTGTAATAATTGTTGTCATAGCCATAACTGTTTACAAGTGTCTTTTAGGAATGATTGTAAAAGAAGGTCAACATACGAGACGCATCATGAAAGCTATAACAAGAAAAGAAGTAATCTCACCGCAAAATGGATCACCTCCCATCCATCAAGAAACTGCAACCTGAAGATTGCTGTATTTGAGCATCCTTGCAAGCAAAGCCTGAAGAATGCTCAAAAGGGGGGACTGTTGCAAAGCAGTTTAAATTTAGTAGTAGAATGGCTAAGGCTTAAGTAAAAGGGTAAGGCCTAGAAAGCAACACATTACAGTAGTGAGTTAAGCAGCAGCCTTGTTCATGGGAATAGAATGTACTGAAGAAGTAGAAACAATAATCAAAAGATTTAGTCAAGCATGTACGTAACGATTTGTACCTTAGATGTGGTAAGGGTCTGTGAAACAGTTTCTAGGGGGGTAAGGCAACTTAAGCAGATTTATGATTAGAGTAGATGATTGTTAATTGTTATAAACTACTGCACCTGGGTTGCTATAGAAACTGTAATTGTTTTAGCCGTGAGAATACATGTAAACTTGTTTCTGTATAAAAGTTGAACTGAGAACGAGGGTCGTCGGAATCCTGACTTGGGGCGTTAGCCCGCAGGTTCCCGGGGCCCCGAATAAAGCACCCATAAACCGGCACTCTGTTGGTTTGTGTCTTTGTTTACGGGCAACAGCCAGAAGAGATAAGCAATCTGTTTCAGAACAACAGAAATGTCTTATTGTAGCATGCACATAAAATATCTCAGTTTGAGTTTGAAGTGAAAGACTTCTCAGTAATACCTAAGAGCCCAATAGCATTATAGATGTAAGTAATTCTTAATTGTATTCTAGATGTAAGACTGAGAATGTCTAAAGATTTGGAGAGGCACAAAGAGTCATCAAGTCCCTAAAGTCCTTGAAAATAAGTGAGAATTAAATACTGGCATTTTGACCTTTGAAATCTCCTCTTCATTGCTTTGGACTTCAGAACGGAGATGTTGACTATAAAGAGCTGGATTGGGTTTTGTTTTGAAGTAAAACATTTATTAAAATTATCTTTATAAAATTGTTGGAATAAATTACTTCAAAAGTTTTTTGCTGGGCCAGGTGCCCAATGGTGTGGTTACATAGGATTCCTTCCCACTCTTTTGCAAGCAATAAAAAAAGGGCATTTTTACACAACAAGCAAGTATTAGACGACCTGTTGCTGGGATTTTTTGTGCATGTAACAGTGGGCAAGGTGGCAACATTCTGACTGAATAAGAGGTTCTTTTAGATGTGAGCCTGAGCCTATAAAGAACATGGCTTGGTTTATGGAAACATATTCTTCCTGCATTCAGACTTCATTGCTGCTGGGGATTGGGTGCAGTAGGAGTCTGAGATAAAGTATCTTTGACTTTTCCTTCTGAAAATCAAAGCTGGACCAATACAATTCCGGAAAATTGGGAAGACTAAGGGGACTGCTTTTCTGAAGCATAGGACTATGTTTCAGACGTACAAATAGATTCAGGTCCTGGCTTTAGCAAAGAGCCCTCATATGACCTTGGCAAGTGACCTAATCACTGTGCTGTGGTGACTTAGTCTCTGCGTCTAGGTTCAGTGTTTGCAAAATGAGAACAACAGTACTGTCTTTGTCTTGTCTGTTCATATTGAAAATTCTTTGGTGCAGGAATCGTTTCTGTGTGTTTAGCGAGGCTCTTGGCATTCAGCTCTAGGTGCTATTTTAGTAACAGTACATCATTGCTTTTAGTTTCATCCCTAACCTTTTTGGAACAGAGTTGCATTTAGGAATCCTTTCTTTTAACCCCATCCTCACCTTGAATTGGGTGAATTGGGTGAATCACCTGAATTGGGTGATTCAAAGACTAAGGGAGACCTCAGTCAAAGTCACACTTGCTTTGCAACACAAGACAAATTACTTCCCTTTGGTAATCCTGCATGACCTGGCATTCAGCTCCCTTATGGGCAGAAATCCCACAAAATGATCCTGCTTAGTTTGATCCTGCCAGCTTTGAAGCCAGCATATTGCATTGGCTTATCTTCCAGGGACTGGATTTGCAGAGTTTGTAGCTAACAATAGATTCTATTAACTGCCTCCATGGAGAAATCCAAAACATCTCAGCAGTAATAAAGATGGAGCAGAGATGCAGAGCATGGGAGGAACTGGAGACATTGCTGTATCCTAGGAGACAGCATTAGAAAGAAGGTGGAGGACTCACGGTGATAGCCTATTTTACATATTATTGGGGTTCCCTACTGGTCATTAAATGTGTCTGAATGGATGTTGTCTCTTCAGAGCCACGTGGAGAATGAGAACTACTCAGCACTAGTGAGGCCACACTAGGAGTATTTTGTCCAGTACTCTTTATCTTATCAGAAGAAAAATAAGGAGCTACTGGAGAGGGTCCAGTGGAGGGCTACAAAGATGATGAGATGTCTGGAGCATCTCTCTTATGAGGAGAGACTATGGGAGCTGCGCCTGTTCTGTCAAGAGAAGAGAAGATGGAGAGGAGATCTCATTAATGCATATAAATGTCTCAAAGGCAGGTGCCAAGAATATGGAGCTAGACTCTTTTCAGTGGTGCCCAGGGACAGAACAAGGAGCAATGATCATAAAGTAAACCAAAAGAAGTTTAACCTCAACATGAAGATGAAGTTCTTTACATTGAGGATGGCAGAGCACTGGAACAAGCTGACAAGGGAGGTCATGGAGTCTCCCTCTCTGGAGACATTCAAAACCTACCTGGATGAGTTCCTGTGTCACCTGCTCTGGGTGACCCTGCTTTGGCAGGGATGTTGGACTAGATGATCTCCAGAGGGCCCTTCCAATCCTAACAATTCTATGATTCTGTGAGAACAAGTGCCAAACTGACTACAGGATTTTCAGATACGTGGGTCTTTTTAAAAGTGTGACACATCAAAGATGCTTTGCTGTTATCAGGTATGAAATGTTCTCAGTTCTCAAGTGAAAAGAACAAATACTTAACATGCTGCAGCCTCTATGTTTGCAGCTGACCTGAGATGTTGGCTCTGTTGAAGGCTGTGTCAAAATTCCCACTTACTACACCTAGCAGTTAAGCTAGCTTTCCAACTAGCTAGGACTAGGTAGCATCTAAGCCGACTAACAGCCAGCAACAAAAGCAGTGCAATTCCATGCCATATCCTAAAGAATCCTGACCCTCTGCACTCTCTGCAGGGCAAATGTACAGCTACATTTTGCAGTGGCTCTGAAAGATGTTTGCTGATAGCTGATTATTAGAGGGTTGCAGTAACAAGACGTATTAATAAGGGGGGAGAGAGGACATGTTGCCAGAGATGAGGTACACGTCTTGTACATTTTATGAATGCAAATGAAAAAAGTATCAGGGCTGTGATGCAGTTTTCTTACTGTGTCATGCTTAAGAATTGTTCAAGTTTGATTCTGAAGCTACAGCAAATTGTTGCACTTAACTGGGCAAGCCTAAATATTTCCCCAATCCATTTTGCTCAAGTAGGAGACACAGAACCTTCACTTTTTCACAATAATGCCCTCTTTGTATCTGTGACCCCCAAAGTACACAGGAAAAAAGGTATTTAAGTGGGTATTCAGCCAGATAGTCTAACTGGGTTTTCCAATTAACTGTTGTTCATTTTTCTTACCAACTGCTCCTCCCTTAATTGTCCTCCACCTGCTCCATCATCTGAAGGAAGGAGCTCATGATAGAATATAGTGGGTTGGCTTTTGGATTTTTTAGGCCTTCCTTAGCAATGGGGGTGAGAAATCTAAGGAAGTATTCCATATCATCCTTTAGCGTAACACAACGTATAAATAAGGCGCAGATAGGAGAGCTCACCCTCTTCCCTTCTGGTGGTTCTGAAGGTGCAGGTTCCCTGCTGTTGGTTCTGCTGTGTGGGGGAGTGAGGCCTAGTGAGGCCTTGTAGACCCTGGGAGGTGGAGGGTGCCGGCGGTCCTTCAGCACGATTTCTGCTGTCCCAAGGAGATTAGTAAGATATTCTTTTGCTAATTCTTTATTCCACTAGTCTCTGAGTTTTTCGATTGTGCATATCTGTTTTGTTTTCTCCCTTTTTGTCCCTTTTTGTCCCTTTTTCCCCATTTTCCCTTCCTCTCTTCCCCTTTTTGGGAGCTGTATATAATATTCTTACTGTATATAACTGTAATATATGTAAAAAATACATATATAGATTGATATAATTCGGTTGGTTTAAATTTCTCTCAGTTTCTATAGTTTTTTTGTTTGTTTGCCTAAAGGGGGAGGGAGGGAAAAGGCTTTTGCTGAGTTTTGGAGATTTGGCGGGAAGCCAGCTCTAAATTCACTCATAGATTGAGAAAAATGGGGATGGAGGTAAGCCATTTTGAAAGAATTTTCTGTTTTCCACTGACTAGATGGAGGCTCAGTAAACATATACTAGTCCACACTAAAGAAGACTGTTTCTGAGTCTAATTCAATTTGCACAGTTCTTATACATATCATGATATTAAATATCAAAAGAACTGAATAGCACATGACGCTGATTTTAAGCATCTTCCTGAAGCTTTCGTTTTTTAAGGTTGGAGTTACCTAGTGAAGTAAACCACTGAGAAGTTACAAAGGAAGAAATGCCCATGTATCAGGCACGTGGAAAGTAGGATGGAACTGGATAAGTACGATGCTTCTTGAGGATAAATGCCAAGACCTTACTTAGCCCTTCCTAAAATAAAACCCTGAAAGGTTACAGAGGAAGAAATGTTGATCCCTTCTTGGCAGCTTCTCAAATTCCTCTTTTAAAAAAACTTTAATTTTGACACTGGAGCTGTCTGGAGTTTCACCCAACGAATGTTCTGGCTCAGCACAAAGTTTGTTAGTGAGTTGGGCATTCCACATTTGGGCCTTATGCTCTTGTTTTCAACTTCCAGCTGTGAAAGGTCTCTGACAAGTGACCCAGGCCACGTGATTTTTCCCATGAGGGAAAAACCTGATGATAGGTACAGTGTTAGATCTCTGCCTGATTTCAACAGACTCATCTGGAAAATAAAGTGTAGCTCAAAAAAGCCTGTCCTTTCCTTCTCTGCTTCACCCTGTCCTCCTTTCTTTCTACAGTTATCTCTGAGCCTGGGAGCAGCTAGAGGGGAATGACAGGAATAGGAAACACACTCAGTTACAACCTAGAATACAAAACAAGCTGTGAGATAACTCATCTTCCTGAAGTAAAGCCACTTGCAAGATGTGTATCTAGTCTAAGTTAATCACTGTCTTTAGAGACCAGTGTTAATACCCATCAAATGCCTGGATCAAACTACCACAGGAGAATTCCCACACACCACTTCCTAAATGTAACTCCCTTTTGCAACTGCATTCTTCTCCTTGTTTTACTAGTTCTTTGTTTCCAAAACTATGCCAAGGGCTTGGCAAATATTTTCAATGCCTTTTATAATGAGGAAGAAAGCCAGGAGATTATATATGAATCTGGGAATCTCCCATGCTAGGACAAAAGTGCACTGCAACAAATCAGCCTCTGTTAAGCTTTGTATGGGCTGGGTGATATGCAGTAGAGAGAAAAGGGTTAGTTGAAATAGTTTCCCCCTCCACACTGACATCACATAGATGTTTATCTAATGGCTGGTATGTGCATATCAGTGGATTTGCCAGCAGAGCTCCCTGCACCTTGTATTCTGTGCTCTTGTCCTCCCCAGCCTGCACAGGGGGCTACATAGGGGGCTGCACCATCACTTGCTCTGTTCAGGGGTGAGGCTCCACCGGTGGCAGATGTGAGGGTTGATGTTTGCCTTATCAGTACAGGGTGTGCCCCATGAAATCGGCTGCAAATTGAGCCTGTTGCTTTTGTCTCTCATAAACAATACGTGCCGGTTAAGGAGACTGTGTTTCATTGTGAGCTCCTCAGAGGTTCGTGTGCCAGAACTGGCAGTACCTCGGAACTCCCTGTTGCAGCAAACAGTCTTCCTTTGCTGTTAATTGTGAAGAGTTTTCTTACAGCTGTAACCATAATACTTGCAAGAAAAAAAAATTCCAGCCATGTTCTTCCCTAAGGGAGGTCATTTTATAGGTTTCCTCTGGATTCTCTTATTTTCAGCCATCTGTATGAGTTCTTTCAGACACAGGAGGGCAGAACTGATTTTGGTCTTTTCTTCTGCTTGGGGTATCAGTGGTCCTTGGACTTTTTTTCAAGGATGGATTCCCAAAGATGGTCATCTACAACTGGAGAGCTGAATGCCTTCATCTCTCTATCTGCATGTAAAGGGGCTGGCCACTCTTCCCAGCTGGCTGCAAGTTTGTACCGGATTTTGCTTAAGCCAGAGCATGTCCAGGGAGACTTTGCTTACTAGTCAAATATTGTGTATGGCTAGGACTATACTGCATCTTCCACACACTAATATCTGCACACTGTTTCATGGCTGAGGATTCCATGCCCTCAGCTGATAACTCCTAAGCTTAATCTGTTTAGATGTCTCATTCCTCATGTCTTATATCAGATGTCTATCTCATTGCATCTTCAATATCCAGCACAAAGTTATGATGTCCAGCCAATGTACTTCACTTTGACTACTCCATTGCTGGTGTCTAATTGTGTGGCACCGTCAACAAATTACTTCAGCTTACCCTTAATGCCCTTGTTCTCTCTCTTGATGTAGTCAGGGTTATGCTTGTATCTGTTCAAAGGAGACTATGTTTTGTAACTCCTATGGGTTTGGTAGCCATTGCCATATGTCAGGAGAGATCATAAAAATAGCTATCAGGTATATCACAGGCTCTTGAATTTGTTGGAGAAAAAAGATGTGTTTCTCTCTTTTCTTGGGCCTGTCCTAGCAGTTGTCCCTTGTCTTCTCTTAAGAGATTGTGTAAATGTGGTCACTTTTCACTGAGTCCAGTTCTTATGAGTTATTAATTCCAGTATGCATTCATTTTTCTTTTCCCAAGATAAGCAGGTATGTGCTAGGGAAAAAGTAGGTTTTCATAAATTTTCTAAATGATGATAATCCAAAATCCTATCTGGATAATAAAATGTTAATAGTACATAGAAAAGAATTCAAGCAGCTCGGAAAACTAAACATAATTGCTTATGAACATGGAGTGTTTATTGCTGTCAAAATTAATCACTTTTCAACTTCCAGCTGTTAAAATCCTTCTGGCAGATCTCCAAGCAATTCTCCTTTGGTTACTTTTCCCTCAATTAAATATTAGTGCAGTTCTCAGGCTCTTGTTACATAAGGAGCAATTTCAAGTTGCACTTCTCAGTTCTTTTAACCATAAACTGTCAGAGATTTATTCTGCTGCAAGGTTTTTTTCTCAACTCAGATTTTACCTGAAGTTTATACCAATGAAGGAGGAGCATTAATTTCATGTGAGTCTAGGCCTTAGTTGCAAAGTTTAGATGCAAACTTGCCAAGACGAGCCAGAAATTAGCTTTGAGGCTGGATGCTGCCAGGTGCTTCGCATGTTGTTGAGGTAAACGGAAACTGAGTGCACTTGGCATTCTCCAAAATGTTTAGTACTTCAGCAGAAGCTCAGAAAGCTGCAATGGACACAGAGAATATCTCTGGATGCACCTCTGTCTCACGCATAATAAAAAGAACAAAATAGCTAAAATGTAGGCACTGACAGTTGCACCACAGCAGGTGCTTGCAAGGATTGTTTTGAACCTTCATAAAAAGCCACAGCATTATTGGATCTAAGACTGATATGTGAGCTGTAGTTTCGTTTTATGTACCAGCATTTGTCTGTAGACACTCTGTGTCAGTAGGGATGCAGACAACTTCTTTGGGAATATAGGGTGAGAAAAAAGCCATGTCAGAGCCCTGGTGGTGTGTATTCAGATACAGTCCAAGCAGTCAGGTTTATGCCTGTGTGGTAATAGATTATTTCTTCATCTCTGTCTGTGTACATAGAGTCAGGAATCCATGGCAGACTGATTTTCCTGTCTGAGCCATGACGACTAACGTAAGGCTGTCAGGAGTCTACCAACCTTAAAAACAAGATTGAAATACAGTAAAAAAGAACAATGTAAGTATGGACAATGCTGTTTACTTACTTTACTCATCACCTAGCATCACCTTTATTAAAGTCCAATTTTGGAGCATGTATTTAAAGGGGAATAAACATAATGATGGAAACAAAGAAATGTGACTCTTGTAAAATCTAATTCTGTTTCTGCAAACATGTGTCTTGCCCCGATAAGCAATCATGGTTTTGGCTGGAATAAGTGTGATATGCTCCTGTTTTTAAAAATTTGTCTATTAATTTAGTCTCTTTTCGAGAAACAAAAAGGCTAGATATTATTTTAGCAATTAAAAGCATCTATGTTTACTTAGTGGGTATTTGTGTGGTATCTTAATTCAGAGAAGCCAAATCATCACACAGGACAGTAAAATATGACTTCATTGCATAGCTGGAAGATTTCATTAAATGTCTGGTTTTGAGTGGAGTGGGATAAACCAAAAGTGTCTGAATACAGATCCAGTTAACTGTTAAAGTGACCTGCATGTGTTCAACCAAATTTATGCTGTACAAAGCCCCTAAATTTCCTGAGAACCATATTTTTTAATGCCAACAAGTAAGAGGTTTTTTTTTTTTTCATCTGTTGTTCCTTCATCAGTCCCTTTGCTAACACATTGCTGCATCTGTGGTGTACCTTCTGTGCCAATGATTGCATTGTGTGTGATGTCAGGTCTATCAGGGGAGATTATAGAAGCAAAGTGGATGGAAGCCATGGACTGAGCAGTGCGTGTGCACATTTTTGATTGCTAGCTGCACCTTTTACTTTCTAGACCATTGCCTTCAATTTGGGTTCACTTCTTACTTTGTCCTGACTACCTCCATCCCAAGACAGCAGTAGCAAGGAAGTGAACAAATGCAATGAGAGTGGAAGCAAACTACAGCCATGGGGTATCCATACCATTTGGAAAGCCAGTCACCTATTTTCATGAAACTTTTAGACTCAGAATTTGTGAGAACTCTGCTACTGTGTTGAAATTGGTTGAAACTAGTTCACAGGGTTTGCAAGTTATTCAGCTAGAAGAGTACATGTGGGCGACGTAACTGCATGAACCTTTCTATCTTAGAAAGACAATTATTACTTCATCCCCAAATTCATCAAAGTGCAATGTATAACTTTCGTGAAGATGATAGGAAGAAGCAATTGTAATATAATTAAAAATTTCAAAACATTACCTTGGCAATAATATCTGATTCAGTATCATCTCAGAATCTCAAAAATGCCGTCTTTTCCTGCAGAAATAACCTTTGATAGAGGAATTAATTGTCACACAAAAAACCTGACCTTCCAGGGCAAGAAACCTTTTTACGGGTAGTATAGGACTTTAAAGTGCTATTTCCAGGCCTAAGCATGTATATGCACTTGCAAATGTGGACCAATATCATCCCATTCAGGTGCTTGGGTGTATGTATTTTGGAACCTGTGTATATGGGTACATCAGTTTTAATTTTAAAAAAAAGAGAAGTAGAAACAATTTACTTTGAACTGATATAATTTCTGACACCCTAATTTAATTTTAAATTGGCTTTATTGATTTAATGGAAGGTAATAAGGAATGGAATTTAAACTTAGCAAAAATAATCCATCCTATATTTATACAGGAATATTGCTCAGGGTTGATCAATAATGTGACAATTTAAAGAAAAGAAGAACTTGATTCTCAGCCAGAAACAATTTCTCAGAAAAGTATACTTGATTTTGGAAAATGTATGTTCTTGTTGGATAACCAGCCACACACTTTTGACATTTACCTGAATGTGATAGCTTTGTGTTTACTTTTTCCTTGAAAAAACCTCAAATAAAACAACTATTGCTTTTCCTGACAACATTTTTTTTGTCACCTTTCTTTGCAGTAAGTAAAAAAATAATTTATTTGTGCTGATTTAATTAAATAGGTGCAGGTATAGTGCAGACAGTTCCTGTAGGAGCTCAGGTTTCAAAAAGAAGCTCCTCTTTTTGCAAAAGGGAAAAATGCCTTTCCCAAGGCATTTAAGAAATGAAGCACAATTTTTTAGATGGAACAAGAAAAGACTTTGAGTAGCAAAATGGGGCTGATACAGCATGCAAAATTGCAGTTTATTGTCGTGTATGATGTAGGCAGCCATAGGGGTGTGAAGAGGATGAGAAAGACCTTGTCGACATACAAGAATTGGACAGTGTGTAAGTAAATGTTGCAGCAAAGAGGGCTCTAAACTGTGCCACATAGTGTGATGTGGGAGTAGTACTTGTTACTTCTGTGTCTTCTGCTATTCTTGATTTCCAATGCAGGAAAATGAGAAGTGTGCTCAAAATACTTTTCATCCACCTTCCTCTTTGCATCGAGTTTCCCCAGTGCAGAACAAACTTTCTGTCAGCTAGGGTAACAAAAGAGCAGGTCTGTATCTGTACAAAATATTTTTCTCTGTGGAGCAAAGGGTTTGGGGAGCTGGGGAATTGCTGCAATGCTGCCAGCTGCCTCCTTAAGCATTCTTGCTCAGTGCTGTACTTCCACAGTGCTGGGAAAGGGAGGGTGTCAGCGAACAACATCACATGAGATTGACAGTAAACACAATCACTGTGTGGGTAAGGAGCAGGAAAGGGAGATCCCAAGGAGGTTTTTGAAAAAATGCCAGATATTTCATAAAAGCATGAAGAAATCCCTGAACCTCGTGATCACATATTATTCTCCCTCCCTCCCAACTTGCCCTGGGAAAGGGAAGAGCATGTTCTCTAAGCCTAGGGGTTTGCCTCTGATGCTGCACTATTCTTATTTGTGGTTAGACTCCTTCATGACCAAAAGAGCTGCCTATGGCATGAAGGTACCAGTGAGATGCTTACCACAACCAGCAGGGGCACCAGACACGGATCAATGGGCAGTCCTACAGCTGCTTCAAAAGCCTGTGGAGGCAACGTGCTCCCCAGGACCTTTCCATCACTGAGAATGTCTCACCATGGCAGGGCAGAGGTCTCTCCCTCTACTGTGTGTGCTGACAGCCCATCTGTAGGATGTCTACAGCCTGCTGCTTTTTATAGTATGATACCTTAGAGGTATACTGGGAAAAGGAAGTGAAATGACAGGAGCTAAAGAGGGTCCAGAGAGCTAGAAGAGCACAAGGAGAGGTTGGATTAGGAAGTAACCTATCATGTAGCATATAGTAGAAGTAGGAAAGTACATAAAGTAAGAAAAGTATTAGTGAAAAGAGGAATCTAATCCCCCCTAAACATTAAACTGCTTGAAAAAATGGTACGTTTCGGCTCTCAAGACTGTTAATAAATACCCAGAGTTACAGTACCATCCATGTGCTTCTGCTTTAGCAACTTGCACTCGTGTCTAGCCATAAAGATTCAGTACTGCTTGGTAGAAAATTGCCCCTGTGAATGTTGGCTCAGCATGTGGGCAGAGCTGGTGGGTTTTAGAAAGACAAGGATAGCTGCAGTGCTATTAGTGTCTGTAGAAGGAATCTCCGATGTCATAAAGTGAACATAGTTGCACTTTAATCTTGATTTACACTATGGGAAGGGGGTCTATCCCTTGCTAGTTTTTGCTTGGAACAAATGAATATAGATTTGTTTAGGAATCTCAAACACACATGATCTTAGCCTGTTCTTGCATTCTCACATCTCTCTGGGAAATATGATAGAATTTGGTGGCCTTTGGGTTTTAGGAAAAGGGGCTGATTCCCTATGCAGTCCATCAGAGCCTGTGTCACCAGACCTGGATCTTGCCCAGAGAAGGGCCTGGATCTGGCCTTGCCTGTTTATTTCACTTGGAAATTCCTTAAATTGCTTTCTTACCATCTCTAGTAAACAGGGGTTCTAGCTCTGTCCTAATCATATGGGTATTCCTGGCCTCTGAGTTTCCTCAGTAAACAAAACAGTTATTCTTTCTGCTGCATTCCTCCTAGCAGCAAAAACACCACTGTGCTAGGGGAAAAGCCTATTGACCTACTGGGTACAAGAAAGGCCCAGGGCTAAGGCTGGCATGCGCTTGATTATTTCCTCTGATTAAACTGCACTGTGGATTTTCTTCTCTTTCTTTTCTTCCTTGAAGGTTAATGTAAGTAAACCTGAAGAAGTCTGTGGAAATGCATCCGAGAAATTTGGGCATTGCAAACACTTGACAGGTTCATATGCATATTTGACCAGGTTCTCATTCTCAGTGACCTGTACTTGTGTATCCTAGACATGTCTCAGCATCTTGTTGTCACCTCATCTCTGCCCCAGCTGTTGCAGTGAGTGTGAATATTGCTGATGGTGTTGCAATGACAGCAGCACTGCAGTGTGCTGTGGTTGCTCCACTCAACCTTTCAGTGTCCCTGCAGCCAGGTCACCTGTGACAACCTGCAAAGTCCCTCCAGGCTGTATGAGTTGAAGTAAGAGACATGATTCTCTTCAGCTTTAATGGCCTTCTTTTTTTGTGTTACTGCAGCATCCCTGTTTTTATGGAAATAGGCATCTCATTAAGTGCAAACCTGCTTAGGCCACAGACACATGTACAAGTTTTGCGAGTCTGTCTGCAAACACTTGATGTTACTTTTGAAAGTCATTTAGTCCCAACAGTGCCGACTAACACCACAGTCAGTAGGAACGACATTTCCCACGCTTTCAGGTACCTACCTTTTGATGCATGCCTTGCTGATTCTTTGCACGTTCATGTGTACTCTCTGCCCATTTGTAAACACAAGCTGAAGTGCATTTTTCTTCAGGTTTACCTTTTGGGAGATGTCTGTCAGCAACTCTGCAGCTTGGCTCTGTCACCTCACGTGAGCTGTGTTGTAGTCTAAGCACACCTGTTGATTTCAGTTGGAACCAAAAGGTCTTTAAAGTGACTCTGGTTCATAAAATTAAGCAGAGTTATTCTTCAATTGCTTTTAAGAGCAATTTTACCTCAATATGATCCAACTTTACCAAATGCAGGCTGTTTCATGCACAGACGATAGACAACGTGTGTTGTTCCCACTTGGAACACCCAAAGGATGTCAGTGTTATGAGCACTGCTGTCATGGGTATCCAGGCAGTAAGCTCTGGGTGGATATTCCCATTGCATAGGAAGCACACTGCTGTTACAGTAAACTTGTCTTGCAAACAATGCTCAAGGAAATAATTTGTACTCCTCTATAGTCACTAACTTTGCATAAAGAGAAAACTGAGAGATGTTGGTGCATGGACTGTAGTGAATATAGGTCTCTCCTATGAGAGACCTTCTGCCTTACCCAGAGGCTCTTTCCCGAGCCAAAGGTGGCAGGTCCTTAAATTTCACAGTAAAGCCAAACTTTTCCAATAGACACAAGCTTTTTGCTAACTACACACTGGGTTGTGAACAGCACGAAATTATTCCAGTGTAACTGTTATAGGCCTTTTTCCAGAGCCCTGGCTTGGGATGGAGACAGGAAAAAAATCCCATCGGGCAAAAATCCAGAACAAAATAGCATCCAAAAAGGACTTTTGACAGGAGATCAGGACACTCCTGATAGTCCTGGCCTCTTACAACCAAAAAGGGATGCCAGGTCACCTTCAGCTGATGTAACAGTGCTGCTTTACTGGAATTAATTATATCTGCTGTTACTGAATGGCTAGGATACCCTTACCCAAGGTAGAATTTCATTATGTGCACAGATTTTTTTGCAAATACTTCTACACTGGATGCCCTTAGATGACCAGTGGTGTGAAAAACAGACTATTATTATTTGCTTTAATAAGGGAATGAGGACCCTCATGGACAGAGTGTTTTCTTTGAGTTGCCTAAAGTTATATTAGAAGAGTGTGTGTTCACCACTCCATTCTAGCTTGGCACCAGTGGCTCATCTTGTAGAATTTTATGTTGGTAAGCCTGAGTGTCTTCGGCTTGATCCTGACTGTCCTGTTGGAGGTGATAATGCAAATTAGTGTAATGAAACAATAATCTGAAGACTGGCAAATCATCTGGATGACACTGTATTTTATTGTAAGTGCTTGGATATGGTAAATGGTATAATGAAGAATATGGTCAGCAGGACATGGAATACACCAGAAGAATCAGCATGAATTTTATGAAGGAAAGGCATGCTTTGTCAGCCATTAGGATTCTTTAGAATCAGCAAGCCCATAATATTAAATATGTGGATTTTCAATTAGATGTGGATTTTCAAACACTTAAAATTCATAAACTGCCATGGTACTAAAAAAAAAAAAAGGTTCTTTCAGGATTAAGTGATTCATTTCAGGGTTAAATGGTTGACTAAAATGCAGGAGGAAAAGAAAGAATTTTTTTCCTAATGGAAACAGAAGTCATAGTTCTACTCACCATGTTCATATGATCTAAAAAGCAGGATGAACAGTGAGATGACAAAATTAGAAGATAATACCAAAGCATTTAGATTATTGGCAATGGAACCTTATTGTAAAGAACTGTGTAAAGATCTTATTGTAAAGATCTGAGGTCTTATTGTAAAGATCTGAGGTATTTGAATGACAAAACAGTAAATTGACAGATGAAATCCCATTCTGAACACATGAAGTCCTGCCAAAGAGAAAAATAATGTTTAAGCAAGTGGTTTATAGCAAGCAAAATAAGTACTTTTTCACACTGTACCTAATTACACTATGGAATTAGTTGTTACAAAGATATATGGCGAACAAGAATGTTAAAGGTTAAAGAAATGACTGAGGAAGTTAAAGGAGGAAAGGAGGAAAAGGAGAGTGTCTTTTGACTTTAGAAGTCCTAAGCACATGCTGATGTTATTCTCGTTTACATGGAGCATGATGTGAATAGCCATTGCGTCTCCTTCCTGCTCATATTCCAGAAATGGTGCCTATTGCCAGAGAATGAAAAGAATTAGAAAGATTTTCTGGAACCAGACTTGTGATTTAATAAGATCACAAATCAATAAGTGAATTAACTGTAGCTTAGAAAGGGGGTAAGAGTTCTCTTGTAGGGCCTTACCTCAGTTGCAAACTGGAACATCGCTTTTACTTTGCTATACTCAGGAGAATTTTATTCAAAATCTTGTTATATTAGTCCAATGTCTGAACACAGTCCTAAACAAAGCTAAACAAAATTGTTGGGGCCCAAATTTTCAAGAAATTTGGCTGATATCTGGCTATGAAGTGATGTCCATACTGTAAAAATAGAATTAGTAAGTATTAATCCTTTGACTAATCAAGACATGTACTGTGGAAAGGAATCTTTGCACATCTCTATTTTTTTGTCATGTGAAGAAAATTATGTGTTTAATAAGCTTATTTGTTAACCTTTAATGTACTGCTCCTGACAAATACCTTCATGTCACCATTTATTTAATGAATCCTACACTGAAGCCTGTCCCAAGAGGAGGATTGCTAAGCTACATCCTGTGATTATATTCTCCACAATGAAGTAAGAGAATTTGTATAACTGTGTGTCCAGTCCTCAGAGGTGATCAAGTATTTACCATTGATATAGAGAGTCAGTGAATGTCAGAGAGAAGAGTAGAAGGGCAAATCTTCCCACTGTATGACCCAGGAGGTTCTGTGAAGAGAGAATGGAGAAACAGCATGGCTCCAAGTGCATGTCAATCTCAGTTGTAAAATCTCTTTAGTAGATAGAAGGCCTCATTTCCAGTGTGGCTAATCAGTTTTGTACTTGTGCAAATCTGTTGGCTTCATGGGAAACTCTATTTATGGATTCAAGTTAAATTTTTCAGGCTGAATGATTTTTATTGTTTGGGGTTTTTTTTCCCTGGTTGCACTCAAGAGGTAGGAGTGGTGTTGATCCCCCTTTCTCTTCAATAGATGGCAATCAGCATGCTTGTCTGTGATACATGAACCTGGAATTCAAAACTCCATGTTCCCTCACATTTGAGAGAGTGTCCCCAACCTTCAGAATTCTTCTGTTTCACTGACAGTCTCCTCTGTACATGTTTTTTCACTTTGCAAAAAATGGTCCTTGAAATTAAGATGGAAGTCCATATCCTGCTTCTCAAGGGGGCACCCAATTTATCATGAAATTATTGTAATATTTTTTCCCTTTATTTTCTGAGTATTTAAGTATCTTATAGCAAAATGGAACACCAGTGGGATAAATTCAGAGCAATTCTATATACTCATCATGTCACCTTCCATTATGGATACCATATAAAAAATATGCAAGGAACATCCAGAAGTTAACTCCCTGCCCTCTGGGTTATTGGTTAATTAGAGAGACTTGTTCTACCTCACTGGTTTAGTAGATGGGGCCTAAGATTAGCACTTCATATTCATTTTCTTAGCTTTTTGCTAAATGTGTAGAATAGGATCTCTTTTGTTGTTTTACTTTTTATTCGTCAAACTCACCCTTAAAATATATAAATTCTGTCTGGATTGATCTGCAACTTCTTTTTTGATTTTACTACCAGTCCAAACTCTAATCAATTTATTTAAACCTGTATGAAACTGAGACACATACTGTTTATCTGCTTACTAGTACCAGGCCTTTGATAATATCAAATGATTACCCATACAACCATTGACAAAGGATCTTCATTAATATAATTTCCCCTAAATTTGCCATTTTAACTTTTTGACAAAGCTCACCTTTTATTTTTCTTGATGTATAGCTTTTCATTCTTTTTCAGGTAACAGGCGGTACTTCAAACGAGTTCTTTTAGTTCAGTAAAGTAAATGGGAGCTATGCATAACTCTACTGGGTTCAGCATTATTTAATGTTTTTCAGTAAATATCTTTGCAGCACTAAAATCTATCTGTGTGCTAATGATTTTGTTTGCTACAAGTTGGCTGCATTCTTTTTTTTTCCCCAAAGGCGTGAAGTTAACATATTAGCTTCAATCCAACCAACCATAAGTATCTATACTCACATGCTTTTATATGACACTGTTCTTCTCACTCCACTGCACGTTGCCAGTTGCCAGAATAAGCCAGCAAGATCTTGGGATCTTGCTGCACCCAAAGCTGCTGCCAGACTCTCATTTAATGCATGGTCCAGCCCAAAATTTGCAGCCATTACTCTCAAGGGCAACACTCTTGTATTTTTTCATGGTCTCATCACTTCAACAGTAGCAGTAATGTTTCTGCCTTCTCTAGGGAAGTCCACTGAGCAGCTGCAGCTCTGACACAACTCTCTGCCAGCCTCCTGAGTGGCATAGGCCACTGTGTACATCTCATACCTTAATCCAGCTTTCTGTACTGGCTTCCTCTTTGCTTCCAGAGGAAGTTGTATTGCAGAGGAACTTGTTAATCAGATTGACTTAGCTGCTAGGCTGCTAAGGAGAGTTTCTTGGCTTGGCACCTGGGGATATATAAAAGGCTTGTTATTTTGAAATCTGTTGGTCTTTTTGTTGTTTTTCCTTTTCCCCTCAGATATTACTCGGCAAAAAATAGCCCTCGCATGATGAAGAGGTGCAGTCAGAGGACAGGGTGGGAGCCAGAAACTTTCTACCCACACTCTGTCACTAATCCCCTCTCTGGTCTTGGCACATCCCTCTGGCTCAACATGAGGATCTTCTATAAAGGGGATGCACAATGAGAATAATTATACTTAATGAGGTAGGCTTGGATAATGTATGTGGTCCTCTTGCTTGCAGAGAAATGGTGCAGTTGTCAGACCAAGTGTGACCATGAGGAGGGCTGCACTTGCAAATCCCTAGGGCAGGACAGGGCAGGAGGAACTCCTCACCATGTGCTGTGGGAAATGGTCATTTGTCCTCACTTTTGGTTTGATTGCTGGAGCTTTGCAGAAAATGTGCAGATCAGTTTGCATATAGGATTAGAACCGTATTAGAGCTACCTGTTCCTGTAATCCTCACTGGATTACTCCATCTGGCATCCATGAAGAACTTCCTCCTCTGGAGAGGACAGGAGTTTGAATGGGGCACATACATATAAATGTCTTGTGGCATCTTCATGGCAGCCTTCAATTAGTATATTGGAGCCTGGATGGTCAAAGAACAGGACTCCGGACTTCTCAAAAGGGATCAGAGAAGATACTCAGGGCCAGTCAAGTGAGGCAAGGCAGGTTGGCAAAGTGCTATGGGAAAATGAGAATTGCTACCATAGCTGTCCTTTAAGGTAATAACTATTTACATCATCGACCTGCCTCAGCCTTTATGTTCTAAAATAATTAAAATGAGATGCTTTGTGTTTCTTTTGCAGGATTTTGTTTTCCTATGAACACCACATGGATTTTGTGTCAGATCTGAAAACAAAGTGAACAGTTTTGCCTTCTTTTGAAATTGGAGAAATGAGGCCACACCCTTTTATTCCCCTAGGCAAGTCAAAAAATAAAATCTGTGGCAGGGAGCTCAGAGCTCACTTGGCCTAGTTTTCAATCCTCTCATGAAACTCATATCAGAGTTACATAATTCATCTAACTCCCCTCACCTGATTTTGGGTCCTCACTGCCTCTTCTCAAAGAAAAGCAATTATTGAAGAAGTAAAGATTAATAATAATAAAAACATGGCTCAGGACAGGGCATGTACTTGATAGATTACATCACTTCTAGCTGGAGAAGCAAAATTTGATGGCCTGACACACAGCATCCATAAAAATCGCTTGTAGCTACCTCCATAGTAATGATGGTTTTCACTAGTATGCAGGGATGTCTTTTCCTATATCCTCTGTCTCATCCCATTCTCAGCCAACTGTGTAAGCAAGTGCTTCTAGTGAAAATAATAGTGGTGCGGATTGCTCATGGCCTTTAAATTAAGCACACTAAACCTATTACATGGCTTCTCAGTGCATGCCACCTTGCAAGATCTATCCTGTAGCTGCTCTGTTGTTTCCTTGCGTTATTGGTCTTGTGTGGGATGCTGGAAAACTGAATAACTCTGCATGTGATTCACTGACAATGTGATTTGCATGAGTGTCTGACTAAAAATACTAAATTTTTCATTTCAAACATCACCTCTTGTCCTTTCAGTGCAACAAGAAACTAAGCTGACATCCTTGACTTTACCTCATACTGAAGTTTTAAAGCTGTAGATGTATGAGTATCAGATTACTTCCTAGTGAGAATGAAATAGCTATTTCCTGAGGGCACTTGACCTACTTCCAACCAGAGAAAGTAATGTGGTCTTCAGATGACAAAACTAAATCTTATCCTTTATACCTTAACAGTTCTGTTATGGACAGGGCTCACTAATGACTAATGACTTCAGATTCAAAGAACATCTTGAGATGTCTGTGATAATTAATGACAAAGATGCTTTTATTTAGAAACCAGTTTTCCTTGAAGCCCCAGAAACCTTTTTTAGCACGGAAATATTTGCAGAATGGAACAACAGGTGAAGTTGGAACCTGCTTGTTTATTAAGGTCAGTGCTTAATCCTGACTTCTCCATTATGAAGTGCGTATACCTCAAGGCCTATGCTGAAATCCTTTTACACCTTGAAGCCAACTTTCCTTAAGCTGTTGACCAGTTCAGCATTAGCATCATATAGATGCATATGACTCAGTGTGAGGAAGGAAGAGGTTATTCCTGCAGAGAGATAGTGCTGTCTCCCAACCCACATCCCAGGTCTGCCACACACTACATCTGATGCCTGGAAATTACAAGAAACTAAAGGTATCTGACATCAGCAGTGCTTCTAAAGATCTTGCTGCACTGGTTTGTCTTGCTTTGTGGCGTGTGTGTCTCAAACGGTGTTCGACAGACAGCGTAACAGAGTCCATGAATAAACAAAAGGTCTTTTTGACAGTGCATCTCTATGGTCAGCCCTCAAAATGTGTCTCAGGTTATCTGGGATTCTGTTATTTTTCAGCCAGCAAGTGGATTCAGCTTGACTCTGCAGGATTTGTGTAGCTGTTTCACTGCACAGCCTTGGCAGCCAAGCGCCTTGGCTCTTTAGAGCCTTCTTTAACCTGTAGGGAATAAATAAACTGTGCTTGCTGTAATGCTCAATGTGCCTCTCTTCACAGCACCTACTCGGGTGGAAACAGTTGACTGTCTCCTTCCTTCATCTTAGAGACAGGATCCACTTCATGCCAAATGTGCCATTGAGAGACTCATCCACTGAAGGGCATAGAGAGACTCTGATTGCCTTGTGTGAACTGTGTATCAGGTCATCCATTACCAGTTTTACTTGAGGTAGTGGGAGGGAACAGGAGGATGCAGCTTTTTGATTGTTGCTGCAAGTTCTTTGGGTGAGTGAATCTCACTTGGCTGTGGAAGGTATTTTAAGAGAGTATGCCGTGAGCTCTGGGGGACAAAGTTTGGTTTGTATGTATATGAAATTCATTATTAAAAAGGTTAGTTCCCACAGTTTCCTCCAGATTTCTCTTTTCATCAGTCAGAGATTTCTTCCTAGTTTCCTTCTCTAGCCACGAGTTTCTCCAGACATTATCTCTTTCATTAATTGTTTGGTCCATCATCCTTTTAAGCCATGAACTACTTGTTCCATGTTAGTGGTTAGACATATACCTGAGAATGGAGAAATACATCCTGCTGGGAAGCGCATAGCTTCATCAAGTGCAGGGACAATTAGCACAAGACCATTTATCTTGGCATAATATAGGTAACTGAAGACCGACGAAGTACAGTCAGTGCTCATTTTCATACATGGCTTAGGTGGTGGGACTGATGTAGCTGACCACGCTCTAGAGCTATTGTTTGCAAACAGCAGTCTTCATTTTTTCATAGCACTCCACAAGGTTTATACTCCATGCATAGGCTTTGACCAGTGATTTTGACATCAGTGATTTTTATGAAAATCATTTTTATGTTGGGAAAAACACAAGGAAACACATTTGTGATGTAAAAAACTACTACTCCCATTCCATCCAGCCTTCTAGCTCCCTCTTGCCAGAGATGAGCTTTCTTTACCTAGGAAGTTCCCCAGCACATGCAGTAGTTCTGGTGCCACAGGGCTGATGTTGCACCCTGTGTTACCTTTTCTCACCTGCTCAGGATAACAGTGAGACTCAGTAGACAGCACTTGTCCATCAGTAGAATTGTGGGGTCCTTATGTCCTGCTTTCTGCTGAGGAATGTATTGTGCCATTAATGCTTGTATGTGCCTTCTTGCTCTGTGGATTGATCTAACACTTGCTCATAAGAAATACTGTTTCTGAGAAAAGACATAGGGGCAAAGAAAGGCCCCAGAGGGCCCATGAGGGTGCTGGCTGTGCTAGCTGAAGCAAGGTGGGGAATATTAGTCTTCCTCTCTGAGGACAGAGGCTCTTTTGACTATGCTTCTGCCTTTAGCTTCAAGCCAAGATTAATACTTGGTTGCAAAGGCTTTTGTTCCTGCCCCCAGCAGAGTTTTATATTGTCATTCTAATAAATTTTCCCCACTGCAAGATCCTCTTGGGAGTGCAGCAAAATAGCAGTTTGCTTTGTCTTTTGCGGCTTGGAGAGCTTTGGGACATTCAATGCTCTGCAGAAGAAATTCAGCACCTCAGAAAATAGAATTGCACTGCAGAATAATTCAAAAGTAAAGGAAGCTGTGGCTTGAGTTTCTGAAGACCAAATGGATAGATAATGAAGACAGAATTTCCAGCAAACAGAGTGGGCATGGGTAAATTCTAGGATGCAACTGAGATCTGTCATACCAGTCTGCCTCTGCAACTGGCCACACACATGCTCTAGTGCACCCATGAGGGCCTAAAATGTTCTTTCCCCCTTCATTTGAACTTCACCCATTTTTCTGCTTGCAAAATAACTACATATAGATTTAAAAACATTTACTCCAAAATGCACAGTATGTGTTTGTTACAGGTTCATTTTAGCTGCCTGTAGGCGATTGGCCAAGATTGTCGGTGCATCACTGGTTGTTCATTGTCAGTGCAGGATGTTGGACACTGAAGACACATGGTAACACTTTTGATGATGAACTTGCTTCCTTTGAAACCAGCACTCTGCAGTGGAAGCAACTCTGCAAACATCTAGAACATGAGGTAGCTCACAAACCTTTCTGGAATTATTCTTGTGAATTAGATCTTGCTAGTCTAAACAGTGCAGAAAGCAAGTAGAGATTATGAAAACCATTAAAGCAGACTTGTGGTAACACGGTTTGGATGCATGCTAATGAAAATATCTTTTTATTACAATTCTAACTCTAATTCTCACTTTAGACACATTCAACAGAAGAGCAGTTATGCAGACCTGTCAAACAGAAACATCATTTAAACTTCCTTTATTTTGTTAGACACTTTTGAAACTTAGCCATGTGATATGTTGTTGTTGGCTAAATTTTTATTTAGAATATATAAAATTAATTTACCCTGTAAGTTTATGGAAACCTACTGGCACACCCTGTGTATTGCACTGGAAAGTTATAATTTTTCTACAGCTGTTGTAAGAAAATAAAGAAACATTTCTGATGAACATGTATGTTTGGAGTTTTGAGAGTATTTTTGTTACTGATCTGTGGTTTACATATAAAAAATTCATACAAGACTGAAATCCCAGTCTATGCAATGAAATTTGTAGAAAGAATTTTGCAAGGAAATCGAAGTAGTAACAGGAATTGTTTTGGAGTTTTGGGGGTTTTTTTAGTAAGATGATGGCTCCCAGTGTGAAGTAGTCATTGTTCAAAGACTTAATGGAGCTGATCTTTCAGCTTTTACATTTTTGTCATTGTAGGAATTAATCTGAATAATGATGGAAAAAGAATTGGGAAAAACACTTGAAAAAATATTAGGTTGTCTACAGTGAAATGATTATGTGTATCAAGAGTTCCTAAATTGGTTTGGTTTTTTGGGGTTTTTTTGTTTTTTTTTTTAGTCTGTAAAAGTTGTAGCAGGATTAGTGCTTTTTTTATGTCTGATTCCAACATTATTGCTCAAGAGGAAGGAAACTACTGACTTAATTCTGAAAACGATGCAGATGTGTGTCCACTGTTTCTCTGAGGGACTGGCTGATGAACTCTAATTAGCTGCAACTGAAAAGGGGTGAGCTTGCTCTGCTGCAGTCTTAGAGTAAAGCTGCGTTTGATCAGACAGTGAATGGATCGGGTGGGAACCACCCATGTCTGAGCTGGGGTGATTGGGCAGGATGAGATAGGAGTTACTTCATCTGTCTACTATGGAAACACGTGCGGTGCCCAACTTGCTTAGGTGATGTTTACAGTTTGTTTTTA
Source organism: Manacus candei (assembly GCF_025592945.1). Taxonomy (NCBI): domain Eukaryota; kingdom Metazoa; phylum Chordata; class Aves; order Passeriformes; family Pipridae; genus Manacus; species Manacus candei. Next base: position 3,712,069 of record NW_026138072.1, on the reverse strand, counting down.
CAAATAACTGCAGCATCCACTGTATTTTCTCAGGGATGGGCATGAAAAGGTTGCAGGTTGTAATTTGAACATCTAATGTAAGTTTCATTGGGCTTCTGAACCAATGGTAGCAGAAGTTCTCTTTCATGGAGGATCCATATGATCTGGCAGAGGGAAGCAGATGCCTACTAAAGCTTACTGCTGATCGAGTAAACTCAGTTGTGGCTCTGAAAAGACTGCCATGGTGCAAGCTGTAAAGCAAGTGTGAAGTGAAAGGACAATGAATGTGGAATAGTAAAGGTGGAGTTCAAATGTAAATAGCTGAAAATACAACCAAAGTTGAAAGATATTTCCCAAGACCTACCTGCCTATTGGGCCAAGTATTGGGGAGAGTATGTATGCTTACCTGTTTTACATGGGTTTGTCTTTCTGTTGATATTCTGTTCATTCTGAAGATAAATGAAAACCTTTTTTAGTTTCCAAGTACTGTAATAGTGATAATATTATACTACACTCAGGCATGCCATACTCCATTCAGAAATTAGCAGGTAGTAGGACAGTGACTCAGATATCTGCAGCAGATGCAACACAGTGAGAGCTGAGAGGTGGCTGGTGGGGAATGGCACAGGAAGAGCAAAAATATCTTCACTAGAAGGGGTATACTACCCAACAGAGGCAAGAGATCAAACTGCAGATGGATTTGTTGAGGTGAGTTTCCACTGTTCTCAGTGCAGTGCCTCCCCATAGAGACGGCTCTACCATGCTGGGGAAAGCCTGGGATTCAGGCAACCTGCACCCAGTTGGCAGTGGGAAGTATTTTCCTACCAGTTGCTATTCTTGCTTCTAACTGAATGCTACTCATGGCCTGCACTGATTTAGGTTGCTAGTTGTTACTCAGAAAAGATTCTGCATGGAAAATTATTCAGTTTCCATATAGCAAGTGGGTGTCTTATGGCAGCTAGTATTCTTATTTATGGGTGTAGCAGGATGGATATAATGCCCAGTAACACCAGAAAAATGCACTGAGTGAGCTAAGATGTCTTGAAATGTTTTAGGTCACTGTGGATGGAAATGCTTGCTTCACCTGTCCGATACCTGCATTAAATCAGGTAAAAAGTTGTGCAACAACTCTTTAGGCTTAGAAATAACAACAGCAATGGGCACAAGTACAGAGAAAAAACCCTTCATTGCCCTCTTCTATTGCAATAGAGATTCTTTTACGGAAAGAGAGGTGGTGACAAATCTGTATGGTAAAACATTCATCTGTCCCACTACCAACACTGAGAGTAAGTGCTGAGCAGTTTTATGTCTTCACCTTTTCCTTCTTGACCTTCTGTGCTGCAAGTGGGGGTGTGACCTTTTCCTTCACTTGGTTCATTGATTTCCACGCTTGATAATGCAGGTCTTTCCTCTGCCCTTTGACACCAAATTAAACTTTAATTCCAATGAAGGTGGAAGGACTGCTGAGTGGGGGTTCTGCTGAACACTCAGTGAGATCTTCTGGGAGTTAATTACGCTGCAGATCTCTTGTCCTCGCAGCTCATTAAATCCTGTCCTCCTCTCTGGCCTGATATTTCCAGCAAAAGGCCCCTCCTTTTTCCCAAGTGGCTGCTATCTTTCCTAGATAATAACTGCACCTTGCCTGCTCCTTTTGCTTTTTATACAGAGTAGGCCTTTTCCTGATAGCAGACTGATTTGCATGCTGTCAGAAAACCTTATCAGCATTGCCACGGAGGACAGTAAAACAAACTGGTCAATTAGCCATGTACAGCTCTTTTTGATTCCTGTGATTAGTTATTAACGTAAGTAAACAGAAACCAACTTCAAACTTTGTACTTTGAGAAGGCCAAATGAACAGCCTGTAAGGGCAAATAAGAACATCAATGGCAGGTGTGTAATTAATCACAGTAATTAAATGGGTTTAAATACTGTACTAAACTCAAGACTGCTCTGGAAGCTCTTCTGGTTTTTTTAAATTTGTTTTTGCTTTTGTTTTGTTTTTGGTTTTGGGGGTTTTTGTTTGTTTTTGTTTTTGTTTTGTTTTGTTTTTGTTTAATATGACAGGTTAAAAAAGCAGTCAGTGAAAGATAATCCTTCTGTCTCCAGAAAGTGAAACAGAAAGTGTTTCATCAGCTCATTTTCTCCATAGCATTTTTATTACATGTTGTCCTCTCACCCCCTCAGCCAACCACTGAAGCATTCTGTGCTAGCAACAAAATTACCTTAGATCAGCAGCTTCTGCCTGCACTGCGCGAATGAACACTGCCGCAAGGGCCCTTGCTTTCACAAGCATAGAGTAGTGGTTCTTGCTCTATTTCCAGCTTCATTAAATCTCAAGTGACCTTTCTGAGTCAAATCAGCAGCTTTGATGCAAACACAGGCCTCCCAGATGTTGGAGGTGAGCCTGAATACATCGATTCCCTTTTGGACCTTGTCTTAGACTCTGGTTCTCACAGCTTGGGGAGTTTGTTTCCTCATGCTATGGAGAAGGAAGGACTCCAGCAACACATCTCCAAAATAAATTTTTTTCAAGTGTATTCTCTCTACAGTATTGCTGACCACCAGTATCACACAACCACAAGTCAGGCTTTGAAAAACCATGAGACTTACTTGAAAATTTTGACATTCCTTTTGTGTTTGAAATGTTCTGAGGTCTTTACTTACATTCTAGGAAATCAGTCTAGTTGTTTTTCATGATAACATTTGCAAGACTATTTTCCCACAACTTCTTCTTGTAAACAAAATCTGAAGTTCTCCCTAAAAAAAGTACTTCAGAAACCCTTAAAAAACATACTAAATGTACTCATGAGGAAAGACTTGGTCAGGAGTCATCTATAAACTGCAATGCATCTTATGAAGTCATTGCAAACCTTCACTTATAAGGATAATTTATCATCTCTTTTAAAGAGGATCTTAAAGATCCACTTGATGCCATGGATACTATTTTATATTGTTTGCAATACAGAATTCTACATCTAAAAAGGTTTACCCTTTTAACCAAAGTAACAGGATCCATTTCTTTTCAGCTTTTAACAGTACCTAACAGCCCCATGCCCAACCCCTCTCATCTCTGGTGCTCTGTAGGGGCACTTCACATGCTGCCATTTTATACATATCATGGAATACTCTGGGTAGGAAGTAGCGTGTGGAAGTCTCCAGTCCACATCCTTGCTGAAATCAGGGCAGACTCCAACGTTATATCAAGTTGCACAGGGCGTTTTCCTGTCAAATTTTGGAAATGTATAGGGATGGAGAATGTAGATTCCATGATGTCTCTGGGCAACCTGTCACAGTGTCATGGAGTAGGACGTTTTCCTTATGACCAGTTGCAATTTCATTTCCTGCAAACTGTGATCACTATGACAGTACATCCCTGAGAAGAGACAAGATATGTCTTCTCTACAGCCCTCTTCTCTATAGCTCTGACTAGGTAGCTGAAGACAGTTACTAGAATCCTTTTCTTCTCTCCCCACTTGCCTTAGCCTCTCGAACAGCTCCTACACATCTTAGTGGCCTCCCTCTGGACTTGTTCCCAAAACAGAAGACTACTCCAGATGCAGCCTCATGAGTGCCAAGCAGAAATGGATCATTATTTTCCTTGACCTACTAGTGATACTCTTGCATTGCTGCAAGAGTTTACTGCTGACTCATACTAAACTTTCCACCAGGATACTAAAATCCTTTTCTGCAGCCTGGACCAACACATGTAGGTTTTGCCTTCCACGTGCAGAATTTTGCATTTCTTAGAAAAGTCCATGGTAATAAGGTGTTAAAGGGAAGTTCCTGGGAAGAATGAACAAAAGAACTGATGTTTCTAACAGATACAGTTCCCATTTTGCCCTAATTTTATCTGTGGCGGTGAATCTGTGCTGCCCTGCCTTAGGCTTACTCTGCAGGCCCCCAAACATCAGCTCACAAGAAGTTTAGCATCATTCCAGCTTCATGTGCACATGGGTGACTCCCTGCCCTTTGGATTGAGCTGCAGTCCAACTGAAAACTGAGCCTCAGGAAGGAGCAGCCACAAATTATAGACACATTAGAATTTGGATCATGATAATTATTCTTCAGTAGTCCTGATAAGAAGACAGGGAGCCAATAAGTTGCTCTTTTTCTTTTCCCCCTGACTGGGCAAAATCAGCTGGGGAGGGAGAATTCAAAAGCAGATACCTATGTACATTGAGATTTTGTGACGTAATTTTCAGTCTTTAGCTTTAAAACCCAAGAGAAGGCTGCCATGCATGGGAAGCATTATCACAGTAAGAAAAAAGTCAACAGAATTAATTCAGTCAGGGAAATCATTTATCCTACAAAAAACAAATGATTGTTTTTTAATCCCTTGCTTTTTCCTAATTGATACACGACTATTCCTTACCCTTTACTCTGTAGCTAGGAAGAAACAGAACACAGTCATTAGCCAATCCCATTGTCTGATCGTGCTCAGGAAGCTTTTCTTTTCACTTATAATGAAACAACCCAAATCTCAAAGATGAAGAGACACTACGAAATAGTGATCATCACTGTGGGAGTGCCTTGACCTTTACTGTTGAGGAAAGTACAAAGAATATTTCTCTGAAAAATAAACTTAGTTTTCCCGGTAACTTTAGCTTGCATTGTTCAAGTATTTTAAAAGCCTTGGGTTTAGTGACAAAAGTAAGTTTTCATCTTTTCATATTTATTTTGTCTGAGGTATCTGTATGCAAACTATTCTCTTCAGTTACTGAATATTTCAACAGGAATGCACTACTCAGTACTCTGAGGCTGTAAAATGCCACAATAATTTTGAAATCCATTATTATTATCAGTTAGTGGATCTAGCTCAGCGACACCAGTGGTGGTACTCCTGATTTACCTTGGTTTGAGAACAAATTGTCAAAAATCTGTTCTGATAACTGAAACAAAGAAACACTTAGGGGACAGAGCTCAGAAATTTTGAATGTTGTTCCTCTTTAAGTATCTAGAAAAGAGAAGAATAAAGGAAGGTAGAATAACACAGTGAGAAAAGGAAATCCCAAACTATTTCCTGAAGTGCCAGCACTGTTTACCTGGCATCTGCTCCATCCTACATTTCTGTAGCTGGAAGTTTACGCTTGTATCCTTGATTTTACTGGCCCTTGCCTCTTTGTCTTGCTTACCTCCAAAACTGTACCACCTAAAGCCAAAAATCTGTTTGACAAACTGTCCCACCTCTGGATTTGGGAAACAAGTGCTTTGGGAAAAAAGTGAGGCAAAGAGCAAGCACTGAGGAATGCTGCCCTTTTTGCATTTGTTCAAACTTGCTGCAATCTGTCGGTTAGGATCTTCCTGAGTCCTAGGGTCACCAAATGATATGTATGTACTTGCTCCTGACTAATTTTTTGCATAAATATATCTGACCACTTTTTGAACCCATTTGTAATTTTGGTCTCCTGTGGTGATGAGACCCACAGCTCAAAAATGACTGTTCACTTGGTGTACTGTATCCACCTGGCTCACACCTAGAATACTGCACCCAGCTCTGGTCCTCAGTGCAGGAAAAACATGGATCTGTTGGAGCAGCTCCAGAGAAGGAAGGACTACAGAGATGATGAAAGGGCTGGAGCACCCCTCCTATAAGAAAAGGTTTAGAGAGTTGGGGTTGTTCCATCTGGAGAAGTGAAGACTCCGGAGAGATCTTACCACAGCCTTTCAATACTTAAAGGAGGCTCATAAGAAAGATGGGGATAGATTTTTTTAGTGGGACTTGTGACAGGACAAGGGGTACAGGTTTTAAACTATGAGAGTGTAGGATTCAGAATAAATAAAAGGAAGAAAATTTTTTATGATGGGAGTGGTGAAACACTGGTTCAAGTTGCCCAGAGGATGTGGTAGATGCTCCATCCCTGCAACATTCAAGTTCAGTTTGGATGGAGCTCTAAGCTCAACCATCAACCTGATCTAGTTGCAGATGTCCTTGGCCATGCAGGGGACTTAGACTAGATGACCATACAAAGTCCCTTCCAACCCAAACCATTCTATAATTGAGCAGTGGTTCCCAAACCACTTGTAGCTGGCTGTAAAACTAAGAGAATGGGCTGATTTACTAATTTGGAGTCACACTATATATACAACATTAGCAGATTAACAGACTTTTGAATTACATCCTTTTGTCTATTTATATCAGTAATCATGTGGGTATGAGAACAGGTCCAGACTGGATGCTTGTGGATATGAGGTAAGAAGAGAAAGTTTCTGGTGTCTGCAAAATGGGCCAGAGCCCCAACATAGTATATCTCAGGGAGTCTGAGGATCTGTTTGTGAGCATTAGAGAAGGAAATCAAATTCCCCATTTTACTTCAAAGATGTAAGTTGAGACCTCTGGATATTAAATATTTTGACAAATGTTTGGAATGAGTTTTGTTTGTGTAGATAAAGTGTAGTAATTTATAAATATATTATCAAATCAGTTCACTTTATTTGTAATCCTGGTGACAAGCTTTCTTCTCTTTGTGTTAATTCTCCAGGGAAAACAACTTTGGTTTTCATTGCAAGACAGCTATTTGACCAACAACAGTAAGGTCGTGTATTGTTCAGGAAATGCCTTCTGAGTTCGTTTCCCTTCTGTTGTCTGTCGGTCATTGTAATTCTTTACTATGAATTAATGCCAAATAATCTCTTTAAATTAAGATCCTCTTCATTAGAATGAACAGGGAGTGAATCTACTCCACACCCCTTATCCTCTGGGAAAAAGAAAGGGAGAAGGAGCACTTGCAAAGTAGATAATAGAGCTCTGTATTTTGTAAAAAAGTTACTGCCCTTCTTTATTACCACAGCATTATCCAATTGAAGAACCCTTTGCAAAACAGTTTATTCAACTGTGCTCATATAAAGTACTCGTTTAGTTAAAACCTCATATCTTCTCTATTGCTAGTTTTGTACTTATGCAATTGGAAGGCTCATCCAATGACCTCAAGATACTGTCTTCCTGTTTCCTCACATAAAATGTTTATACTCTGTATAAATATAGTGCCTCTTAATTGATCTTTCAGCATATATTAGTAAAATATACTGTAACCATTATCTCTTATTTATTTATTGCACTGTGCAGATATTTTTATCACTCATAATTCCATCATTAAAAAGTAGAGTACACTTCCATTTTGATTGATTTGTTGCACTTAAAGGTGTGATGAAAAAATTCTGATGTTTGAAATTAGAATAGTTAGCTACCTTGGGACTGAAAAGCAGCCTAATTTTATAGAAACAGCTAATTGATTTCAACATCCTCTCCAAAAAATTATTCCAAGAATTATCCAAGTTTGTTCTCTTCTATGTGCCAGTGCCTTGGTGTGGACCAAGTTCTCAGTAAGTGGAAGAAAATTAATGGGAGGTTTCTGTTAAAAAAGTTTTTCCCCCAAAAGAATTCACATCTTATTAATTTTTGTATAAATTTCATCTTGGCATGTTGGCTTCCTTATGTTTATAGACCGCAAACTGATCCTGATTAAAAAATGTTTCTGTCTCTCAATGGATCTAAGTTTCATATTGTGTGGATGATCACATACTGTATTTTATTTAGTCTGAAGTGACATGTAAAATCTGAAGTCAGATCTGTTTCTCAATAAGAGAGAGCCTCTAAAAGAGAGTTACTCAGGGTAATTCAGATCCAGTCTTTTGGTTTCATATTGTTATGACTTAAACCCAAGTAGCAGCTGATCCCTACTCAACTGCTTGCTCATTCCCCACTGGTGAGGGAGACAACTGGAAGGGTAAAAGTGAGAAAACTTATGAATTGAGACAAAGACAATTGAATAGGTAAAGCAAAAGCTGGGCACACAAGCAAAGCAAAACAAGAAATCAATTCCCTGCTTTCCATGGGCAGGCAGGTGTTCAGCCACCCCTAGGAAAGCTGGACTCCACCACATGGTTACTGGGGAAGACAAAGGCCATCACTTTGAACATCCCCCTTTTCCTTCTCCTTCTCCCTGCTTTAAATGCTGAGCAATGTTTCAGTTTGGGTCAGCTGTCCCAGCTATGTCCCTTTGCAACTCCTTGTGCATTCCCAGTGTCCTCATTGCTGTGTGGGGGCAAGGAACAGAAATTGCCTTGATGTTATATAAGTGTTGCTCAGCAGTAACCAAACTATCCCTGTGTTATCAACGCTGTTTTCAGCCCAAATCCAAACATAGCCCCATACTAGATATTGTGAAGGAAACAAACTCGGTGAAAACCAGCACACAGATCTATCTTGTAACCTGAGGACACCATCTTTGAATGAGATGGAGCAACATTCCTCTACCACTGTAAGTAATGACATCTTTCTCTAAATTTGGATGACTTATAACTCAGTCCATGTAGTCCTTTTTAATGTGTTTGCAGGAACACTTTTATCTTTAGTAGATCATGTTTTCCAGATGCTCTGAAAAGCAATCTATAGAAAATAGTTACATATTTCAAATGATGGGGCTTTTATCAGAGCATAATCTTTCTGTGCAGACCTTTGCATTATAAAAACAAATCAATTACTATGATGTCAGCATGTTTATTATTTCAGTCCTGGCATCTAGATTTGATCTACTAGGTATGTCTAATTCTCATAAAGCCACAGCTGTGTGAACTGGATTTCCTAGGAAAGTCTGCCATATCTCAGGATTTCAATGGAATACAGCTTCTGTCTCATTCATCACCTTTGAATTATTCTGAAGACCAGAGCATTTTTATAATTGAATTAAAAGTTACACTGAAGAATGTAAAGCAAGACTTCCTACAACCTCAAAGGCCAAAATTTTCCCTTTTGGATTCTTGCTGAAGAACAAGGATACTTCAAAGTTTGCCTCATTGTTTAAGCCCTGGAGCAGGTTATAGAGTACATTTAAAAATAACCAACAAAAAACCCCTTCTTTTTCTGTTTTGCATATAAAGTGCTAGCTTTACCTTTAAATTCTTGCATACAGGTATTAGAGGGAAAGACAGCACTGCAAACTCAGTGTTTCTTGTCATTTGGGGTTTTACTTAGGTTTTGTTTGTAAGTGGGGGAGTGGTCATAGTGCAATGTACTTGTCTCAGAAACTGCTATTTCCAGCTGTATTTTTAATGTTTCAGGCCCATTTTGATAATAAACTGCCATTTTTAGATTAGATCAATATGCATACAGCCACTCCTGCTTTGTATACAAACAGATGCCTGTCTTCATTACGTGAGAATTGAGTAATTGATCCATCTTTATTTCAGTAAGGTTTCAATGTGAAACATCCAATATTAGTTAAATTCCAGAACAAAAAGCCAATAGGCCCTCCATTATGAAGACCCTTTATGTAAATGACTTGAAGTCAACCTGAGGGATAACACCACCATCAGAAAGGCAGAGCTTTTTTCTGTCCATTCTCATGTCTGGTGGTGACAGAGGGAGGCTGGCTGTTGAAATCCTTCCATGAAACATTTCAACTCAAATTAAAACACATTGGGCTGGCACAAAGTGGAGTGAGGTACAGAGGATATGGGGATCGATCTTTTTCTGGGATGACTTTCTGAAGAATTAGAAAAGTTCCTCTCTCGTGTAACCAAATCTGCCCTTATCTTTTTTAACTCTTTCCATTCAGAGATTCTCCTCACAATTGTGAGAGAATGGCTCTCACTGAACTCCTGGATTTCTGCTGGTGTCTTGGTGTCCATCTTAGCCAGAATCATAACCTACTTGGGTAGTTTAATCCAGCTAAGTAGCTTCTGCAATGGAGGTGTCTAGTCAGGGATGACTAGTGACATGTTCAAAGGTCCAGCACCTGAGTCCAAGGCCAGAGATCCCTCATGCAGACCTTGTCTCCTCCTCATGAGGTCACCTTCCCTCAGGCATTCAGCCATTCAAGCTTTCCTACCATCAGGGTATGACAAGAAGACTTTGATTGGCATTACTGTAGTTTGTGTCAGGGGGCAAGCCAGCAGAAGTTCATCGACAGTGAATGAAACCAAGTTTAATGGGGCAGAATTAAATAAACTAAAAAGTGAGAAAGTTGACATCTCCGTAGGATGTGGAACAAAATAATCAACTTCTGCTCTCTGATCCAAGGTCCTCAGCTGTTTTAGACAAAGACGACTCAATGCCAAGCAAATTAATGCCAGCTTTGCTAGTTCAGTCTTTGAGGAATTATATTTTCTCACTGTATCCCATAGTAGCATTTTTTAATTTCCTTTCAGTTGTTCTTCTGGATGCACACACCCATAAATGGTTCTGGGGAGCCTTTTGGCAGGTGCTTATGCTATACAACAGCAGTGGGCTGTGTGAATGACCTCTTCAACAAATGGAACAGAGTGTCATCTGCTAGGAGAGTGAAGAAGTGGAGTTTAGCCGGGTGGGAGGAGCACTGTGCTGGGGTGGCCATGGGCTGCTGCGCGCACTTCCTTTTGCTGAGCCAGAACTGCAGTACAGTTGAGCCTGGAGGACTTGGGAAGTGAGCCTCAGGTCTTGGCTGCTTTTCCAGCCAAGCCCTACACTGCAATGGGAGATACCTGCGATTCCTCCCTGAAGGGCCCCCACTTCTCTTCCAGCTCTCTATATCAGGTAGCTTCTGGGCCATTTTATGTTTTATGACATACAGACCACCCCTGGCTTAGACTGTGAGATGATTAGTAGGCACGTCACTTATAACAAAGCTGAGAAGAGCACTATTGTAGACTGATCCAAGTGCTGCCCAACCAATAGCTCTCTCTGTACCTTCAACTGAAGCATCGGGTCATGGTGAGGAGCAGCTTGTACCTCTTTTGTGACTTTATGTCATGACCCAGTTATAAATGCACCTGAACACAATAAGGCTTCTGTACAAGACATGTTTTGGCTGGAGAAGGGGTTGCATTATCCTCTTGTTTCTGTTTATCCTCAAATGGAAAGGAAGCCATCCATCCAGCTGCATTGACTTGTCACACAAAGAGTTTTTCCGGTGGAGTGCATTTAGAGTACATAACAGCATTTTAGTCTTCAAAGACTGTGTTTCACTCTTACTACAGGGACTGTAAGAAGTATGAGAAGTCACCTAGTTGTATAGAGATGAAGCTCCAGGCACTCCACTAAAAATGCATCAATTTGAGCTGAACTGAGAAGGCTTATGCTGGGACAAAGAGTGAAAGATATGTCAACTGGGCTGCCATTGACATCCAAGTGGATGCTGGCCTCATATTTGTGCTGCTGCTGGCCTGTGTTATTCACCAATCCACAGTTCCCAAGAAAACAGCCCTCTGAGCATTAAACCAGCAGCATGGAAAACTCTTGAGCTCTCCTAAAGCATACAGAAAATTTGAGGAAGGCACCAGCCCTGCCCATGGTCAGTTAAGATGGCCTGTGCATGAATCCTAGTTGTGCTGGTTTTGTGTCTTCTCAGATCAGTGGAACTGCAGCAGAGATGAACCCACCCTGCCATTTGTTGTTCTGTTATCCCCACTTCCATTTGAAATCTCTAGAAGAAAACCAAACATAAACTATAATTTACATGCTGGCAACTCAACAGGAGACTAGCTGTTACTTAACTGTAAGAGAAAAAACACCCAATAAAGAATATTTAATGAGATTGGATAGAGGAGAGAAAGGAACATTAGAGGTGCTGACTGTCTTTTAAGATACTTTGCAAGCTTTTTAACCTTTTACTTTCCTATGACTGTAGCAAGAGTCATGCAACAGAATCCTTCCACAGTGCTTTATAAAATTACTCTACTGGATTTACACTGAGTCTTCCATGGCCTTTCTGACATTGGTTGGCACTTGTCCTAAACCTTTTTCTACAGAAAACTTCCATCACCTTCTTCTGTGTGCTTCTTTTCTATATAGGTGGGGTTTTTTTCATTTTTACATTGATACCGTATTGATTAATACCTTAGTAAAAGCCTTCTTTGATTGACTTTTTCTAACATTGTTGGCTCTTTAAACTGTTCAGTTCATGTCCTGCAAATCCAGGAAAGATTTCCAGATTTACTTTGTCTTACATAAAATGCAGATTAATATCTTGTAGAGCTGCTCATAGGGCAGGTCAGGAATCACTACAGAAAAACACAAAGGAGTAGGAAAGGAGACCAGGCTCTGTTATTTGGAATACACTGGATGATGCTAGAAGCAGGAGAAAATCAAGCTGCATTTTATAGGAAATACACACTGTACGTATTTCAAGAGCAGAGGATCACACACTTCTGGTCAGAGTCATAAGAAATTCTGCAATATCTTTGCCTATTGTATTGATAGGCTAAAAGATGGAGAGAAGGCAGATAGGAGGGGATTTCTCCTTGTTTGGGTTTTTTGCTTTCCTATTTTCCAAATTATCATACAGATTAAGAGGTGTAGTTACTGCTTAAATCTGAGACTGATGTTAACAAGTCATTTAAAAATGAAGAGTCTTCTGCTGATGTTCTCTATCTGAAAAGTAACTGCATTTCAATGCTGTGAGTTTGTTGAAGTAGCTCCCAGTTACCCAGACAGATAAAACCATCTGGTAGGTATAAATATCAGTGATCACATGCCTGGATTAGCACTTGCTACATGGACACCACAATAATCATCCTAGAAATATCCTGACAACTCTGGAGTAACTGGTAACCCCCTAGGTGTTTATATTTTGCTGCAATAAGGGTTGATAATAAGCAGACCATGTAAGAGGTAGCAGTCTGCTCACAACAGTCTGGTTTGGCAATAGATGTAGCCGACTAATTAGAGAAACAAGTTACTGATGTTTTTAGCAGGCTGGGGAAAGACTGGAAAACTAATAGTGATTAACACTTAAAATATTTTGACTTGCAGGCAACAGACTGGAGACGGAGTTGAAAATACATTGTTTAAAATTGCTTGATGGTAATCAGAGTTTCTTAATGTTTCTCTGAAGCAAAATAAATTTTAAAATCAGGGTAAAGAAGACATCCATTTCAATTTAAATAAAATGAGGTAAATGTTACACCCAGAGCAAGAGTTAGGGAAATTCAACTTCCAGCAAAGGGAGGGTTAATATGAGACCTTAAGTAATGACCTATTCATGTCAAGTGTCATGAAATAAAGATATCTTCACTACATCCCAATAAAGACAAATACTTCTGCACGTGAGTGAAATGTCTTGTTTTCTGCATTACCACATCCAAACAGGCATTTATGTATCTAAATCCCTAGTGACCCTTAGTTTAGGATCCTAAAAAGGAGGTAGATACCAGCCAAGTTTCAGATTTGGGCTGTGATCTATCCACACTTGATACCAATATTTACTTCAAACAGAGAATGTATGTGGAAAAAGGAAGGTACCTATGTTGTGCTCATGTACATAACACGTGATCAACTCACTTTACTTCAGGTCTCAGCTGATGCATCTTTCTGTCCCTGCGTTTCTGCACCCAAGCTTTTCTTCTAGGGCAAAATTTCACAGCATCAGTAAATAATTTTAGTGAGGGAGGTAGAAGAGTGAGGGAGGACACAGAGAACCATCAAAAAAGAGATGAGGATCTGGTAGTTATTGTGGCAATGGCAGGTAGACAGGAAGACATGTCTAATTATAGAACAAATCAACCATCTTGCCCTTGACTGATTGTTACAGTGAAGGAAGAGTCAGCAATAACTGATGCCATCATCAATATTTTCTTCCCTTCAGAATAGTTTCAGGAAGATTTGGAGACAAATACTGAGAACGATAATGATAGGTGCCTTTGTAGAGGGAAATTATTTTTATCTTGCTGTTCTTTTTTGTCTTATAGTGGTTCCATTTTCACTTGACATTTGGGCTTGAACAAAGGTGAGTCTTATCCAGCATCCCATTTCTGCTGACAGTGGTCAGTGTATGCTCAATGTATGCAAAAGGCTCGTACAGGGTAAACCTTCCCCTGATGCATTCTTACAGCTTCCAGCAGCCAGGGGCTCAGATTCTTTCTTGACGTTCTTGACCTCCACAGCCATATGACTGTTTACACCATTTTGGTCCAGAGTTTGCTTCGTTTGAGGGGAAAGTTTGGGCCCCTCCTTGTCTCAGTGGGAATTTTATTTTGTTTCAGAATAAGAGAGCAAACAAGCTGGGGTCTTAGCCTCTGCCCAGGTGTTTTGCCAGTTGGAATTTGTGTGCTTGCCATTTTAAATTGTGCAGATGATTTATGGGTGGATGTTACAGGGAAGTCAAGTCTGGGTTTTTGGTAAATAAAATGAAATATATTCCATACAACCTTGAGATGAGCTCAGTTGGTAAGAACCTAGTGTTAATAACACTAAGGTTGTGGGTTTGATCCCTGTATGGGCCATTTACTTAAGAGTTAGACTCAATGATCCTTGTGGGTCCCTTCCACCTCAGAATATGCTGTGTTTTATTCCATGATATGGAATGTATCATTATTATTTATTATAGTTCTTGACAAATTGAAAACTGGTTAAAATTTGCACTAGTATCTGTGTTAAGCTTTCTGATCAACTTTTGCCATGTCATTTTTCTAGCATTTTAAAGCTGAATATCATGAGCGGACTTCTTGAATAAATGAAGTTAAGTTATATATGGATCTGAATATATATGTATACATACATGCATACACACATATATGCTTAGCTGTGTACAGAGATAGAGAAGGTGTTCTTCTAGCTTGAAATTTTTAGTATTTTAATATTCAGGAGCAGCGTAACAATGAAAAAACCTAGGTTTGTTTTTGAGATTTTAACCTAATTAAAGTACCATTCTTTCATTTCTTAAGAAAAAAAAAAAGACATCTCATGGATGAGTGACATGCAGCACATGAGCAGCTAGCTTTGACTGGTTAAAAATTGCTAGCTATGTTGCTTCTGTAATTATTGACATGAAAAAATATACTATTTCCCTTCAGTATCACATTGGTTTCCTCAAGAAAAATTATGGTATTATTTTACTTAAAATAAAATACCAGTCTTCCCTTTTCTTTGTGATCATGCTTTAACAGACCCTGTCAGCTTGAAACAAATAGAATGACATCTGTACAAACTGAAGCAGGAGTACATGCGATAATATTTCATCATTTGCCATCACTTGTCTCCCTGGAATTGGCCTCCATTCAGAAAGCTCTGTGCTCTATGATTTAATGTAAAAGTGTATAAGTTGGCCAGATCCTGAAGCCTTGTTGGTTTCTCAGACATTATTAATAGCTTTCTTCATAGGTTCTTATCCACATGACTTGCTTTTAATAAACTTCAGATACCCATTCTGCTCATGTCAGTCTCCCAGGCTAAAGAAATACTAGAGTTTCAACTAAAAACAGGCTAAAAAGTTCCAGAAACTGAAGAAGACTTTTTCAAACACTCTGAAGAAAGTAGATTGATGAATCTGGTACCAGGGAACTAAAGAAGGACCTTGGAACATTACTGTTAAACATGAGCCCTAGAGCAATGTTCTAGGATATGCAATGCTCAGAGATGGAGGCAGTTATTTCAACACTCCTTACTGTGGCAATAGTTCAGTAAATGGTCAAAAAGATTCAAAGGAAAAACTGACCTTAAAAACAGATCCCTGTATAGGATTTCCATCAGGCAGAAATGTCTTTCTAGCCTTAGACATGACTGCTATCTGTTAGTCTTACAGATATGGCACTGACAATGTCACTTTACTCACCATTCATATTCGGGGTCACAGATTTTCTTGAGTAGAAAGATTCATATTCATATTCATGTGTGAATACGTATATGAATACATACGGAATTAGGCTTAAATTGTGTGAGTGCAGCTGAATTCCAGATGTTGTGTGATTTACCAGGAATGGTACCTTTTGGCATCATATGTGTGTAGCTGGAATTTGCAATGCTGAATTTGATATTATTTGAATTGAGCCAAAAAGATTGTCTCACTACAAACAGTTTCGGTCTTTGGGAAAGAGTCACTATTGCAATTGGATAAACTTCCTTCAAGCTGCTGCCTACAGACTGTCTGTATGGTATCTTTTATTATGCAGACCATCTGTGGTGGCCATCTTTGGAAAGAAAAGGACTGTGAAAACAGTCTCTATACTCTTCCCACTAGTTTAAATAATAGCAATGTCGCTTGCAATGCTTTATATGTCTCTTTTTTTCAACATTGTCTAATTAGTTGCTTTATTAGATGATTTTGGGAATTCTGGAAAAGCTCTATCATCTCTGTGCCATAGTTGGTGGGTGTGAAGTTTAGGGGAGCATGGTATTTGGCCTAAGGAAGTCCCTGGATACAGATGACAGAAGGCAAGAGCTATACTTGTGGGAGCAGGAAAAATCTCTCTGCCTCAGCTTTCCCACATTTTCACAGCCTTGATGTCAATTCCTTCTCCATTGATATCCAACTCCTGCTACTTCTGTCCTGGGGCATATAAAGTCAAGAGCAGCCTTGCTTGGAGGAGCTATCATGGCCTGTGACACTGTGCTGTGCTGTGTAAAAATACTGGGCTGTCAAACTCCAGGCTAGGCTGTTCTACACCAGAACTGACCCTCTCTTCTCGTGTCTGTCTCTCTTCCTCCATTCTCTCTAGTTAAATGTTTATCCATAATTTCTGCTGCTTCTTGCCTCTCATAAAGCATTTTTCTCTTCTGCAGATGATCTCAATCTTGTTCTCTTTTTACTCCATTGGCTAAAATAATTTTCTTTGCCTGTGGTTTTTACTTAGACATTTCTCTTTGAATTGACATCTTCTGGATAAGATTTCAGGTTAGATCCCTCACTTCCAAGGTCACTGGCCAGTCTCAGGTTTCATTGCCCATCTCTCTTCTACTCCACTGTTGTTCTACCTATTTCAATGCATGTTTTGACCATGTCTTCCCCCATAAAGCCCTACGTTATCAACAATTAGGCAATGAAGTAATGCATTCTCTGCCACTCACTGAATCAGAAGATCTGGCATTTGATCTGCCAAGGGTTTGCCATAACCCAGCGAGGTGTGAGAAAGAAATCTACCTTTACTTTTCTTCACAGGCAATGGCAGAACTGACAGTCATTATACTCAATTGTAAGGATTTCTGATATGACAAAACAGCAAGAAGGGAGGTGCCTGGAGGGGAGGCACTCTGATAGCAAAATTTTCCCGCTGTGGCGGCACTTTGGAACAAGCCACCTGGGCTTGAGACCTCTGTGCAAAGACCAGAGGGAGCACTGGAGTGGATTTATCCACAGGTGATGCTGATTATACAGGGGAGATAAAAATCATGGTCTGGACCCCTAATCCTCCATGTACAATTTTAAGAGGTACTACTATTGCACAAATAATTTTGTTTGATGCTTTTATCCTGAATGTTGAACAAGCCATTAGGGGCCCTTATGGTTTTGGTTCGACCAGTCCTCCACAAATTATGTGGGCACAAAAAATAACACACTCACTACCCACATTTTTTTTTACTCTGATTTATAACAAAAGAGTTGTCAATGTGGAAGGCCTGATAGACACAGGCGCTGATGTGACCATTGTCTCCAAATCTGACTGGCCTCTTAGCCCAGCTGCTGCTTCAGTAAGTGGTGTCGGTGGCCTGGCAGTCCCAGACCAAAGTTGCAGTCGTATCTAAATTATAGGACCTAAGGGTCATGTAGCAACCCTACGACCTTTTATAATGGCTGTTCCATTTACCTTGTGGGACTGAGATTGCTTGGGACAATGGGGTGTGAACTTACACACAAATTTATCCTAAGGGCCACTGGTCCACTGCATACCCTAAAAATGAAATGGATTACACAAAGACCTGTTTAGGTAGTGGCCCCTCCACAATGAAAAGTACAAGAAATAGTGCAGTAAAACCCAGCTTATCCCAAGCACAGGTCCCCAGAATACTCCAGTTTTTGTCATTCATAAGAAAAGTGGGAAGTGGCAATTGCTACAAGACCTGAGACAAGTAAATGCTGTGCTTGAACCTATGGGACCTCTTCAGCACAGGTTCCTTTCACCAACCGTGATTCCCCATGATTGGCATGTTGTAGTTATTGATTTAAAAGATTGCTTTTTTACAATTCCTTTGCATCCAGATGATGCTCCTAAATTTGCCTTTTTAGTGCCTTCCAAAAATATGCAGGAACCCTACCAAAGGTATCATTGGGTAGTGTTACCTCAAGGGACGAAAAATAGTCCTACAATTTGTCAATGGTTTGTAACACGTGTTTTATCCCCTACCAGAAAACTATTTCATTCTTGTGTCATATATCATTATATGGATGATATACTGATTGCCGCACCCTCACAAAATGAGACAGAAGAGGTTTTACAGGATATTAAGAGTCAAATTAGCAAATATGGTTTAGAAATTGCCCCTGAAAAAATTCAATGGACAACACCTTTTTTATATTTAGGCTGGAAAATCACTGATCATTCTATTTATCCTCAGTCACTCACAATTCCTGTATCCATAACAACTTTAAATGACTTGTAGAAACTGTTAGGATCTATTAACTGGATGCATCCACTATTGGGACTTCCAAATGAATTGTTACATCCTTTATTTGATTTGTTAAGAGGCGATAGTGACTTAACATCTGAACAGTCTCTCACCCCAGCAGCACGTCATGCATTACAGGACGTTTGCACAAAATTTTCTCAGCATCATGCAAACCAATGGGATCCTGAGCTACCTGTTTCTTTTGCTGTACTAGCTCCTGAATTTCAGCCAAAAGGCCTTTTATTTCAGTGGAATGAGCTATTAAAGGACCCATCGTTAATTTTAGAATGGATTTCCTTACCACATCAATTTGGGAAAACTGTTGTTACTAAACCAGAGATGTATGCAATATTAATAGATCGAGGGTGCAGTCATTGCAGAACTTTAACAGGAATGGACCCTACGGTTATTGCACTACCGGTCCCTACAAATATGTTAAAACAATTGGATTGTTATTCTGATGATTTTTAATGTGCTGTTGCAGGATTTTCAGGACAAATTGTTCATCATGTACCACAACATAAATTGTTGCATTGAGATTTTCAGATCCAACTGGAACCGAAATGCAGCCCTCTACCACTCCAAGCTCAAACAGTTTTCACAGACGGCTCCAGGAAAACAGGAAAAGCTGTCATAGTACGGAAACAGAATGACAAATATGACAAATGGAGTTCTGAGGTACTCCATGCCAACGGATCACTTCAAATTGTTGAATTTGTTGCTGTAGTTTGGGTTTTTGAAACATGGTCTATTTGTCCAGTAAATCTTCTGCTTGTATTGCAGGTTTGTTACCCTACTTGGATGGTGCTTATTTGAAATATGTTGACCAATCTCCACTAACAAAATTATTTCAGCAGCTTCAGATGTTATTGAAACAGCACCCTTGTCAATTTTTTGTGATGCATGTTAGATCTCATATGAAGTTACCTGACTTTATTGCAGAAGGTAACGCACTTGCTGATTCTTTTGCATGAGCTGCTGCAGTTGTTATACCCTCACATTGTCAACAAGCCTGATTGGCACATGCATTTTAGAATGCTAAAGCACTGGTATGCCAGTTCAAAATCTCAAGTGAGAGATATTGTTACTGCCTGTCCAGATTGTCAAAGTATTAGATCTGGAGCACCAGCTTTCGAGGTTAATCCTCAGGGTCCTGGAGTCCTCGAATTGGCAATCTGTCAGCCATGTACCTTCCTTTGGTCTTTTTAAGTATGTTCATATCTCTATTGATACTTTTTCAGGCAATGTTTGCCTCAGCTCACAACAGTGGAAAAACTCATGATGTATGCTGCCATTGTCTTATGGCTTTTGCCTATTTGATAATGACCCTGCCTATATTTCCTCAAACATCCAGTCTTTCTTGCAAGACTGGGGTGTTCACCGTAGTACTGGCATTCCCCACAATCCTAATGGGCAAGACATTGTTGAACATGCCCATTGCATACTGAAAGACATGCTCCTTAAACAGAAAAAGGGGCATTTAGTACAACCAGCAGAAAAGCTGGCCAAAGTATTTCATGTTTTAAATTTTTTACAGTGTGGTAGTTCTGATGTACCTCCCATGATTCGTCATTTTGCTTTAGTAACGACAGGAACCCCCAGCGGGAAGCCTACCAAAGCCCAGGTGAAAATAAAAGATTTAGAATCAGGAGATTGGAAAGATCCTTTTCCACTAATAACCTGGGGACAAGGGTATGCTTGTGTTTCCACAGATTCCAGAATGCGATGGCTTCCAGCACACTGTGTCAAACCTGCATTGTCATCTGCAGCATCCTGATGATGATGATGGTAGAGGCGTTCATGGTGCAGCCAGAACACAACGCCTGAGTCACCTTAGCAAATGCCATGGGTCAAGATACCATCTTCTGTTTACAGCAACTCCTACGGACCCATTTCAGACTTGTTTAGTGAGCCTTTCCATAGATGCAGACAAATTCGTGGCATTACAGTAGACTGCTGATATGGGACTGGCTTGAGAACGAGCTACTCACATCAGTACTGGACATTGGGTGTTTGAATGGAAATTGAATGCAACCAACCTTCCCTGAGTTATCCTAGTACAAAATTTTGCTACAATAGAACCCTTAGAACTTGATCTTTTTGGGTCTGTAAAAATAGACTTTTGTGTTAGGTTTAACTGCAGTCTGTGCAGTAGTTATGCCTTAGGTACACCTGGTAGAATAAAGAGACAGGAAGTCTCTGGTCAATGTAGTATATCGTTACGTAAATGCATGATGCAATGACAGCACACTGGGAATTATTCCCACGGAAAGCATAACAAAACCTTTAACTTTACCCAAGGGGTATTTCTTAATCTGGGGAGAACTGTGCGTGGCCTGGGATACCCTCCTGTGCTGTAGGAGGCCCTTGTAGTGTAGGCCGCCTGACTTTTCTTATCCCTAACATTTCTGATATTGTAGCGCATGTATCTTGAGTACAGAGAGCAATACATGCTTGTACTTCAGACTGTGATGACCAAATCACGTTTAGGGGCAGAACGGAAAACTCTTTTGCATCTTTGTTAGCTCCTGGCGTAGCTGCAGCTAAAGCTATAGCCACACTAAATAAATTAGGATGTTGGCTTTCGAAACAAACAAATGCTACTGATGGCTTTTCTTGTTACTTCTGTTGTCCTGCAAGAAAAAAGCTTAGATCAAAACCAACAGTACTGTAAACAGCCTGCAAAAGAAGTACTTTTGCATGTATATATGTGCATGTGTACATGTATGTGTGTCCAAATACACCTTTAATCACTGAGCTGATCATTGTGTTCACCAGGAAAGAACCTGAGCTCATTATTTAATTAAAATACCTTTTTTTCCTCCATCAAAATGATGCCTTAAGCCCCTAATGTTTTTTTGTTTTTCTAATATTTGTAAGACTTGTAAGTTTTATAAGTAGTGGAAGTAGATTTTAAAAGCAGCACCCCCCCCCTTTGTCCCTTGTTCCTTTCCCTTTCTCTAGCACCCTTGTTTATACATTCCTTAACCCTCTTACCCCATTCTATGCTCCCTATATCAATCCTACTCCTGAATACAGCAGAGATGTTTAGTCGTTTGTCAAGGCAAGGCCTAGATTGTTGGCAGAACAGTATATCAGGGCCTAAACCACAGAATATGGTCAAGAATTAGGTAACTATGTACCCTTTGTGCTCTGATGATGGTGAAGATGGGATGAATGAGGGGTCCTGAAATGCACCTCAGACCCATTTTAAGGGGGTGGACCCAGGGCGGACCAGAGTAAAGGCCACAGGGTGGACACATCTGGGATTGGATGGATGGTATTACAAAATGTAACATCTCAGGCACGGCCTGCACCCATCTTGTAACATCTTAACCTTGGCAAAATAAACCTTTTCTTATCTCACCCCTAATTAACTGCTCTGGAGATTTTTTCAGCATCAAAATTCCACGGCAACAAAAAACACATGGATCTCATTTGTATGAGGCTTTATATCCCCCACCATGGATGTTTCTTTAATAGTAGCTGTGGAAAAGAATTTCTGTCATTTTGTATTGATGACTAAAGGGTTAGCAGCCATCTAGGGGAAGAAAGAGGGAGGAATTTTCTTGGTAGGCTTACGCTAGTCAGTTGACATAACAGCTACTTGGGTGGTATAAGGTTTCTGGGATGCATATGACCGTTTAGTGCTTTCACTTGCCAAAACATCTGGAATACAATATCCAGTCGTTAGACAGTCACACATGTTAACAAAACAACTGGACAGAGAAAACAGACTGAATGAAAAAACCCTATGATAAAGCATCATTGTTACCACTGGGAAATTAGGCATTTAAGGTTGTACTTCAAAGCAAGTATTTTTATTACAGCATGCTTGAATGATTTGATTTATTTTGCATCAGAGCAGTACTGTAGCAGATCCTCCTGCCTCACAGGGGAAAATACATCTATTGTCCAAGAAAGCTGCATTCTAAGTAGTTTCAAAAGCAGTGTTCAGATAAGAAGAGAATCTTGTTCCTCCCTGTAGCACTTCTCCTTACACATATAAAGCACTGGGAGAGGCTGCTTTTAGGAGCACAAAGTATGATTTCTGTTCTCTGATACACCATTTTGGAAGCAAGTAAAAGATATCATGATTTTCACTCCAGAGCTATAAAAATAAGAACAAAAGATAATGCCTCTGGCATCCACAGGGATGATTTTACCCAAGGTGGTAAGCAAAAAAATGGCTTTCTTTCCCATTAGTATTGACCCATATTGCATGTAGATGGATAATTACAGAATCAACCTTCACCACATCCCAAAAGACTGACTTTATGATGACCCTGACACATGTTCTGCATCCAGTCAGCACTGGCCCTTAAAAACGCCTAACAGACCCAGGGACTCTGCTTCACAGCTTTCAGCCTTTGCTGAAATGAGAGAAGATGCAGAGATCAGGCTTTGAGGAGATGGAGCTGTAGGATCTTGTCTTCACTTTTTCCAGAATCTCATCACTTGGCAACTATAATGCTTTAACGGTAATCTTAAAAAATGTTTGGAAAATGTTCTTAAACATGTTTCTGAATCCCTTTGTGTAGTTGAAACATTTTTATAAGATTAAAATTGAGGAAATCTGGCACAAAAACTGTTTGAACAAGTGTGCTTGTGATTTCTTTTCTTAAGGTAAGTATGTGTAAGATTACAAGACTTAACAACTGTGCTAGTGAGTTCTGGGTGTTTGTTTGAGAGCATGAACATGTTGCTTGCAAAGCCACGAACTTTGGAAGATTGAAAAACTGGGATCTGAGATAAAATAAACTGAGACGAAATGAAAAACGTAGGTGGTGCCATAGAGGAAAGCTGAGGCAGAGCATGTGTTCTGAAGGCCAGCATAGAAGACCTGGGGTGCTCTTCTTAATTCTATCCTTCAGCTACCGACACCCTCTGACCTTTGGATGAATCAATTAGCTTTTCTCTACCTCACTTAACATTCTTTTAAAAGGTGACTTCCTGCTTCACAGCAGGAGCGGGAGAGAAAGGGAGGTGGGAAATGAGCTTTAATTATTTTGGAAAGAAAAAAAATAAGATCCTTAGAGAAAAGTGTCTTTTTTGTAAAAGTATTATTAAAGTACCAGTGAAAATAAAAGATAGCTTAGAATATTTCTTTTTATCCCAAATCAGAATAGAGGAAAAATAGCCCCTTGCTACAAACCCTACCCAGAAAGATGTTCCTCTGCGCGTGCTTCTGCTTCAGAGACGGTGAGAGAGCAAACAGCACGTAAAACTTTAGCCCTGCTGGTGCTAATGCTGCTTGGGCAGGCTTGGAGACTACTGCAGCCATCCCAATGTAAGAGAGCTTGTCCTTGGAGAAAGAACAGAGAGCTTCGCACTTCAAAACACATAGAACTGGCAGGACAAAGACAAGAGCCCTTCTTTTTTTATGGAAGGATAGACATTTTTTTGACTTCCACATTGTCAGAAGTATCAAAAGGTCACTAGCATGTCTCAAGTTACTGGGGGAGTAGATGGGAACTGATCAGCTTTGGGGTGGTATGTTTATAAAATCTGACCTCAGTTTCAAAAATCAAAGGCATTCCTCTCAGCCCATGCATCAGAGAGAGATTTCCTTGGAGTAAAAGTTTCATAGTATGACAAGAGGACCTGTGAGGGACTGTTTTATTGTGAGAGGGACAGGTTAGGGTTAGGGAGAAAGCAGGTGATTTATTTAAGTAGCAGGCAGTCAGTCTCCCAGAAGAGAGAGCCTATCTTACCCTTCATATTCTCAGCTAATGAATGAGCCTGGGAAACTGGAGCAAGATCAAAGTTTCTTTAAGACAAAATTGCTGACATTCCTGAAATAGCTGAATGTTTCTCTATTCATACTAAGTATGAATCAAGTTCACTGACACACAAAGCACTCACAATGGGATGGTCAGCTGCATTGTTACCTTGACTCTCAGCTTATCGCCCTGCCTGACCTCTGCCTAAAGCAGTTAAGAAACTACTGCTTCTTCAACCATTGTTCTCTTCCACATGAAGATGTCAAAGGTCAAGATGTATAGCCATAAGAAAAGGGGAAACCTTCAAAATGCTAACTCAAGAACACAGAGTACAATGTTTGTGTTGCTACAGTATGACAAGGTAAATGATCTTAAAAGAAAAAAGTAGCTGCAGAGGACTTCCAAATCTAATGCATTCTCCAACACAGGTATGTCAGAAAGGTGAGGGTAATTTCTGAAATGGACTGCTATTAATGTTAAATCCATTTCACATAGGAAGTTGCAAGTTAATACGTGGCATGTTTGAAGGGGGAAACTGCCCCAGCTTCCAATTAGTGGTCCTATAGCCTGACATGTTAGTGGGGTTCAATCCAGAATCTAAGAGAATGGATCCAAGTGCAGACTAAGGCTTTAAAACACATCACACATATAAAAGAGTAAAAGAGAGGACACTTGCATAATTCCTTCTATTGTATTTTAAAAATTCTGAAAAGCATATTCTATTTAAAAATACATACAGTAGAACTTTGACTATTGATAATAAACATTTGCATTTCCTGATGTTTAGGGATTATAAAAGTTTTACAAAACAGAGAAAAAAATGCACCTAACTTCCCTGTATGCTGACAGTTTGTGAACACAGTTCTGAGCTAGTCTGTTCCAGGTCCCAAGGCTTGCTGGATACCACACGATTGATACTAGGAGTTTTTCTGACAATGACACATGCCTTAATGACTCAGAAAATTAGCAACTAATTTTAATGGGTCTCTTGAGGGTGGTAGCAGCAACACAACTGGCCCAATTCTCTGGATCTCAGAGGCAGTAGGTTGTGTGAGCAGGGCCCTCCTTTCTAACTGCTACAGAACTTCCTCCCCTGCACACCTGACACCTCCTCAATAGGGAGAACAAAACTTTGCAAATTCACTCTGAGCAAATTTACCTCCAGCTCTCAGCTGACTTACTATCTACAGATAAAAAAGACTATTTTAATTAAACAGATTATTAGGTACTTAGCATTTTAAAAGTACCTAATAGAAAAACTACCTAATAGAAAAATTTCTAAACTGCAAATCTGCTTCAGGAACAAACTTGTGAATTCGGACCTCAGAAGCTGTGATTAGTCTCACAAGTGCTCTCTCAGTCCTCCTGTTTACCTTTCTCTTTAAGTTTGTCACACAAGGGAAGTTAAACTGCATTAAAAGCATCTTGCAGTGTCACTATGTCAGTCCAAAGAGGTGGCTTTCATTTTACTCCCAGGCATTGCTCAAAGGCAATTTCTTCCAAGGACTTTGTTGAGTATTGTGGACTGAAGACCTTCCTTACACTTCTGTCATGGTCCATGCAGCGTGCAACTATTTCAAAAGTTCTACTGGGTTTGTAACTCACTAAAACTCCAGAGGTCAATGGTGGCTTTCAGTGCTTGGTGCTCTGCATTTGTACAGGCATATATGGCAGTCTTATCACTAACACCCTGTACCTGGCCTCAGAGTTCATTATTAGGAAGTGTTACTTATCTGCTGCACTCCAAGGTCTGGTAAATATAACCCACATAATTTGTTCCACATAGTGGCAGGTTTCTTAATGCTGAGACAGAGTGCTGTGGAAAATCTGCTCTGCTACAATTTTCACCAGTGTTCCTATAATAGCATTTTGTGGCACAACTAATGTAGATAATGATGGTGTTATCTTTCATCCTTATATCATTATCCTATGATGACTTTACATATCTTCTATTGCCATGGGCAGGAACACATATCCCAGGACAGCTGGAAAAATGCTGTCAATTTGTCCTTAAGTGACTTGAAGACGGCTGTGTGATATGCCCTTGAGAGACTGAAATCTCACATAGCAAAAGGCCCCCCAAGAGGTGATGGGATCTTGCCTCCAAGGAAAATCATCTGCTGTGCGCTGCTCAGCATCTGCATGTACCACAGGTAAGGTCCTGAGCGCTGTCTAGCAAAGGTACAGAAGCTGGTAGGGCAGACCATGCACTAGGTGAATTACTTGCTTCTACACAGTATATTCCAGAGCAATGGTGCAGAAGTACTGGCCTTCTTACTGACTGTGAACCTGCAATATCAGCCTGCTGAGATACATCTTTTTAGAGGGAATGCCTGAGTCTTGACACTGTTGGAGGCGGCTGCAAGGGGAGTGAAGTAAGAGGCAGTTACTGCTCACTGACCTATTTAGTTGCAGTAAAGCTAATGTAATGCTCATTTTTTTCTCTTCTCCTTGCACTTTTGATCAGTAACCTGCACAGTCTAGGAGGTTTTGAGGGGGATAAATGCCTTTCTGCCATGTGTCTTGCCACACTAATGCATGAAAACAGAGATGCCTCAGAGATAGTAGTTAGTGGTATCAGCATTTCCTATGTCACACTAAATTTTTCAGTTTGGAAAAGGTCCTGAGCTGTATTTAACAGTGGAGATGATGAGAAAGCTGAGGTTATTGATGGTAGGGTCCTACTGAAGGCATCAAAAATATGTACTATAAAAAGGCAAGGGAATTTTTTAATTATATCATGGCACTATATGCCTATAGGTCACTGATGATTTTATGCTTCTTACAAATCCATCAGATTCCCTGTTTGCTGTGTCTTTGCTGTGACTATCCCCTTGAGGAATAGGGTCTTCACACATTTCTCTGTACAGTAGCCAGCCCAAAGGGGTCCTAATCACATCTGAGGCCTCTGTGTGTCCCTGTCCTATAAACACAGAAGGAAGAGTTTTGGAAATATGAGGAAAGAGACATTTGTATACTACTCATGCTGCTTTCTAGGTAGGTGCCAACATTTTTACATGCCCTGAGTGCTACAATAATGGTTCCATAAGTCATTATCTTGAAACCCTGATATGCGAATAGTAAAAGGAAATGTGTTATCAGAGCAGCAGGACTTTCAAAATCTTTGGTGCTAGAAGGAAATTCTGAGCCTGTGAAATCTGAACAAGATAGGCAGCAATTTCCATTTTAGATATCTGGATGACAGTAATTGTTTCAGCAAAGAATAATTTTCTTTCCAGCAATTGAGAAAAGTTTGAAAAATATGTTCTCTGGCAGCTGTGGTATGTTACTCCATTACCACAGGAATTTCCTACAGTGAAATATGTGGTGGTGGGATGCAGACAGGTGTATTTGGGAACAGTCTTGATGGGGGAAATTCATGATCAGATCCCAATCCAAACAGCCTCAGTGCCAGGGAGAGTCTCTCAGTGCACTGCTGAATGGCACCTTGCGATACACAGGGTACAAGCAGACCAAAGGTCTTGCATACTTCATCTAGGCATATTTCTTCTTGGAGAAGAGTAACCTGTGATTCATAAGATGTTGTGTATGGGAATGGCATGCTGATCCTACATGTAATGGCCTTCATGACTTCTGTGACAGGCTCTCTATAAGCGTCTTTTCTTACAATGTAAGCATATGCTTTTGAAATTACAGCTATTTCCATACAGTATCACTCTGCTGAACGCTTTCCAATACCTCTCCAGCTATGCACTGCAAATGCTATGGTTGAGCTGCATTGATGGCCTCTGATGCCCCACCAGGACTCTAAGGGAGTATACTGTTATAACTCTTCCACGGCAAGATGCAATGTAGGACTTCAAGGGCTCCTCTATAGAAGACAACATTTTTCAAATGTCAAAAGACATGTGAAAGGACCTGCAAAGCAATTCTAACCCTGTCTTGAAATTCATATCCTGCTGCATTGCATCAGTCTTCCAAAGAATGGTATCACTTTTACTTATCTGGGTTGAAATAAAACAATAGTGTAATTCAGGTCAATGGAAAGACTCTGTGCCACCTTTTTATAACCTCAGTAGGCTTTGCATTCCTGTCCAGATGACATTTTCTCCTTGTATTGTCTTTATATGTGTCTCAGAGTCAATTCCCCTTGGCAGCCCTTTGCACCAGTCTATTTTCTGTTACAAATGTGGCCCTGCACTGGAAAAGGAGGATCTTTATATTCTGATTTCCATTTTTTTGACTTCTATTTCAATCCCATTATTAGCTTTACATAGCCAGACCTTTACATCATTAATTCTACTGATGAAAAAAAAGGGATTTGGGTGCTAGAACAATCAGGGCTTTTCCTACATTTTTTATACTTGCCTAGGTCAAGCAGTGTGAACTTTGATACTGCAAACAATTATGCATGTGAATAATTCTACCTATGTCAAAAGTTTAACTGATCCTAATGGTGCAATGGCCAGGTAAAGCTGTTATACAAATGCTCTCCATGTGCAGACCTCCATGCGTCTTAACAAGTGCCATGGAAAATGCTGAGTCTTGCTTTAGGAAGAAGTATGCAGGACTGGGGATTTTTTGTGCTCTTCTGTTTGCAGAGACTATGGCCTTGCTTTAATATATATATATATATGTATATACACACACATTTTAATGAGCATTACTATACTGATGTCCAGAGCAGAAATTTAGTAAATGTAATTTAGATGTAAATGTGTCATTTTACATGTGAACATCAGGGAAAACCTGCTGCTTGTTCAGTGTTACTGATCATTCAGAGATGCAAGGATATGGAGCCGCTGAGCCTAGAGTCCAGCCAGCTGGGAAGAGGGTTGTACTCTCTACACAGGCTTGTACTGGAGCCAGTAGCAGTATCTCCTAGGTGTTTTGCTTCAAGAACAGTGCACATATAAGCATGGAATTATTGAGCAAGACTGTGGAGATGATGTTACTTTTCTACAGAATGGCTCCGTCAAATCTGATGGCTCCATTTCAGGACAGCATTGGAAATTTAGGAGTGGACCAAAAAAGAACAAGATGCCCTAAGGTTTGACAGGCCTGCTTTGTGGTGAAAAATGTGAGAAGGTCTACTTAGTTTATCAAGTAGAGGGAGAAGATTAAGAGGTGACTTATTTCAGTTGATAGAAACCTACACAGAAAAACAATTTGCAGATAGGAGAGAGAGAGGTCTTTCATCTAGTAGATAAAGCCATAAAAAACCTCTATGGCAGGTGGCTGCTACTGGATAAATGCACAGAGATACCCATGAGAAGATATGACTGCTGATCCTGTTTATCTGGGGACATGAGCTACTTCAAAGCTACTAATTGAAGATGTGTTGCATTGCAGAAATTACATTGTATCTCAGCCAGAAAATATGGATTTGACAAAGAAGTTACAAGTAAATATTCGGACTCCAATGCACTGATCAAGCAGGATAATCATGTCTTTTCCTAGCTGGAAATCCTCTAAATTTGTTAAAGTGGGTAAGGAGTGTAATAAAAGAATTTTTTTCCTTTACATTTGACAGATCCACCAACGTGATACAAAAGCACCAGATTCCATGGTGCTGAATGGCAAATATTTTCTATTCTACCAGCTTCAGTAAAGACTTAATGAAACAAAACATAGCCCTTTTACCATGAAAGCTGCTGACATTTTCTATTAGCTCACTTAATGGAACTAGCACAGCATTTTGCCTGCAGCTTTTTCCCACTTTGCCCACTTGTTAGGAAGAGACATTGGCAGTTCTTACAGCCTTTCCCACAATTATCATTTTTGCTTGAGGTAAAGCTTGTAATCTGGACTCTGTTGCCCTGTGGGACAGATATAAAATTGGGGGCTCTGGTGCAAGTTATTTTTAGGTATTGTATAATACATCTGCATAAACCTGGCAGAAAATCTGCAAATGAAAAATACCTTTAGTTCTTAAGCAACTTATTGAGAGGTGACCTAACCACTGAGGCAAGACTTTTCATAATAGTAAAACTGTATTTCTCACATCAGAGTTGTTCAGATCTTAGTCTGTTGAAATGCTTCGAAGAGAGATCTGCTGCTGCCTGTTACGGCTGCTTGGGTCATCTCAGTTAATGTGCTCCATAGGGAAAGGATGTGCCTGTGGCCTCCTATTTTATAGAAATATATGTATATATATTTTTTCTATGCTTCTTTGTACCAGGTATAGATGTAGAAAATCAATTGTGGGGAAAGAACCCTGTGATTTTTGAAGTCTTGCACACTGATCCGTCTTTCCTTCTGCACTTTCCTTGCTGTGTAGAAATGACAGGAAAATGTATACTGCTTATAGAACACTTCTGGGGAACGAGAAAGGAAATTTGTACTGCTCTGTCCTGGCAGAATGCAAAGGCGGTAAAGGAGAGTAAGGGCTAGTGGGAATTTAAAGCTGGTGTGTGTGAACTAGCATTTGACAGCACGTGTATTCAGCGGTGAGACACCTGTCTCTGTAGGAATGTCTGTAGAATGTGGCATGTCTGGTTCAGTAAAAGGTAAGGTAATTTTGCTTTAAATTAACAGCATTTTGTTCTCTTGTCACCTTTACTATTAATCTCCAGGATGAGTTGTTGAGACAGTTATGACTGTTTTAAGTGTTATAATTATTGGGGAAAAAAGTACTGTTGTTGAAACAAGAAGCAAGCATTTGCAAATACACAGCAAGATTTGCCTACAAGTAGAGAAATATGCAATATAGGGTGTAAGGTCACTATGTGCCAGTAGCCTACAGATTTCTCACTACAGTACAGTGGAGGAAAGACATTGTCCTGTAAATTTTTTTTTCTCCTCATCCACCTCCAAGGTTAAATATTTTCACACTGATTGAAAGAGTTTATCTGGAGTACAGAATATGTCCAGCTTCTACTTACTGTGGAGTTCAAGTAATCATTTTAAAAATGAGACAATGAGTAGGGAGGGGTAGAGGTGTCTCAGTAGAAGTCTCCATTATCTGATCCCAGTTAAGAAGAACGTGATGAAAATAAGTGTGGAAGACCTGGGGCTCCTTGGCTATGAGCACTGGCTATGTATGTGGTCATCTGGAATACCACACTACAGAAATATATCAGTATTAGGAGATGTGTTTACTCAGTAATGGCTTTGATGAGTCACTGTTCCTTGCTTTTAGAAGTACTCGCTGTAATTTGACTATGCACTGTAATAGCAATTTGAAAAATCTCAAAATAGAAATGGAATAGTGAGGGAACTGGGTAGATGGCTAAGCAAAGTCAGAGGGAAAATATTATTAATTAGGATTATAAATTACTTCTTAAACTCATTCCATAGATGTACCATAGATGACTTCTAAATCAACAGACTGAAGCCCTTGTAGTTCCTGAATTCATTTAGTTTCTCTATAATAGAGGTCCTTTTGTGGGCAACCCAGTCAGGTCTTGTCCCACCAACTGCCAGCCTCTTTTCCCATGGATTTCTCTGCCGAAATGAAGGCACTCTATTGTAGAGTTCTGCTGCTCCCAGGGGCTACTTCTGCAAACCGTGCACCTCTTAAGTGCTTACAGATATGGTCTCTCAGGACTAGCAGAGACAGTACCCCAGATGTTGCCGGGAAAACAGATTATAATTTACTCTAAACAAACTCTTTCAGGACTGGATCAAAACAATAAAGCACATATAAATAAGGCAAAGTTAGTTATGAGAGGTAGTGCTTTTTGGTCACAGAAAGAGATAAGCTTGGAGGCACACTAACCTTCCCACACATTTACCTTCTTCTGGCACCACCAGTTTTCCATGTGAAAGCCTGGTAGGTGAGGGATACCCAAGGTCAACCCACAAAGCCTATTTTGTTTCTCACACTCTTATGCTTCCCAGCTGTTGACAGGCCTTCTTTCTTTCTCTTTCCATAAACACATGCACACAAGACCCATGTCTCATTAAACCTTTTGAACAAGGCGAAACCAGACTGTGAGCCTTGCCAGAGGGTAAAACTTCAAAAAGGTTATTTGCCTCATTTCAGTATTAGAGACTGAAATAAGTACCCACCAGTGTCTTCAGTTCCTACAGGAAGCTTTATATTGTACCAGGAATAAAACCATGAACAAACTTACATGAGTAAATGGAACAATACTGCTGTCTTAGATTATTTTCACAATTATTTAGTATATCAGAGCAGCTTAATCAGTCAAACAGCCCATGGAAACTGTGAACAACTTAAACAAAATCATGAGCACTTAGAAGAGAATGCAAAATAAGCCAGGAATGACACAATCTGGTTTCAATAGGAGGTAAAGCTGTGTTTTAACTACAGTTGCAGACTTGGAAATGTAAAACTGGAGCTGTGAGATGCTGCATCAGCACAGTCCTGGCTGCCTCACACTCTTATGAGTCTCTTCTATAAATCACAGTGCTATTTTGTCAGGGGGCTGTCCACAACCAGCATCACATCCACAGAAGTATGGATGTCATCAGCTAGACATGGTGCCACTGTTCACATTTTGATAATCCTAAGCATTTTAGGTAAGTTTTCTCACTGTTCTATTTTGTTCTAGTTGGTTACTACCCAGTGGGGCAGAGACAGTTGTGTTTTCATGGCACTTATGTACTTTATGCCAAACTTTGAGAGCCATAGGAGGTGCAGGCTACAGAAATGGAAACAGCTATGCTAGTGACAGCAGCAGTAAAGAGGTCCACATTCAGATGTGTTACTGTTTGTTGTATTTATGCTTTATTCCCTCACATTTACTTCATAAACTTTTGAGGTGTTTTAGTTGTTACTGTTATACATTATCATCAGCACAGCACAGGCTGTGCTGTACGCTGCACGGCCCAAATGTCCCTCATTGTTAGACAGAGGTGCATTACAGGTAACTGGAGAAAAACAGACTGCAGATAATTATGAAGCGCTATGAAACAAATCCAAAAATTATGGCATTGCACAAATTGATTAGCATTACCAAAACAGAGCTGAAGTCAGCCAAAAACGAGTATGTCTTTTTGTCGTGCAGGTATGTGCAGGTTCATGACCATAAGTTTTGCTATTGAAACGGGTCTTATTCTTCATCTAGACTGTAATCTTGTAACTGAATATCTGTTAATAATTTCAAATAATAATTTCAATTGTGTGAGCTTCTAAGTAAGAACGGTAGCCAAAGCACAAAGCTCCTGGCTTCTCACACTTCAGCTGGTCCTCTAGGACATCTGCACAAAAAGGAGTCTCTGCAGCAAACCCCAAGATAATAAAGACACCTTGGGTCCACTTATTAACATCTGAAAGTCCAAAAAGTGAAGTGTCTGGGATGTGAACTCAATGTTTTAAAATAAAAGACTGAATAGTTTTAAAGATGAGCTAGAAAGGCACTGAAGAACCTTTCCGAAAGTTTTTTTCTTGAAGTGCTCTGTGGGAAACAAGCTGGAATTTGAGAAAGGAAGTCTGTGTGAGAAGAGGAGCACAACCAGTCATGCCTGGCCTTCTTACCATATTGCCCTGCAGAGCAACTGGGAGAACATCTGGATGCATTAACAGGCCCTGGGAACCCAGCATTTGCTTTTCTTCCTAGTAAATGAGAGGTTATATTTAAGTTTGCAAGAGAAGACAGAAAATTATGCAGGATGAGTGAGGAAAGAAACATGTTGGGGCTGATTGTAGTCTAGGTTGAGTATTGGATGATTTAAGGAGAAAATTTACACAAACCCATCCCTGTGGTGTAGAGCAGAACTTAAAGGAGATTTTCTTTACACCATTTCCCAGAGCATTCTCCTGGAGAAACTGTCTGCTTGCAGCTTGGATGGGTTTGCACTTCTCTGGATACAAAATGGATGACTGGGACTAGAGAGTGGTCGTGAATGGAGTGACATCCAGGTGGCCATTAGTCAAAAGTGGTGTTCCCCAGGACTCAGTACTGGGGCCAGTCCTGTTTAATATCTTTATCAGTGATCTGGATAGTCAACACTCAGTTTGCAGGCGATATCAAGTTGTGTGGGAGAGTTGATCTGCTGGACGGTCAGAAGGGGTCTGGATCTACAGAGGCATCTGGGCAAGTGGAATTGTTGTGCCTAGACCAGTGGTATGAGGTTCAACAAGGCCAGCCAGATCCTGCACTTGGGTCACAACTCCAGGCAGTGTTACAGGCACTGAAAGCCGCAAGAGTGGCTGAAAAACTGCCTGATGGAAAACGACCTGGGGGTGCTGATTGACAGAGGCTGAGCATGAGCCAACACTGTTCTCAGGCAGTGAAGAAGGCCAATGGCATCCTAGCTTGTATCAGCAATAGTGTGGCCAGCAAGACCAGGGAAATTGTTGTTCACCTTTGCTCAGCACTCATGAAGTCACGCCTCGAATCCTTTGTTCAGTTTTGGGCCTCTCACTACAAGAAGGACATTGAGGTGGGAGCATTTCCAGAAAGGGTGACAGAGCCAGTGCAGCATCTGGAGCATATGTCATATAGTCATAGAGTCATAGAATCATAGAGGAGACATTGCTCCCTACAACTGAATGGAGGTTTGTAGTGAGGTGAGTCTCTTCCCAAGTAAAAAGTGACAGAACCAGAGGAAGCACCCTCAAATTACACCTACGGAGGTTTAGTTTTGATGTTAGAAAAACTTTGTTCACAGAAATGGTTATTAAGCATTGGAACAGGCTGCCCGGGGAAGAGGTTGAGCCACATCCTTGGAGGGATTTACAGAAACAGAAGTAGATGTGCCTCTTATGTGATTTAGTGGAGGGCTTGGCAGTGCTGGGTTAATGGTTGGATTTGATGATCTTAAAGGTGTTTTCCACCTCAATTATTCCGTTTCTTTGTTGACCTGTAAACTTGCTGCCTCATGAGAGTTTTGGGCAATAGGCATTTTGTTAAGACCATTGATCACACCACTTCTCCTAACCCTCTGGAGACTCTCTGACCTTATTCCCCCAGGTGGCATTCATCCCTGGGATACAAGCAATCAGTGATACAAGCTTAAACAATCTTCTTCCTGACTGACTAGGATGATGAGGACATGCAATGCTCTCCACTCACTGTCTTGTCACTACCAGCAGAGAGTCTTGTCAAAGGTGGAAATGCTTTTTCCCCACCTACTTTGTTGAAATAAAAAGAAGGGGGTTTATGGTTTTGTTGTATTTTGTTTTAAACTGTGACAGGTCTGAAACAATTACTACCTACATAAATAAATATGTATATTTACATAACAAATAGTGGATCATAATCTGGAACCATTTGGTTATGCAAATGTTTGGTGTACCTGATCATACGCTTTTCTCTGTTTCTCTCCTTTTCCAACCATTTACTTTTTCCTAATATGATGTATTTTGTTTTTCTTTCTTTGCTTACACTTTTAGTGACGCTGCTAATCTGAAGTTCACAGCAATTCCAGTAACTGAATTCCTACAGAGCATCCACTGATACTTTCTATGGTGTTGCAGATTTCCCACACCTCTGGGCTCTTCGTGTGGAGCACAGATTCTCTCCACACCTCTATTTTATGAAAAAAATAACCTATATCATAACAAAGTGTATTCTGCATGTTTCAAACTCTTCCCACAAGAAGTCACAGTGATATTCATTCTTATGAATAAACATACAAATGATCACTAATTCTTTGCCTTTTTGCATCACAGTGTTAGAAGTTTATAATTGGAACAGTAATAATTTAAGACATTTCTGAGACCGACTATGTAGAATCTTATGATCACTAGAACCTGAATGAGGAAATAAATACCTTTTTCAATCTCCATTAAATTAGATTATTCATATTGTTACAGTGCATTAAATGTACATATTTTGTGCAAGACATAATGGATGTGGTGTTGTCCATAAAGCAGCAGCACAAAGGGCTTCAGGGTCTGTGATGGGACTCCTGTGAGCCTCTACAAAGCAGTATCCACAAATAATGAACACTGAGCTGATGTTTCAAAATGGTTCATTGGCAGAGTAGTGTGCGTTAGTGTCTGGATATGCAGTAGAAAATAGCTGATGAATGCCTTTTCTCTAGTCTGGGCAGTCTGTGAAGATGATGGTTGAGACTTATATGCCTGGTATTACAGTGTACTGAGAAGAAAGGTTTTTTTCACGTAGGCAAAGTAAAGAGGCAATAAAGGGGCTGAATTAAATAAGTATATGATGCAAAATAATGTTAAGATGGTGGTCTGTGTTAATAAAAAGCAGGTGGGAAGAGTTCAACTTGATGTTCTAGTGTGAATTTATTTTCCTTCTCAGTTAGTGTCATTATCTCATGTTGTGTTTATATAAAATACTTCATTATGATGGCAGGTGAGGACATATAGAACAGAAAAAAATAGCACATAGTAAGGGCTGTTTTCTCTTGAGAAAATGTTTAGAGTCTTCCTTAGAAAGCTTACCAACTGTGAGCTCAGTTACGTGAGCATAAATCTTCAGTAACACTTTTGAAATCCACGTAATTATAATGGATTTATAGGGGTATAATCTGCCTTTTACAGATTATTTACCTGATAAATGCTAATGACTCCTTGGAGGTGAAAGTGGAGGGAATTTGGGATTCTACCCAAGGAATACAAAATGGGACTCTATTGTATAAATCTGTCTCAACTTTGGAATTGTTGCCAGAAGATAAATTCTTCCCAAGAAAATACTAGTGAAAATCTTTTCTGAATTTTATGCGTTAACAGTATAAATGAAGGAAATTCCACAGTGTTCTCAAGCTGCGCCAGAGGCAAATGTGCCCCATGTTGAATAAAAAAAAAAAATATTGCATCTCCCTTTAATATTTTATTGTTTCTTCATGCAAGTGATGTGGAGGATTTGAGGTGCAAGAGTCTATGCACTGCTTGCTCACCACAGTGCTGCAATGCAGCTTGGTACTCCTCTCTCTCTGCTCAGAGCTGAAGCAATCTCAAACCTCCTGCTTACCTATGATGTGCAAGAGTTGCTAAATTTCTTTTTATCATAATTTCCTCTGGATGGCCAGAAAGCCGTTTTCCTAAACTGTTAATATGAGACCTGGGAGACTTGTAAGTTTATACCAAAACTTGCTCCATTTTGCAATCAGTTTTGTGTGTTAGTCTCAGATATTCATGTGTTAATGAATGGCAGCACTGCCCTGTCTTATTTTAGATCAAAATCTTTATCTACAAGTAAATTAAATGTAGAGCAGCAGTGAGGGTAAGGACAGTATATCCATTCTCTACATGGCTTTCTATTCAGAAATTACTCTAGCCAGATCAGCTGCATTATACAAAACACAATTCTAAGTTGATCAATTGTTGTACTGAATCCATATTGTTGGGTTTTTAATTGATTACCTCTAAAAAATAGTTTTGGAAAAAAAGACATCCTTATTAAAGAAGAGGTAGCCTGACAAATGTGGAAGAAATAATAAAACTTGAGAGAAAGGAAACGCAACAAATGGAGTCTGTTTTATCTCTTGTAGGCTCAAATCATCAGACACTTACTAAAATAAAAAATCCTCTAAGCTTAACTTTCAACATGAAATAAGTCTTGTCTAAGCATTTTGCAGCTTCACAATAACAAAAGAAATAGCTAACTTTGTATCTTAAATACTTCTTTTCCTTCACACTCACAAAAATAAAACAAGGGAGCGAGAGCATCCAGCTTCAGGGAGAGAGTATCCAGCTCTCCCTGAAGGCATATTCACCAATCATTTATTCAACAGGCAGCTTTTTTCAAGAACTCCCTCTGTGTGTGATGGCAACCTTATCATGAATAATGACCTGCTGACAGCTTCTGGTAGAGCCCAGGACACCCACTGGATGGGAAAAGAAAGGGTGTGCTCAGCCATCTGCCAAACCAGCCCTTAGCCTGCACCCAAGTCTCCCCATGCAACCACTGAAGTTGTTCCGTGCTTCCCTCTCACAACAAGATGCATAGGATCAAGCTTCAGATGAACCCTGCAATGTTCCACTGATGCTTAGAGGGAATTTTCTTTTCATTTCTGTAAATTTAGAAATCTGAAATACTGGTTTTATACTTGTGGTGGTTTGAACCACCACAAAAATCCAAAATCCAGATTCCAGGCTTCCCCCACCCCTTCCCACAATTTTATCTCAACACCAAAGAGAAACTTTCAGGCAAGAGGCTTCCATAGGGGAAAAGGGGAAGTATATACATTTATTTTACTAAAATAAAAATACTGTACAAGCTAAAAGCAACTATATATATAATATTACACACTTCCATCAGTCCCT
The DNA here is from genome assembly GCF_025592945.1 of Manacus candei. Lineage (NCBI taxonomy): Eukaryota > Metazoa > Chordata > Aves > Passeriformes > Pipridae > Manacus > Manacus candei. The sequence continues at coordinate 3,673,965 of NW_026138072.1, read as the reverse complement.
TTAAGCTTCTCCCTCAATTCATCCAGGAAAAGCCCTTCAGCCCTTCTGTGTTTCAGAGCAAATTGTCTTCAGTGATAGCTACTGCACTGTGGACTGTTGTCAGACATTATTGTGCTTGATATGTCATGTTTAGTTAATATGAATATGGCTGACAGTTTGACTGCAGTAACTTCTGGGAAAGCCATGTTGGGGAAATAATTGTAACAATAGAGGCAACTACAACAATAATAGTATATTTTAGTTATTATTAATTTAATAAATAAAAACAACTAGGAGATCTACACATACTTCTTCTTTTGCCATCTTCATGAATTCTTTTGGAAGGAGTTGTCCTGTGTTGCTAGCATAAGGAAAGTTTGTAGATAATATCAACTTGCTGTAATATAATTGCTGATTTCTGAACAGTCTGGTCTTTGCTTTCGAATGGCCTTCGCATACTGCTTTTTAATACATTCAGGATTCTCCATTCAAGCTTTTCTAAAAATTCACATATACTGTTCAGGCCTCACTGCCAAGGTACAATAATGGGCTACGATAAGGCATCGACAGCTTTGTGCAAAAGCCTGCATTACCTTTCTCATTATCTCAGACTTATTAGTGATACAGGCAGTCACAGTCTACATTTTCCCTGCAGTTGGAGAGGGTTGTTTGGGGGCTTCTTAGGGGGGCACCTCCATGATCCATGTCTGAAAGTTTTGTAAAACGATTGTGAGTTTACCTGCAACTGCCAAATCTTACCCAGGCTTACTCAATTTGTAAAACATACATTTGTAGCTGAAAAAAACAATCTCCGTACTCTCCAAGAGATATTTATCAGGCCTCTCTTGGCAAAAGCACTATGTGGTTTATGGTCAGTTTCAGTTAACAGTGGTCCACCATAAAGAAAGGAGTTGTTTTTTTTTACAGCCATGGCTTAAGGCCAAAATCCCCTTAATTCTTTAGGCATATTTACATTCAGTTTTTGTTAGTGGCCATGATGCATTAGCCACTTGTCTCCAGCTTCAGCTGTGTTATGAAAGAGTATTGTGCCAATATTCTCCTGGGATGCACCCATGAACAAGTTACTTTTGTGCTTATTGTCATAGTATTTCAGGACTGGGGCCTCTTTAATTAAATCCTTCAGTTTCTCAAGCGCTCTCTTAAGGATTGCATCTGTTGTTTTTTGGATGTTTTCGAGCAGTCATGCTCTATGGCTTCTGGTTCAGACAACTACATTAGTCATAAATTTCTCTATGTAAAGCACAGTTCCAAAAAATTATTGTACCCCTTCTTTATTTGTTCAAGCAATTAGGCAGTGATGGCCATAACATTATGATGAACTTCACTGGTTTCCCTTCTCTCCCATCCACACCCTTTGCATGACACCCTCTTATCATCTGCATTTGTTTAGCTTTACCCTCACATCACCAAATCTTTGCAAAACTGCCCAATGCCTGTGATCATGGTCTTCTGTTATGCTGAGCCTCTGGGACTGTGCTTGATTCATTGCTCATGTGGAGCCTGACAGAGAGATACTTCATTCAAAATGAGATTTCAATACCCTGACACTGGCCTCTGCATAACAGAAATCTGTTTAACCAGTTCTTCTGTGAAGGTTTCAAGCATACATGTACTAGAGAAGTTTAGCTACATAGCTTCATTGTGTAGCTACCTCATCCTAGCATAAATCCATCCTAGGACTTTAATAATGTACATAGTAGTGGTTAATTTGTTGACAGGATTAGTTTCATGAAATTCAAATGAATGTACATTAACTTACATGCAGATCTTATCTCTTGTGTCTCTATTTTTCTTTTCTGAGCATATTATATTCTGGACTGAACTGTACTCTCAATATAGTGAAACATAAACAAAATTTGAAAAGCTGTTTACCTTTGTCTGAAAACCCATTCTTCACAGTGGAAAATGCTTGATCTATGAGACCAGAACATTGTGGGTCTGGGAGATTTGGGAGGGTTTTTTAGCTAATGGCAAAGGAACCCAACTCTATATAAATAATAAGCCTTTTTAGACGAAGTCTTAAAAACTTTGATCAAAGTTTTAACCTCAGTAGCTAAACTATGCTCTGTAATTACTGGTAGAATAACAAAAAGCTTCAGTTCAGTGCAGGCAGTGCCTGAATACAGGCAGGTAGTCCAAGGCACCTCAAGGTATAGTCTTTGGGGATTCAGATTTGTTATAGAGTGTCATCTGTGTTTGACATAGTGTTCAGGTGTGATGTGAAGGCCAACAAAAATTAAATTAGTCGGTTTCCTAAGTGTTACTTAAACATACTCATTTTTAAATTAAGCTCTTGATGGTCATTGATTATCAAATCAATTGTGCTTTTTTCAGATAGAAAAGTCGACCGTACACAAGTACCATACAAACTACTAGACCTCTTCTAAATTATTAACCAGCTGGACTCTTTAAATTAATTTTGAAGGCAGAGAAACTCTGGAGACAATTTGCGTATTTTTCTGCCTTAGCCAGTCAACTGGCATTTTGGAAGGTTTGTTACTTTACACTTCCCCTTTCATGTTTTAAGGTAAAATCCTTTAACTTGAGAAAAGTTCTCACTGATTTCACAATATGCTTTCCAGCACGAAATCATCATGATTTGGCTTGTGTGGCAAATGTTTTTTTCTCAATCACACCCAAAGAGAGGACATGTAAAAAAACCCCCAATTCTTTAAATGTCTAGGAAAATGTAGTTTGTAGATCAGAATTAGAGAATTTTCCAGTGCATTATGCAATGTCATCCAGTTACTAGCTCATGATTCAGACTTGGCACTGTGGCAAAGAAGCCACGGAAGCAGGTAACCTGTCTTGCCTTCTCAAGGATATCAAAATATACTACGGCAAACATCTACGGTAGCAATGGTCCATGGTAGCAAAGGTCTACAGCAGTAACTGCATTCTGCCCAACTGTCTTCTCAGATTCCTGGACAGCAAGAGATAAAGTTGCTGAAGGAGTAACTGAGCAGATTTGCTGAAATGTGAAAAGCTGCCACCATCTCCCCTTCCTTCCTATGCCATAGCAGTCCTCATCATTGCCCATTGTCATCTCCGTGACCAGCCAACAGGGACTGGCCACATACTCCTAAATCCTCTCACTCGTGGGCCAAACATGAGTACTTTACTTTCCAGCGAAGTCCTGTTTCCATGGCCAACAGGACTCCAGGACAATTTTACCTGATCTTTCCACTAGACCACACAAGTGCCCTTGATTGGCATCTAATCCCCAGCATCAGAAAGGCTGAACCTCCAGCTAGGAGTTTTGAGGGAGCTGATTGTGAAGTAATGAACAACTGGCAGTTATTAACTTACCTCCAAACAAAAAAAACCCCAAACCCAAGCTTTGTTGTGTCTATCTGCCTGTAACTTCTCACTCTAAACAGTGATCATATTCTTAAGACATGTTGCAGAAAATAGATTATTCCAAGTAAATACAGGAAATTCCTTTTTGGTATTCCAATATGTCTTGGAAAAACTGCTGCTGTGGGTTGAGGTATGTGCGCTCAGATCAGTGATCTAATAACCTCCCTTCACTAAAGAATAAGCAAATACACTTGCACTTTTTCTGAAACCAGATGACCGAAGCAACAGCAGAGTTACACTGAAAACCCCAACAACTGTCCTGTGTTACAGGAACCTGTAACACATATGGGGGCACTGTGGCTTTGCCAGGTATTTTGGTGAAAGACAGGGTTCAGCTTAACATTGTGAGAGCATCAGAAGGAACAGCTGGAACTGGCCTGGACTGCTTCCAATTGGCCTATTACATTGTTTTAAGCAGACTTTTCTGTATACTGGAAAGCCAAATTGCAGTCAGACACCAGAAGGGTTCAGAGGGTGAACTTGGTCCATGACACTGACCACAGTCATCTTCACCTGCTCTGACTCCTAACAAGGACCAAAAATCTGCCTGGTGAAGGAAGGAAAGGGGAGCCAAGACAAGTGGCAATCTGCTGTACATAGGAATTTAATTAAATTGAAATGTATTTTGGGGGGGTCAATGCTTGGTAGTTTATGTAGGGTAGTTATTACCCTACTAATTTTTAACCGGATGTTTTCAGCTTTTCCAGCTCAAATCTTGTTTTGAACTGTTAGAAACTGGAAGCAGTAGCCTGGAAGTTGATGAAGCTACACAAATACATCCCAACAGAAAAAAGGATCAGGCTCTTTTAAGCAATGTGCTTTATTCTAGGGACCTCACCATGAACTCAGATGGTGAAATGCTTGCATGTTGATCTGCTCAAAAGTTGAAAGATCTTTTTGCAAACCATCTCTATTGTACATGAGGGGTTTATTATGTACAAACATGTATTTAGTTTTTGTCTTTGGAATGGTTTGCATTAGTGTCCTCAGTGCACATCCAATTTAGATTTAATAAGATAGCACTTGTCCATTAATAAAATAACAATAATTAAAAACATATTTCTTGCCATTCAAATTCTATGCGCTTAACATATTTTCTCTGCTTCCTAAAGTCTGTTTTTAATGATCAGTTGGAATTACTTTTATGCAGAAAAACTGTTTTTAATAAAGCAAAATTAATGATACTTTTGTAAACTTTAATTTTATAAGAGAAAAGGGACTAAACAAACCCCACACAGTTTGAGCATAAGCAACAAGTTACAAGCAGATAAAAATTTCAAATGCTAAGTATGAAAAATAATTTATTGGAAGAGTTAAAGAAAGTCCTTTTAAAATATTTCTATTTTCATCTATTTCAGTGTGTGAGATTAATTATTTCTCTTTCACTCAGCCCAGTTAGGGTTCTAAAAGGAAGGGATTTTGTCTGATTTCAAAGGCCTTTTTATTCCCAGCCCACAGAAATGAGAGACTGACACTGTTAGCTCTACCCTGGGAACCCTGCTCTGCCCATGTGGAGGACCCACAAAGTCAAATTTGGGATGTTCTCCTCTTTGGCTGTTCATCCCATATCCCCGCTGGAGTTTGCAAATGATTTGTAGGTCACCCACTCAGGCTGCTGCCTCTCCTCACAAGGTATAACATCCCACCACAGGTGTTAGGCCAGACCAAAAATGGAGTAGAGGAGTTTGGAGACAGAGGAGTGAATGTGAAGTACCTCCTCTTCCTTCTGCCTGAGAAACCAGGAGGACAACTAGTGTCACAAACTTTGTAGGTCACTTGGCACAAATGTCCAGGGCTGCCCTGAAGAACTTTTATTTTCATGGCTTTTGACGCAGAGAAACATTGGTAGCTCAATCAGGAATGAATAACATGACTAAGATACACAACTTTTGGAGGTAATTCCAGATGTTTCCAGCGATGAACCTGTCCTGAAATGCATGAGATTTAATCACCAGTTCAGTTTTTCAAGGGTCAGGGAGACAAAAATCATGGATTGAAATAGTGTATGGCCTCTTCCCTCCCTGCACAATAAAGTCCTTTCTCTGTTCCCAGCAGATTGTACTCATAACTGAAGATCAAGACATTGTCTTGTAGATATTTCAAAACTAATAAGAAATGGTGACTATGTCAAGCAAAATACTTGCAAGGAGGTTTTGTCATGGGGGAATCAAAGGACAGATGAAAGAGGCTTTTATTTATAAACCACTTCTATTCTTTAACCCACTGGGGGCTGTCATAGTATAAAAGACAATCTTTTCTTTGACCTTTCTGTGTAGCTTTATAAAAAAAATAAGCATGAGACAAGTTTATAAAAGCATTACTTGAATTCTAGAAATAAAAAAGTCATTGTACTCAGACCCATAAAGCTACAAGCATGATTAGCATCATGCACAAAATGTAAAAATAACTTGACAATTAGTTTATCTTAAAACTATTAAAAGGTTCACTATATTATAATCTGCTCAAAGAAAGAGTATAAAATATGTAACAAAATTTTATTTCTTTTGCCCAAGCTACATTTTAATGCAAGCTAATTTCTTTTCTGTGTCAAGTTTACAATTTTTTTCTGACTCTCCAAAAATACCCATATTTGTACTCTTACTTGTAGTCTATGACCCCATCTCACTCACATGACATGCCTTTTTTATTGTTGCTTAAAACATATGCTTTGCATTTTCATTAATATTTACAGTAGCATCACCAGTACAATTAAATTATAATTTAAAAGTATTTGCAGTTTGTTAACATTTCTTTGACTGTGCACAGTGGCTAAATCCTACTCTGAACTGAAAACACCTTTCTTCTAGTGTACATCTGATATGCAGATTTAAATTAATCTCTTTCTAGGCACCAGTAGCCACATTCACAGAGACTGGCATTTTAATTGTCTGTGTCCAAAATTTTGATCTTTCAGCCTCCTGTTCAGCTACTGCTTAACTTGAAAGGAAGCCAGATTTCCTTTACTCTTCTATTCCCCCCAGTAAAACCTCCAGGGTGCTTACATGTTTGCCACTCACTGGGTACATGTGCAATCACCAGTCCTGCCCAGTAGCCCAAAGCCTGTCCTGCTCTTGCCCTGCCTGCCAGGCATTCTCCCTGCCTTGATCAGTGTCTTTGGAACTTGCTTACTAAACTGTCTCTTGTACAAAATAACAAGGCCACATTGCTCATGCAGAACAGGAAATGCAGCTGAGAGTGAGAGGGAGAAACCACAGTCCATATTCCTACCTTGCATAGGCAAAGTAGGATTTCGACCAAATTTGCAGAGCAAGAGCCTTAAACTAACAGGAAATCCAGTAGCAGAAGTGGGACTCCAACCAAGGCTTTTTTTGTGTGTGTTTGCTGAAAAGCAACAGTCTGGACCAGGCTCTAGTCACAGCTCCCATCTCTGAATCCAAATGGAAGAGATCAGTTACCAATCGCTTTTGAGGCCGATGCCCTAACGGCCTCTGTTCCATACCTTGCTATTCCCTGCTTACTTCAGGAGCCCCCTGTCTCATTTTGCATTTCCTTATGCGACCTAGTCAAAGGCTGAGAATTTAACAAATGATAAGTGGCTCAGGAATAAACACCAATATGCAGATGCTAGGCTCCTTTAGTATGTATAGTACTATACCTTTCTTGGCCTTTTGTAATAATTTCTCTCTATTTTGTTAACTTATCCTCTTTGCCTGAAATTCCCAGTCATGATTATGACTTAGGCTATATCCTGTACCAGAAAAGTCCAATCTCTGCTCCTGGCTGATTAAAGATGTTTAGACTTGAAGGAAAACTGATAAGATCAGACATTTATGCTTCAGTCTTTTAAACAGCTTTTGCATAAATAATATTTTGAGTTCTATGAGTTGTCTCGTCTGCATAAAATAAAACAGACAATTCTGATTTTGCATGCCTTCTGTAATTGAGAATTGAGATGAGCTGCTCCATTTTACCGTCTCTGGGCATCTCTGCTGTTCTGGAGACGGTAAGCGGAAATACCAAACTGCCTCATGGTAGACAATTCTCTTACTATATTTCTTCCAGGTTGCTGCCAAAACACATTCATACAAAATTGCTCTCCTGAGACTTCTAGCTCAATTTGCCAGTCTGTCCATTCTGACAAAGTCTGAAGAAATTTGTACTTTGCCTGCTTCTCTAAGCTAGACGAAACCTCTGAGATTCACTGGTTTTGTCTCAGAGGCATAGCATGTCTCCAGGCTATAAGTCAGGGTCAACACTCTACTCAGTTCATCTCACTGAACTGAACTGAAATTGCATTTAGGGTGTGTCTTTAGATGCATTTGTTAGCAATGACAGACATGACTGAACAGTTTTGTCCTGACAGGTCCATTTATTGTAGACTTGAATTAGGGAGGGACATGCATGGCTGACAAAGCAGGCCGTTGGTATTTCTCGGCTTAACTCTGACCAGAAGAGGTGTATGAAGAAACAGGGTTAAATTAAAGAAAGAAAGAATAAACTTAGGCACTGTAGGATTTTGAAACCACCTTCTTTCGGAGACATATGTTTCCTCTTAAGCTTGAACTCTCCTTAATACCAGCTCTTCAGATCTGAAGACAATTTGTGCTGATATCAACAGGAAATTCTGTTATCATGCCAATGAATGTATCATGACCGAAATTTAAACTGACATCTGCTCAACTGTGAGTGATTTTGCTATAGGTTGCATATACTGAGAAAAGAAGAAGAAGAAGCTGTAGATTTTTACACTGAGTGCCTCAGGTATGAGTTTATCAGTTGCAATGCGTACTTAGGGCAAAATCTTCTGCTCACTTCTAATTCCAATGAGAATGAACAATCCTACAAAACAGCTGGTGACTCAAAATCTGTGATTTTTTCTTTCTTAGCTATATCTGTCTACTGGCTTGATACAAATCATCACTGCTTCCCACAGGCTTTACCTGCCAATAACATAGGCACTGGACAGGTCTCACAGTGCTTTGCAGGAGAAGTTGGAGTGGATGTCCCTCAAGTGAGGGGTGAAGGCAGGCCTCCTGAGTCCAGGGTCCTTCCATGCTGTGGCTGTTCAAAGTCTACTCCAGTACTGCTCTAAATCAGATAATACTTTAGGTCTTTCTCAGTGAAAGGGCAAAGGCAACAGTAATCAACTGAAATACAGAAAATTCCATTCCAATGTAAGAAAAAAACCATTTTTTCAATTGTGAGAGTGGTCAAACAGGTTGTCCAGAGAAGCTGTGGAATTTCAGTCCAAAGAAACAGGCAAAACCCAACTGGGCATGGCCATGAGCAACCTGCTGTGATTAACCTTCTTTTGAGCAGGGGGATTGGATGAGTCGATACAGAGATCCTTGCCATACTCAGTGATTTTGTGGTTTATAATCTGTCCCTTTACCTACCTGAACAAAGTGTTCTCATTAATGCCTGTGCATCTGGAGCAGTTTGTTTTCAGTTTGGATTCTGAGGAAGCTGTACACTTGGAAGAGGGACATTTCATATAACCACCAGGTCCACATCTGATCGCAGGATAACTAGAATCCAGCACTGACTCTTTAGTAATTAGGAGTATCTTGATCTGTTGAGTTTGCTTAGTTGAAAACAAACACGAGTGTATGGTTTCAGTCTGGTTATATAGTCTGAGATGCATACAAAGAATTCAGTATGTGGTTAATCTTGTAAACCCCCCATGGCTGCTGGAAAGCACACTGTCCCCCTCAGCTGGCCTACCTCCTGGCTGCCTGACATAAATAACTAGGTTTTTCAATAATCTCTAAAAAAGTTTTCTTCCAGTTTACATATAAGGCTTGCATCCACTGAGCAGTTGCAGGTTATGTTAGTATTTCCTGTAGTTCTCTCCACCTTGAGAGGGAATGAAATACAGATCAACACAGTGTGGGGGGCTCTATTTGATTTTCCAGTGTTACAAGGCTAGGGAAGAGGGAGAAAGAGGAGAAACTGGCCTTTACTGTGTAGCCCAGGGGCCCTGGCTCACTGTGACCATGTGCATCCCTCCTGCCATGCTACTCCTGCTACAGAGACACTGACAGTTGCAGATAGGTTAGATCATTTCCGGGTAAATCCTCAATAAATCCAGAAAAGATGGTGAGTCAGATGCTTTCCAATCATGAGAGCAGAGCTTAACTGAGCTTGAACCAAGAACTAATCTGAACCATTGTTTTTAAAACTGAACATGAACTGAATAATACTTAATGCAAACCACCAGCCTGACTTGTGTATAGGTGTCATTTCAAAGAGCAACCATCTTGGCTTGTGCACCTGCACTATGCAGAGCAGAGATGAGGCTGAGGACCAGTCTCAGCAGCAGGGACAGAAAGATTGCAAGAACTGTGAGAAACCAGGCTGCTGAATCTTAGTCCAGTGTCATCCAAAGGCATTGTAGTACCTGAGGGGGCATCCTTGCCTGGCATTAAGTCATATAAGTGAGACAGCACGTGTGGAAATGACTGACAGCTCTGCACTGAACCAGGTGAGGCTGCCCCAGGAGCAGTGCTTTAGTGTAATAACCCTTGCTGTCAAAAATGTTTATTTTTCATCATTTGCAACCATGATGAACTATCCACTATGAAATCATATTCTGCCTTCTTCTGCTACATTAAAGAATCGTCTGCTATTAGCAAACTTCTCCCTTTTGATTTGTTTTCAGATAAAGCAGATAGATTGAGTATATCAAGTTTCCCACCACCAGACATGTTTCATATACCATTCATTCACTGAGTCATACAGCTCTTTTGAACTATTCCCCATTTTTCAATATCAATTTCAACTGGGAACATTCGGTTTGAACAGAGTACTGCATTTGTTCATGTCAAATTACAGCAATAACCGGGGCTAGCTTGCGTGGCTTAGAGATAAAATATCTGTTTTTCCCCTGTGTTTATGTTCAGCCTAATCAAAATAATGATGCCAGCTGAAGGAGTAAGACTGTTACTGCTATTTAACTAACTTATTTTTATTTACCAAAGATCTTGTCCTACTTCTAGACACCTGTATAAATAAGACTTGAGAAAAAGATAAATGTTCTGGCTTCATTTGTTCTGGCTCAAACCCTCTCATATTTCACTGAGGAAAAAAATGTAAATGAGTGTTTTAGTTTGCTCTACAAATCTGGAAATCTTAATTGGAGAGGCAAGGTCAGGGACATGGGATCTTCCATGGCAACTTTCCCTTTAGTGCTGCTTGAAGGATTCTCTTTCAAGTGGAAGGAATTACTGCCCTCAGAGCTTGCTTTCATCCCTAACACCATAGCATCACAAAGGAGAAAGTGAATGATCTGTTATGATCAGCGGAAGGGACTGAATTGTTAGGAGACAGTCACCTGAATTTCCCATGTCACTGGAAGAATATTAATTAAAGTAGTTGAGTTACTGAGATCTGGAGGGAGGCCTACAGTGAGAAATTTACCTTCAATTTTCTGTTGCTATATTGTCTCATGGCACTTGAATCTCACACAAACATCCCTCTGCTGGGGACAGGAAACAAGTCAGCTCTGTTGCTTACTGTCTAAGAAGGCCAATATTCTACAGTGTAGGTGGTTTCTATTCACTTCTTGGAAAAAAAGCATTAATATAAAAAGCCTTACTGTGTTGTTTGGTTGTTTGTTTTTGGTGTGGCGCTTTGTGGGGATGTTTGGTTTGTTTTGGTTGGTTTATTGATTGTTTCTTTGCTTTTCCACCTGACAGTATAGCAAGTCTGTTTCACCCTATCTGTCATAGTTAGAGCTTTAAAAGAAGTGTGTGGCAGAGGAATTCTGAAGAGTGAGCAAGGGGCTTTGTGTGTGTATGTGTGTGTGTGTTACCTATCACAAAATCCTCAGCCAGGAGTAATGCTGTGTATCTCCATTCATCAGGTACATCTTGCAGAAGTCAGCTGCAGAGTTGGGTCAGCTGCAGGGCTGTACACCTGCTTGCGTTCAGTGCATTAGTTACATCTCTCCTCCTGTCTTCCCAAAACCATCCCCCTCCTTGTAGCTATTCTGCTACCTCTGAGAGGTTAAAAGTAGCAAAATCTATACAATCACCTAGTCTATCACCCTGTCAGTCTAAATTGCTGCCCTCTTCTCATGCTTTATCTGTCTTGGATCTTTCTTGCAACTGGAGACTAGAGATGATCATGAGGCCTCAGAGAGCAACATTTTCCCCTTTCATCTACTTCATAAAATTAATCTGTTCTGAACAAAACAAAGTATAAAAATATGTATATAAATACATGTGTGTATGTGTGTGTATATATATATATGCATTTATCTATCTATATAGAGACATAATTACATTTCACGTTTCTTCCATGTGTTTGAAAAAAAAAAAAAGCCAAAGGCAGAGAGGCAAAGTAGTCCTTACAGATTTAATTACTAAAACACATACCTGACAGAAGTTTAGAAAAACGTCTGCTAGTTCATTTTGAGAAATACCAAGTTGGCAGTATGTATGGCATCCTGGTCTGCTTCCAGCCTGAATAACTGCATTCTTCCTACCTGTGAATGTTCGTGCCATCTCAATTGGATGCAGTTTTTCTTCCACATTTCTTTGCCAAACTGTTCTGTGCTACTGCTGTGTATCCGTAAATGGGTGCCATATTTCAATCTGGAGATGGCTTCCTCTCTGCTCACAAACTATACCTAAAGCTTTGACAACTCAGGGAAGGATTTAGTGTGCTCGAATATCTGCAAGTATAAGAAATGTCATTGTCAAATCTTTGCTTTGGGACTCTAAGGTTGATAAATTTAGAAGACATGATCATACAGTCATTCCTTCATCTGAGTTGGAAATGTAATTTTCAAAGATATTTATAAACAATGGTCATACTAACAGGCAATGAGAAGTATTGACACAAGAACAGTGCCAGGCATGTCCTGTTGCATGTCCTCTTGATCAGGACTGGATGGGGCCTTGCTTACTTTGCAGGTGGGCAGAAGCACCCTGTGGACCTGCACTGGGCCATGGGCAGACAGGTCTGCTGCAGGGTTTTCCATCAGGTAGCTTCCAGTGAGAGTGGGGTGAAACTGAGACACTGATAAGAAGGGTTTTTCTAAGTCCATGAAGGGCAAAAGTTGACACCTGGGCATAAATGGGTTTTGTTGCAGCTGTTAAAAAGATTAAGACTTGAAAAGCAAATGAACAAATAAAAGCATAAAAGGTCTCAAATCTTCCTTATACCTCTCTACTGTTCAGCTTCCCTTCCCTTGGTGGGCTGCATCTGGAGCCTTTTGTTACTCAATATGCTGCATAACGCACAGGCATTTCATATGCCAACGGTGTAACTGCTCTTTCCAAGTAGTAGTTTTGGGATACAAAGTGTTGGAAGCAAAAAAAAACTCTTTTGCAAGAAAGACTGGATATTCCTTGGCCTTAACCTTTGACAGTGGCTTTAATTTGTATATATAATAAAAAGTGGATTTGGTAGTTAATTTTTCCATTTCCCACAAAAATATTTTTAAAGTCATCTGTGCTGGTTTAAAAGTTAACCAGCAGGGGAAATGAACTCAACTCAAAAGAGAGATTATAAGTCAGAATAACAATTTATTAAAATAGTACAATAAGTACAATTATACAAACAATTGGTCTTAACCCACAAAACCCAAATGTATAACCCAGCACCCTGGGGCATGAACAAAGTGGTGTTCCTTGCCCCCCCCCCGAGTCCAAAGTAAAGGGAGAGGGGGGAAAAACCTGCTGGTGGGAGAGCTGTTGCAGTCTGGCCAAAAGTGGTGATTGCAGTCCAGTTGAGGGTGGTGGTCTCAGTCTGTTTGAGAGCAGTGAGCTGCAGTCTTCCTCTGGATCCCACGAGTGGTGGCAAGGTTCTGAAACTCCAGGTTTATATATTCTCCAGTTCAGGCAGGAATGGTCAGTCGTTCCCTCAGAGCGGGGAATTCCATAAAAGGATGCTCAGTTCTTCCCTCAGAGCGGGGAATTCCATAAAAGGGTATGAGGATGCTCAGAGCAGGGAATTCCATAAAAGGCTATGAGGACAGGAACACCCCCCCACCTCGCAGCCCCCCCCCCCAACAACAGTTTCTGGGAAATGGCATGGAGGGCCATAGAATACACAGTTTTGGGCTACACCTATCCAGTGATGAATCGGTCCCAGCTGTTCTAACTAGGACATCATTGAATGATCTCTTTTCAAAAGGAGTCTTAACCTGGAATTCCCTAGGTTCAAATGCCCCAGCTGAGCCATGATTCCCTGAGGTGTGAAGATTTCTGATCTGATTCTAGGCAAGAAACATGGGAGTTTTCTATTGACCCCTGCTTTCAATAGCTCCCATAGCAAGGTTATTTCACAGCTGCAATATCTGGATGCCCTGCAATATCCTTTGCCTGCTACATAGAGACTCAGACACCCACATCTTTATTGGTAGAAGTCACATGGCAGAGAGCAGCACAGAGCTCCAAGCTGGGGTGTTACTAACCCAGGTGCTGCTGCAGGCAGTATCAGAGTCATTATCTCTCTGGCTAGTGTGTTTTACATGACCATACTGGTGGAGCTTCACTATACTACAAATGCTGCACAGACAGAAACTTTTTGAAGTGAAACCTGCAATCTGCCTGGGGCTTGGTTTAAGTCTGTTGGTGCTGCCTTTTCTCACAGAAACCTACTTTGTCAAAAATTCTGACAAGTTTTTTTTTTTATTTTCCCTTTTCAGAACAGTGACAGTATGCACCGGCAAAGAGCAAGGTCAACCAGTTCCTTTTAAAGCCCTGGTACCTCCACTGAAGTTTTCTGGGCTTGCCTCTCCTCCACCACAGAAATATCAGAGCAGAAATGGGATCTTTCAAAGTCTTTTTAGTCATTTTAAGCCCAGAGAGTAGGAAAAGGACACCCGCATTCCTAAGGCTTACAAAAAATACATGAAAAGGAAATATCAGTGTTGGAAGTGAGACTGCTAATGACAGAACTTATTTTCCCTAGGGAGCATCAATATTTTTGAAAAGTGATTTCAAAATTTTATTCCATCTGAAAGAAAAAACAATTGATGCTGTTATTTCTTAGAATGTGACATATTTCTCTTCCCTTGTTATAGGACACAAAATTATAAAAGAAAAAACAAACAAACAAAACCAAACCAAAACCAAAAAATAACCTAGTGGTCTTTCCTTCTTTAACTGGTTATTAGAATGGAGTAAAATACAAAGGGGTTTATTTATGTAAATTCCTTTTCAATTCCTGGCTTTAGATTCAGAAACATGAATGACAGAGTGCATCCTAATCAATCACTAAGCAAGGTATAGTAATAGTCAAACTGTGGGAAAGGTAAACTTTAGAAAACTTAATTACCTGAGAAAGAAGGGCAGCTAGTAAACAGAAAAAAGAAATCGATTTCTCAGTGAAGTAACTAGTTACTCACTTAAACGGCACAAAGTTGACACCTCCTTCCTCGCCCGCAGAATTGTGTACTGTTTTTTCTGAAGTACATAATAAGGGAATAAAAATGTATTTCTATTTAGTTTTATCTTTTTCTTTTTTTCCCTTGTGGATGTAGTTTATTCCATGGTTTTCTATCTGAGTTATCAAGTGGGTGACCTAAGCATTAATGATGCTCTTCTTTCAGAGCTTTGTGAGTTACCGAATGATTCCTGTGTGCATGAATACATCTATGCATAGTGCTTCAGAAATGAAGGAAGCACTTGAGTGACTTGTGTTGTGTTTGCACAGGCAGGCACGTGCAGGCATGAAGTCTGCTGCCTTCACTCTGCATTGGTCTGAGAAGATACACAAAGCTGTGTTTTTGTTGTGTCAGCAGAGCTTTAGCACAGCTGGCTCCCAGACAGGTTGCTGATACCTATTTTAGCATCTCTACTCAAAACTGCAGTGACCAGTGTAAATAGAGCATGAATTCTTAAGACCTGCCAAAAATGAGATTTAGATTTGTAGTCTATTATATCTTAAAGGCATTTTTCCCTTTAAACATTTCTCCAGCTTTTTTTTTCCAATCCTGCCTTTATAGTGTACCTTCATTGAATTTCCGCTGCTACAGTGTATACAAAGGAAAATAATATATGGGTTTCTAATGCAAAAAATTTGCAGATAAACTGCTTTCTGTCTTTCTTCACTTATAAATGAAAAAGATTGCCATCTGCCCCACAAAGCTGTGTTCTGGGCAAGGTATGTGCTTTGGACACAGAGGAAGAGCAGATGTAAAACGTACTTCTTTTCTTTTTGCTTTTGATGTTCTGTTTACCAATATAAACTTCCTCATCAAAATCTTTTGTAATTTGAGTAAGGAAGGAGAGTCAATGTGAGTGTACTTGAGATAAAAGCTTCTCATTGAACACTTGAAGTTAGTGCAAATGTACACAAGGTTTGTTTAGCTTGCAGCAGAGAGAGAACATTTGGAAATAACCCTTCAAAATGGCAAATATAGTTTACTTTACATTTTGCATCCCTGTTTATGTGCAAATGTTGACATTATAATGGCTATTTTCCTTTGCTATTCTCAATGAAACATGGTCAATTGGGCACTGTCTTTTCCAGAACCAGCTGTTCCTTTTTGAAGGTCACTGCTTTCTCCCTTTGCTACATACACTGGAGTGCTGCAGTGAGTTCTGAAAGCTACTGGGTTGCCCACCTGTTGCCGCATCCCAAAAATACCTGTGCCTGGATATATGAAGGACCAGTGTTGCAGAATTTGTAATTATTGGACACATCAGTTAAGGATAAGCATGAGGTAAGGTAAAATGGCTTGTTCAGCTTGAATCTAGCCATACAACTAAAAGCAGGTCCAAGGTAATCTTATGCATGGCTGCAGATGCCCACTCAGGGGTAAATTAGTTTTAACACTTCAACTTACAGGCTGTATAAAAAAATGCATCTAAAATGAGAAAATCTATTGGGAAATTTCTGTGAATGTGGAGTCATATTTTCTCACTTCCTGCTTCACAAGGACTGTTAACTGCAGATAACTGCTTTTCTTCACTGTTCTGCTGAAGGAGGCATTAGCCTGGTTGTCCCCTCCCATCAGATCCCAGTACGTCTTCCCAGGTGCTTCCCCTCCCAGTAAGCCACTTCTCCATTGTTTCCTGCTGATGACAGCCCAGTGCAGATGGCAGATGCCTGTGCAAATGCTATCAGTTATACCAATAATCTTTCCTGTGTTATTACAACCCTCCCAGGCCTCCAGTTTTCCCTACCATCCTGGAAATGAGAATGCAGCTCTCACCTCACTGGAGGGGAGAGGGTGACCTGTGCACAGGTGTTTGCAGACACATTCAGTTGTGAGACCTCCATTACTGCCCCATCACATCAGTCACATCATCAGAGCTCCTACAAACTCTAGCTTCTGCCTTTCCTGTTTAGGCTATGTAGTAACTTCAATGTTTTGCCAAGAAAAAGAAATTACTACCCATGCAGTTTCTAATCAAGCACACCGTAGATTATTCAATGGGTGTTGAGGTCAAGATGGTATTTTCTCTCAACCATTGACACTCTGCAGTAGTTCAAGGTAATGCATGTCACTTTCAGGATCAGATTTTCCTTATTCCTACCAGTCCGTTAACAAACATTTGCTGGAGATTTTCAACCAGTAGAAGAGCAAAGACTCTTGCCACCCTTTTTAAGTAAGGCTTTAGTGTAAGAGGCACACCAGATAAACACCTTCTTTGGAGGGTGAAAGTTATTATTGGATAATGCTCTGGAGAAAAGCTGGTTAGGGAAGTCACCATTATCAGTATTTGGTGTTACATCATGACTGGGTCAGTGACCTTTTCAACTTGGCTGGAAATCCACTGAGAAACAGCTGTGGTGTTTTTTCTCTTGAAATGCAGAAAGGAATTTTCTTGCCTTAATGTCTAGCATTGTTAGAATCACAGCGGTAAATTTCTGGGGGATTTTGCAGAACACTTTGTGTTGTTTTTTCACTGTGAAATGCTGATTTGTTTGTCATTTACAGGGGTTACCCCAGGGTGAGCCAATACAGTTTAGTCTTGAGTCACTTTAGTCCTTATGCCTATAAAAATATTGCAGACCTTTAAAATGGCGATGGGAAACAGATTACCCAAAGATATATTTTACTCCCAGGTGCTAAAGAGGTTTGGGCAGAGGCAACTCATCACAGTATTCAGATGCAGCAATTTTTCTGTTCTCATGCTAACTCTGATAAAACATGTGCTAAAGTCAATTAGTGATATATAAGGGAAATATCTACGATTTTGCAAATTACAAAGTTACAATATATGTCAGAGTCTGAATAGTCAAAACCATGTGAAACAGAATTGAAGTCTCAAGTGTGAGAATTAAGGAATAAACGATGTGACTGAATTTCTAGGAATAACGTTTGCAATGGGTAGATTATCAAGATGTTCAGTGACAAGCAACTTAGCTCTGCTGAAGTCTAAAAGCCTTTCAGAATTTACTCCCATGACAGAAGTAGCTTGTGACACTTAATTTGAAAAATCCTCACTAAAACTTCACTGAAATCAGCAATTATCCTGTCGACCTGAATGGCAATGCACATTCTATTTGTCATGTGGAATAAAAAGATCAGTTTTGTGCTGCTGTTTACCACACCCAAGCAAAAATTTGCTCCTTACCTACGCTGTTGTCGTGTGGCCTGGGGAATACTCATCTGGAATAGTACTTGAATTCTTGAGAGAGGTAAAGGTGAATGAGAAGAGTCAGAGAGCCTGGAGAGGAACTCAGGGTTCTGAAACAGTGCTGGGAACCGGAATTTGCTTTGGCATTACCTCCCCTCTCACTTTCTAGATTAAGTGAGCAAACTGTAGTATAGACTGGTTACACTGGGAGGGACAAAGCCTTTGTATTTAGGCAAATGAAAATCAAGGAAATTCATAGAAATTTCAATTGTTCATGTCAGAAGGGAAGAAGCCCAGTTGGACCTACAAAATGGAAGCAATTAGTCACTTCCACTCCTCTCCCACAACTAGCTCCTTTCATATCTCCACATCTCTCAGTCTCTTGTTTCTGCAACTCTGTCATTGGTCCCATAGTTTCTGTGCACCCACAATTCCACTTTTCAGTATAAAACGTTAGTCTCTTAGACTGAATATTGCCACATTCACAATAATCCTGTGACTTTGTAGCTCTGAGAGTGACATCCTTCACTTCAATCCTGCATGAGCTTGTTTAGTCTTTGTTCTGCTGGAGGACAAAGATCTTCCCTCCTGTTTTGAGGAACAGAGTGGGAAATTTCCTGCCCTCGTGAAAAAACTAGCAGAAGACTGTAAAACTTGGGTGCAAGAAAGATTAGGTTTGTAAATATATAAGAATTGTTTAATTTATGTTGACTGTTCTTTCCCTTTTAGTATTCCTTCAGGAAAAATGCTGTTGCACTAAGATACTTTGTCTGTGGCACTGTATGGGGTACTTCTGCTAATTCAGACATTTTCAAAGGAACTGTGAAATAGGGACAAAATTTGTGTTTTTTAAGAAAGAAAAGAACCTCACTAGAAATGCCCTTGAAAGCAAGTGACACAATAAGGAAGTAAGATTTGTAAATAACGCGGGCAGAGATAAGGTAGTCCAAGTGACACAAGTCTGTGAGGAACTTTGTAGTAAAGAAAGCAAGGTGGCTTGATGGTAGATTAAATTCCTTACAGACAAAGGTAAATTAATGTAAGTTGGAAGGAAAAATCAGAATGACGTATTTTTTGGCTCTAAATTATTAACAATCATGCAGTAAAAAAAGTATCTCAACAGACATCTTAACCAAACCATATGCTTTGAGAGCAGCAAAAGTGTTGGCAAACTGATAGAATATTGAAGAAAAAGAGGAGAAAACAATACTGAAAATAATATGATATAATTATATAAACCAGTGACACATCCTCTCTCCTCCTTCCAGGTCAGCCAGTTTCAAAATAGTACTGCAGAAATACTAAGGGTCCAGGGAAATATGTGAAAAATGAAGTGGTTAGAGGAATGAAAATTTGAAGGGATGATTTTTAAGGAATGTGTGGAAAGTGTAGAGATGCTTAGATTAGAGAGGAAAAAGAAACGACAGCATGATAGAAGTGTACAAAATAATTAATGCTATAAGGAAGCTTGCCTTTCCCACAAAACAAAAGCATCAGGACATGAAACAAGACATTTACAACCAATAAAACAACCCCCTTTATGTAATGTTTAATGGGTGAGTTAGAGATCTACATGAGTAATGGGAACACAAAGATTTTTTTTGGACAAGAAAAGAAATAGAAAATTAATTACATCTGTGTGATTTAAGTCAAAATAGAAATACAGTGTGAAGGAGCAATTTACCCCTATGGGCAAGTTATACTCCTAATATCCTTTATGAACCATTTTTCTGGGAAGAATTTAGGCAAACTTTGAAGCAGCGTGTTAGAATCAGTTGTCCATGTCTGTTTCCATACTGAAGGCATCTGTGTTCCGACTGTGTGCTGTGATGGGGTATAGGAAGACCTGCGCCATATGTAAGAAATGTAACTAAGGCACTGGAAGGAGTTAAGATACCAAGGTGTCATATCTGAAATTCCCCTGGCAGAAGAACCTGTGAATGCAGTGAGACCAGTGCTGTCTAGAGGTTTTGGTCTTTGTCTGCCTGTCCCACTTGGTGTAACACCCGATAGGCTATCCATGCCGCATAGGCAATAGGCTCAGTCTTCAAGATTTTCAGCTCTACAGTGTCCCTGATTCAATGAGGCATCCAAAATCTTGGAGACAGGGAGCCACATCTGGAAAAGCTGGATGCATGGTAGCCTTATCTAGACTTGGCTGCATAGAGAGTTGTGTGGGCTGAAGTACTCTATTGAGAGCAGACATCTGTGGAGACGCATCTTAAGAGTTTTCTAAATGAGCACGGACAAAATTTTCTAGCAGATTTAGTGCAGCAAGTAATTGTTCAGGATCACTTTACCACATCTGACATCTTACTATAAACTACATACATTTGTTTATATTAAAAACATAGAAGAGTTTCTTGATGATGTGCTGGTGGAGTAATTTTGTTCAATAATTAGAGATGATGACTATCTTTAGTCTTGCTCCAGACAGGAAGTTAAACAGTTGCTTGTCAATCTCATCATCTCCTTTTCTGAGGTACAGCTATATGTCAACTGGAACTGCTTGGAATACTTTTCCCCTTCAAAAAATGATATTTTGGGAAATTTTTCCATAAAACTTCTGTGTGAAACATGCCAAAACAAATGCTTTCTACCTGCATTCTCCAGAGTATTTTTATGGTCTACAGGAGAACAAATCCAAATCCTTGTTCTGAGATGCAGCATTTCATTCTAATTCCAGCTCAAATCAGTGCATATTTTTTGTGTTCCCGGTAGCCTACTATGCCACATAAGGCCACAGCTCAGTAGCTGTATTGGACTTTTTCCTGTCTGGTCTACCTAACTGGCCACCTGGCAGAAATTTTTTCCCAAAGATCAGATTTTTCAAGAAAAACTCGTTAGTAAGTTGCTCAGCCTTGTGGACAAGCATGTCCAGAGATACCTGCATACTGTGGTGGTGATGCAGCTGCTGAATTCATGAGGGATCATAAAACAGTTGAGATTGGAAAGGACCTTTGGAGATTATTTAGTACAGCATCAATACAAAGGCAAGGCACACATCACAGCAGAGCAGGTTGCCCAGGACAATGTCAAGAAATTTTTGCAGAACCTGTTGTGATAGGACAAGGGATAATTGTTTCAAACTAGAAGAGGGCAGGATTAGACTAGATACAAGGAATAAAACTTTGGCAGTGAGGATGGTGAAACTTGGGAAAAGGCTTCCCAGTGATGGTCCATCCCTGGAAGCATTCATAGTCAGGTCGGACGGGGCTCTGAACAACCTGATCTAGTTGAAGGTGTCCCTGCTTATTGCGGGGGTGATGGACTAGTTGACCTTTAAAGGTCTGTTCCAACCCAAACCATCCTATGATTCTAAGTCAAGTTTTGAATACCTCCAAGGATAGAAACCTGTTCCAACGTTTGACCACCTTTGAGTAATATTTTTTTTCTTGTGTTATAATAGATTTTGTTGCCTCTTGTCTTCTCACTGGTATGAGTCTGGGTGATCTTCTTTACTCCCCTCATCAGGTGTTTATTGATACTAACAAACTGTAGGGGCACGTGTCCTTATATAATAAGGAAAATACACGCTCCTTGTGGGGTGGTAAAACAAAGAGGTTTATTTCAAATTCGGCACTTCCCTTTATACTCTGATATCATGTGACTTTCTTAACCAGTAGGGTTATCCATTTAGACGCATGCTCCTCTGGGCTTCTCTGCCCCGGCACGTCCCTCGTGCCTTGGACACGCCTCCTACAACAAACCACCTCCTGAGCTTTTTCTTCTACAGGCTGAACAACCTTAGCTCTCCCAGTCTCCCTTTGCATACTAGATGCTTCCGTCCCTTAATCACCTGAGTGACCCTTTGCTGAACTTGCTTCAGCAGCTCCATGTATCTCTGATGCTACGGCTACCAACCAACACAGTACTTCAAATATGTCTCAGCAGTGCTGAGTAGAAGGGAAGGATCAGCAAGCCCAGGATGCTGTTGGTCTTTTTTTGTTGCAAGGATGCATTGATGGCTAGTGGGCAACACACCCCAAGAATTCACAGGGTCTTTTCTGCTGCTTTCCAGTTGGTCAGCCCTGAGCGTGTACCAGTACATGGAGCTCCTCAGATGCAGGACTGCACATTTCTCCTTGTTGAACTTAAAGAGGTTCCTGTTTGCCCATTTCTCCAGCCTGTCAGGGTTCCTCTGGATGGTAGCACAAGCCCCTGGTGTACCACCCACTCCTTCCAGTATTCCTGTAGCTGTACTGATGTCTAGAGTTTTTCAAAAGTCCAGAGGACAAAGATGATGACAGAAGGCTTTTCAGGGACTGATCAGGAAGGCCCAGACAAGCCTCAGTACCCCACCATCCAAGCATTAACCTCTGAAACAGTGGAAGAAATCTTGGTGATACTGAAAACTGACATGGTTTTACCATTTCCTCCTACTAGACCAGGCTTTTAGGTTTTCTTTTCAAGCTTGGTGCTTGGTTTTTGTGCTTACCACATGTATCTTAAACCCCCTTTGTTTGTCAGTTGGAGAGGGAACTTTAATCCATGAGAAAAGGACACTGAGTCAAATCCTTTTCATTGTTGGGCACCATTGGCTGTAGTACTGTTGAGTTTAATGGCTTTCTTCCAGGACTTTGCCTACACTTTATAATTTTTTTACAGAGGATCTAAAGAATTATTGTCATTCCCATTTAGGTTTCCCACACATTTCTACAATTCAGGTCAACTGCCTAACTGGAAACACCTTCTATCTCCTAGTTATAAAAGATTTCCTGGTTTGAAAAAAAAGAGTTTTCTTCATCAAAAACAAAACAGACAATTGCTGCAATAGTGTACACTTTGACATTTACTTTAATGAGTTTGATTAGATTATGGTGGTTGAATAACCTTCCTACAAAGCAGAGAGAGCATAAAATTAAAACTTAGCTCTATGAAACGGTTCTCCAGAATGTGTAACTGTCTCCAGACTCCATCAGGATCAGACAAGCTGGGCCAAAGCTTCATCTGAAATTGAAAAGAGAGCTGGAGTTCTTACCTCTCTTACTCTCTCCCTTTCTCTGTCTACACACACAAAGAACAAAGTTTAATAGATAGCATATGCTGTTAGCCGAGCCTTTGTTCCTGCCCCAGCAGAGTCAACGGCTGCCAAGTCTCACTGAATTTCACTGTGTCTCCCCATTTTTGTTCTGAGTTTCCTTCAGTCTGAGGCAGCCTCAAATAAAGCTCAGAAAATTCATGTTTAAATGGAAAAA
Source organism: Manacus candei (assembly GCF_025592945.1). NCBI lineage: Eukaryota > Metazoa > Chordata > Aves > Passeriformes > Pipridae > Manacus > Manacus candei. The sequence goes on along the minus strand of NW_026138072.1, from coordinate 3,650,903 downwards.
TTGAATTATCACTCAAAGAGTGTATTTTTCAAATCTGACACCTTTCAGTGACCAAAACTTGGCAGATTTTCCTACAATCTGATAAGGATGGATGAGAGATGACTGAGTCTCCTCCCTGCCTCCATGAAAACCCCAAGCAACTGAAAAGTGACAAGTCACATGACATTAATGAGTAAGATGTAGAATCCTTTGATTTTGTTTTTTATTACTGTTTTTTCTGTTTAGGGTTTTTTTAAAAAAACCAATATGTCAGTATTGAAGACATTAGACCTGTTGTCAAGCTTAGGTTATTAAAAAGTTGTCCAGTTTGTGGTCTTTTAAAGGTCTTAGGTATGTGGAAAGGTATCGTGCCTTTCCCTCAAAGGCTGGGTAGTTCTTTAACTTGCCTCTTCCAAGGAAATTTCCCAGGTGAAAAATTCTCTGATTCTTCTCTATTTGGCCTGTTACAATTTGTTATTCTGTATTTTTTTTTGAAAGTTGAATTGTTGAATTACACGGGCTTTATGGCTGTTGCTAAAGGTCAGATTAAATCATTGTGTACTAATAAATCTTTGTGAAATACTGTGAAAATGTGGATGTTAGAGATTGCAACCTGAAATGGGCTGGTCCTGAAAATCCCACAGTCTGCTTTTTATCTCTTCAGTGCAACGAAGAAGCATTTGTGCCAACAGGGTTTGCTGATGAGCTTTTTTTATATCAGATGTTTCCTACCTGGTGGTAAGCAATGCTTCATGGTACATGGTGTTCATAAAGTCTACTCAAGACAAGCTGAGAAAGATTTTGCCTTGAATCTGATTAATAGAATGTATTTGAAAACTCTCCAATAAACCTTTATCATTGTGAACTGTAGCTGGCATATTAAGTGGGTGTGAACTTACATACAGACAAGTCTAATGGCCTGGGAAATGCCCTGCTAGGCTAGCAGGATTTTGCAACCTAATGAATTAAAAAATGATCTTGAAATAATGTTAAGGAAACACAGCTGACAGAAGCTGAGAAAAGGAGAGATTCAAGGTTGGGGTTGACATTCCATCCCCAAGATATCACATTGCTCTGTGAAGAATAACAAATATGCAGAGATTCAAGTAAGGGAATGTCAGTTTATTTTTTGTGTCCTGGACTCCCACTCTCAAAAAAAAAAAAAAAAAAACCAACAGAAAAAACAAACAAAATTACAAGCCAACTGAGTAAAAGTTGGTAACCGCCAATTGTTGAGGACTGTGTTCTGAAATTTTTACTTCAGCAATGAACCTACTCGTGTATCCCCATGAAACCACGGGTTACAGATACTAACTCTTAGCAGGCACAAGTATTTTGTGAGGCCTGTGACAGATCAGATGAGTTTGATACTCTGTATAAATTAGGACAGTTCATAATCTATTGAGGTTGTCTCCAGTCTCTCAGAAAGTCTTGGGGCACACAAGCCATTTCTCCATCTCCTTTCTGTGTGGCCCTGGGTAACAGCCTTCTCTCCTCTTTGACCCTCCCTTTGTACTTGGATTGCACCACCTGCTTTGATTCCCCCTAAGCAATAGGTCTGTCTACATCATCAACACAGTACAGTAGAAACTGCTTCTACAGGTAACGAATCGGCAGCATGGATCACAGGGCAACCCTGTATGAGATGTTAGTTGCACACCTAGGAAAAAAATTGTGATCTAAAGATAAGGTTGGCTTTTGCTGCAACCTCCCTACCAGAACAGAGTCAGACTTGTGGCAGCAGTGCTAGTAGATTTAGTAGGTCAAGTTTCTTCCTCTCCACAAACCAAAACACCACGTGAACAAGGTCCCCTCAGGTGTGGCCCTCCCTGAACACCTGCTTTTGGGCACTGTGTTGTGAGTTTTTCCTGCAGAGTAAAAGTCAAAGCTTTGCTTCTTGATGGAGAGAGTCAAGCCACATGTTATTGTAGCATGAGAGTGATTCATTGCCTATGTGCCACAGTAAGCACATGTGGTGAAACCTAATAAATATCCCTATTCGGCCAAGATAATGGGGAGAATTAAACTGGTTGGTGCTTGGATCAAAGCTCATTAGCCTTGCACCTAACACTTGACAACCAGAGATAATATCAGAAAGGGGGTTTTCTTATGCCATTTTCTGCATGTGTTGCAGGGATTGACCATGTGTAATGAGATCATATCTTAGCAAAGAATGAGAAATAGCATTTTTACTGGTTGTCAAGGCCCATCTGAACATAAGGTTTATTTAAACACATTTTTTAGCTATGAGCTCATATTAAATCTCAGCAAGTTTATCCATCTCTAATTTAGTTACATGGTCATTACACGGAAAATCTACTTCAGATAAAGTAAAGTATTTTCATCCTCTAGTTACACAAGTATCAGGTCACAGTAATTACGTGCGAATGTCAGATACCTATTATGCCACTGCAGTGTTAACTTGTACATGTTCTGCACAAATAACAAGCAGCTTATTCTGCACAACAGTGTAGTAGATGTGACATTTCATCAATGGGATGATGGGGTGAACAAGCCTAGAGAATGAGCTGAGCCTCCACAAAGCCTTCGACAGAGTGCTCCCATTCTGATAAATATCACAAATTACTCTTTCCCTCTGGCTGGCCTTCACAGGCAGCAAAAGAAACAACACAACAGAGTATGCAGTGTAAACCTCCTTCAGTGTGTGACTGTCCTCACCTCACTGACCTTCGATCCTTTTCTGCCAATTCCCAGCACACCTCCTGTGAGAGGATGGAGTGAGTGAGCCACACCTGCTGCAGCGTTTTAACTATAGAGCCTTTCCTTTCCATCCCTACAGCCAAACCACTCATAGTTGTCTAATCACTTTTCTCTTCAGCTACTGCAGTCTTCCTTGCAGGATTTCTTTCTCCCTTTGCTGGGCCATTGGGATGTTTCTGTTAAAGGCATCTTGTTCTGTTTGTGGCATCTGCTTCTTTGGATTTTGACCTATTTCTCCAGTGCCCTCTAAAGAGGTCTAATGTCCTAGTCCTGAAGATCTTCTGCTGTGTGGCTCTTCTTGCTAAATTTAACTTTTTTCCTCTACCCTGTTTTTTCCCCTCAGTCATGATGACTACCCTCCTTGTTCCATAGAAGCCCCCATCCCCTCTTTTCCTGTCCTCAACAAAGCTGTTCCTACAGCCGTCTCCTTCTGGCACTTTTGGCATCAAGAGAGTGAAGAAAACCAATGAAAAGAACCATCCATATGCCTTGCTAATGCTATTCCTGTTATTTTCAGCTTTGTACTTTCTCTTTCCCATCTAGTTTGCCTGTCTGTGACCTTAACTTGCTGAGTATATGCTAGACACATTCATTTATCTGAGAACACAGAAAATATTCCCCAGTCTACTGCATTCACTGGCCAAAGACTCCCACAGGGGAATTCTTACAGCAATATCCTCCTACAGTACAGAGCTCCGGCATTAGACAAGCAATTTGTTTATGGTGAGATAGGTCCAGACACATGCAGAAGTTCTTGTAAACTATTATATTAAAGTCATGTCAGCTAAAAACCCAAAGAAAAGGATAAACCAGGCAAATTTAAAGCAAATTGATTTTGTAATAACAGTGGATCAGAAAATATCTTGCTTTCTATCCATAGAAATTAAACTGGACTTTTTTTTTTTTCTGGAGCAATTCAAAAAAACAAATATACTCAAATAAATATTGCCATCTGGATCTGCCATGTGAGTATGTTGAACTCCAGTAAAGATGGGTCTTTAGTAGAAAAATTTGACAGTGCAAATACCAACTGACCACTAGTGAAACCAGCATGATCACAATTCTATCGTTATATCAACAGGCCTTTTTAGAAAAAAAGCACAAGCTGTGTGAGACAGAAAGTGAGGGAATAGTGAGCTGCAGTCTGCAGCCATGGTGAAAGCCAGTGTTCTCAATATGCTGACCATAATCAAGGCCATCAGTCACTTCTTTAATGTATTCTTCCTGGCTCCAGCCACATTCATATTTATGCGATCAATCAAAATCTGCCTTATGTTTCCTTTATTCCCCCTGAGATGAGATCACTCTGAGAGAGCTGCTCTAGTCTGGTGGCTGAAGATCCTGTGGAATAGGTGGTCTCAGGCCCTTTATAACTCAGTTCATTCATTCATTACTGTAAAATGCATCTATTTCAGCAATTTGTCGTGTATGTGTTTGTCTGCTATAACAGAGGATGGGAATGCAAACGCCTGTATTTTGTGTGATCTATCTCATCATCTTTATGGTTAGTGTGTGTAATAGACAGGTCTGTCTATAACTTGATACAGAAAAACAGCTTCAAGAGGTTAAGCGAACTCTAGAGCAAGAAGTGTATGAAGTCCTATCTTTTAGTTACAGCACACTTTCCATGAAGGCCATTATCACACAAGGACTGAAGTTCAGTGAGTGTGCTTCACTGAAAAAGGGCGTAGTGGGCTGGAAGGTGGACAGTCTCCCTCCCTAAAGGGAGAAACAGATATCTGTGAGAAGATGGCAGTAATACAGCCTTTCCATAGTACTTCTTCCCTTCTTAACATCACTCTTACATGAACTCACCAAACCATCTAGGTCCTTATCTGAACAGAGGACCACAGAGCCCATGTGTGTTTTCTGCAGAACCACTGTCAGCAACCTCACAGGGTCAGGTTTCTTGGAAGCATCGTGAGCAGGAATCTCAGCTCTTACTTCATTGACACACTGTTTTTATGAGTTTCTCACACTTAAGCCCTTCTATTCACTACCCCAAAATATTTGAAGCAACATAAAGAATATATTGCTATAACATTTTTCATACATAAATGTGAATTTAAATAGTTTTCACCCTTTAATTGTATATTTAAAATAATTTTCCATCTCAGACCCTCAGGCTTCTCAAACCAGCTCTGCTATTCTGTGTTGTCTCTTCTGAAGCCACCATTTTTGGTACCTGAGCACCTTCAGCGTGGTAAGCCACTCTTTCTTTGCATGAATTTTTTTTCCCATTAGCAATAAGTTCTAAAACAAAGCTATCTATATACTTCTTGGACGTTGGCAAGTATTCACCATTCCAGTGTAAAGTGATCTTTTTTTTTGTCTACCAATAATGCAATATTAACAAATTTGTCCTGATATTTATCTGTTGTTATGTCTGTTGTCTGACCATACAAAGAAAACAAAACTTGGAACACTGCAGCAGCAATCATTGTTTTAAGATATCTGATATGGCATTGAAGACTTTTCTTCGGTAATTACCAGTTTTGTGGCAATGCAGAATTATATAACATAAGAAGTTCTCTTGCATGTTTTCCATCATTGGCCATTTCAAAATGCACCTTCTTTCGTGGTCACAAGAGCTCAAATTTCATTTCTGTTGATTGGAAACCTAGCTCTGTTGTGTTATTTCTGGTAAGCTTAACATAAAATAAAGGACTAGCTGAATCAGCTGGGAAGAAATCCATATCATATCCAATATTTAAATTTTCACAAGACGAATGTTTGGGGTTTGTCTTTAGTAATCACAGTATCAAGTCTCCACATATCAATGCTGGACAAAAAGCACGAAGAATGGTATGGTTGTCAAATTACATGCTTAGTGCTAAGAAAGACTACAGATAGAGTTATGAATGGTCAGTTAGGTCTTAGACTAGGGTAAAATGAAGCTGACTAAAATCAGCCTTGAATTTGCGTGGTCAAATGATTCCTCAAGCAAAATATCCTGCAAAATTTTTCCCAGTTTTAAGTTGGATAACAAACTATTCTTGTTCTAGAAATGTGAAGTAGTAATTATTGGCCAGATAAATAAGAGTCAGAATCTTATACAAGATAACTAAAAACCAGGCATAGTTGAAAGCACTGGTTTTATAGAAAATTCTTGAACTAGGACTTCAGAATTCAATGTTCTTCCTAAGTACCCAATTCCTCTCTGCAAGAGTAATTGCAGGTCTCTTTCTTGCCTTCTTATTTTACTGCCAAGCATTTGTTTGGGGCGTGATCTGCATGGTTCCCAAAAACAATAAGAGTGATAAGAAAATCACAGAAAAGAAATGAGTGTCAAAGCATCAATTTATTAGCTGCAACTGGATCAGATCAGTGGGCTGGAACTGAAAAGAAATGGTGATTTTTATCCAAATTGACTACTATTTTTATTGTAATATTGTTGATCAGCAGAGACTTAGTAATTGTTGTAACAGATGTAGCTTCTCTAATTCTGCACATAGGATTCCTCTTGCCTAAGCAGGAAAAGTAATTATTCACTGTTTTTTCAAAACCTCCAGTCTGCAATTGAGTTGTCACAGTCTCCCAGACACTGCTTCAGGCACTGCAGATGGTACCAGCTGACACACTTGGGCACATCATTACAAGCATGAGTAAACCACGTGATTTTAACTATTTTCCTGACATCTAATGCATTACAGCAAGTCAAAGAGAGATGCCTTTCAGGAGGAAATACGAGCTCCATGGAGGTGCAATATGATTGAAGCAAATGTTCAAGTGAGGACACATACGAAAGAAATTGCTAGCATGAGGTACAGCAGGGAACTATCAGCTTCTGTAACAAAATACTTATTTCCAGCCTGAAGTATCCAAATTGTTTTTATACGAGACCCAAGTCAATACTATTGAAGGCATTTTCTGTTTATTTTTAAAGCTTCATCTATTGGATTTGCTGAAGAACATTTTTTAAGTTGAGAGTGGATGCATTAACAAATACATCTAGCAGTCCATTACAAATTATTTTTGTGCCAGGGGAATAATAGGTTTGTGCACTGAAGAAAAAGAAAACAGTTGTAAATGTTAGATTGGAATTTATGACACTTCATTTTTAGATAATTCAGTTTGAGGAAATTGGTTTCCTAAATCTGATGATAACAAAAATCACAGCTTGAAGCTAAGTGCAAGTAAAATTTAGTCAGTCTAGTGAGAGATAGCAAATACAGTAAGTGTGATAGCATACAATCTTTGAAAGTAACACCTTCAAAGTAAGTTATGGTAGTGAGAAATTAGCATTTGGTGCTGAATATCTAACAGCAGGTATACAAGTCTGCATGAAGAAGAACTGAATGCAAAAAGGACTCCTTGAAAGTGTATTTCACCTTCCTCTCTGTCCACAAACTGTTTGTAAGACATATCAAATTGAGTCATTTATTTGAAATTATTCACAATACTTCTGGGAAATTCTGAAGTTCTTTTTCTATTCAAACTTCGTATAAACATTTCACTGTGAAAGAAAAAAATACATAAAGAATGTGAAAAATATGCTATGTTACTTATTAATACTTATACTTGTTTGGAGAAGTGATTGTTTGACATATAGCAGTTTTTGTGAAAACTGAGTCCAGATTCTGACATCACTGTGATATAAATAATATGCAAATAAATCAGGTGCATGCATTTTGTAGTTTCTGTGAACCGAAGGATTCAAATGGAAGAAACAAACAAAGCTCAGAGTTATACCTGTACATAATCTTAATTGATATTCAAGGTCTTCCAAACTTTTCAGTGTATAAAATCAGAAGTAATGCTTGTAAGTACTTCAGTTCATGAGCTTTCAGAGCTTTAGATACAAATGGAAAGTGAACTTGGAGAAATGAACACCTTGGCCAAATTAGCCATCATTTATGTGTCCCACTGGCTGTTTTTCTGTTTTTATCATGTGTTTTCACTCCTGTTTGGGCTGGAGTCAGTGTGACCAATAGACTCCCTTGGTATCCTCCATGCCATCTACTTAAGCAAAAGCATGGCCTACTAGAATTTCATGAAAATTCAAAAGACTTGTAAGAAGTGCTATAAAAAACATTGTGTCACATTTTATGTTGTCTTACGTTCTAGCTAATCCTATATAAATTAAAAGAATTTCCTGTATACAAAACCTGTGTTTGATCAGTTTATCAAACAAATTGGTTAGAAAATAGATGGAAGTAGTAAATTAGTATAACTGGTATAAGCATGAATTAGACACTTCATAACTGAGAAAACTTGTAAGAGAGATGAAGCTCCTCTTCATTTAGATTTGACCCTTTTTTCTTTGTTTTAACACACCAGCTTCAAGCTTCAGCTTCTGCTCTCCAGATGGAGTGTAAGGGACTTCCGAGTTAAAGAACCTGAGTCAAAGAACAGTGTCCAGGCCTCCTGGGTCTCAGGAGTCTATGCCTTGGGCCACTGGGCACATCAACTTTTTGCAATTTTTCTGCTCTCTCTAAAGTGCTATTTGTTCATGGATGAACAGACTGATTTCTATTGAGTGTCCTAGCTGTTGGTTGATAATGTGAGCTGCTTTCAGAACAAACATTGAAAGAACAGTTCAATGAAATGGCTTTTCTACTCTCACCGTATTGTCATGAATTTTACTTCAACGTGTGACATATGGTACAATTTAGGTTGACTCTAATTAAATCTCGGTGTGTGTATTCAGACTTCCTGAATTTTATATTGAAAATCTCAGATTGGGTAAAAGAACATTATATTCTGGATATATAGATCAACATAACATCACAGTATAGTGTTACTGCAGGCTTCAGTTCCAAAACATAAATTTAAAATAATTCAGTCCTATCAAACAGGATAGATATTACCCTGTAAGGGCTTGGAAAGTGTAGTGATCTTGACATATCCTTTAGGTGAAAACAAATCTCTTGGTATTCTTTCAAAAAGAAAAATAATTTGACCTTCCAAAATCTGAGTTTCTACATCATTAACAAAGATTCTTAGTTCCACATTATTTGACAGTTTTAATGTTATATTCTCTTTAAATTGGAAAAAGATTCTCAGATGAACAGAGTAACACAAATACTTGACTATTAGCTTCAGATTATTGATTATTTTGAACGATATTTATGTACGGCAAATTGTTCTCAATTTCTTCAGGTACAGGCTGTCCCTCAAAGGTGTTTGGAAACAGACTGCTGTCAACGGCACATGACCTTGCCATGAAGAAGATGGGCATCTAGAAAGGTCTACGGCAATATTGCAGCTTTTGGTTTTGACAAAACAGACTGTCAGTCTATGATCCCTGGCTTTTTTAGACTCCTTAGAGGACCGTCCATTTCAAGTTATAGTCACCATTCCAGTGTTTCAGATTTTCTGTTTGAGTCCAAACAATTAATTCTGTTGGGTAGACAGTAGAGTGGTTTTGACTGAGGTTAGTATGCTCGTATGAAATTAAAATAAATGGTTTCTATTTTTTAGTTACTATCTAAAAATAAGACTGAAATTTCCTGAAGAGCTGAAACAGATATTTGAAAATTTTTGCCACTTTTTTTCACTGTTTTGTATCTTGGCACTTGCTAGTCGTCACCAGAAGTAGTTGTGGTATGAAATGGGCCATCATTATTTCTTTGTTTATTAGACATAAGGAGAAAGCATATTTTAGGGTTGATGGCACTGCTTCCGAATCTGAAGAAATATTTCCTGAATTTCAGGTGACTTTTTCTTCCCTACATTGTACTCTGATCTAACTGTCTTTAATTGCATCATTTACATGTTTACCAAGTCCAAAGCCCTTGCTGTTCTTTGACATCTCCCACTTGTTGAGTCAAGCTTTGACGATTTGGGTTAAAAAGATCCAAATTATTTCAAATTCCAAAACTGTTATAGCATTCATTTTTTCAAAACTACCACACTGGGTTTTGTGTGCTACATTGTAAAGCTAAACCCTGGTATCTGAGCCATTCTGAACTTTTATTCCCTGTCCATAGTGAAATAGAGATCTGACATTTTCCTGCTTTGAGGTCTGATTTTACAAAAAACCCCAAATATAAAATCTGTTCTCTTCACCTCATGGAGTGATGATTAGATGCATAGATTAAAATAAACAAAAACATTCTCTTCAATCTTGATTATTATGATGGGCATTCATATGGATGTGAGAGTAGGATAACCAAGACCTCCATTTGAAGTTGCAGTGGGAATTTTAGTTAGAGAATGACTTAAGTTGATAGGAAGGGTTTGTCTCATCTGGTTTTTGCCTCAGCCAGATTCCTCATATGATAGATCACCATGAGATTCACAATGATCACAAGTTCCCAAATCTCAGCTTCAGTCTCCAGTGAAAGTCCATTTCTTACAAAATATGAAGAATAAACAATATTTCCTTACTGTTTATGTGGAAAAGATCTACCACTTCAATCCATGTGTTTGTCCTTTTTTTGAATCCTACTACGTCTATCACTTTAAATGACTTCTAGGCAAGTAATTTGTCCATGCCAGTACATCTGGATAATCGTATCTTCCCACAGGCCCAGAGGTACATCTTCCTGCACTACCTACCTGTTTCTTCATACTCAGGCAAGACAGTGTTGAAATGCAGAATGATAAGTAATGGTACAGTTTTATATAAATTGTTAATTTCAAGTTCTGTATTTTATTCTGTCAAGCAGTCTTGACACAATAACATTAGAGCAGGAGAGCTGGAGACTACGGTTTCAATTTTCCAGCTTTTTGCAGTAGACACAAATTTTAGTGTAATGATGAAGTCACTTTGACTTTCAAGTGGGAATTTAGTGATTTTTTTTTTTTTAATACCCTTTTGTTTATATTGCATATTCTATGACTGTAGGAGCTCTGTCACGGATACATTATTGTAATTAGACAGTGCTGAAGGACTTTATCCTGGAAGTAGTAATTATGCAACAAGCTCTGTTCTCCTGCAGTGGATAACAGGATGAGGCACAACCTTCAGAAATTTTTGGTGTGAAGGATGGCAGGTGCTCCTGAGCCAGAGGCTCAGCTCCTCAGAGGTCTTCCTACCAAGAGCTATGACTAAACCAGAAAGATTAACAGAATTAGAAGAGTCAGGAGGAGAGAGAGAGAGAAAGATAGAGGGGGAGGAGGAGGGGGAAAGTGTTGAAAATGAGCCTGACATCTTCACTCAAAATAGAAAACTCTTTCCACCAAGTTTATTTTTCAGCATTGCAACATTGTCTAATAAGAACTGAGTTTTGCTCAGAAGGAAAAGGAAAACTTTTATAATCTGACAAGGAATCAGTGTAGAGACACTATCTGACTTGACAGAGATAGCTGGATTGCAAGGGGTCACGGCAAGAAGAAACTCAGACAAATGTGATGCTTCAGACAGGTTTATGGACCTACTACATTTTTTACCTTCAGGACCACAATGATCAGTACAAATCTTGTACATGCCAACACTGCCAAACCCTGACTTCTTGAAAAATGAGTCTTTTGTCGGAATAGAGATCCTGCCACTCTCTGAAAAGCAGAGTGGCTGTATTTTGGAAAGTTGATAGTAATTTTCTCTGGGATTACATGGTTCTAATTGTGCAAATGATTGTACAATCTTCAGATGGGTTTTCAGGAGGGACTTGTGCAGGGCACAGGTAAAGATCTCATGATTAGGCTCAGAGTGCCTAGAGGAACAAGTTGTTTGGGCAAGAACAATGTTTTACATTTTAGCAAGCTGCTTGGCCACTCTAATCCATGTTCTCAATTTAAAGACAAGTGAATTTGCTATCACATGACTTATGTTGTTTCTTGGAGCTGCTGAGCTTTTGTATGCATGTGGCACGTACTGAAGAGGGAAACTGGCACATGGCATATTTCTGGGTCAAAGTTCCTCACTACCAATTTTCGGTTTCACATCCGTCCATTTCCCGTTTCCTGTGCCGAAGCAACAAGTTCACCTTGTGTCGTGCATTTGACAACATACTACAGACAAGTTCCTGAGAGGAAATCAGGGGAGGAAAAACAACAAACAAAACCAATACCAGCCAGAGAACATAGGGACATACTCAGAGAAGCTGCAGCTTGTCTTGTGGTAGGAGCTTGCTCTCATCTTGCTTCCTTGCCAGCCTGCATCACTTAGCAGAAAGCTAAAGAAAGAAGCCTGAGAGGCTTCACCATCTCTCATAGGCTACGGAAGCTCCTGACCCTTTGAAAAAGAAGGTTTCTCTGTTCAAGTGACTCTAGCTTCTGTCCCCTGGGAAAGCTGAAATAAATTTGCCTGGGAAATGGTCAGTGCCTTGTAGTGCCCAGTGGGACACTATTTATAAAGTGCCTGCTTTAATGAGCACCCCCAGGAATCTCCTGCTCCATTAACGCACAGTTAATGGATTCGTTCATTCAGAACTACTTGAGCAGGCAGAACAGGCTGTGAACTGTTACTGTGAAGTATACAAGACTAGAATACCTTGAAGGTTCAGCACAAGGATATGGCTAGTTTGTGGGTACAGACACTTGAACAAGTTGTGTGGTAAAAAGAGACTGCATGAACAGAGCATCAGAACAACCTCCATTAGCTGCCAGTGCAGAGCAGGGAGGGGGGTGGTGTTGTTTGTCCACAGTGAAATTGCAGATAATTGCAGGTTATTTATCTTTCAGTAGAAGAACAGTTTGAGGAGTAGGAGATGGTACACAAGTAATTACAGCAGGTCAGTAGATACGTTGAAAGTTCGCCTTCTAATTCACCCTGCAATGATTCATTCAAGTGCCTACACGTAGTGTTTTTTCCAAAAGTCCTTCAGGTTGCTTTAGCTCATCTGTTTCAGTTCCTTCTAGTGTTAAAGGCTGTTTCCCACATTAAAGGTTCAGCTCAGCAGTGTCAGCATGGAGCCAGTTCCAGCAAGACAAGCAAATACCATTCTGATACCTTGGGGGGGGAAGGTCAGTCGACATGTTTAGTAATTTCTATTTTTCCCATCTTTCTCTTTTTATAAAGTACTTTCTTTTCCTTTTTTACAACTTTCTCCTACTGATTTCTTCCTTCTTTGCTAAAGGAAGAAAATTAAGGATCCTTACACTTCATGTCTAGATGGAAAACCTTGGAGCAACCATCTACTGAATTTGCTCCCGCAAACCAAACAGGACTATTCCTTGGCATACTCTCATAAGTATTAAGACTACCACGTTATGATTAGATAGCGTATAACTGCTTAAATGGCACCCAAGATCTAGTTGCTCTTAGAAATATAACACTGTAAATCATATTAACATAACATCAAAATACAAACCCTGGCACTGTCGCCTGAAACGTGGAGCATATCACGTATCATCTATTCCCAAAACTGACTACCAGCTGTAGCTGAAGGTTTGTTTAGGTATCAATCAATATTTTACTTTTTAAATGCAAAAAAGTGTAGGAAAAGAGAAATCACAGATGATCGGCCCATTCCATCTGGATCCAATTTTATCTAATCAATTGTTTTGGGTGGAAATTACTGAGTTATGGGCACTTGGTATGGGATGACTAATGTCCTTCAGGTAGACTCAAGTTCTGACTCTGGGGACAGAGATTTGTTGAGGTAAGATCTGACATTTTGCCCTAAAAGTGTAAAGGAGTTTTTGAGATTACAAATGCTTTTACTTGAAATATACCCAACTTCCTCAAAACAGATGGGTCTCACTAAGAACAGAGCCAAAGCAGGCTGCTGGTGTAACTCATCTTTTTTTTTAATACAGAACCAGGTAACTTTTCATTTTCCCTTCACTCACCAAGTTTTCTGTCAGCCAACATGGTTTCTGCAGTTGCTTGGTGTGGCTGTAAAAGCTGGAGTGACTAAGAGTAACTGAGTGAGCGTTACCCATTTTCTAATTGACAAACAATATTCCTTTGAACACATGAACTCCAGCAGGAGTCAAAGAGAAGCCCAAGAAATGCTTGCGATGAAAGAGCCTTCATTGCTGAATTCACAATTTCCTGCTCAGTCTCGGTCCTTCCCAGTTGTGATTTCAGGAGGCAGGAGAAGAGCATGACCCCAGGAGCACAGGAGGGCAAAGCTGCTGGCTGCCCACTGCATTTTTTACTACAACCAGAGTGAAAAATAAGAGATGAAACAAACTTCGCTTCACTATGTAGCTCTAATAAAATCTCGATCCAGGGGACTGAATCCAACAGGTATACAGTGCTCAGTGCAAGTTAGAAGGTTTTCTTGTGCAGCTTGACTGCTTTTCTATTGTGTAGACAAATTGTAAGTATCTCTTGAGCATATAGAATAGGCTGGAAATTACATACACAAAATCCTGCCTCGATAAGGCTTCTACCTTCTGTTGTGAATGGAAACATCACAGTAATATCCTGTGATATCACAGTGATGTTGTGCCTGGGCTTCCAATTTCTGTCATACCCAACTTTAAGAAAAAGATAAATAAGATCCATTTATTTTTTAACTTCTCTCTCTCCCACTCCCTATCGCACCTTTGTGAAAATCTTTATGTTTTTACGTTTGTTCTAGTCATTCACTCCTAGGGAAAAGAATACTTTAGCATAGGCCAGATCCCATTTTTGCTGGAGTTTGTGCTCTCTCTGCCATGACTGTTGACAACTGGATCTGCATGCTACATGTTTACTCAAGCCAGAGTATTCTCTTCCTGCCTTCTGAAAGGTTTTTAGGCAGCCTGAACTGTAGTCTTGCTACATCTGGGCTTTATGATATATTATTTACTCTAGTAAATGGCTTTAAATTCCTTACAGCTTTGCATCCCATCTGTAGTTGCACATCCTGTTTCTACAACCTGACTCTGGTTCCCATTTCTGCCTGTTGGTTGCCGCTCCCTGTGGCAACTGGAAGTTACTGGCCCCTCTTGCCCATCCAACAAGCTGATAACATTAAGTCAACCCTTAACACTTCAGCCTGCGCAAGCTGGACTAGATCAAGTCTACTACTTCTGCTAAGTGCCCTGCACATTGGTGTAACTGGGGGCAGAGCTGATGCCTGCAGCCTGGCTAGCTGCTACTAGAAGGGGAGGAGAAAGGGAGCACAAGGTCTGCTGCCCTGCGAGCATATCCTCCTGCTCCTCCTGCGCTGTTCAGGGATGGATGCCTGGATTAGAATCTTAGCTGCTGTTCAAACACTTAGCATATGTGGGCTTGCTTAGGGGAGGGTTTAAATAACAAACAATTCATGCCTTCTCCAGTTTCATTCTTAATAATATTCTTTCACATGAAAGCCAAAGAGAACTGCAGATTGTAGCCAAAAAGAAGCAAAGCCTGCCCTTTTATGAGTGCCAGTTCCCCTTTGTGCAGTCCTCTCAGATTTCCTTATCTGCATCCTCTCTGTAACTTTTCAGTGCCCAGCCTCACCACTACAATTTTTCATACCCTACAGAGCAATTATAACCTTTAATAATTACAAATTCTTGAGTAACTTTTCCCCAAGGCAAACAGAAAGCTGGCAGCTCACCAGCAATCTGTGTGAAAGAATTCTGTATACTGTGCAAAACACATTAAACAGTTCAGAGTTACAGTTGGGAGAGAAATTTCATTTATGTTAGAGAACACTTTCATCCTTACAAAATGTACATGACGCAAGATGATTTATAGATGTGGTAGGTCCAAATATTTGCAAATACAGACACATGCATATTCATATACCTAGGAATATTCCTAGTGCACCTGCCATCAAAGCAGTCCTGGGTATATGCATTGCACAAAAAGTCTGAGGCTGACTGTGGTATCTCAGCTCTCTTCATAACTGACTGCACACAGTTTTGAGGATGTTCTCCCCAGACAGTTCAATTTCCACGTAGTAGCTCTCTGTGTGCACAGGTGATATTATTTAACATACACAAATTGAATGTTGATCATGTTCATGCTCAACATGTAGACACTGTACAGAGGCAGTGTGGACAAGAAGTGCAAGCAAAAACATGTCAGTGCACAGAGTATGGAGGGAAGCTGTTTATGCTCTACAGTGTCCAAGTCACACTCATTTTCTTTAGGGATGTCTTCACCACTTGTTTTCAGTGACTCCTCTGTTTCAGCCCTTAAAATACTGGGGAAAGCCTATAGAAAGACAAAATAAAAAATAACCTTCACAGTACAGATGAGTATGAAGCTGGGCCTAGCAGGGCAAGTTTTATGTCCTGCAAATGTTGCACGGACAGGACACACAGCAATCATTTGAGTAATAATAATAATAATAATAATAATAATAATAATAATAATAATAATAATAATAATATAAAGGCAATGTAATCATCTAATATAAAGGAACCTTATTCCATTAGGGCTACAGAGTAAATTGAGTTTCTGTGCATTTATATCCTGAGAATCTGGACCACTTATTTCATGCTGTATTTTTATTGGCTTTAGCATAATATTGCTCTGAAATGTGCAGTTAATTACACAACTTCCTGTTTTAAATTCCACAGTAACTCTTTTCCTATCAGAAGTGGATTGTTTTTAATAGGATTGTGTCCCTTTTTGGCAATATGGGCTATGTATACTCTGTTCCCATCATTATTATTCATGTTCTGTGTCAAGAGACTACAAGCTCACAAGGTGAAATTCAGCCTTTGATAAAGCTAGTGGCAAGCCTCCCAGGCATTCAGGAAGGCTATGTTCCCACCTGGGTTGTTGCATTACCACCACACCCTTCTGCTTGTCAAGCTAATGAAGCATCTCCACTAATTGCACTGGAAGGGAAAGCCTGGTTTGTCTATAACCCTAGAACAGTCACATCATTTCTCCTCAGACTGAGTAGGCTTGACTATACCCTTTGAATCTCACCATCTTTCCTGCACTTTTAACCTCTGGCTGTAGTCATGAAGCAACCATCAGGAGATGCCTCCTTCAGGAAAGCTCTGGAACAACAAACAACCCCTACCCACAACTGCCTAAACACATAGCAGGTGAAGAGAACACCTCCCAAAGAACATGAAGAATGCAGATCTGACAGCACAGACTCCACTGTCACCAGGGTTTTTTTTGTTCCTGTCTGCTCTTATGTTGGATAGTTCCCTTTTCAAATGGAGATAATGCCTGTGGGCGTAATCTGGCTGCCTCATAGATTCAAAATATGCCTCCAATAAATTTTCTTCAGGGTTCATATTCTTTGTTTTCCTCATTGTTTTAATGAGCTTTTGTTGGGAATTTCAAATGCTTTGGTAGCAAGCCAAGTAAGTACCATGCATAAGACTAAATGCAAATTGATCACTTTGTGAAATGTAACAAATACAAAATAGAAAGAAAAGCAAATATATGCATATATAGATAGATACATTTTGGTATAGTACAAGACAGTATATTCTAATTATCATAGAAACTTAATACAGTAAGATAATAACGTGTAGGTGTAAATTATTTACCTTCACAAATGTATTGTGACTAAGTGTTTGTGTTCATACACTGGACTTTCCTCTGGAAAGTATTGTTTGAAGAACTTACTGTCAGGACAAAACTTTTGCTACAAAAGTTTTTCACAAGCAGATTTTTGGAGCTTTATGATGCTAAACATGCAAATTAGTGATACCTTTCTTGTGAAGGCTTTTTTGTTTACAGAAAACAGAAGGAAGAAAGGAAGAGACATTTCCATGTATTTTCAATTAAAACATTTTATTCTTTATATTTGAAGTACTATGCCTGAGATGGATTCTTCTCCAGGGCATATGGAGCTCCTTATTCAAAACTGATATTGCTATTCAAACAACAAGGTATCTTCTGCACGCAAAAATTGATAACTGAGCTAGTAAGATCCATTAGTGAAAGGAATACACTGTGAAGCCTTAAGATATGAAATAAAAGTAAGGTCAGGAAGGAAATGTTCAGCTGTTAATACAGCAATTAGAAAGAGTTTTAGAAATTTCTCAGAAGTATCAGGAAACTAGAAGATGTGACAACCCCATCCTAAGAATAAGTTATTTCAGAGATGACCTCAGAAAATGTGGTCTTCAGGCATTCATTTGCCAAGTTTTGGGCCAACAAACTACTGGAAGTATTTTCCATGGACCACCACGGCTCTTCTTTGCAACCACTGAGCTAAAAACATTCAGAACTGAAGAGAAAAACCCCACTGTGGATCTCAAGGGCTGCTCACCACTCACATTATACAGTGTGGGAACTGCTGCTATAAGGTAATCAAACACCCAGCTGCCACAGCATTTGATTCACCTGCTACCTGAAGACTGTGAAAATGAAAATGAAGCCTCATAGTTCCTGTTCTCACTGGAGACCCACAGTTATCTTGTCTACTCGGGGCCATGGGGAATTATGTGGGAGTACTAGAGAAAATCATAACAAACTCACAGTGCCTATCTCTCCTACTTCAAACACCACAGTGGCATTTGAGTGGGGAAAAAGCCACCATCCTGCCGTGCATTTGTGTGGGAAAAGAGGTGGCAAGGTCTGGTCATTATGAGACAAAGTTTGATGTGTTTACACTGAAGCCTTCAACATACTGTTCGTTCCAGTATAAGCGGATCAAAGCAAAGGGTATTATTATATATTTGTGTAGCCCCAACATGTGCTAGGCACTTAATTTGCCATCTGAGGCTGTTCCTTTTGCTGTGATATTCCAGGCAGGATTTCCCATTCATCATATTGATCCCATTCTAGGGCTGGAGCACAAGGTCAGCTATCATTGGCTCTGTCACGCTCAAAGGCTGCAATGCTCTGGTAATTAAGACTGTTAGATGGGAGGGCCTCTTTTCCTGCTATTTGATGTAGAGTAGGTGCAGATGAAAGATTTATAGTTTTAATTCAAATACAGGATTTGTCTTTGACAATTTAATTGTGTTTGCAGAGAAGTTCTGGACCCTTTCTCTTGCCAAGTCATTACAGAAAGGGCTCACATCTTGGATCTACCAGGAAGCTGTTTGGATTAAAGAAATAACTGAGGGGATTCTGCATTAGTGCTGATAAAAGCAATAAACATTTGCTTATCCTTCTGCTTGTAGTAAATATGTTGCTTAAGATGGTACATTTTTATACTTTGACACCAAAGTAAGTATATGTTTCCTAACTTGTTTTCTGTGTCTATATTCATCTGTCTAAAAAAAATTTTCCTTTTTTATAGCACCCTTATTAAAATCAGTTACAGGCTGGTAAAATGAAAGACTAGACTGAACAGGATTCTAAAACCAGATAGATACTTGTTCCTTTAATAAAAATGTGATTATGAGTAACAAAATATGGTTTAATGATATAAGCAAAATTGCTCTTATATTTGTTTTGTTATACAAAGTCATTGCAACACTTCACTTTTATCAAAAAGATTTTCTTTGTACCCACTAGTAAGTGGTAAACATCAGAACCACAAAGAAAATTCCCTAAAAGTCAGGAATCAGCCAAGGCACCAAGCCAGTATATGCAGCCTTCTCATGGATGGGTATGTAGTATTTGAGCTCACACTGTTCATCAGCATTGGCTTCTCCTAGCAGCTGCTGACAGAGGCAGGCTGTTGCACTCTGCACAGACAGAACAGCAGACTATGGAGTCAATCCAAATATGTGAGTTGGGAAATTCCTGGTACAGGAGCACCTGAGTCCTGTGCTTGGTTCTGGAAGAGGTGATGAATGGTCAGATGGCTGGAGACGACACACCTTGCTCTTTGTTTGATTCACTTGTTTTGGTCATGGGACCTGCAGAAGTGCAAGTTTGGAATCCTGGACCTCGCTCCAGCTCTGTTTGGTATAACCCCTCAGCCCTTCATGCAAACTGGCCCTTTTAAAGCAAGGAAACTCAGCTTGTTGAAAATTTTTTTTAAAAAAAGCTTCCTACATTTTTTACACTGGAAAATGTAATGGAACAAAGTTAGCTATTCCATTTATTGCAGCTGTCATTACAGAGCATCTGAGTGTTTTACAACCATTGATGCAATTTGTCCTGGTAAGAGGAGCTGAAGCACAGAGACTTGAAGACTGGCATTTAAAAAGGCATTTCAGCCTCTAAAGTGGCTAGTAGTTTCCCGGTGAGATTATCCAGAAGTCCTTAGCCAGGCATTTTTCTCAGTATAGATGAGTATCTTCAAGCTCATAAAAGCTTTCAGACTGTTGCTATCCAGAACCTTGTGGGAAGCAGAACAAAGAATTTAACCCCAAGCTCATGCACTCCCATTGTCCAGCATTTTCTCCACATACAAACACTGCCAGTGAGGTATGGCTCAGGGCACAGGATACACTCCCTTGCAGGTCCTCTCTGAAAGGAAGTGCAGCAGCAACCAAGGAATGCATATGCTATTGAGAGGAAGCATGAGTGCTACCAGTGGGACCCTCTCTGCAGGGGGATCCAGGGAGGAAAGGACATGTCACCTCCCCAGGACCCTCAACTCTTACTGCATTTGGACAATGGTACTTTCTCTCTGATCCCACCAGCCCAGCAGCTGTGGAGAACAGGCCCCATTTAACTTGAAGGAAGGACAGTCACTAAGTGCAGGCACTTGGAAAAGTTAAAAGCAGTTGGATGCACTGGACAAAAGACTTATTTGTTGGGGTTTTCTATAGCCTAGTATTCCAGCGAATGCTGGGATTGTGCAGGCTGTGCCCCACCATGGGTTCTTGCCTGACACCTCAACATGTGGCCATCCCCCACACCAGGAGGCCTTCCCAAGGGCTGCTCCCCTCCCACCCCAGGGCAGCCTGCATCCCAGGCAGAGGTGAGCCATGCAGTTCGTGTTTCAGCGTGGGAGTAGGAAAGGGAAATGACCTTTGCCATTTCCTAAATGTCACCTAGGGTTTGGGTGAAGGGTTGTGACCTCTGAGCCAGAGGCAGACAAACGCAAGGAGAGGAAAGGAAGCAGAACAAGAGCCCTTGGCACCTGCACACAAGGGCAATCAGACAGCAGTGGGTGCCTTTCTAAGGCTTAGGGGCCAAAAGAAATGTCATTTATTGGAGTAGGACTGTGTCATGGTTTGAGATAGCCCCAAAATCTAAATTCCTAGTCCTAGCCCCCTGTCACATCTCAATCCAATGTGAGATGGGTTTTTTCCAGACAAAACACACCAGACTCCAAATGGGGGAAAGGGTATATATATATTACAATGACTGTACAAATAAATATTATAATACATTATACACACGATCACAACTATCTCTACCGTGACATAAGTATTTACAATGGATCAGATCTCTTCTCCCCTTCAAATAAAATCCAGGAGGGAAGAAGAACAGATCCCTTCTAGTCTCTGAGCAGCAGGATCTTCTACAGCAGCAGTCATCTGTCCTCTTCTGTCTTCCATGCAGCAGTTGCAACTGGATTGTTGTAGCTGGATCTCTTTTCAATACACACAAGGGGGTCTCCAAGCCCCTCAGCTCTCCTTCGACTCCAAGCGAAGGCCTCACCTGTGGACTGCCAGCAGGGACAAAACTCGCTTCACCACAGGTATATCACGAAATGCAGGGGCATCTTCGTGAAAGTCCCTTCCTCAGGGGATTCACCCCTGAGTCAGAACATCTTGGGCAGCTTTCAGTTGAAAGTCTTTGCCTCAAGAGTTCTACCAGAGCTCCTGTGCTCTGTCTCAGGCTGCCACCTTGGCAGCAATGGCAGGGGGGGAAAGCAAGGTCATCCCCCTCTGCATTCCATCTGGACGTCTTTGAGCTTCTTAGCTCCTCTCTCTCCGGTGCTGCAGCATTCCAAAACTCCTCTCCTTAATAGGAGTCCATGTCCCTCCTTTCCCAGAGGTCTCAAAGGAGTTTGGGGGGTCTGATTCAGTTCTTACCCCCAAAACTCTGTAGCTCTGCTGCCGGCTCTCTCTCTCTCTCTCTCTCTCTCTTTCCAGGAGTTCCCTCCTGCTTGGCTGTAATGCCTCTGCTGCTTCGTCTTATCTCTTCTGGCCCTGTGCCACTGTTTCTCTGGTCAGTGCTGGCTGCTGCTACTCCTGCCGCTGCCCACGGTGGAGAGAAAACTCCCAACCTTCATAGCTACAGACACATAGTCCAGCTTAACACTGTTCCACGTCTCCGTAGCCCCCAACTGAGGCTGGGGGGCCCCAGAGGCCCCAAGGGGCTCCGAGCTCCTTCCTCGTGTTCTTACAACATGGCTACTTCTACTACACCAAAACTACCACTCTTCTCTTCCGTTTGGTTGTGGTATGTTTACATTTTGCAGGAGCGCCCATCGGACAAAACTTCAAAACTTCCAGGGGTTACCACCCCCTGGGGGTTACCACTTTGCTTCAGGGGGAAAACCTGGTTCAAACTACTACAGACTGTCCACTCCAGCAGATGAAAGCTGTGCCCTCCCGTTTATCAGCTCGACTATCTCCCTCGTCTAGCCTGTGCTACAAATACACCTCATCACTTTTACTACATGGTGGTGCAAACTTCTTCACACATCTTATAATCTAGATTTGGGCTGTATATCAATGGGACAAGAAAGGTCTTTCAATCAAGAAGTGTTTTTCCCTCGTCTCCAAGCATGTACTCATGAAGTTGCCATGTCACCTCTGCAGGACACAACCTGAGGAGAAGATTCTTCCACCTTTTGCAAAAAAATGGCAGTTCTTTATTCACAGGCCTCCCGGATCAGTATGATCTGGAGCCAGGGCTGCCCAGTGGTGTTTTTACATCAGATGAAAACACTGGATCTACTCTTGTGGGGTTTTTTTAACCTCATAATTTCTTTTAAGTTTATACATCCATGGATTTTACGTTCCAGCTAGGTCTAGAATCCAACTTTCCTCTGCAATCTGACAGCACACATGAATTGCACACACATGGTTGTAGAATATGATTTTATAAAGCAGGGAGTTTACAGTCCTTGGTTGTAGTGTGACTCACATAGCAGAGCCTGTCATGACACCATGTGCCGATGCTCTTGTGTTGGAGAGCAGGAGCCATCCAAGAAAACATTTGGCCCACGTTTTTAAAAAGGGCTCAATTTCCTTTAATGAGACAATGTTGACAGAACGAGAAGTGTATTACCAGTGTAAAGGAGAGAAACATCTGCAGGAGATGAAGGTTTTGATGTTTTCTAAAGTTTTCTGATTAAGGTGATCTGTGCTTTGTGCAGTAGGAAAGAAGTGCTGGAAAGGCAACTTTTCACCACCTCTGAAAACCTGAAAAATTTTTCTTTAAATACCTGAAAGTAGATTTAGGAGCTTAGCATTAGCCATTGAGCTTTGTAAATGCTGGCCAATAATGACATACTTTCCCAAGTGTATCTTAAATCCATCACTTCTTGTTATAACCTCATAAAATTACAAACATGATAGATATTCCTTTAGCACATCCCTTTGTGTTTCCGTAGTCAGTTATCATCTATCCATTATTCTCCACAACATTCATTGTATGAGTAACACTCTCCTGAGCTCTAGACGAGGTCCCAGATAATTCTAGCTCCACAGATGTGAGATTTTGGCAGGACTCCTCATTTGCTCTTGCCTGTTCCTCAGAAATAATCCTATCCTGGCAGAGGGAAGAAATGTTGCAGTGGATCCTTTCTAATTAGCTGTGAATGCTGAAGGGCGAAGTCCTTCCCCAGTGTTGTCATTGCACTGCTGGACCCTGCTCTCTGGAAGGTAGTAAGAAAGTGTCAGCTCAAAAAAAAATATACTGAATCAGATGCAAATAATTCAGAGAGCCTTTTAAAAGGTGAATACAATTTCAAAGTATTAATATGCATCTTGATTGCTTTTTAGCAGGGTACGCTAGTTTGCACTGAGCTCTGAGCTGTCATGACAAGGCTATTATCAACTTCAAACCAGTTCATTCGAAGCTACCTCATACTCTCTTCATGTCCAAATAACTTTTGAAAAGACACACTCTCACACTGTCTATGTTTGATCTGTTTTGATCAAATACATGCCCCCAAATGCCACAACATATTTACAAACCTTCAAAGCTGTTTAACTGAGTACTACTGTTTAGATCACCTGGAGCCCTAGGATGGTAGCAAACAGCAGGAAGCCATGAGCTAAATGTATGAACATTTCTGACAATGTCACAGCATGTCTGTCTTTGTATATCTTTCCAAATTTCCCACATGTTCAGAAACAGGCCAGCCATTTGCAGCTTGGAAGTATGGGAAAGAATACATAAGAAGAAAAAATGAAACAACATAATGATGCTGCAGTGAAGAATGTATTTCTACCAGATTATTTCTTAATAAGATCTGACTTTATTTGTATGGACAGCCTATTTCTTTATTGAAGATATGGCAATTCTCACCTTACAGAGCACTATAATTTAAAAAACAATTCTGATTAATAAAACTCAAAAATTAGATATTGAGATAGCTGAGTTCCTTCCTTCAAATCCACAGGGAAAGTTGCAGACAACATGTGTAAACTCTGTAGAGGATGGAAAAATGATGAAACATCCCAGAGCATCATTATTCCTCACTACTTCCTGAAATCTGTTCCTCAAATCCCCCAAACTAACAAGCCAGCAGATTTATGATTTACCAAGAGGTCCATGGTTTTCTGAGACCACTCACCTAGCTTTGTGAGGAAGTGAGGGATTACTGAGAACTACACAAGCAGGTCAGCCAAGGTTCGTGTCTTGACTTCAATGTAAGTTGATGGTGACATTTTCCAGATGTTTATGGGGAGTTCATCTTGGAAGATGCTCATTTTATAGACATAAGGTGGAATTTTCTGAAGCAGGTATTTCCAATGCCATGTGCATCCTTGCAGATTAGCAAAAAACTTCTGTCCCACCAACTTTTTCAAAGACACTTAGAACGTGAAGTAATGACACTGGGCTCTGTAGGTTAAAGAGGAGAAAGCCCAAACATGCCCTTTGCCCCAGGTTTCCAAAGTGATACAAGAAAGCAGTGGAAGTCTAGTTCCCTCCTCTCCACACCAGGAAACTGTGAAGGTCCTTCCTTGACAGGAAGCCTTCAATTGTACCAGGCTGGTACAATTCTTCCTAAAGACCTGGAAAGTACTGATAACTGTCAGTGTCACTGTAAAAATTAAGGTTTATACCAGCAGCAGTGCAGGTCATCATGGCCAGTCTTTGCAAACAAAGATTTTGGGAAAGGTCATTACCCTTCGAGCCTGCGCAGTGGACTTTTTAGGTGAGACACAGTGTGCGCTGAACTGAGCCCACCCTTTAATCCTGAGGTTCATCTGCCGGGGCTGAGCGAGCTCGGACAGTGGCAGTGAGGTCCTCAGGACGTAGGTTTGTTTAGAGTGACCTTCTCTTAGATGGATGGCCTTACAGGGCTGACGAGCTCCATCTGCCCGGAGGGGTTCCCTGACCGGGAATTGAACCCGGGCTGTGGTGGTGAGAGTGCTGCATCCTAACCACTAGACCACCAGGGGTCCTCAACAGTAGTGCACGTAGGGCACTGCCTAAATGCAAATGATACACTTGCAACTATAATTCTTTTGCTAGTCTTTGAAGGGCCAAATGGTCAGTTTATGCAATGATCTAATTGTTCTTCATAAAAAGCCAGAGATGTGCATGTTGCTTTACAGGTAATTTAAAAAAGGTCCAGTCTGGACCATAGATGACCTCCAGTCTGGATTGGACATAATACAACAAGGGATGGGAATAACCCAGTTGTGAGCGAGGGCTGGAGAAGGTGAGGACTGGAAGAGTGGGAGAGCCCTCAAGACCTTTCTTGCATACACTGGTTGTTTCCGTTCTCAGGAGTAATTTTGACTAGGTGTTTAAATCAAGAGATTTTAAGCAGGACAGTGCTCTGTGGACATGAACTAGTTCAGTACTAGCTGGAAAATGATTGTCACAATTCTTGCAGATGCTGGATTTCAGTGCACACAGATATAATATTCGTTGAAAGATAGGATCAGTTTTCTCTTGATGAATATGTTATTCCTGCTTGCTACAGCTGTTCATAAGTGTTTCCAAAAATGATAACCACTCTTGCCAGCCCTCATTTGCTATCATACTCTTTCATAATGCTGAGAAAATTTGTGTAGGCAGATTTTCAGGTTATCATTGCTCCATTTCTCTGTAATCTGCACCCACAGAAATCTGCTTCTCTTACCTGTTGGCCAGTAGTAAGTTCTTCAAGGAAATTCCACAGATATTTGGTACACCTGGGAGCATGGTGGGGTGCAGACTCAGCTGACACTGTAGGTTATACTCTTATAGAAAGATATGGCCCTTCAGATTTCTGATTTTTATTGCAATATTTATAGGTTTATCTCTGTAATCTAAATGTAAAATCTATTGAGTGAATGATGTTGAAAGAAATCCATTTTATTAGATCTGTATAGAACAAGGAAGATTTTATACATGATGTGAGCCCAGGAGTGTCTTGCAGTTAGCAGTACTTAAAGTGACAGCAAAGCACAATTTACAATTCAGCAAAGTGAGCACCAGGAGGAAATGCTACTGTATAATGCTAATATGCTAGCTATTCTAAGTTGGACAAGCCTGTAGTGGGACTATATTCTTTCTTTCTTTCAGAGAACTTTTAATTTATTTTTTTTTCTTTTTCACATCTAGTTGGTCATTTGGTGCCCACACAACTATATAACTTTGAGAAAAGGAGGAAAATGTTTTTATTTTTAGTATGGCTCTCTGGAGAAGGAAGTAAAGGGCTTGAATTATTCTGACCATGGCCTGCTGTTGCATCACAGTCACTTCAACCAATCATGAAACCCAATTTTTTTGCTTCAACAAAAATATAATTTGCAAGGCATAGTTCTCTGTCTGTAATAGAGAGCACAAATCCCATTACCTATAAACAAGATTTGTGGATCTACCTCCCATATAGGGACTTGGAAAATGTATTCCCATAAGTCTCTGCCAAGGAAGTTCAGTTATGCTGGTGGTTTTAAAATTGATTTAAAGGCAAGACCATAAATTTTAAAATGTGGATGTTAGCAATGGCATGTGTGAACCCTGAATCAGGGCAACAGCATTTCAGAAAAGAAAAAAATCTATTAACAAAAACAATTTGTGGAATAATGTCATTGGCTTAAGTTACAGTATCTGTTTAATTGAATCAATTCTGCTGAAATCTTTTAAAGTGTGGAAATCACTATCATAAATTCTTTACTTTAGTCAAGGTTGTATAACCATAACAGCTTTTGGAACCCTTTCCTAAACCTCCTTTTATCTTTCTTTCTCCTTTGGGGTTAAAAAAAGGGTAGAAACAGCATCTCTGAATCATTTTCTGCAGTGTCTACATTGTGAAGGAGGGATGCCTTCAGACAGAATGTACTGTACTGCCAGTGTAAAAGTCTGTGACCCATTTAGATACTCAGCACTTTGCAAAAGCTGTGGCTGTAAAACATGAATGGTGTGTCTGCATTTCACATACCAAGATGCACTACTTTATCTTCCTGTACAGTACTTCCCAGCTTCTCTCTTGTGCATACTCAGTATCACGTTGCGCTATCAACAAACTCTAAAGAGTTTGCAGAAACAAAGTGCAATGAACTCCATGCATGATGCTTCTGAAAGAACACAGCATTATCCAATTCCCCAATCCTTCTGTCTCTGAGTGCTTATGTTCTAAGATGCAGAGAGAGTTAATTACCACAGTGTTGGAGCTCTGAGAAGGCTGGATGTGCTCAAGGAGGCAGTGATTCTTGCCCATCAACACAAGAACCATGCACTGTGGGGATCTTCTACCGGTAACAGTAGGTAGGAATCTCCTGGTCCACTTCGTTCATATACTGATGTTTCCAGATACAGAGATCTGCAACTGGGATCCATCAGGGAGTCTGACTGAAGGGTCCTGGTCCTTTAAAGTCAGTGGGAACCTGGAAACTACAATAGATGGAGTCATAAGTGTTTGTCATCATATCTTCAAATGTGTCTCTAAGCCGAATCAGAATAATTTTAACTCCTCTAAATTCAGAATTATGACTAATTAGGAATATCTAGAGTTTGAGTATCAAATGAGCCAGGAGAAAGACATTTCTAGCCTCAATAAAGGTGGAGAAGCAATAAGAGAAATCCTTTAGTAATAGAAATTCTCTGTGTGCTATCACTCCTCTGGATCCCAAATGGCGCTGACGCTTAATTACTTTCTCACGTGAAGTTTGCCGGAGTTCACATAAGTGGATTTGAGATAAATGCCTTTACTGGTCCACACAAGGGGTGTCTGCCAAAAGGTTTACTGGACATCCACATATTCACCTGCTTTGGCAAAGAAGCATTGTGCACTTAAATGCTCCCTTTCTGGTTGGGCTTTTGCAAGTGTCTAAGTGTCAGCTTGCAAAGCTAGTGTCATCAGTTTTTTCCAACCCTTTTGCCATTATAATGAAATCTAGTTTCAAGAGGAGATCAAATGGTTACAGATTTTTTAAATGGATTTATTTAGTATGCTTTTCACTTTAGTTATGGCAGGAAAGACTTTTTTCTTCATGAGCATCTGGCTCTGTGGGCTTCAGCTCTCTGGGCTGAGCATAGTAAGGGTCTTTTACTTCTTTCGATTTTGTCAAGAGTTCCTCCCATATGGCAATCAGGAAAGTGCAGAACAAAAGAGTGTTTCCAACAAACACCAGCTTCAGCAAAAGCTTTTAAGTTTCCAACCAACTTTGGGTCTACATAATAAAGCAAAAGGAATAGTAAAACATGTGAAGAGCTGTGAATCTGTGTAAACAGATTGCTGTTGATGTGTGTTCCACTGCTGGACTTAGGGCTGCATTAACTTGTTCTGATGTGATAAAATTTTAACATCCAAGCTTCATGCGCCAGCTGATAAATGATGGGGGACAACTTGAAACCAGTTTGTTTGCACAAAACAACACAGTATCAGGAGTCTGTCGATTAGTTGCTAGCACAGAACACTGTCATTATACAAGTGCCTTCTGGCTATAAATACTGTTGAGCAGCTCTACTAGAAACCTGGGTCTACAGAATTGCTAGTAGGAGGCTGGTTTCAAAGTTCATTAGGCTAAAACTTTGCAGACCGATTCTCAGGCCAGATGTGCATTTTTTATTTTTTTTTAAAAAATTCTATCAATCTATTTAAGCACCTTTGATCCAGAATCTGGCAAACAGCTCAGAGTTTTCAAAGTTTCACATGGATACTTTTACTTCAAATTTAGGGTTTTTTTCCTTAAAAAAAAAAAAGGTCTCGTAAACAAAGCCTTCAAGATAGCTGTATTGGACTCCTACATGTTTCCCCTTCCCCCTCCTCAAATATTGCTTACAAATGGCAAACAACAAAAATGCATGAACATGCCTTGTAGACTTGTTGCCGTGCTTCAGTGCCAAATTGAAACCATGCCACCCAATAACAAACCTTGACCTGCAGTGTAATTGCTCCATTTTTCATGGTTTCCTCCCCTGTCCTAGCCATTTCAAATTGCGCTGACCTGCCGCCCACTATTCCAGACAAGTTACCAGTTAGGAGTCCGGCTTTTAAATGAAACAGGGTTTTAACTTTAAAATGGCATGAGGAATTTAACTGCTTCAAGATGTATCATGTATTGCTAACCAAAGCCTGGAGTGCTACATAATATATGACATCCCCATGGAAATGTCAGCAAATGCTACTGCAGTACAGAAATAGCAGAAGCTGCCTACAGTAAAGAGAATAAGGGGGAAGATTATAGCTGTACTGGTGAGCTTCAATGCTGAAAGTTTTCAAAATAGGTAGCAAATAGAGATAGATTTTTACTGAATCATGTCAGATCTCCAGAGGATTTTGAAGACTGAACAATATAATTGTCAATACGATGTAAAAAGGCGCTGGATCACTAAAATCTATTTTTAATGGACAACTAGTCTTTTAAAGCAGGAATGAGTAAGCCTCAGTAGAGCCACAGTTTCATGTTGACATCTGAAACCACAGATTTTCTACAGTCCTCTTGACAATTTGGAGGTCTCTGTATTTAGACCTGGCTTAAAGGTGCAGCAAATGCTCTTCACAGGACCCTAGCTCCTACATATACACAAGGGTCTAATTTTCACTTTCATTAGTGTTTAGGACGTAATATCTGTTTCTAGCCCAAGCTGATACAAAGCACACTTTGGAAATATAATTATCTACCTTTCTCTGCAGGCAGCCTGGGACAAGTATTTGTGCCATATAAGCCATCTGGGTGTCTTAAGCATTGTAATATTTAACCCCATTGGTGTATCAGAAACAGGGGGAGTCTGTGGCAGAGGAAAATGTTGGCTGGCCCAAAACGCTCCCTAATGCAGACACAGCACATGCTTAGGCAAGTTTAGTGCAGGACAGACATATGGTCTGGCCTTAACAGAGTAACCCAGCAGTGCCACTCAGGTCTGCCTGAAGAAGGCTACTGCCCTGCCCAGGGAAGAGGAGGTGTGGTTGTGGGATGCTAAGGAGTGTTCCTAGGCTGGGAGGATAAGCCCATATTGCCTCAGCAGACTGAGCTCTTGGGACCTCCTTAAAGATGGTGATGGCTTGGGAAGGGGTACTGGCTCTCTGAGCAGTGCAGGTGCAGATGGCTTCTTGTGCTGTCCTAAGGCAGAACAGCATCATGTGTGGGGAAAAGCACCTGTTACTCCTAGCTGAAGTCTGTTTTGCCCTGCAGAGACTCTTTTGACTTCAAAGAGGGGCCAGGTGTTTGTATGCTTTCAGGCTCTTCAGCATTGCTTCTTCTTTAACGGTATTAGTAAGGCAGGTGTAACACTGCCCAGTTGGTGTTTGGTCCCTGGAGAGGTGTAATACAGAGGAGTGGGACAAGGATGTTCATGTAGTAAATCTTTTACTATTTAAATAGGAAACATTTTTTATGGGGGATATGAGCGGTATTTAAAAACTGCAGAGCTAAACACTCCAGGGATCAGATGTAAAAGAAGGTTAAGCCTTGTGAAGGCTTCTACCTGGGCTTTTTTATTGGGATTGCTATAGTGACAGAGGCCTTGATGTTTTATAGCCCTGACCATATGTCTACATGGTTTTGGAGAAGAGGGTTTGGTGAAGGGCAGGTGAAAGCAGGGAGGGAAGGAAGGTTGCTGTTAATGCTGTAGCGCAACAAATATGTTCAGCTTTCCCATTCTGGTGTGTCCTAACTTAGAGCATATGGACACCAATTCCACAGTCTTTACAGGAAAATCACACGGGCATTGTTAAATCATTTAATCTAAACCTCGAACAAGAAAAATAATAAGATGATTAAGGACAATCTGAAGCTACTTGATAATGTTGTGTGGAGCGGATGGAGTCGCCTTTCATTACCAAGCTAGAATGAACATTAGCTGCTGGATGCAGGGAAAAGGTAGATTGTGGATTTTTCTGATTTTTTTTTTTCAACAGGGGAGCTGCTTATGTTCTTTCCATTATGAGACAGATGTAAGAGGTTCAATGCCTTCTACAGATAGCTCTATTAGTTCTGAGCTGAAATTTAACCATGCTAATTTTAAAGCACTGCTATACAGCCATTTTATTTGCTCCAGCTGTGAGCCTTGACTTTCATTTTGAAAGAGGGGGTAGAAAGACAGGGTGAAAGAACTGGAAAAAAATAAGATACTAGAATTGAAAGAAATTATTAAAGTATTCTACTGCTTCTCTTGGAAATGAGCACGATCCTTGATCTCCTCTAAATATTTAGGAGGCAAGATTCAAGAATTCCTTTTCCACATGAAAATCTTGTTAGGATGTTAAAAATATGGGGAGTGCCTAGAATCCTTACAGAGTGCATGCAGTAAGGCTTGCTATTCCAGTTCTTTTCATTGTAGGTAGCTGTGGGAAACCTTTACCTAGACACAGAAGGGAATTGGGTACTTACTTCCTACCCAGTGTCTAAATCCCCTCTGTGCTGATGGATACCTCTCCTTAGAAAAATAACAAATGAACTCTGAAGAACTCATTTCCAGATGTGAAGTAGGATTTATGATACTAGAAATTCTCAACAAAGGCAAAGTACTGAATTTGTAGTTCACATTTGGATTCTTTGAAAAAGGCTCACTCGGTAGAACTTGGTTGGAGGTTTCTTTAGTAGTCATTATAAAAGTTAAGATGGGAGAAAAATCAAGGATTGATAGGCAGGTGCCCATGTGTTTTCAGGCATTTGATTTGATGACACTTATGAAAAGCTAGAGAAACTGAGTGTTCCTGAAATACTAGCTCGCACTTTGCAGGAAGTCTAAATAATATCATTCCACAGAAAAAACAAAAAGCTTCTCTTACTTTAAATCTCTAACGAGTTGTGGCACGAGCTGCATGAAGGATTTAAAAGTTAAATACATTTTGAGAATGGCATTATATCTCTGCTTTTTTATTATCTGCACTAAATAAATGCAGTTTAATGCATTGTACTTAAATTATAGTGTTGTTCACTCTTATTTTTTGAAGTAGTGTATCTCAGGCACTGCACACTGGCAGTATGCAGTTTAGGTAGTTCTAGGGATGTTTCACAGTTTGGAAGTGAGTAAACATCAGTGATGAAATTGTCAAATTGCTCTGTGAGTGTCAGTGCTTTGGTTTTGCCAAAGCAGACACCTTCCATCTGTATGCTGACTGCAAAGTAAGAAGAAATGGCAAGAATTACTGAATAACTCCTGGAAGTGACAGAAGGGTGGCCGCCATAAAAAGAATGAGTGGGGAAAAATGCTGACCACTCTAGCAGTACTGTAGGCAAAAAGGCTTAAAAATGCATGGGAAGTCATTAGACAATTCAGTCTGAATTCAAAGAAAATGAGAACCTCTTGGCTACTAGTAAAGAAACACTGGGTTCCAGAACTCGGTGTCCTGTATCCTTTACTTAGTCAAACTCCAGCTTCCTGCCATATCAAATCTTCTGATCCTACTGCCACCACATGAGTGTTTGTACCTGTCATATACACTTTTTAAATAATTTTGAGTTGTTTCATATTATACCAAAATACCTGTCCTTTGAGAAAGGCCTCTGCAGTGCACCTGAAGGCTGATGATTGCCACTCCAGTCACCATGCTGTAGCTGTTTGAACTGTTTTTAATCTGAACTGTGAAAGTCCTGGAGTACTTTGTGTAGCGAAACTACCACCATAGTAACCATAACAATATGGTCACTCTTCACCAAAATAATAGTTAAGAATTCCTTGTGTTTTTCACAGATCTTTTCACTCAAGTCCTTGCTCTTCATGAAGCTGAAATACTCTTTTTATCTCAGCAAAACACATAAGGAAAACATAAACCAAGTTCTTCTAGACACGTGAGAAGGATCAGATTCATAAAATCGTGGAACAGTTGGTGTTGGAAGGGACCTTAAAGATCACCTCGTTCCAAACCCCCTACCATGGGCAGGGACATCTTCCACTAGACCAGATTGCTCACGGCCCTATTCAGTCTGTCACTGCCTACATTGCATAAACAATTTTAAAGGAGATATACCCCTTTATTTTGATTAGTAGTTCAA
This sequence comes from Manacus candei, assembly GCF_025592945.1. Lineage (NCBI taxonomy): Eukaryota > Metazoa > Chordata > Aves > Passeriformes > Pipridae > Manacus > Manacus candei. The sequence goes on along the minus strand of NW_026138072.1, from coordinate 3,618,059 downwards.
CTTTAAAATAAATGACATAATACATTCTTTGGAAAGGAAATAATTTCTGAGAATAAACGAAGACCCAGCTTTCTGGATCTTAGAAATAGCACTAAGATCTGTTGAAATGCAAACCAGCTGTTTAAGAAGCTCCTCAGAGGCTTCTAAAAGACATAAAAGATTTGACAATTGATCTTCAAGCAAAAGTGTTTGCATTAAAAATAAGTAGCATTAACATGACTTTAATGTCTCATTATCTAAAATTAGGCACTTCTTAGCTCACTAATTTCCTCTGGTTTTCATAACCCAGTACATTAACTAAACACCAACTGGACAAGAAGCAGATTGACAAGATGCAAATCACAAACAATACAATTTCTTAAGAGGCCTTGTAGAGATCAAGAAGTAGCTTTTGTTCCATTCATTCAAATGCATTTGTGCAAGAGCTCTCCGGGTTATGCTAGCAACCCAAAGCTGCCCTACCAAATCAGTTAGCTTCTGGGGTTTAATCACTTCAAGTAAATGAGCTATTCTAGTTACCAGCAGGGAAACAGTTGCCAATCACAGTGGAGAAGAAAGCAGACCAACTGCAGGGCATGAAATTAAATTTTTCAGGTAGTAGCCAGTAATTGATATCACGATGTGACCTTTGCCTAAAAAAGCCAATTTAGAGCCATATAGAACTGCAACTGGGGTAGGACAGAGTCTGTGACCACCAGCAGGCTTGCTTGAGGAAGAATTACTCTGACAGTACTTTCCATCTCTACCTGCACATAATTCTGTGGCTTTGTAATCTGCATGAAATGAGGCTCTAACCTGATGCAGACAGCATCCCAAGACTATTTTTATATTATTTTTATATAAATTTTAATAATTATTTTATAATATAGGAGTACAGCAGATTTACATACAAATGACAAGGAAGTGATAATTTTCTTTGATACTAGGATATTGCATGTGCCATTAAACAATGATTTTTTTCCCAACCTTATAACTCAAAAATTAAGGAATAAGCTGTTGTAGTACTCCTCATTGTACCCCCTTTAGAAATCAAGCATAGCTTCTTCCAGGAGGACTCTGTATGTGACTTTTAAAGTGCCAAAGTCTCTGGGCTCCCACTGACCCAATACCAAGTGAAGCAGGGGATTCTCACACGAAATACACACTTAACCTCCTGCCCTACCCACAAACCAAGGATCCTGAGTAAGGCACACAGTGAGCCCTGCCATACCAGGCAAAAGAAACATGCATTGATGGAAGGGTATTTATCTCAGCTGCACATTCAGGGAGATTCCAGAGGTGCCCATATCACAACTGTTGTTGCTCAAAGAGAGAATCAAGAGTCACCAAACTCCCAAATCAGGCCCCTCAGTTAAATGACCAAAGCAAAGATGGATCAGTTTTCATCTATACGCTGAAGTCAACAAAAGCTTTTTCCAAGAACTTCAGATGAGGACCTAAACTCATCTTCTACCAATGAAATCAAGAGAAGCTTTGTCACCAAAATACTGCTGTCCAATTCAGGCTAAAAAGCTGACAGCACACATAAGGTAGTTGTTGTAATATGACTGTCTTTCACATCTTACAAGATGCAGCAGCTGCTTAAAAACAAGTCCTCGTGCCCACACTACTGAGAGCCTTCCTATGGATTTTCTCCAGCACATTTTTTCCATAGAACTACTAGGACTACTTGTGTGTTTAAAAACCGGCACAATTTACCAAACTGCTGTCTGGAACAAACCCAGTGTTACAGGGGCTTCCACACAGAGCACCATTTGTAGTACTGAATATCAAACCTGCTGCTGACATTTTTACTTCTCTGCTGTAAGAACAGCAGTGCATTCTCTTGTGCCACTAGAGTCTGAAACTTTGCACCAAATATGAAATTAATAGACCCAAGAAATGCTGAAAATGTTATCAGCTGAGAGAAACTAGATACATATAATTTAGAAATGCTTCTCCAATCCCAGTTGTTTCCCAGGTTATTTCTTCGTACAAGTATGCATCCATAATGAGACATGAAATTCTAGTTATTTGATTAGAAATGCTTTCTGTATTTGAGCCTATTAGAACACAAAACTAAGTGCAGAAGCAGGAAGAGATTTTTTAAAAAATCCCCACACAATTAGATTTAGCTCTCTCAGCCATGTCATTTTATGATTGCGGAAAACTGGGAAATTATAGCTCTCTATTCAATTTAGATTGCAATCAGATACAAATTCAGATTTCAATTAATAATCTAATTTTAGTAAGGGAAAAAAGGGCACAATAGCAGAGAGAAATATGAGCTGCAAGGACTCTCCATACAGTATGAAATTAAGGTCAAAGTCCAGAAATGCAGGGATGAATAGAAACCCCATGCTGTTCCTTATGACCACTGCATACTAGAGAAGACAGCTAAGGAGATGTCCTTTTCTATTTTGCTTGGATTGCTACAAAATAACTTCCCAACTGTCTCTCCTCTCGCCTTGCTGCAAATGAGACCAGCAGATGTCATAAACTTCTTTGACATGGTGGTAGGACCAAAAAGGAAAGATGACACTTGGCTGTCCTACTGTCATAGCTAGACCTCACTCTCAGCCTGCTGTAACTTAACTATATTACACTAGCAGAGATGGATCAAGGGTCTCTGAACCACATACAAAAACTGAATTTTGCTGCTCCCGGAAAAGGATGAAATTACTTCCTGGCACAGGGTATGTGTGACATGTTTTCTTCCACCCCTGCATCCACTCATATAGGCACACAACAGTCTTTTTTTCCTTCCTAGCACTGAGCAAATCTTCTGCCACAACCCCTCTGCCTGGAGTAATGCAATGTCCCCTGCTAGGGTAGGCCCCAGCACCTCTCCTGCACCCCCTCTCCTTGCAGCCTCTATTTGTGTGCCTTTCGTACCTACTCTTCTGGCCCAAATGACCCTGCAATGTACATTACCTAAATAGCTAAATCCGTGGAAGAGCGGCTATGGACATACATCAGCATGTATAATCAGGTAGGCTTCTGCTTCTGCTTGGCTTTCAGGTTAGTTGTGGTCTTCTGCTCATTCAGGAGCTTCCAGCAACCTGTGAAAGCCAACACAACAGGGCTAATGGAAAATTATAGTGCTGAGGACCTATGTACAAAGCAATAAACATTTTCCCTGCCTTTAACAGTGAGAGACTCATAAACAGTTTTCTGTGAAGCAAACTCATTATAGGATATGGCTAGAAAGAGAATTTTTTGTCAAGAAGCTGGTCGAAGTCATGATGTGGAAAACACCCCAGATAATATTCAAATCTGAGATATAAAGCATAGGATAGGTTTTAACTGACAGCATAGTCTTACTAGTGCAGGCTTGCAAAGCCAAAAACATTTGGACATTATGCTCTGCCATTTGCCCATGACTATCAATATTCAGTGTAGTTGAGCTAAAAGTGTCCCCATGCAGAGGTGATACCATGGCGCTGCCTGCTGTGGCACTGAAAGGCAGTGCTTTCCAGCACAGCGGTAGAGGCCAGGCAGTGGGAGATTGAGGCCAGGCTATGCCTGGGAGCATGGATAGATGCCTGCATCAGAAACAAGGTGCTGGAGCTCTTATTTCAACAATAGCTCAGGTGAGGAGATTGCTAGTGCAATGTTCCAAGCTGATAAAGCATTCAAAAAATTAGGGCTTATCTTCCAAACTCCCAACTGGCAGAGCAAGTAAGCACCAGCTTTGCACAGCCCTATGTTCGCTCTTTGCTTTCCATGACTGCTTAGGCTTCCCAGTGCTGGTCCTACCACCCTCTCTCTCACAGTGTAGCTGTGCTCTGTGCCTGACATTGAAAACCACATTCCTGTGCTTTGCTTTCTATTTCAGAACCACTTGCTATTGAAGAAAGAGGGAGCTGCAAGTGCTTTGTCCCTTGTAGAAATCTGTTTATAGGACCCAATGACTGGAAACATGATTTCTACCTTCACATCATCTTGCCAGCACTCCTCTCTCTCCCTTGTTTTATGATTTGGGTTTGTTTTTTTTTTTTTTCTCTGTCAAGCCATGGTATTTCAGTGTAAATCCCTATGAGGGATAAGAACAGACAGCCCATCTCCCGAATTTACTCATCATCAACTAGACAACATCCTCATGAAAGGAAATTCAGCAAACATATTATTTCTGTCCTAATTAAGTTCTCTTTCAGTTGAGTTAAAGGCAGTACACCCTTGGCCAGCCTTTGGTAGCCCTGACCTTTTCAAGGTGCCTAGACATGGAGATTGACAGCCAGCCCAGGGCGAAAGCTCTCTGCATAGTCAGACTGGGACCTTGTTGAACTGGCACAATGAGGAGTTCAATAGCCAATCAATAAGACAGCCATCAAAATCAATGTTAAGGGCTCTCATAGGGAACATAATTAATTTTATGATAACATCTATGAACCCATAGTGGAGTGTCATTAACAGATGACATTGTGCTCAGAGACTTTGGTGAAAGCAATTATGTAGCTGTGTGGAGGTTATTGTTCTGCCTACATCAAAAGTTGAGGGAAATAAAGTGTAAAAACAATAGCTTCTTTATAAGCAACAGTATGAACTGCGTTTCACAGCTCAATGCTTACATTTGTGTAGCCATGTGAATCTTGGTGTCAAGTTTTTGAGACCTTCTTCCCTAGAGACTCTTGTTTGGTTCACTGGTACAAGCCCTATCCTGAGCTAGGAGTTAACATTTTTTTTTTAAACTGCTTCATAAGGAAGGGTGATATTTTAAAAGTGTAAGAAATAGGCTTAATTTATCTAGTAATATGGCCAAAATTAATATCCTATATGAAATGCCATTGATGTCTATATTTGTTATTATTATTATTATTCCTTTATATGTATAATTATGCATAAACATACACATTTTTGTACCCATATAGCATTTCATGAAATAAACAAGTTTTTTAACCTCAAAGAATGCTTTCATCCACATGAGCCAGTAAAAGCTTTATTTGGACAAAATCCAGATGCAGTTCTGAACTTCACAGCTGTCACTGTTTCCTTCAGCAAGCAAATCCAAAATACCAGGTTTTAAATGCTCTTCCCATACACAACAATATGCCTTGAGCAGGGTCAGAAATTCCTGAGTTTACGGTTTCAGTTTGATCTTTTTGTATGTCTCTCATTCAGATACAGCCCAAAATGGAAGGCAATATAAGAGGTTTTCTGCTTCTCAAGATGGCAGAGTAATCACAAATTTGACCATTTCCCTGGTATTTTTATTTTGGGATGAAATTTAACAATACAGATTTTGAAATTTTGACAGGATTAGGCCCTAGTCTCAGTTCAGATGTGAGCTCTCAGCTATGCCAGCTTCACACAGTCTGATATTTTCCAGTCTTATTTTAGAACATTACTCCATCCAATCTCAGACTTCTACTGCGATATTCATCAATATTTTAATTTCTCTCTTTAACTATCTATTTCAGCTGTTTCAGAATATGGTCTGAACCTGCTTTGCTGTGAAACCTCAGGCAAGTTTTCTTTTGTCATTGTAATGATAGTATAATGAATTTTTTTCTTTTATTTCATTGATGATGGAAAGTGGCAGATTTTTTAATGAATTTTTTGTGTCATGCTGGCCTTCTCAATAATCTTTTTACCTGATGGTGGATAAAGAAGTAACACAAGGTATGATATTCCAGTTGAGGTCTTCTGATCAGAAATAACTCAGTTTGTACCTGCAACATACATGAGGGGGGAAAAAAGGAAATAACAGAAGTGGAAAAGCACTGTTGAAAACTGTGGAGTTTGAGTTTCTTTTTTTAAAAAAAACAGACTGTATTTGTATTTATTAGGATTATAACTGTTGTTTGTGTGTAATTTTTAACAAGAAATAGAAATGGCCCATATATAGACAGTTCATGGACTTGAATTTCTAGACTACTGCAAGAACCAAAATCTGCAGGGCACCATCTCTATTGCTTGCCTGATGAGAATCTTGAAAACAGTGTTTTTACAAAGAACCACTGTGCCACCTTAATTACAAGTTTAGAAAAAAGCGTAAGGAAATTTCTGGCACCACTCACACTGACAGGAAATTCAAATGTCTTCCAGCACATAAGCTAAGCACATAAGCCAATGAAGCTGCTGAAACAGAACTCAGTCAGAGTAGGACTTTGTTTTGATGTGTGTGAGATGAGCCTGAGGCTGGAGGTGACTGTGTCAAACAGAATGAAAGAGAAGGAGCGGGAGGAGGAGGATGAATAGAGAACCAAAACTGTGTTTGGTGGGTATTTCCATGCCCAGCCTGCTGCTACCCTGCTCCACCTGCAAGAAGCCGTTTGTCCTCGGGCATGATGCCAGTCTAAGCAGAGTAGCTGGGACTTACCCAGCAGGAAATCAGCATTTCCTGATGCCCTTTGGGGCAGACGATGCTCAGAGGGCTGGCATGAATTCTCCTTTCCAGTATGTGCCAGCAATTTACAGAGACTGACACTGTTATCTTATTGCCTTTACATGTTTCCTCTGTTGACACATGGTGCACCATCTCCTCAAATCGTTAATTATCAGTACAAATTCTCTCTTGATTCTTCTGAATTGTTTTTTTTAAAAAATCCTACATTTTTTATCTAGTTGTATATTTATTCTTCCTGATCTCATTTGCATTTATGCACATATACACACTCATCAGTTTTACAACCGCTATTAACATCAGCTTAGGGTGAACTCTGTCAGCCAGACAAAACACAGCCCATTTGATCCGTCAGGCTTCAATGAGTAGGATCTATTCAACTGAAAGCAGTAACTGCAAGGTAATACAATGGAGTGGAAACAAGACCTTTTATATATTGTATAAGATAAGATTATTTGGGACTAAAACATTAGGAGAATGAAAACATGCAGAAGTCTAATTTGCCTTCCTGAGCAGTAGGGGAAAAAAAAAAATCAAAACTAAAAAACAACCAACAACAGACCACAAAAACAGCTAACTTTACCATCAGTATGCTATTCAGTCCTTTACTCACATCGAAGAATTTGACTTAGGTATTTTCTGAGTCTCTTTCATTTTCTGTAGCCATTGTGTTCTTGCTGTTGCATTTACATGCCCTGCTCTCTCTTCTGGGTGGATTATTCTTCACAGCTCAAATAGCTGTGAGCTTTTGTTTCTAAAGTGACAAATCTCTTTTCACTTCATGAAGATTTCTTGGCGAACACCAAGCATTTTCTTTCCTCACTAATAAAGAAACTACATAGTTATTTTCTTCTTGACAGAGAATGACATCTGGAGGACTATTTGACTGAATTAGTAATCTTAGCTAGTGACTCATTGCAAAGTGAGAAAGACTTTGCACAGGCAAGCTTACCACATGCTGCTTCCTATGTAAGAACTGGCAGCAGTATTCTTCACCAAGCTCCCATCAGCTCAGGAAGGAACACAATTGTGATGACCTACTGGCCGTTCCTGCTGCTGAACAACCAGCAAAGCTGTCAGGGGCAAAAAAGACTGCACCCTGAAATGCAGCTCAGATAGTACATGCTGCCCCCTTACTCATCTGAAATTTTAAGGAACACTCGGTGACAGGGTCTAATAGCCGGAAGGGTTGTTTTCTTTTAGGAAACAGCGGAGCATGTAGTATTGAAGGAGGTCTGCAGAATTTAGCATTTAAATTATTAGTAGTAAATTTACACAAAAACATTGATGCTTCTGCATATTCCATGTATGGATGACATTGAAATGCTGTCACAGAAGTTGTAATATTAGTGTCCAGAAAATCATGATTGCAAATCACTGTACAATTAGGTCTTAACAGACCAGGAAGAATTAACAGCTAATTTTTGTGTTATCTGAATGCACATATCAGTTCCTTATATTGTGAATTAAAATATAGCTCTTCACTGGGCTGAAACCAATGACCTTACATTTCTATAACTGAGAAATCAGGTCTTGACCTTTTTATCTGCTTGGAGCCAGGTGCTATTCTGCTGCCTTCTGCTACTTGCTCCTATGAGTTCTTTTCTCCAGCCTTAAGAGGGTGGGGTTGTCCCTATAGGGGCAAGTGTCAAATTCAGGTAAGAAGGCTCCTTTACCTCAGTTGCCCTTTTCTACCCTGAATTGACTCTACTGTGTCTCAGCCTCCCCTGGAGGCTCCCTCAGCATTGCCACTAACTGGCAATGATTGCTATTCTGCAGCTCTCATGCATTCTTTCCCACCGTTTACTAATGGCTGTCTTTCCCAAGCATTTCAAAAGTATATGTCTTTAATTAAATCTTCCTGTTCTGCTGAACTTATCTCACACTTTCTGCACCCTGTAGATTAGTTTGCTGTTCATTTCTCCAGCTCTCTGATGAGACAGGCTCTTTTTCAGTTCCGTGATATTGCTTTCATGGCTAATTTACTCCGATAGAATAGGAATTTTATGAAACTACTCACATTGCAAATCTTCTTCCTCATGTTCTTAAGGATTTTCAAACTTCTAAGACTTGAAACTGTTCCTTTCTCTCACTCAATTTCATAAATATTACCATTTGCTACAGCATATTTTATGGTGTGCTTATGCAGGAGTAATATGTATTTATAGGACACCCATAATTCTATAAGCATTAGGCAAAGAATCAGTGTAGGGAAAATGAGGATGTAAGTACATTCACCTACTTCTTGGATTACTTCTCACAGTTTATAAAACACTTGATGTCTAGACCATAACTTCAGTGGGAGCAGAGGGTCAGCTCTGTAGCCAATAAAAGCAAATGAAGCTCAAGCAACTCCCGTCATTTTATCTGTGTGCAGTAGCTGGGACTTGCTTACAAGTTGGAAGCATCTGGTTTCCTCAGAAAGAGAAAAATCCTGCTTTCAAATTTTTTCTCCAAATTGTGTTTTCCAAAACAAATAAACAGAAAGAAGGCTCTGGGTTTCAATCCGAATCCCTGGTCTGGCCCTGAGCATAGTTCCACACATCACTGTATCAGTGGCCTGGCAGGGAGTGAGACTAAATGTTATTTGGGATCAGAATGAGTGGCCAGAGGCAAGAAAAGGTGGGAATCTTTTGAAAAAATTATATTGAGCCATTTCTCTACTAGAGTATGTGCTGGTCATTTAGCTCAAGAACACCCACAATCCAGTAGTTATGACTAGTCCATAACCTGAAGCAGAGATATAGCTCAAATTTTGCTCTCTTCCAAAATTGTGACAAAAATCTCCTCACACTGTACTCATGTGTTTGGGAGTCAATGGTCAACATATTCTTGAAAGTTGAGGTGTTTAGGCAAATTGATGTTTGGGTTTGTGACTGAGAAACTAGTGATTCATCATGATACAGAAATTCTTCTAGTATATTTACTATGTATTAAGAATACTTTCTTCTAGGAAATCTGAAAGCTTGTTCAAAATAGTGGCAAGGAACACATGACTTCGGGCAGAGCTGAGGCAAGGTCAAGGGAAAAAACTCACTGGAGACCAGAGTGGCAGGGAGGACATAGTGTGTTTATATGGGCTCCTCAAGTACATTGTGATATAAGAACTATGATGCCCCTAAGCAACCTTCTCAATGAATTACCCTGGAGCTTATTGTCTAACTTTATTTGGGTAGCAGTTTGGCAACAGTCCCTGAGCTGTTCAGCCTTTGATTGCTGCCACTTTTCCCAGCTGGGCTTTCATGGAGACCTGGGACTTCCAGAGGCTGGACCCTAGTGGGAGACTGAGGACAGAAGGTCCTCCTGACACTTGAGAGCACAGTCCTGTAGGAGTAAGACCAACTCATTCATTGTCCTTAGAGCTGCCTCAGATGTCAGCAATGGAGATGTCAAGACCCGCAGTCAGCTGCTGTCTACCTGCTCTGCAGCAAGGCACAGCAGCAGATGTGAAGAATGTCTGGGCAGCTGAAGCCAGCTGAGTGCTTTTGGCTGCACAGACACTGTGCTTTCTGCTGGCATCTCCTGCCCTCCAGCCACTTGTGGTTACACTCAGTGTAGGAACCAGCTTTACAGTGGAGACGTTGACAATGGGTTTGCAGGATTACATGGTAGTTGTGTATTACAATATAGTGCAAGTATTTCTCCTTGTCTGCTGCCCTAAAACATCAAAGAGTAGAAGCAGAAGTAATTGATGCGTCACTGTTTGTCATAGAAAAGCTAGGTAGGAAAGGTGTCAGAGGGCAGCAGGACCAGGATAAACCCCAACATCTTCAGTAGATGAGGGAACTGTAGTAGCCTAGACAATGGCTCCAGGGGTCCCTCTTGCCTACAGCATGGCTGGTATCAGGCTGTCCCGGCGGGCACCCATTCAGAGTACTGATTTTACTCCTCAACTCCATGAGATCTTACTGCTGAAGAAACAGCCTTTATGAGGCTAAAGGCTTCATTTCTATTCCTAGCCACAAGTGCTCCCCCTCAGCAATTGTTATTTATGGGCTGAAGTGCTGCTGAAACCATAAAAGTTGAAGGGCTTGGCTGCTTTGTTTGCCTGGGGTGAGAATGAGGTGGCAGCTTTTGCAGCCTCACTCTGGCCATTTTCTTCCTGACAGGGTGCAAATGCCAGCTGAGGTCCAGCAACTTGTTTTATTGTGTGAAGACTGGATAGAGATTTCTCAATTAGCTTTAAATTAACTGCCTCTTGTCATTATGAGTTCCCTCAGGATGGGTGTGAGGGTGCTCTCAAAAAGGTCGTTAGGCAGCCCGCCTGTGTGTCCACTATCTGAGCACCTACCAGACTGCATCTGCCATTTCTCATCTCCAGGTTTAAAGCTTTAATTAGGAACCTTCTGCATGTCTGGTCTTCACAAGCACCATCTGGCACTCTGCAGAAAATGTGCTCCATTTTATTTATTGGCAAATCCTAGGGAAGTCATTTTTATGTGTTAGAGGCAGGGACTGGAGGTGCAGAGGATAGGGGTAAAAACTTCCCAAGCATTTCAGAGTGGAAAGAATCTAATGGCAAAATCCAAGTTTGGGTTAGCACTAAGAATATTTATGAATATGAAACTCTGTGCAAACATTTTCATTGTTGGGATTTCTGCATACAGACTGTGCTGCAGCATGTTGGAGAATGACCAGGCTTACCACTTCCCAGTGCAGAACTGGAAAATACAAGACTACTTCTTTTTTAAGTCTTTGCTTTTCAGTGTGTATCATCACCAAGATTCAACATTTTGTTTCCTCAGAATTCACAGGTACATAATGGATTTTGTTACAAGCTAGGGCATGTCTGGTTAAATGCAAATCTCTGAACTGTCTCTGCTCCAATTTTGTAATACCTTCCGCTCAGGAATGTCTGTAACTTTTTCATAATAATACATATGTCTTTTATTTCTATCCCTCCTCCTAGTAGACTGCTTAGCTGTAGATTGTAATTCTAAATACCCAACTGTAGCTACTGAGACAAGACTCTGATTAGCAAACCTGTGAATGAAGAACAGCCACCACTCTGTCCAAAGTCTTGAAAGCCTGTCAGAAGGTGGTTGTCTCTAGTTGCCTGCAATATCTGTCAGTCCAAAGGATAACATTTTCCAAGGCATGTCTTGGAACTATTACATTAGATGGGGAATCCCACAGACTATGATTTGTATTTGTAATGTCTCTTTCTCTAATAGTCTGCTTTTGAGATGAACTGTGATTGCTCCAGCCTTGCTCCAGCCTTGCCCACCACAAAAAAACCTGCAGTAACGGGACAAAAGTGTATCCCAACCAGGGCTGGCTGCTGAGAGGCCAGATTTATCCACAGCAACCTCCGTGACAATAGGTAGCACAATTAAAAACACCACCCCTGAGATCTTTTTTCAGTGCTGCATAGTATACAGAAGAAAATCTAGAGTTTTAACAATTCTCCTTCAACAAAAGCATCATGAGTCCAACTAGCAAAGGTAAAGAAAATACAATTAGGATAAAGGGAAAGAGCCTTAGAAAAATATGTAGCACTTGAAAGAAACATTGGCAAACACAGACCTGGTTGGATTACATTTCTTATTGCAGGAATACTTTAAAAGGTGTCTCTTCTTGAGGTTTATTTTGGACTATTATCTCTGCCAGGGGCCAGTGAACACAGCTTTGGATGTGACAGCTTTCACAAAGAGAAGCAAAAAGGTCCTATTTACTTGCAGTCATTTTGAAGGGTACCTGCAGTGCAAATAGAATTGTTCAGGCTAAACTATAACTGAGCAGCAGTTTCTCTCAACCCTCCTTCTGACCTTGTGTTTAAGCCTGTTTTTTTCTGACATCAGATGTGATATTGCTGTAGTGCCATATTTTATGCTGGAATTGGCTGTACTTTCATGATTAAAGTATTTTATATCAAAAATAACTGCAGGATCATTAGCCTAATGTGTGCTAAAGTATTACTAATGTTCAATTTAGTTTGACTTTTGGATGTATGTTCCATGGGAACTGTTGGTCTTAAACCAGAGTTTAAATCGTCAGGTGATAAAGAATGCCATACGATCTTTCTCACTGAGGAAACCAAAACAAATTGGGCCATTATTATTTGTGGTTGCACACAGAGGGGAAAGAGATACTCTTTTCTCATCCTTAATTTGGTTTCCTGGTATTCCCTGGGGAGCTCTGAGGGGGCCCTGCAGATGCATATGAGAGTGGCACTCAAGAGTTGGGTTTCCAAAATTCACCTTCGATGGCTCCTCACCAAAGCATTCAGAGGGGGGCTTTTCAGAAGCAATCAGAATCTGGTGGGTGCCTGCTCACTCTGTTGAAAACCCGTCCCTAATTGAAGACAGTGAATGGTCTGGCAAAACTGCTCCCTTCTCCTCCCCTGGAAACTCCCACGCTTTTGAACTCTCTGGACGCAATTACAGGTCAAAGTCTTTGTGACCGGTTCTGACACTATGGTTTCAATGGCATTTTGCCTGGGGGCATTAACATGTTCTTCTCTCAAGTCGAGCTGAGAGGAAATCTATTAACACTAGATTAACTGTTGTTTTGTTAATCTAGTGAATGGCTCTTTAGGAAACAACAGAGAAAATGCTTTTTAATGGTGAACGCTTCACCCATTATAAAACACCATGCCTCCAAAGAGATCAGAAAATTATGAAATATATAAGGAAATGTTACTTTGACCACAACCATCAGTCTTAATTATTTACCATAGCACGAACATTGTTGGATCTGTAGAGAAGCTCACAGACCCATGGTAAAAGGCAGTG